>NC_088408.1:62373782-63072532 GCF_034236695.1 Oncorhynchus nerka | reverse complement strand
CTCTGTCAAATTGGTTGTTGATCATTGCTAGGCAACCATTTTCAAGTCTTGTCACAGATTTTCAAACAGATTTAAGTCAAAACTGTAACTGGGCCACTCAGGAACATTCACTGTCTCCTTGATAAGCAAGTCATGTGTAGATTTGGCCTTGTGTTTTAGGTTATGTCCTGCTGAAAGGTGAATTCATTTTCCAGTGTCTGGTGGAAAGCAGACTGAACCAGGCTCTCCTCTAGGATTTTGCCTGTGCTTAGCGCCATTCCACTCATTTTTTTATCCTGAAAAACTCCCCCGTCCTTAACGATTAAAAGCATAGCTATAACATGATGAGACACCACTATGCTTGAAAATAAGGAGAGTGGTACTCAGTAGCACTTTATATTCAGGACAAAAAGGGAATTGTTTTGACACATTTTTTCAATATTTATTTAGTTCCTTGATGCAAACAGGATGCATGTTTTAGAATGTTTGTTTCTGTAAAGGCTTCCTTCTTTTCACTCTGTCAAATTGATTAGAATCACAGCCATTAAACTCTGTAACTGTTTTAAAGCCACCATTGACCTCATGGTGAAATCCCTGAGCGGTTTGCTTCCTCTCCGGCAACTGAGTTAGGGAGGACTTTGTATCTTTGTAGTGACTGGTTGAGTTGATACATCATCCAAAGTGTAATTAATAACTTCACCATGCTCAAAGGGATTTTAAATGTCTGCTTTTATTTGTTTTTACCGATCTACCAATAGTTACCCTTCTTTGTGAGGCATTGGAAACTTCCCTGGTCTTTGTGGTTGAATCTGTGTTTGAAATTCACTGTTCGACTGAAGGATCTTACAGAAAAACTATTATTGCACACAGAGTGAATACATGAAAGTTATTATGTGACTTGTTAAGCAAATTCTTATTTAGGCTTGCCCTAACAAAGCGGTTGAATACTTATTGACTCAAGACATTTCTGATGTTCATGTTTTATTCATTTGTAAAAATTTGAAATACATTATTCTACTTTGACATTATTGGGTATTGTGTATAAGCCAGTGACCCCAAAAAACATAAATGTAATCCATTTTAAATTTTGTCAGTAACACAACAAAATGTGGAAAAAGTCAAGGTGTGTGAATACTTTCTGAAGGCACTGTATATAACAAATAATCAAATACAGTATTTGAACCCAGGTCTGCACATAATACAACAAGGCCGTGATTCAATCTGATTGTGCATTGTCGACAATGCAGCTCTTAAAGGTAATTTCCAATTCAGCTCACATATCCTGTGTTTACCGTGAATGCGCTTTCAACGAACATGGGAACATTGCCTTTAAAACCTATATTGTCGACAACGCTCGATCGGATTGAATCCCGGCCTTAGTTCAGAATCAGATAGCATTGAACTAAGCTTCCAATAGAATCGGTCAACTGTCAATAATTGACAGTTGACCGATTCTATGGGAAGCTTAGATTAATTATTAATCAGGTGAGGGACGGCTCGGGTTTTGGCAACACTTTTCTCAAAACAGCTCTAGAGGTAGACTGCTTTCATAAAAATGGAGGATGGTGTACAAATTCAGTTCTGGTTTACGCCAACAGGTATCATGCATAGCAACCAATGTGATAACGTTCGAATATTGGTGAGATTTTCTTTGGGGGGGTGTCATGCATCATAATAACAGTTGAGAAAGATATTCGCAGTGTCAAATCATGTGTAACCATGTTACACCGGCCCCACATATGCATCCATCATGCATGTGCGCCATCATGCACATTATCATTTTGTCTATCCCTACCAATCATGGTCATGACACACAGGTTAAAATACCAAAACAACTGTGAATCAATTATATTTTAGTGTTCGGCAATGCAGACGCTCATTGACATGCGCAACAGTGTGGATGAAAGGTTGAATAACATGGATGTGTACATTTATTTTGCAACTATACTTTTCTGCCAGCTACGTGCTTATCATGGCCATCTCAACTGTAACCCAACTTGGTTCTATACCGAAAAAGTTGATAAAAATAATGGTTTTGTTTTTATGTTTATGGTAAAAGTTTAAATGTGTTTATGCCTGGAGGGTGGGATCTCTAATCCAGTTAAGTAGGTTTATTGGAGTAGTGTGTGCACAGTTGTTCTCTCTTTCCACATCACTGATGCTCACTAAGATGGAGTGATTCACTCGCACTCGTGCCCTCCCTTTTCAACCATGACTTATTAATTCTGCCCAACGCCTTTCTGCCTGAAGATTAAAGGTAATGCTTCTGGTTATGTAGCCCTAAGTGAACATGCCTTGCTGCATACAGTCTTGCAGATTACTAAAGCTGTTTCAGCATACTGTCGACTGGTAGATGTGAAATCTTAGGCAGAAGTTGAGGTGCTTTGAGGAATTGAGATACCGTAAAACTTAATTTAAACGCCAAGTCTCAAATAGTCAGGCAACTTTAATATTTCAGGAAATAAACACCTGTTTCAAATAAACGCTGGTTATAAATGAATTGTTTACGAGGTTACCATGAATTGTTTATGAGGTTTAATGTTTCATTTGTTACATTAAATAATTCAGTAATGATTCAGAATAATCATGGCAATCATCCGCCAATAAGAAACTGCTAGCAAATTGGCTGCTAACAGCTGAGAACTGATTGCCAACTGGCAAGCACAAAAACAGTCAACAACTTCGGGAGTACAGACCTCCAGAAATCGGATGATTGCCCTCTAGTGGCGAAAACTGCACAGAACTGCCGGAAATATAGTCAATGAGGAGAATCTTTTTTGTTTTGTTCATACTGACACAAAATAAATGTGTCACCTTATGTATAGGATAGCACATTAGTGCAAGATATGAAGGAATTGATAAAAAAGCTGGAAGTGAATGCTGGAATTAAACAATGAACTATGCAAATGAGCAAAAGCTGTGTTTATTAAGGATGAAGCCTGGCTCAAATAGAAGCCTGTCTCAAATAAGTTTGTGTTGTGTTCGGTGATTTCAGCAAAGAAACTCGTGGGCTATTAATTTTGTGTTATTGTAGTTGAGGTGTATTGGAATGCATCACATATCCCTGTTAAAGTATTATGAAAGAATATAGTATAACAACAGTCCTATGCTAATTATCCTCTATCCCCCGTATCACTGAGAATTGAGATGCTGAGGATTTGCCTGGAGAAAATGATGACGTAACTCTCGCTGTAGCCTGGATGCACAGAATAGGCCGCGAGTAAACCCACTCTCCCTTACTTCATTACTCTGGCTCCATCTCGTTCCGCCCCCCATCAAATCACCCTGAGAGGCTCTCAATGTGACATGTTGGGAACATCACATCTAAGCCTTGTTTCAGGGAGAAGGGCTTCTTGCACCTCTTTCCACCTCGCCTCTACAGAAACCCTCTCTTCTTCTTCCTCTCCGAGTGGAACAAATGACTTGATCCCTAAAACATCCCATCACAGGATTTGATAGAGAGAAACAGACGTGTGCAGAGACAGAGAAATCCCAGCCAGGTCACAACGCGTCCTCTCTGTTATACATCTGTAGAAACTAAAAGGAATCACTAACACTTTCCATGTTGGTGTTTCCGTGGAGAACCTGTTCATTTTTTCACAAGTACTTTGGACAACAATATGTGTCTGCACTAGGTGTTGAAGCTATGGAAAGGGACTGCACATTTTTTAGAGAAAGGCCTCTCAGACAATGACAGTTTAAACACAGTCATTTCAAGTTTAGAAAGGTGTCCTGAGTTTTCTGGACAATAGTGTTCCAACATCAAAGACGCAGCACATTTCATGGCTTCCACATCTTTTCCATTATACCTTTGGCGGAGTACTCGCTGCTGAAATTACAGGCTGTCTGCCTCTCAGAGTTGTATGCTCATTTCAGACACTCAGCCCTGGGAAGTGGCAAAGGGAGCCCCCGTAGAGGTAGACTGCTTTCAAATATTTGACGCTTCAAACACAGTAATTTGGTCAGTGTTGAGTGCCTATCCATCTTGCTCCAACGTCATAGAAAACTAATGGCTTTTAACATGGAATCATATCCCTTATCGCCAACAATGACAAACATTGAGTCAAATCAGATGAATGTCGAAGAAACCTTTCCTCATGATGGAAGCGAAAATGTATCACAGATATCAACTGCTAAGATATGGTGGCTGTAATAGCCTCTCAAAAGCGAATGTCTTGGGGAAATGATATCTTTGTGAAACATCCTCTCTGCAGTTACTGACAGTTTTTTACCATTTCAGTAATATTGGACATCATTTTAGATTTCCTGGATAAGCGCTGCGATTATAATTTTACATCCATTAATGTAACTCTCATTTTAAGTGTATTGGTCATAGATGACTCTCACACTAGCCTTCATGTATCTCTAGTGACGATAAAACAAACAATTATACATTGAATGGGGACATGATTGCAAATGGGTCTCTGCTTAGTCATAGATACATGGGGATAAGCTTGCGCTGTGTCTCTGTGCAAACTCACAGTTAAGAAATTTGACCTCGACATTGTCAATGGCAACGGTCATTGGTCTTTTGTCAATTCATCAGTGTTAAATGCTGATTCGAAAAATAGGAGCGGACAATAGAGGGGTTGTTCTCCATCCCGTTTGTTCTTCAATTGATATACTGCATATGGACTATTCAGCCTACAAAAGGATGAACTCTGCATATCCACAATGATGGAAAAGGCAAAAATAAAGGACAAACCATATGATAATTGTCCATTTTCTTCTCAGTAAAATAAACTTCTCCACTATCTTGACAACAAATATATATAATTCTCCCAGAGTTACAGGTCATTCTAGCATTGCCTTTTAGCTGGTTGCTGTTGTCTCTGACCTTCTCTATTTAATCAGGGTCAGTAGACAGTCTCACAGCAGCTTCAGGCAATTGTCCTTCGAAGGAATATCAAGAAGGCCCATTCATTTGGAAACACAAGGCTATTTGATTACACACTCATTGGGACACATCCTCAAGACTAAGAGGGCATATGGGCATATGGCTTTCAGTCAAACACACTGCTGTGCTGCAGTTCACTAAAGCTGCCTGCCTAGAAAACCGGGAACATTCTCAGAACAGTAGCTAAGATTCCCATGAAATGCTACGTTGAGTTTTATCTAACAATTAGGATGATAACATCCCCAAAACATTCAAAGAATGCTTTTGATTAAAAAAATATATATATGAAACATCCTTGGAATGTAATCCTAACATTCACTAAAATGTTGTGCACAACATCTGAAGCAACCACCACAGAACATTGTCAAGTTGTGCAGATGATTTTACAATGTTTCTTTTAGGGTGCAAAAAAAACATTCACCAGATTTTACAAGAACATTCCCACAATGCATTTTTTTAAATGTTCTTTAAAAGTTCCTAAAACATTTCTTTAGGTTGTGGGAACATAGTGGGGATGTGACAGGAGATAGGTTCCCAAAACACTAAAACGTTCCAGTTGTGCTGACATTCAGATAATGTTTGTATCAGGGTGCACAAAAGATTTCTTTGTGTTGCAAGAATGTTGACAGAACATCCCTTCTGATTTCTTTAAAGGTTCCCGGAACATTTAATTAGGTTGTTGGAACAGTGTGGGTACAATACAAGAGATAGGTTCCCAAAACACAGAATATGCTCAGTTGCGATGACATTCATACAATGTGTAAATTAGGTTGCACAGGACATTTCCTTAACCTAAATCCGGGTCACAGAGTGTTTCGTGGTCGTCTTAAACAAATCTACTTTGAAACAAAAGTATACAACTCACCCACATGGTTATGGACTTTTAAAAAAACAATACACCTGTACCATGTCAGATATAGAGCTGAAATGTCAATTTTGAGTTTGCCTCCCAATATTACACTTTATATACATCACAGAAGACTGAAATATAACAAAACTGTTTGACATAGAAACACCAGATTTTCTGTTTTTTGTTATTGAAATAAAAGGTATTATTTATGAAATTATGACAAATATGAATAACATTCCACCCATGGATGCACTAGGTCATTTGACTGCGGGAAAGGACTACTGTTGTAAGAAAGTTGACAGAACACCTGGTCTTAGTTCTTAAATGAAAGGTTCCCAGAACATTTAATTACATTATGGGAGTTGTCTGGGATGCTGCAATAATTCTTCTGATACAATTTCCAAATAAGTCTGTTTTTATTACGTTCAAAACACATTTCTTTTTTAGGTTTAACATAATATTCCATTGCTGTTCACGCCATATACATTTCACCTTGTCTTAGAGATGCTCAGAACATTTCAAGAACATTTCGAAAATGTTATATTTAAGTTTTACCTGATATTACCACAACATTCTCAGCAAGCACATGTGCCGCTCCTTAAAGCATAAGAAAGAAGATTGGAATACATCCCCATTATGTTTTTTCCCCAGATTTTATTTATCTTCTGGGCCACCAGGGAAGCTCTCAAACAGCTTATTCTAACAGAATATAGCCATGGCAGTATGGCCAATCAGGAATCCCATGCTTTCTTTTCAGCCTTCTTAGACGTAACTAACCCAGGCAAATACTGTTAACTGGGTTATTCAGCATCACTTCACCCATCCTCTTTTATATGATGGGTACTTCTGGGCTCATATTTACAACATATCCAAGAGAAGGAGTGCTGATCTAGGATCAGGTTTGCTTTTCAGATCGTGAAAAATAAGCGTCTTATAGTAGGAATTATATTTGGTGCGTTTCTTAAAAGTTGAACAGACATTTTTTTTGTCTGAATTCTGCATTTCAGATTGAATTTATACATCTGGGAAACAATCCTTAGTTTCACAGTTGTTTTCAAAAGAAACGTGGTTCACAAGTACGTGGGATTCGACCTGCAAACGTCTGCTTTGCAGTCAGATCATTAACCCTCTGCACCAACAGGGAATATCTGTGGTACTGTGTGGGTTTTTCAGTCGACTTGTGGTTGATCAGGACACAGAACACAATTTCTGAGTTAGTAAAATATTCCCTTCTTCATCATATGCTTTGTACTTGTAACACTATTTGTTTATGTTCTTTCAAACTAAATAAGACAAAATTCACCTTTCTGAATTGCTATCAAAAAGCAATACAAACGCACACGATACTCATTCTGAAAAAGTATGATACATAATAAATACAGTCGGAAGTTTACATACACTTAGGTTGGAGTCTTTAAAACTTGTTTTTCAACCACTCCACAAATGTCTTGTTAACAAACGATAGTTTTGGCAAGTCGGTTAGGACATCAACTTTGTGCATGACACAATTAATTTTCCTAACAATTGCTTACATACAGATTATTTCACTTATAATTCACTGTATCACAATTCCAGTGGGTCAGAAGTTTACAAACACTAAGTTGACTGTGCCTTTAAACAGCTTGGAAAATTCCAGAAAATGAAGTCCTGGCTTTAGATGCTTCTGATAGGCTAAGTTACATTATTTGAGTCAATTGGAGGTGTACCTTAGGATGTATTCCAAGGCCTACCTTCAAACCCAGTGCCTCTTTGCTTGACATCATGGGAAAATCAAAAGAAATCAGCCAAGACCTCACAAAAAAAATGTAGACCTCCACAAGTCTGCTTCATCCTTGGGAGCAATTTACAAATGCCTGAAGGTACCAAGTTCATCTGTACAAACAATAGTACGCAAGTATAATGGGACCACGCAGCCACCATCCGCTCAGGAAGGAGACGTGTTCTGTCTCCTGGAGATGAATGGACTTTGGTGCGAAAAGTGCAAATCAATCCCAAAACAAAGGCAAAGGACCTTATGAAGATGCTGGATGAAACAGGTACACAAGTATTTATATCCACAGGAAAACGTGTCCTATATCGACATAACCTGAAAGGCCGCTCAGCAAGGAAGAAGCCACTGCTCCAAAACCTCCATAAAAAATGCCAGACTACGATTTGCAACTGCACATGGGGACAAAGGTTGTACTTTCTGGAGAAATGTCCTCTGGTCTGATGAAACAAAAATAGAACTGTTTGGCTGTAATGACCATCGTTAAGTTTGGAGGAAAAAGGGAGAGGCTTACAAGCCGAAGAACACCATCCCAACCGTGATGCATGGGGGTGGCAGCATCATGCTGTGTGGGTGCTTTGCTGCAGGAGGGACTGGTGCACTTCACAAAATAGATGGCATCATGAGGATGGAAAATTATTTGGATATATTGAAGCAACATCTGAAGACATCAGTCAGGAAGTTAAAACTTGGTCGCAAATGGGTCTTCCAAATGGACAATGACCCCAAGCATACTTCCAAAGTTGTGGCAAAATGGCTTAAGGACAACAAAGTCAAGGTATTGGAGTGGCCATCACAAAGCCCTGACCTCAATCCTAATAGAACATTTGTGGGCAGAACTGAAAAAGCGTGTGCGAGCAAGGAGGCCTACAAACCTGACTCAGTTACACCAGCTCTGTCAGGAGGAATGGGCCAAAATTCACCCAACTTGTTGTGGGAAGCTTGTGGAAGTATACCCAAAATGTTTGACCCAAGTAAAAAATGTAAAGGCAATGTTAATTGAGTGTATGTTACCTTCTGACCCACTGGGAATGTGATGAAGGAAATAAAAGCTGAAATAAATCATTCTCTCTACTATTATTCTGACATTTCACATTCTTAAAATAAAGTGGTGATCCCAACTGACCGAAGACAGGGAGTTTTTACTAGGATTAAATGTCAGGAATTGTGAAAAACGGAGTTTAACTGTATTTGGCTAAGGTGTATGTAAACTTCCAACTTCAACAGTATACCAAAATAAATTCAGGCTCAAGGCAATCATTTTTTATTGATTTAAAGGTCCAATGCAGCTGTTTATCTCAATATCAAATCATTTCTGGGTAACAATAAAGCACCTTACTGAGATTGTTTAAATTAAAATGCACAAAAGCAAAAGTACAGTGTTGCAAGTACACAGCATAAGAATAGGATGGGAACATTTGAATAAGTCATATTTTTTTTTCTGTGTCTTGATTAACTATATAAGACCATATAAAAAAAAAATAATTACAAAAAGTAAATACAGTTTTACTAAATATTAAGTGGCCCCAGTTATCCCCTGGTGGCACAGAGTGATATGATCTGGTTGTTAATCTAGAAATTGCAGGTTCAACCCCACTAATTCTTTAACCATGTTTCTTTTGAAAACAACTGTGAAACTGAGGTTTGTTTGTCCAGATTTATAAATTCAGAGAAGAGGTCTTTATTTCATCCAGATTTATAAATTCAGAGAAGAGGTCTTTATTTCATCCAGATTTATAAATTCAGAGAAGAGGTCTTTATTTCATCCAGATTTATAAATTCAGAGAAGAGGTCTTTATTTCATCCAGATTTATAAATTCAGAGAAGAGGTCTTTATTTCATCCAGATTTATAAATTCAGAGAAGAGGTCTTTATTTCATCCAGATTTATAAATTCAGAGAAGAGGTCTTTATTTCATCCAGATTTATAAATTCAGAGAAGAGGTCTTTATTTCATCCAGATTTATAAATCCAGTCAGAAATGCAGAAATTAGACTGTAAATATTATTTTAAATCTACAAATTTCCTGCTTTTTTGTTGTTGTTGCCCCACCTGATATAATTCCTACTTTGAGACGCTTGATATGTTCCACCCTGTCTTCTTCTTCATGATCGCAAAAGTGATCCTAGATCAGCACTCAGTCTTGGAGAACTTGTAAATATGGGCCCAGAAGTCCACAGCATATAAAGAGGATGGATAAAGTGGTGGTGAATAACCCAGTTAACAGTTTTACCCCTGGGCTAGTTTTGTCTAAGAAGGTCAAGAAAAATACGCTTGGAATTAACTGCCATGGCCATATACTGAAAAAATAAGCTGTAAGCAAGCTTCCCTGTTGGTGCAGAGAATAAAGACGCTGTTTGGTTTGGAAACCAAACATTGCAGGATCAAATCCCACATGTGCAGATTGACAATGTATAGTGTACAAAATATGGTTGTGTTTGTGTGACTCAATCCTGTTCAAGTGTCTGGTGATGTAATGTGGATATCTTAAACATATTGGGTTGTGTTTGTATGAGTAAATGCTGTTCTATGAATTAAATTAAATCTCTAAATTAAGTGAGTCTCTAATATCGCCTACAATACAGTCCTCAAATGTGAAGTATCATTAAATCTGAAGAGAAACATAATTGGGATGAATTTGCATTAGAGAGCTGAGAATGTTGTGGTGAAACTTAAATATAACTATTTTCTAACTATTCTTGAAATGTTCTGAGAACCTCCAAGACAAGGTCAAATGTATATGGCGTGAACATCAATTATTTTGAACAGAAAACAAATATGCTATCAATGTCATAAAAACAAGAAACATTTTGAAACATTGTGCAACATTGTAGGAATGTTCTGTGCAACCTATGTGAATATCACAAGCATATTCTTGCAACATCCCAGACAACTCCCATAACTTAATTAAATGTTATTGGAACATTTAAAGAACTTAGACCAGGTGTTCTGTCAACATTCTTACAACATTATAGGAATGTCCTATGCAACCTAACTTAAACATTGCATGAATGTCATCACAGCTGAGCATATTTTCTGTTTTGGGAAACTATCTCTTGTAATGTACCCACACTTGTCACACAACCAAACTAAATGTTCTCTGAACCTTTAAAATATTAAAAAGGCTGTTCTGACAACATTCTTGCAACATAAAAGGAATATTTTGTGCACCCTGATACAAACATTATCTGAATGTCAGCCCAACTGGACGGTTTTATTATTTTGGGAAGACATATTTTGTGATGTCCCCACAATTTTCTCTCCTTGTTCGGGCGGTGTTCGGCGTTACCGGTCTTCTAGCCATCCATTTTTCATTTTCCATTTGTTTTGTCTTGTTATCCCACACACCTGGTTTTCATTCCCTCATTACATGTTGTGTATTTAACCCTCTGTTCCCCCCCATGTCTTTGTGTGGTATTGTTTGTTTGTAAGTGCTTGTACACATGTTGACTGGTGCGCGTCGGGTTTTGTACCCATGTTGTTATTTTCTTGATGCCGTTTGTTTTGGAATTAAACTGCTTCGCCAATTACCTTGTTCTGCTCTCCTGCGTCTGACTTCCCTGCCACCAGTGACGCAGCCCTTACATCTGGGAATGTTCTTGTAACATCAAGATAATGTTTTTTGCACTACAAAAGCAACATTGCTGAATTTTCCGCACAACTGGACAGTGTTTGCTTTTTTGGGAACATATATTTTGTGGAACTTGAGTAAACAAATCTATGTATATATTAAAGACGTGCTTTGGCGACTAGTAAGTATTTTTTAAACCTCCCGCTTTGGGCTGGATATGTCAATTTGTAGTTCATACATGCATAATCTATGGGCAGAATTACTGTTTTACCTTAATTAGCCACAAAATCCCTAGGTTGAAAGCAACTGTTTACTGGAAGCTGTGCAGCACCATTTTCCTTAAATTTCCCCCCACGTGTGCCAGCCCCCTATCAATTCAAGTTCCAGCCAATGACCTTTAGCCCCTCGCCATTTGAGTGACAGCTAGCAAGAGGCACACACAGCAGACCAAGAGAGCGAGAGAGAGAGAGCAATGACAAGGTGCACATATCTTCACATATGTGACGTAGTACACACTTTTGGGAGACCACTTTTGGCTCGTGAATGCTACTTTCAAAGCTACTGGCTAAAAAGTATTAAAAAGTACCGGAGAATATCTTTAACTGCCCCTGAAATACAAAAGGGAGCTACATAGAATAATATATGTGACTAATTAAATAACTCAGTCACCTAAACGACATTCCTTAATAATAGAATAATGGAAGGTACTATGTTATGCCTTCCATTTGAGATTCCTGACATATTTTAAGTCTGGCTTAATCACCTTAAAAACCATGTGTACTTTTCACATGCCTTATCTAAGCCTTATCTGTTTTGGAAGCATGACTATTACATAACATTTCTACCATGAGGATGAGACTATGGGGTGGATGGGCTTGGCCTGTATTAATTGCATCTTCCTCTATCCGTTCTCTCAGAGATTACAGTACGCTAGCTGGGAATACGGTAATCCATGTATTGAAATGATCTGCACAGCTCTTTCATGCCCTCTCTCCAACTTTTGCTCTTATGTACAGCCAACAAGCAGAACACGTCCTACTCTTTGCAGAAATCTGATTAAAGCGGGGTACTGCTGTATATGAGTATAGTCTAAGGTCATTTGCTCGGTGTGCTTGTGTAAGCCAGCATTTACAGTATTTAATGTACTGTAGGTATACTTTGATGCTTTCCTCGTTTAAGGTAAGGCAGCGATAGAGTCGTCCAAGTAATACCCTAACAAACAGGCTTTTAAGGCTAATGGAGAGATGACTGCTTGAGGCGTGAGTGATGAAAGATGCTGCCTGTGTCTTGAACAGAGTCTTTTGATTCTCCCTCAGTGGAAACTTATGTTGTCTTATAAAGCAGAGCTGGCTTTTGTAGTTGGTGGTGGTGGGCTGCTTTATTGTAAGAATAGTCCCATGTGGCTCAGTTGGTAGAGCATGGCACTAGGGTTGTGTGTTTGATTCCCAAAGGGGACCCGTATGAAAATGTATGACTCACCACCAAAGTTGCTCTGGATAAGTGTCTGCTAAGTAATTAAAATGAGATATGAAGTATTTGGGTCAGCATACCTGTGCAGTGACCCTGTTCTGAAACCTAGTGGCCAGAGAACAGAGGAAATAAATCACAGATAGAAGTGTTGCATTGATTCTTCGGGCCAATCAATAGTGTACATATGAGACTTGCTGTTCTGGACCTCATGTACACAGTGCACGTCCACATATAACTCTGTCGTCGCTCAGCAATCTCTACAAAGTAAACACTGGATCCATCAGCAAGGCATATGCAACACGGGAGGAATGCTTTATTTGTGCTGGCTGATGAAAAAACATTTGCAATGGAAGTTAAGCCAGGTGTAAGAACAGGAAGCAGCCAATGTCTAGTGCTCGTTCTCAGCTCTACTTAACTATCTCTCTGATCCGACTCTGCTGGTACTGGATATCCGTTGGCCACTGAAACCATGCCTGGAGATTCATACCACTGTGACCAAACCACTGGCCTCTCCTGCAGTAGCTACAGCAGGATCAATTCTCCATCCCAACCCGTCAACACTCAGATGAAATGGTGCTGCCGGCGTATCGGCCTGTTTGGAGTCAGGCGGCAATGATAGTTCAATGATTACACTCCTTCCTTTCTGAATCCACCCGTCCTTGGTAGGAGGATGTTCGGGAGGGTCTGAGATATTCAATGATTAAGAGTGTAGGACGAGTGTGAAGGCTGCTTTAAAATGGTCTCGCACTTGCGGATAATAATGCATATTATCACGTGAAAATTTGATGGATCCAAACGCTGGCATAGTATAGATGTCGGTAGAGGAATTGAGATGGGAGGTGACAGGTCTGCCACTACAAGAACACCTTACTGTGTGGTCAACTAGTCTGGACACCTCAGGCTGAAATAAACAAGGACAATATTCAGTAGGACTGACCAATTGAATGAACATTTTAGTGACATGCACTTGCATACCACACATGTTTTTCTTAGTAGGTGCATTGCACCCTCCTCCAGTCGCTTATTATCGCCACATTGACCTCCCTCCCAGCTTAGATCCACACATTGCACTTTTGACCTCCACAGGGCGTTCAACAGGGGAAGATAATACACTCTAACCAACAATTTCATACGTCTCAATAAGGAAGTGCACAGCAGACACATGGGGGGGCGAAAAGGTCACCCAAAGCAACTTCACCTGACCGTAGATTACACAAAGCAGACCGCAAAGCAATTATGAAGACAATCATAAATCGGAGAAGAGACAATGGACTTTTCACACACTAATAACAAACCGCAGAGATTTACTGTAAGATAAGTTATTGGGAGTTTTTATTCTATTACGACTGAGCCTGGGAGGCCGGGAACCTCTATTCAAGTAAAATGAATGTGAACTGCTATTCTAAAATTGGACACTGCAGGAATTGTTCCTAACAGTAGTTTCGATCTAAACAAAGAGGCATCATGCAAACTAACACTAAAGAGTAAAAAAGTATGCCAATCTATGCATCTAAGTCTCAATCTACGCTGAACAAAAATACAAACGCAAGATGTAAAGTGTTGGTCCCATGTTTCATTAGCTGAAATAAAAGATCCCAGAAATGTTCCATACGCACAGAAAGCTTATTTCTCTAAAATATGGTGCACAAATTTGTTTAGTGAGCATTTCCCCTTTGCCAAGATAATCCATCCAACTGACAGGTGTGGCATATCAAGAAGCTGATTAAACAGCAGGATCATTACAAAGATGCACCTTGTGCTGGGGGTCCATAAAAAGCCACTCTAAAATGTGAGGTTTTGTCACACAACACAACGCCACAGATGTCTCAAGTTTTGAGGGAATGTGCAATTTGAATGCTGACTGCAGGATTGTCCACCAGAGCTGTTGCCAGAGAATTTAATGTTAATTTCTCTACCATAAGCCACATCCAACGTTGTTTTCGAGAAATTGGCAGTATGTCCAACCAGCCTGTGTGGTTTAATGTGTTAAGATTTGAGGAAAAGAGTCAAGCCAAAATGTGAAGAAAACAATTTGCCACGAAGAGTCTATAGTGAATCTAATTTCACTGCAGTGTGGTGTCCAGGTGGATTACAGTTGTTGAATAGAATTCATTCTGCCTACTCAGTTATCCTGAGAGTGATCCTAGGCTACAGTATGAGCAGAGAGAGTAGATTGTTGTTTAGTGCAGCACATAACTGCGGCCTACTCAGGGAATTAAATCCACACACTGTACACACACAGCCTACCTGCCCCTCATTTGTACAGGATTATATACTGTGTGTATACTATATTTTTAACAGTATTTTTATACTGTTGCGGGGCAGGTAATCACAGGGTTGCCGGTTCAAATACCAAGGCTGATGACTGCACCCTTGAGCAAGTCACCTAACCCCTAACCAGCTCCAGGTGCGCTGCTCTTTGGCTGCCCCAGTGCTTCTTTCAGCCAGTGTGTGTGTCTGTGTGTGTGTGTGGTGTGTAAGTGTGTGATGTGAGTCTGTCATGTCTGGTTGGGAATGAAAGAACAGACAAAAATAAAAATGTCTGTTTTGATGGACAATAAAGTTGTACCAGTATGTTAACATATGCTGATGTTAACATTAAGATACATCTAGCCTTTGATCGAACTCCATTGAGCTTATTGTTCTGGATTCAAATTCTATCCATATGTTTCAATCCATAGTTATTGATGTTATTGGTGTACAGAATGTATATTTCCATTTATTGTGGACAACCTATTGATTCACATAGCTTTGGAGGGTAAAATGGTCTCGAGGTCTCTGTGTTCCTTATTCCTTGGCTCTATGGCAGGGAAACAAGTCACGGCTGGGCAGGTGTGAATTAAATAGGCCCCATTGAATCCAATAGAAACACAGTCAAATTGATTCACTAATGTTTCATTCAGCCAAATTGAACGCTGCCCCTTCAGTTTAGCCTCATGTCTTCATCCTGCCTCTAATAGCAAGGCTTCCCTGAGTGGCCATAATTACTTTCATGGCTAAGTTACACCACTGAAATCTAGGATGTCACAGGAGGAGGAGATTGCAGTCGATCAGTCTCTAGCTGATCTTTTCTCATTTACCATATATAAGTCAATATCAGAGCATGTTAATAGTTTTCACTAATACCTGCATTTGTTCAACAGCTCTCTCCCTGACGCACTCATGCACGTAAGCACATATGGACGTATGGACGCATTCACGCACCCAACATACACATACAGACAATCCCCAACTCCTAAATCTCTTACCTGCAGAGGGGGTCTTGGCGGCAGTTCTTTCTGAGCTCCAGGCAGTAGGGTTTGACTTCGTCCTCAAAGGAGCAGAAGGGCACGATGGTCTGCCTCCTCCGTTCAGCACAGCCCAGGTCCTGGCAGGGGCAGAAGAGCAGCTGGTGGCTGTACTCGCTGGGCACCCGATCCAGGAACTGCCTCAGGGCCTTGTGACAGCGCTTACGGTTACAGGGTTCCCCTTTGTTGCAAGTGGCAATGTAGGTGGAGCGCTGTTTCTTACAGGTGTTGTTGAGGTTGCAGGCTTTGGCTGCATCCAGACATGGGTTACAAGTCTTGCCTGGGTCAGAGCAAGTGTTTGCTTTAGGGGTGACAGTGTGCATCCCTGCAGAGAAGGGAGAAGAGGAGCACTGAACAAAAATATGCACGTATCTGCCTATTGCAAAGCCATCTTTTTTTATCATAGATATGACCTATAGCATTTGTCAACTGGCTTTCACACAATAATGATGATGATGACACATAAGTTGATGTGCTCTGACTACTTGACCATGTTGGATGTCATGTTTGTGTGTGCTGAAAGTGGGCTTCATGTGTTAGATCTCTCCCATTGCTGGGAGATATTCAATATCATATTTTTCTCCAAGCCAACCCCAAGCCATCTGAGACTTGTATAGCTCGCCCATATCCATTCTTACTGAATTATTTATTTTTAGAGGCCTTGAGTGAAATGTGAATGAATAAAGTATGGATTGAGATAGTAAGTATATTCATCTTCTTTTACATCCAGTTTTGACTGTGTCAAGTTGATTCTGCTCATCTGATTGCTTCCACCACTAGCACATGATGTGCTACAGCAGCTACTGTAAACACCGTGACACGGACCTTGATGCCGTTTACAACACGTGAATTAGATTTCTTGTTGCTTTTTGACATGTGTAAATGGTTTGTCAGTGTGGACACAGAACAATTTCTTATTGTCATCGCACACTGCCACCTAGCAATTGTACTGTAGCAAACAGACAGAGTCATTAAGTGTGCATATTCTGAGAGCACTCTGAACTGGTGGTACATGCCCACCTGCTATTGAGATGTCATAAAACAAAAAGAAAAAAACGGTATCACATTCACTCATATTCCACCTCCCTTGTATTCAGGGTGTATTAGAAAAGTTAACCTCCTTCCCCATGTAGATAATGATATTTCAGAGGCAGCGCTGGCTCAGTGACATCCAAGGAGATTCATCTCTTATTCAACAGAACCAATCTCATTCTGTGTATATCACGCAGTATCGAGGAAAAGCCTTTCCTATGGACTGCATGAGCAGCTTGTATTGTCTGTAAGTGGTGCATCACAAAAGATCAATCCTAGAAATGTCATACACAGAATGGACACAACACACTCAGAGCCAAATAAAACAGTATTTACCTTATTCAACCACATGGCAACATAGAGGCAACTTCCTGTCGATGGGAAGAAAAGTGAAAAGGTGGATTCTATTTTGTGAAGACAGGAAAAGATTGTTTCATTTCCAGATCTTTGTGAGCTTTGTCTTTATCCCTCCAGCAACAAGGCTATCCCGAGGAGGAGATCATGCTAGGTCAGAGAGCTGTGGGATGATCTGTGATTGGACTTCAAAGACAGCTGACATTAGCAGCAGGGATTGAGGCCAAACTGGGCAAAACCTGGCCAAATCGGTACAGAACCAGGCCAGCCCAGCTGGAGGGGTGGTTTGGGGTTCTATCCAAAGGCCCTACACATAACAATGATGGATTGCAGCTCCTAAATCTCCTCTGGCCATCTGCAGCCTTTAATGCGGTGCACAGGGGGTCCAGGATAAAAACAAAATAGTAGAGGGACGAGGTACAAAGATTTATCTGACCAAGCAGTGCAGTGGTTTGAGGTTTTACTACTTCTAATTGGAGAGAAAAGATTGAATTCGGTACTGAAAGCAGAAAGATGTCCTGAGGCTCACAAAGACACAAAGGCCCTCAAAGGCTCGGTGTACATATACAAACGGGAATGGAGTAGATGAATGGAAAATATAGTGTTACAGGAAAATAATAGATTTTTCAAAGTGCATTATGAAAGGTTTTTCCTATACACCTTTCGGTAATACAAGAAGGGTGACAGGCAACTCGCAAAAACGGAAAGCTTTTGAAATCAGAGGCAGAATAGAGTCTTACTGATTACAGCAGGCCATCACTGATAGAAGAAACCATGTGTCGTGTACTGCCAAGAGATTGGACCACCACTTATGTATACGTGCTCAAGTGTATTCAATTAACCTGGCCAATCATCATCACAATCAGCCTTGCACATGGGCTGTAATGATCAAACATTCCTCAAATCTCTCTAGGTGTCATTCCATTGCTGCATACACCAGCTACAGCCAGTCTTGGGAAAGCCTCACCATCCCAATACCCTGATTCCGAGCCTTCTGCTGTATAAGGAAATCATGGAAATAGAGGGCTGTGTCCTGATTATTCCAGTGTACTGGTGTCTAAGGTGTTCACTGTGGGACAATAACTGATTAAGTGCATGTCGCTGCATATATATATATTTTTTAGACTCTGTTACTATGTTGCCATGAGGCTCTGTTGACACATCTTTGCATGATAATCAGAGTCGTGCTTCTCATGCAATGAACGCTAGGTAGCAACGCGCGTGATTTTAATTGGTTTTTGGCACGCACACAAAAATACCAAATTCCCTTCACAAGAAAAAAAGGTTTACCAATGTTACTTCACGCTTCCATATAGGAAAGAAAAAGCTCTCGGGGGAACTGTTAACAAGCGCTTTTTATCGTAAAGTAAAGAGTAAAGTTATCTTTTAACCTAACCAGTTAAATGTAATGTTATAAAATGTAGATTTCCACCTAAATAGACATACCCAAAAGTAATTATTTATCATGAGATGGCCATAAATAATACCTAGTAATACTTATACCTCCAGAAAAAGTAACTGCCAGTATAAAAAGTTATCCACTAACGTTCAAAAGTTTGGGGTCACTTAGAAATGTCCTTATTTTTGAAAGAAAAGCACATTCTTTGTCCATTAAAACAACATAAAATTTATCAGAAATACAGTGTAGACATTGTTAATGTTGTAAATTACTTTTGTAGCTGGATTAGGCTCATTATTATTTATTCCTCCGCTCTCTCCACTGGCTTCCAGTTGAAGCTCGCATCCGCTACAAGACCATGGTGCTTGCCTACGGAGCTGTGAGGGGAACGGCACCTCAGTACCTCCAGGCTCTGATCAGGCCCTACACCCAAACAAGGGCACTGCGTTCATCCACCTCTGGCCTGCTCGCCTCCCTACCACTGAGGAAGTACAGTTCCCGCGCAGCCCAGTCAAAACTGTTCGCTGCTCTGGCCCCCCAATGGTGGAACAAACTCCCTCACGACGCCAGGACAGCGGAGTCAATCACCACCTTCCGGAGACACCTGAAACCCCATCTCTTTCAGGAATACCTAGGATAGGATAAAGTAATCCTTCTCACCCCCCCCCCTTAAAAGATTTAGATGCACTATTGTAAAGTGGCTGTTCCACTGGAAGTCTTAAGGTGAACGCACCAATTTGTAAGTCGCTCTGGATAAGAGCGTCTGCTAAATGACTTAAATGTAAATGTAATTATCAGCAACCATCACTCCTGTATTCCAATGGCACGTTGTGTTAGCTAATCCAAGTTTATCATTTTAAAAGGCTAATTGATCATTAGAAAACCCTTTTGCAATTGTGTTAGCACAGCTGAAAACTGTTGTCCCTGATTAAAGAAGCAATAAAACTGGCCTTCTTTAGACTGGTTGAGTATCTGGAGAATCAGCATTTGTGGGTTCGATTACAGGCTCAAAATGGCCAGAAACAAAGACCTTTCTTCTGAAACTCGTCAATCTATTCCTGTTCTGAGAAATAAAGGCTATTCCATGCGAGAAATTGCCTAGAAACTGAAGATCTCGTACAATGCTGTGTACTACTCCCTCCGCAGAACAGCGTAAACTGTCTCTAACCAGAATAGAAAGAGGAGTGGGAGGCCCCGGTGCACAACTGAGCAAGAGGACAAGTACATTAGAGTGTGTAGTTTGAGAAACAGACACCTCAATTCCTCAACTGGCAGCTTCATTAAATAGTACCTGCAAAACTCCGGTCTCAATGTCAACAGTGAAGAAGCGATCCCGTGATGCTGGCCTTCTAGGCAGAGTTCCTCTGTCTAGTGTCTGTGATCTTTTGCCTATCTTTTCTTTTTATTGGCCAGTCTGAGATATGGCTTTTTCTTTGCAACTCTGCCAGATAATACTGCTTTTGCTGCAAGGGCTAGGCTCTCCCGTTTCATAATTTGTACTGTAAGCGGAGGTTGCGAGGTTCACAGCCAGAGGAAATCAATCCTTTGTCTTGATAGGCCAGAAGATGTGACATGTCTCTCCCTATGCAAATGAGATGTCAGGTTTCACATACTGCATCTCAGATGAGAGCGGAGAGTGACATGTGAAGCGGGACAACCAGAGTTTCACAGAGGGCACACCACTTGATGTTGCACCATTCACAGAGTACTCTGTGCACAGAATTGATGGTCGGATCCGGTCCAGAACAGCTCAAAGTCCCATAAATAGGGGACTTAACGTTTAAGAGTTAAATGTTAATAGGGGGCTCGTCCACAGCGTTCATTAGTGTAAAGTACGTGATGGCCATCTACTGAAAAGCACAATGTAGTCATTACAGGCCAGGCAAGAGATCAGGATTTAGCCATTTTCAAGAGAAGGGATCTTCCTTCCACAGTAATTGCTCTCTCCCTTATTTGAATCATGTATTTCAGACATCATCCTAGACTCTGGGGACCAGGAGTTCAGTCGAGGTTAGAGAGGGGCTCTTGGCTCCGGGTATGCTCACTGTAATTAGGATGGGTGCCAAAGTGTGGATTTAATATGGCCCTTAGTGAGTGTGAAGGAGCTTGTTATAAAGTATTTAGTCTATACCCCTGGGAGCCTTGTCAAGCATTTCTCTGTCAAAGAGTTCATCAGTTATTAGCTCAGGCTTGTGTCAGAGCAGGGTTTTCAGGGGTTAGGTAATGCCACGGGTCCACGCTACGACATTTCCCAACAGTAAAACTGACTGTGCATGTTTGGGATCTATGATGATATCGGTAGGACCGCTATTTTATAAGCTGTTTATATGTGCTCTAATAAGATAACGGCTGCTTTAACAGTTCAGAAGTGTTTTCCAAATACGAGCCCGATAAAACTAGCACTTCAGTTCTATGATCTAACACACAGAGTGAAAGTGAGGGCAGCCACTGATTTTAAAACCATGTCAGCTCTACGGTACGTAAACATGTTTCCAAATTCTTGAGTGGCTTGTGAACAGCAGCTGACACTGGGCTTCAAAACACTTCCTGCTATGTTGCAGTATTGCTTTATGTTCAGTATTCAGATTGCAATTGATGGTTTCTTTCGTTGTGCAGTATAATTCCTTCAATAGTCCATCATGTTTGGCAATCATGCATATCAAACCTGGGACAACATATCATTGTAGCAGAAATGTGCAAGCGAGTCGATTCACATCTCTATCAAGACGCTGGCGTTGCTTCACATATTCCCCAAACATCAGTGTAAACGTCTAGTTCTGCTAACAAAACAAACTAATGAGCATTGCCATGTCCATGTTTGGAGGATTATTCAATATTCTGTTTCATTCCAACTTGTTAGAATAACGCTGACTGCACTAACAACTCATACGTTACCCTTACACCCAACACTCATTAAGTGTCCATGGAGAATAACGAAGAGGCAACTCCTAGTTGTAAATGTAAACCTATTGTAAGTACACATAGTACAGCAGCTATTCAACAGCAGTACACTGGCATAAAGCACGGCAACATTGTCTTTGAGAACGGGATGGTAATTGTTATGAGGGCAAGGTGAGAATGTCCAGTGTTGGGCTGCATGCTGAGCACGACTGTTGCGCCGGTCCTTTCTCCCCCCCAGCTGTATAGAAATAGGTTTCTCCATTTAATTGGATGGTGGGCATGTGGAGCAGAGAGGTGAGAGGCTTATAGTAGGAAGTGTTAGAAGGTCTAACTAAGAGGTGTCAAAGTCAATTCCTGGAGGACACGTGCTGCTTTTTTTTTTATCCTGGCCTCTGCTCTTAATAAGTGAATTAGCTCAACATTGGGTCACAAGGATGGAACAATTTGTGTAAAATAAAATAGAAATGGCAGTCAAGTATATATTTGTATGCTATGGGATAATTTGTTATATAAAATTCAGAATCATCTGGTGTTGGATGAGGGGGCAACCTATTGAGGTAGAAAAATGATATGAGTGCAAACCAATATCTCTCACAATGCTCAAGAGTAAGACTATTGACTTGTACACATTGAAGTAACGAAATGGTGGACTTGGGCAATGCGTACTCTCACTTTCCTCTCAGTCATTTGCTTAATTACCGCTGTGTGAATTTAGAGATACTGTGGAGTATGTTTTTTTCCCCATCAATGGTGTCCTTATCTCTCTCACTATAAACTCTTAAGTTGTGGAGATAATTTTTCAATTTTCAGCCTTCCTCCTAGAGAGTGTATTTCCCCATCCACATCAACACAGCAAGATATCACATTCCCTGAGCTTTGGTTCAGATTACCATTTTAAAAGTGATTAAGCACACTTTTGTGCAGTTGAAATCGGCGGGGAAAAGTATTTCAGAGAACAACTGTAATTACTTATCTGTTTGCCTGTGGGCTTTTCTCACCACCACAATCAATTATTCTGTCCTCTGAAATAATAAATGACTAAGGCTAAATGGATTTAGGAGAGCAAATCAGATATTTCACCTTTGAAAGAAACATTGTTGGAAACAGTTCTAGCAAAAATGAACACATTAATGAGCCCCAGCTGCTGTTTCAAAATGTGCTGAAAATGACCAGGATGTAGGATAGACAACCATTTGAGCCTCCTTCATATGGATCATAGGTTAAAACGCCAAGGTATTCAAAGCCACTTCCAATTTTGTATTTTGTCTGGTGTTCTCCTTTTTGATAGATCAAACCAGTATATTTTCAAACAACTTATGTCGTTTACTGACTTCAAGCTAAAGGGATTAGTGCAGAAAGCGTGTCTTTCTTGTACCTCCAAGATATAAAACAAAGCATGAGGCATCGGCCAGGAAAAGCAAATGTGGCATCTCTGCTGTATAATGCTTTTAGCAAATGAGGCTCGATCATCCTCCGGCAATTTCCGCAGGATCTGGAGAACGGAAGTGATTGAACGTTCAAATGACTGTAGCCTATATTTCCTACAGTTGTGGCAATGGCCCTGCGGTCCTCATATTTCACCTTTTTTTAATATATATATATTTTTTTGCGATAGTCTCTCTCAGGGCTCTATTTCCGACTGGCGTTAAGGCGGCGCTAGATTTAACTTGTAAAAGCTAGGGTTCTGCTAGTTAAGACTGGCCAAAAGCTTGTCATAGATGTAACGCGATTTGTTACGGCATTGATTTTGTCAGAGGAGGCGCACAGTAGCCTAATCAGTAGCCTATAACCAATGTTTTATTAAAATATCATAAGCAGCAAAACAGTCAACAGACTTTCTTTACATTTCTGTTGGATCTAACCGTCAAATCGCATGAATTCTGATCGCTGCCCTTGGTGCTGAATCCCCTTGGAGCCTAAGCCATTTGCCTGTTTTATTGTTTGCCTTTCATGTGACAAAGTCATTAACAGGCCATATCAACAGATACGGTAGGCTAATCTTCTTAACCTTTGTCCAATTGTCCATGGCTCAAAAATGTATAGCATGCGAGTGTAATTTGTGTAGACTAGTATTTCCATGTTGAAGCCAGATTAGCTAAATGTTTGTTATAACTAGGCCTATTGTAAGATTAGTGTATACTATTTAATAATCTATATTCAATGGATAGGACAAACATCCATGCCTCCTTCCGAAGGATTCCTAGAAGGCTAGCATCCCAGAGTCGCCTCTTCACTGTAGACGTTGAGACTGGTGTTTTGAAGGAACTATTTAATTAAGCTGCCAGTTGAGGACTTGTGAGGCGTCTGTTTCTCAAACTAGACACTCTAATGTACTTGTCCTATTGCTCATCTGAGATGCAGTATGTGAAACCTAACATCTCATTTGCATAGGGAGAGACATCACATTTTCTGCCCTATCAAGACAAAGGATTAATTTCCTCTGGCTGTGAACCTCGCATCTCCGCTTACAATACAGATTATGAAACGGGAGAGCTTAGCCATTGCAGCAAAGGCAGTATTATCTGGCAGCTTCATCAAATAGTACCTGCAAAACACCAGTCTCACCGTCAACAGTGAAGAGGCGACTCCGGGATGCTGGCTTTCTAGGCAGGGTTGCAAAGAAAAAGCCATATCTCAGACTGGCCAATACAAAGAAAAGATGGGTAAAAGAACACAGACACTGGACAGAGGAACTCTGCCTAGAAGGCCAGCATCCCGGGAACGCCTCTTCACTGTTGTGCACCGGGGCATCCCACTCCTTTTTCTATTCTGGTTAGAGCCACTTTGCGCTGTTCTGTGAAGGGAGTATTACACAGCGTTGTACGAGATCTTCAGTTTCTAGTTAATTTCTCGCATGGAATAGCCTTAATTTCTCAGAACAGGAATAGATTGACGAGTTTCAAAAGAAAGGTCTTTGTTTCTGGCCATTTTGAGCTAGTAATCAAACCCACAAATGCTGATTCTCCAGATTCTCAACTAGTCTAAAGAAGGCCGGTTTTAATTGCTTCTTTAATCAGGGACAACAGTTTTCAGCTGTGCTAACATAATTGCAAAAATATTTTCTAATGATCAATTAGCCTTTTAAAATGATAAACTTGGATTAGCTAACACAACATGCCATTGGAACACAGGAGTGATGGTTGCTGATAATGGGCCTCTGTTCGCCCATGTAGATATTCCTTAAATAATCTGACGTTTCCAGCTACAATAGTCATTTACAACATTAACAATGTCTACACTGTATTTCTGATCAATTTGATGTTATTTTAATGGGCCAAAAATGTGCTTTTCTTTCAAAAACAATGACATTTCTAAGTGGCCCCAAACTTTTGAACGGTAGTGTATGTTTAACAATGTATTTCCATATTGAAGGAATGCACTCGGAGCTCCCGAGTGGCGCAGTGGTCTAAGGCACTGCATCTCAGTGCTTGAGGCATCACTACAGACATCCTGGGTTGAATCCAGGTTGTATCACAACCGGCTGTGATTGCAAGTCCCATAAGGTGGCACACAATTGGCCCAGCATCAACTGCGTTTGCCTGGTGTAGGCCGTCATTGTAAATAAGAATTTGTTCTTAACTGACATGCCTAGTTAATAAAAGTTCAATTAAAAAAAGAACAATGTGGACTGCAAACATGTTCAACATATTTAGCAAATATGGGGCAGGCCATTTAACAAACTAGGAAATAATGGACTACAATCGAATTGGAGATGATGACGAGGCAATACATAAAACACTGTAAAGACAACTTGAAGCAACCACATATTCAGCCATGGAGCAAGTTCTGATTGGCCAATGAGGTGTCAAGCCTCGACGTACCCACAACTTGTTAATTCATCAAAACCCAGAAATGTTGTGCCACCTCCAGCTACTCTGCACATATTCTGGAAGTAAAATAATAGCACAACAACAAAAATCTGTCACCAGCACTAAGATTTACCATTGTATTAGGTTTGTTAAAATAGAGCCCTTAGTGTAATAGCCATTGTAGCTGTGTCTTATAATAAGATCTGCATTGATTTGTATTGCCCTTTCAGTAATAACCAGTAAACTAAATGTGAGCAATAGTTCCCTTGGTGAATACTTGCTGTTTAATTAGTAAACAGAAATCAAACTGAATGGAAAATCAATAGATGGGAAATATATGGGTTTACGTAATCAAGACCCCTTGGTGAACTAAGGAATATAAAGAGGAATCCATCATATTTACTGAAAGTGGCAATCTCCTTTCCACCTAATTTAACACCTGATTTACTTAACAGGCACTTCTCAATAGGCGGTCCCTTTGATTTTCCCCACATTTTGTTACATTACAGCCAGTAGAGGCTCCTCAGTGAATTTCTCCTCAGTGAATTTCATAAAAATAAAACAATTAAAAAGTTATATTTTTTTGTTAAAATTATACTAAATATAATCATCAAATAATTGATTAAAACACTATTTTGCAAAGAAGGTCTAGAGTAGCCTCAACAGCACTCAGTAGGGTAGCACCATGGTGTAGCCGGAGGACAGCTACCTTCCGTCCTCCTCTGGATGCATTGACTTCAATACAAAACCTAGGAGGCTCATTGTTCTTTACCCCCTTCCATAGACTTACACAGTAATTATGACAACTTCCGGAGGATGTCCTCAAAACTATTAGAGCCCTTGCAGCATGAACTGACATGTTGTCCACCCAATCAAAGGATCAGAGAATGAATCTAGTACTGAAAGTATTAGTTAAAGCTAGCTAGCACTGCAGTGCATAAAATGTGGTGAGTAGTTGACTCAAAGAGAGAGAGAAAGACATTATTCGAACAGTATAACAAATTCATTTCTTAACACCCTGCTCAAACAAAGGGATGTTATTTTAGCTATCTGGCTATGACTTTCCAACAAAACATTGGAACTCTTCCAAGTCAAGGTAAGCTTTTGGTTTTACAAATGTATTGCCACCGGGGTCCACCGGTGTAACTGCTTACTGACTGTACACTAACGTTACTGCATGATTGTAGTGGGTTTACTAACACATTAGTTCTATTAGCTATGCTGACTATGACGTTACTTCTTTAGCTAATATTGTGACACCGATGTAGGCTGTGTGTAGTGGTTTGGCTTGGAAACGTTTTTTCGCCTGGTCACATACAGCTGATGTGTTGGGCATTGAAGTCCACAAGCGAAGGGACAAGGTGAGAGGACGAGAGTGTATTCATTCCGCTAATTCTGTTGAAAAACATTTCTTAAATGGAAGCAAATGGAACAAATCGGGGATAACATACCTGAATTTGTCACATTTTTGGACGAATGATTACACCCTATATCAGCTAGATGCAGGCAAGAGTGTGCAAGGCGGTGTTGAATGTCAAATGTGTCTCTCGACACACCTCAAAAGTGTCTCTCAACCTGTGTGCACCTACAATATAAACCGTCATTCATAGGCTAGCCCAGTGGTACCCAATCCTGGGGACCCAAAGTGTTTCACATTTTTTATTTTGCCCTAGCACTACACAGCTGATTAAATCATCAAATGATCAACTAATCAAAAGGCTTTGATGCTTTCAATCAGGTGTGTAGTGCTAGGGCAAAACCAAAAATGTGCACCCCTTTGGGTCCCCAGGACCAGGATTGAGAACCACTGGGCTAGGTTGTAGCAACCTTATAATGGGGGAAGGGAAATCTGAGTGTCGAATATTAGCCTAAACCTATCGCTGTTACCTTTAACTGGGTGAATGGAATATGAATGACAGTCGTCCAGTATGCTGTAATAGAAAAAAAATTGTCCTCCCTCATCTTAAACAGCACTGACCGCCACTGATTACAGACTTATTCTAAAATGGATTCATTGTTTTTTTTTATCAATCTACACACAATACCCCATAATAACAAAGGAAAGTGGTTTTTAGAAATGTTTGCAAATTAATACAAAACACACAAAAAAAATATCACATTTACATAAGTTTTCAGACTCTTCACTCAGTACTTTGTTGAAGCACCTTTGGCAGCGATTCCAGCTTCGAGTCTTCTTCGGTATGACGCTACAAGCTTGGCACATCTGTATTTGGGGAGTTTCTCCTATTCTTCTTTGCAGATCCTCTCAAGATCTGCCAGGTTGGATGGGGAGCATCGCTGCAGAGCTATTTTCAGGTCTCTCCAGAGATGTTAGATAGGGTTCAAGTGCAGACTCTGGCTGGGCAACTCAAGGACATTTAGAGACTTGTCCCGAAGCAACTCCTGCTTTGTCTTGGCTGTGTGCTTAGGGTCGGGGTCCTGTTGTAAGGTGAACCTTAGCCCCCAGACTGAGGTCCTGAGCACTCTGGGGCAGGTTTTCATCAAGGATCTCTCTGCACTTTGCTCCGTTCGTCTTTCCTTCGATCCTGACTAGTCTCCCAGTCCCAGACGCTTGGCTTTTCAGGCCAAAGAGTTCAATCTTGGATTCATCAGACCAGAAAATCTTGTTTCTCTTGGCCCGAGAGTCTTTAGGTGCCTTTTGGCAAACTCTAAGCGGGCTATCATGTGCCTTTTACTGAGGAGTGGCTTCCGTTTGGCCACTACCAATAAAGGCCTGATTGGTTGAGTGCTGCAGAGATGGTTTTCCTTCTAGAAGGTTCTCCCATTACCAAAGAGACACTCTAGAGCACACTCTAGACACTCTGTCAGAGTGACCATCGGGTTCTTGGTCACGTCACTGACCAAGGCCTTTCTCCCCCGATTTCTCAGTTTGGCCATCTCTCGGAAGAGTCTTGGTGGTTCAAACCTTCTTCCATTTAAGAATGATGGAGGACACAGTGTTCTTGGGGACCTTCAATGCTGCAGAAGTATTTTGGTACTCTTCCCCAGATCTGTGCCTCGACACAATGCTGACTCGGAGCTCTACGGACAATTCATTCAACCTCATGGCTTGGTTTTTGCTCTGACATGCACTGTCAACTGTGGGACCTTATATATACAGGTATGTGCCTTCCCAAATCATGTCCAATCAGTTGTATGTACCATTGTATGTACCACAGGTCAAGTATTGGAAACATCTCAAGGATGATCAATGGGAACAGGATTCACCTGAGCTCAATTTTCAATCTCATAGCAAAGGGTCTGAAGGTATTTTAGTTTTAAAATTGTAATACATTTGGAAATATATATATTTTTTAAACTGTTTTTGCTTTGTCATTATGGAATATTGTATATAGATTGCTGAGGATCTTTTTATTATTTAATCAATTTTAGAATAAGGCTGTAATGTAACAAAATGTGGATAAAGTCAAGGGGTCTGAATACTTTTCGATGGCACTGTATACAGTGTATCTTCACAGTCTATTAACATGGAATAGTCATTGTGGAAGCAAAAAAATGATAACATTAAACATTTGTTCTTACCTGAGATAATGGAAGCGAGACGGAATGCATCAGGGTAGCGAACAGGCATCACAGGTTCATAAGGGGATGTTTCATAAAGCTCTCCACCTGGGAAAACAGTACATGATGAAATTGTTTTGATAAAAAGGAAAATGATAGTGTGCTCACACCCACATACTGTAGTTCATGGTACATTAATTACTGGGTATGTGTTACGGTACATTTAATAAAGGAATATGATCTCAAAATGTATACAAAGTTGTTGACCTTCATGTGTCTAAGGCAAGGAGTCATGGTTTTAGAAACATTGCACAGGATAAAACATTTTTTTTTTGTGCTAAAACAATAAGCAAATATCTATATTGTTTCTGTTGATAACAGAAACCAGTGAAGTTTGAATTCTACAAAATTTGTCAACTTGAGATTTTGGCTCTTAATCGGTCTGTCTGACCAATAACACATTTTACACCCTGAAGATTTCAATGGTGTGAACATTTGGCTAATTTTGTGATATGCAAAGCAGATCGTTCACCACGGTCAGATAATTTGATTTTGGAAAGAACATTTGGTCCTGGTGCTCTCTGATTTAGGTGAGGCAGCCTCCAAACGCTGAATTGCTATGGCTGTTTGTAAAAAAAAAAATGAATCAAATTAGCACTCAACTGACTGTGCTGCTCCCCTGTGCCTCTCTCTCAGAAGACTCTAATCCTGTGTTTAAAATTCACAGCCATTCGGTGTGATCCAGACAAAACCCTCCAGTGTGTAGCATTGCATTTTGATGCTAACAGAAACACAGCAAGGCTGGTGTGGGACAGGCAGGGAGCCCACCGCAGCAAATGAGAAAATCCAAAACCTGTGGGGAGAGGTGAAGCCCAGTGGATAACCATCCAATCAAGAAATATCACCATTTGTTTATCACAATGCTCCGTGCATTTGAAAAGAGGATGTTACCTCATCAAGTGTTCTTCCAGCTGTTCAGAGAATGGAGACTTCAACGGAAGGTAGTGTGTGATTCACATATGTGTTGATCATGTTGTACAGTATAGTGCATATTTCATTACCAGGCTGCCGATCAGGTGGAATAAAAAGAATACCCTTGAAGATGTCACTTTAGTAACACAGTGTAACGTGGGTTCCCAGTACACTTGTTGAAAAGAAAACATTGTATTATGATATGTTATCTTAGTTCCATCGTGAACAGGGGGATACAAAAAGCGTCAGTAAAACAACTATTGAAATACACCAAACTAAAGATGATCAACTATAACGCCAAATGGCTAAAATACATGTCACTCAACAGGAGTGAAAGTTGCGCCTCCCAGCATTATAAACTGCAGAGGGACGACATTGAACTCTTCCCTTGCCAACTCCTGAGCAAAAGTCCAAGGAGGGCCACACTAAGGCTGATATGATGTCTTGTTCCCTTCCGTGAGAGGGAGAAAAAAATCATAACCAGTTTCCCCATCTGATAATGAGGAAACATCTCCAGGACTCCAGACACACTCCATAGATTCCTAGACATAATACATTACTATACGAAAGTAAGCAACCCATTGTAAGACATTGCAGAGAGACTGTCAGCAGCCACACCACCCTACATCCTACTGACTGCTTGCCTCTGAAACTAAGCAGGGCAGGGCCTGGTCAATTCTTGGATGGGAGAATAGAATATGCTGAATGTGGTGTTGGAGGGCCATAAGACAGCACTATTCCATCTGGTAAGGGAGTGATGGGGGGAGGGGGTAACTAAACTGCATAAGGTGCCATCATTCAAATGAGACATTAAACAGATGTCCATAATCTCTGTGGTCATTAAAGTAGCCACGGCACTTGTTGCACGAGTTAAAGGTTAACCCCACTGTCAAAGCTAAAATCCTAATCCGGCTTCTCATACTCCCTTGGCCACCTACAGTCATTTTATCCAGCTTCCAACTGACTCATTCAACCCCTGCAACTCTTCTCCAGGTAGAAGATGATGTGGTCAAATGAGGGTCAAATAAAAGTTGGTGTGTTTGGTCTTATCATTGTGCTTGTTCATACTGCTGCTTCATAATCAAAACGATTGATTGAACTACAAATCAAATTGTACTTGTCACATGCGCCGAATACAACGGGTGCAGTGAAATGCTGATTTACAAGCCCTTAACCAACAATGCAGTTTTAAGAAAATACCTAATAAAAGTAACAGATAAGAATAACAAATAATTCAAGAGCAGCAGTAAATAACAATAGCAGGGGGTACCGGTACAGAGTCAGTGTGCGGGGGCACCGGTGTCGAGGTAATTTAGGTAATATGTACATGTAGGTAGAGTTATGTTAGTGACTATGCATAGATAATAACAGAGAGTAGCAGCAGCGTAAATTAGCTGTTTGATTAGCTTTTCAGGAGTCTTATGGCTTGGGGGTAGAAGCTTTTTAGACTTGGCACTCCGGTACCACTTGCCGTGCAGTAGCAGAGAGAACAGTCTATGACTAGGCTGGCTGGAGTCTTTGACAATTTTTCGGGCCTTCCTCTGAAACCGCCTGGTATAGAGGTCCTGGATGGCAGGAAGCTTGGCCGTGGTGATGTACTGGGCCATACACACTACGCTCTGTAGTGCCTTGCGGTCGGAGGCTGAGCAGTTGCCATACCAGGCAGTGATGCAACCAGTGCTCTTGATGGTGCACCTGTAAAGCCTTTTGAGGATCTGAAGACCCATGCCAAATATTTTCAGTCTCCTGAGGGGGAATAGGTTTTGTTGTGCCCTTTTCACGACTGTCTTGGTGTGCTTGGACCATGTTAGTTTGTTGGTGTTGTGGACGCCAAGGAACATGAAGCTCTCAATCTGCTCCACTACAGCCCCGTCAATGAGAGTGGGGGCATGCTCGATCCTCCTTTTCCTGTAGTCCACAATCCTCTCCTTTGTCTTCATCACTTTGAGGGAGAGGTTGTTGTCCTTGCACTACATGGTCAGGTCCCTGACTTCCTCCCTATAGGCTGTCTCATCGTTGTCGGTGATCAGGCCTACCACTGTTGTTTCATTGGCAAACTTAATGATGGTGTTGGAGTCGTGCCTCGCTGTGCAGTCATGGGTGAACAGGGAGTACAGGACGGGACTGAGCACGCACCCCTGATGAGCCCCCGTGTTGAGGATCAGCGCGCGGATGTGTTGTAATGTACACCTACCACCTGGGGGTGGCCCGTCAGGAAGTCCAGGATCCATTTGCAGAGGGAGGTGTTAAGTCCCAGGGTCCTTAGCTTAGTGATCAGCTTTGAGGGCACTATGGTGTTGACTGCTGAGCTGTAGTAGCATTCTCACATAGGTGTTCCTTTTGTCCAGGTGTGAAAGGGCAGTGTGGAGTACAATACAGATTGCATCATCTGTGGATCTTTGGTATGCAAATTGGAGTGGGTCTAGGGTTTCTGGGATAATGGTGTTGATGTGAGCCATGACCAGCCTTTCAAAGCATTTCATGGCTACAGACGTGAGTGCTATGGGTTGGTAATCATTTAGGCAGGTTACCTTAGTGATCTTGGGCACAGAGACTATGGTGGTTTGCTTGAAATATGTTGGTATTACAGACTCAGACAGGGAGAGGTTGAAAATATCAGTGAAGACACTTGCCAGTTGTTTAGTGCATGCTTGGAATACACATCTTGGTATTCCGTCTGGCCCTGTGGCATTGTGAATGTTGACCTATTTAAAGGTCTTACTCACATCGGCTGCAGAGAGCGTGATCACACAGTCGGCAGGAACAGCTGATGCTCTCATGCATGTTTCAGTGTTACTTGCCTCGAAGCGAGCATAGACGTTATTTAGCCCGTCTGGTAGGCTCATGTCACTAGGAAGTTCTTCGCTGTGCTTCCGTTTGTAGTCTGTAATAGTTTGCAAGCCCTGCCACATCCGACATGCGTCAGAGCCGGTGTAGGACGATTCGATCTTAGTCCTGTATTGACGCTTTGCCTGTTTGATGGTTTGTTGGAGGGCATAGCGGGATTTCTTATAAGCTTCCAGGTTAGAGTCCCACTCCTTGAAAGAGGCAGCTCTACCCTTTAGCTCAGTGCGAATGTTGCCTGTAATCCATGGCTTCTGGTTGGGGTATGTACATACAGTCACTGTGGGGATGACGTCATCGATGCACTTATTGATGAAGCCAATGACTGATGTGGTGTACTTCTCAATGCCATCAGAGGAATTCCGGAACATATTCCAGTCTGTGCCAGCAAAACAGTCCTGTAGCTTAGCATCTGCTTCATCTGACCACTTTTTTATTGATTTAGTCACTGGTGCTTTCTGCATACATTTTTGCTTGTAAGCAGGAATCAGGAGGATAGAATTCTGGTCAGATTTGCCAAATGGAGGGCGAGGGAGAGCTTTGTATGTGTGTGGAGTAAAGGTGGTCCAGAGTTTTTACCCTCTGGTTGCACATTTAACACGCTGATATAAATTTGGTAAAAAGGATTTAAGTTTCCCTACATTAAAGTCCCTGGCTACGAGGAGCTTGTTTGCTTATGGCGGAATAGAGCTCATTCAATGCTGTCTTAGTGCCAGGCTCTGACTGTGGTGGTATGTAAACAGCTACAGAAAATACAGATGAAAACTCTCTAGGTAGATAGTGTGGTCTACAGCTTATCGTGAGATGCTCTACCTCAGGCGAGCAAAACCTAGAGACTTCCGTAGATATCGTGTACCAGCTGTTGTTTACAAATATGCATAGTCCCCCGCCCCGTGTCTTACCAGAGGCTGTTGTTCTATCCTGCCAATAGAGTGTATAACCCACCAGCTGTATGTTATTAATGTCGTCGTTCAGCCACGACTCGGTTAAACATAAGATATTACAGTTTTTAATGTCCCGTTGGTAGGATATACGTGCTTTCAGTTCGTCCCATTTATTTTCCAGTGATTGAACGTTAGCTAACAGTACGGATGGCAAAGGCAGATAAGCCACTCGTCGCTGAAACCTTTGTGTTGTGCACCCTAAGGACAAAGAAATCCCATTTCTACCACTTCCCTAGCTTCCCTTCACTACTTCAGTCAGCATTGACGATCATCACAACGTGTAACATCACCACAGGCAGTTCTCTAAGAGTAGCTATTGCAGAAACCATGGGGGAGGGTTGTGAGATAAGGGGCTATTATCCGTATTTCTCCCTGTCCACATTTTTCCATATCATCCTACACATCTCTGTAGTGAGATAGCAAAGGCAGCCAGACAAACATTCTTACTTCTCTCTCTTAGCATGCCTAAGTACAACAATTGCCAATTTTTACGAGTGCTTGGAACTCTTAGGGAACCCACAGTTACCACTGAGATAGGTCCTTTTTCCCAGAGACTTCCCATAAAGTCTGTTTACCCATCCTAAATGGCCATTGTACAATAGCAAAATCTTCAAACAAAGCCAAATGCTCTAGCTTTGAAAGTGCTGTGGCCAGCCTCGGGGCCAGCTTATAGAGGATCATGGATGATGAAGCTCTATTCTTCTCCGGGGGGACTGAGGGGAAGTTTAGGGAAACAAACTATTTCAGTTTCACCCAAGTGGCCAAGAAGAAACTTCCCTGCATATCATACAAGTATATTATAATTTAGCCTCATCCACATACACTGAGTATACAAACCATTAAGAACTCTTTCCACGACATAGACTGAGCAGGTGAATCCAGGTGAAAGCTATTATCCCTTGTTGATGTCACTTGTTAAATCCACATCAATCAGTGAGGATCAGTGGTCTCCAACCATTTCTAGCATGAGAGCTACTTAAAAAAAAGGAAACATGTCACGAGTTACTCATTTTTTTCTTTCTTTCAAATAGGCAAATTCTGCTCTTCTCCTCCCCACTGCAACTCTTCCCCGGGTCCTTAGTGTAAGAGAAAGTAATGTTTTCTGTCAACATATCTGGTAAAATAAAGGTTAATAAAATCTGTTGTATATTTCCAAAATTATTTTCCTTCAAAATTACAATTGTTCATAGAGAAACAAAGAAATTGGATGTTCTGAGTCCATGTCAATGGTTAAATCATATCAGAAGAAAAACATTTTTAGGCTTGGAATTTAAAGAAAATGTAATTCCCCTTTAATTGCGCATCTAGAAATTGAGGAATGTGCCATCTAACATGCTGACCCCAATGTTTGCGTTCGCGTTACGTGCGCTTACGTTGCAAAATAAATGTATGCCTACATGTTATTCAATCATTTCATCCAAACTGCTCGCGCGCATCAATGAGCATCTGTGTAGCAAGGCTTTAAAATAGAACATGGTTTTTAGGAGCATACAGTGAATTTGGAAAGAATTCAGATCCCTTGACTTTTTCCACATTTTGGTATTTTACAGCCTTAATCTAAAATCTATAAAACAGGTTTTTAGACATTTTTGAAAATGTATTTTAAAAAAACAACTGAAAAATCACATTTACATACGTATTCAGACTCTTACTCAGTACTTTATACAAGAAACTTTGGCAAAAATTACAGCCTTGAGTTTCCTTGGGTATGACCCTACAAGCTTGGCACACCTGTATTTGGAAAGTTTCTTCCATTCTTCTCTGCAGATCCTCTCAAGCTCTGTCGGGTTGGATGGGGAGAGTCACTGCACAGCTATTTTTAGGTCTCTCCAGAGATGTTCGATCGGGTTGAAGTCTGATTCTGTCTGGGCCACATTCAGAGACTTGTCCCGAAGCCACTCCTGCGTTGTCTTGGCTGTGTGCTTAGGGTCATTGTCCAGTTGGAAGGTGAACCGTCGACCCAGTCTGAGGTCCTGAGCGCTCTGGAGCATGTACTTTCTCTGTACTTTGCTTTGTCCGTATTTCCCTCGATCATGACTAGTCTCCCAGTCCCTGCCGCTGAAAAACATCCCCACAGCATGATGCTGCCACCAACATGCTTTATCGCATGGATGGTGCCAGGTTTCCTCCAGACGTGATGCTTGGCATTCAGGCCAAAGAGAATCTTGTTTCTCATACTCCAAGCGGGTGGTCATGTGCCTTTTACTGAGGAGTGGCTTCTATCTGGCCACTCTACCATAAACGTCCACACTCCAGTCCAATTTGTGGTGGTAATGCACCTTAAAGTTGGTTGCCAACCGCCATATAAAGTCAGAATAAGATGAATGAAGGAGGAGAGATTACTAGAAACGAACTAGGTTTACCCTTTTAGCTGTGGATTAATTGTCGTAGTAGAGGACCTTGTACATTTCAGGTAAGATAACAACCCGGGCCTCCTGGGTGGCGCAGTGGTTAAGGGCGCTGTACTGCAGTGCCAGCAGAGTCCCTGGGTTCGCGCCCAGGCCCTGTCGTAACCGGCCGCGACCGGGAGGTCTGTGGGGCGACGCACAATTGGCCTAGCGTGGTTAGGGAGGGCTTGGTCGGTAGGATTGTCTCATCCCTTGTCTCATCGCGCACCAGCGACTCCTGTGGCGGGAGTCGCTAACCAGGGTTGCCAGGTGCACAGTGTACCCTCTGACACATTGGTACGGAGCTGTGAGGGGAACGGCACATCAGTACCTCCAGGCTCTGATCAGGCCCTACACCCAAACAAGGGCACTGCGTTCATCCACCTCTGGCCTGCTCGCCTCCCTACCACTGAGGAAGTACAGTTCCCGCGCAGCCCAGTCAAAACTGTTCGCTGCTCTGGCCCCCCAATGGTGGAACAAACTCCCTCACGACGCCAGGACAGCGGAGTCAATCACCACCTTCCGGAGACACCTGAAACCCCACCTCTTTCAGGAATACCTAGGATAGGATAAAGTAATCCTTCTCACCCCCCCCTTAAAAGATTTAGATGCACTATTGTAAAGTGGCTGTTCCACTGGATGTCTTAAGGTGAACGCACCAATTTGTAAGTCGCTCTGGATAAGAGCGTCTGCTAAATGACTTAAATGTAAATGGTGCGGCTGGCTTCCGGGTTGGATGCGCACTGTGTTAAGAAGCAGTACGGCTGGTTGGGTTGTGTATCGGAGGACGCATGACTTTCAACCTTCGTCTCTCCCGAGCCTGTACGGGAGTTGTAGCGATGAGACAAGATAGTAGCTACTACAACAATTGGATACCATGAAATTGGGGAGAAAAAAGGGCAATTTCTTTTTTTTTAAAGAACAAAAAAAAAGATAACAACCCAATGTTTATAGCCCAGGACAAATTAGCTAGCAACATGGCCACGAGTTTTTCATGCGTTTCGACATGTCATCAAATTAATATAGTTGGTTCAGAGTTCATTGTGATATTTCAACATGCAGATCACATCTGGTGTGGATGGACAAAATCAACAGACGCACGTGCGTGCCCGGTCTAGTCAGCATGTGGGCCAGTCTAGCGATGGTTCTGTAGGCCTACTGCTGCTCATTTCATGGCAAATTTAGCAAATAACAAATAATAGATACAAATTATATACTTACTCATGATATACTTCTGCCAGGTAAGCCTACTTTGCAGTTAACACTTCATTTGGTATTTCTGTCAACCCACAAGATGGTAACCACATCACTGGCTACACACAGAGTGATAAACAAACAATCGCACGCACCACAGACAGACAGGGGCAATATTACTAGAAATGAATTGGCAGATACTGTATTAGGTTATTAGCTTATTAAGCCAATAATGGCTCAACAAATGTGAGATAACGTCAATGTCGTGATGTCTGATACTTGTGAGATTGGTTTAGGACAGTTTGCGCTGGAACACGTGAAAATTGCATGTACTTTCAGAATTGTTTGGCGAGCTACTCATAAGTGGGCTCCGAGTTACCGGTAGCTCGCAATCTACCTGTTGGAGACCCCTGGTGTAGATGAAGGGGAGGAGACAGGCTAAAGAAGGATTTTAAACCTTGAGACAATTGAGACATGGATTGTGTATGTGTGCTATACAGAGGGTGAATGGTAGTAGGTGCCAGGTGCACTGGTTTGTGTCAAGGACTGCAACACTGCTGGGGTTTTCATGCTCAACAGTTTCCTGTTTGTCTCAAGAATGGTCTACCAGAGACTCCCGGGTGGCGCAGTGGTCTAAGGCCACCAGAGATTCTGGGTTTGAGCCCAGGCTCTGTCACAGCCGGCCGCGACCGGGAGGCCCATGGGGCGGCGCACAATTGGCCCAGCGTCATCCGGGTTAGGAAGGGTTTGGCCGGCAGGGATATCCTTGTCTCATCGCACACTAGCGACTCCTGTGGCGGGCCGGACGCAGTGCACGCTGACCAGGTCGCCAGGTGTACGGTGTTTCCTCCGACACATTGGTGCGGCTGGCTTCCGGGTTGGATGTGCACTGTATCAAGGTCGCATTTCTCTCGACCTTTGCCTCTCCCAAGTCTGTACGGGAGTTGCAGCGATGAGACAAGACTGTAACTACAACCAATTGGATACCACGAAATTGGGGAGTAAAAGGAGTTAAAAAAATACATTTTACATTTTAAAATCATTTAAAAAAATAAAAAATGAAGAATGGTCTACCACCTAAAGGACATCCAGCCAACTTGACAGAACTGTGTGAAGCATTAGAGTCAACATGGGCCAGCATCCCTGTGTCCATGCCCTGACAAATTGAGTCTGTTCTGAGGGGGGATGCAACTCAATATTAGGACGGTGTTCCTAATGCCTAATGTTCGGTATTCTCTGTGTATAATAACAATTCATTTGATTGTAAGTCAAAGAAGTAATAATTCATTAATAACATTGTCAAACTTAAAATAATAGCATGAAAGAAGGTAGTGAATGGATTTTGAAAGTGTTTTCTAATGTTATCACGTGCCATGCAAAATTAGAACTGCACAAGTACAGCATGGCTCTCTCGCTTGGGGTTTGACAGATTCACATTCACAGCAGGGGGCCATGGCACTCTGTTCTTGAACAACTGTGCTATTTGACAGTCACCCAACCAATAATGTATTCCTCAGGTAATACAAAACATTATTCCCAGCTGTTTAGTGTATGATGGTTTGCCGCAGGGCAACAACTTATCGTGGTAATTAAGACTCCGTTTGACTTCATTTGCTCTGACAGTGTTGCGCATGGCCAGAGTGAAACAGACAATCATGAGTCCCTTGTAGGAGGATATTGCTCTTAACCCTATCAGTCCCAAGATCCCAGCAAAGATCGGCTTTTCATTTATCTGCATGTCCAGCCCTTATATTTAGCCTCACAATGAAGTGTTTGACCATTTTATTTTCAGGACAACCAGGGCCACAAGTAGAAAACAAAACAATTTGACATAAACAGTTGCATTCATGAGTTTTATTGACAATAATGAGTTCTGCCAAAGCAAATATCTGATCAAAATGAATTTATATGAATGCTGTATGTTCATATATATACTTTGCTCGGTGAGAAATGAATATCCAACTAGTCAGCGACAACTGCGTGGAGTTTGTGACAGGGAACATGTAAGCTTATTACAGTATTATAGACAGTATGTCCGATGATCTTCTATGTAGAAGAACCTTTTACCTTCCAACAGTTCTTGTGTAGCTTGTGGGCGTCATAGAGCAACATTTGTACGTGTTCGTGAGAGTTTCAGTTTTTTATAGATAGCTTTTAATAGTTTGCAGCGCAAACCATTCGGACTCCACAGACGTTGTGGTAAAAATACCCAACCCCAGGCCCCATCAGGATATCATAACCACCGATGGTACAACCCAGAAATCTGTAGCTTAAACACCCCATTTTTAAAAAGGGGTTAGAAGGCCGAAACATGCTGCCGTTACGGTGGGACTCATTGGGTTAAGTTGATTCAGTGGATGACTGCCTAAGAGTTTAAGCTGTAGAGAATCTAAAATCCATCACATATTCATTATCAATAGGAGTACATTCCTGAGGTGATGGAAGTGTCCTATGGATTTTTCCGGTCTTGGCAAACAGCTTATAGCTTGAAGCAAAGTACATTTTAATAGCTGTCATTCACCTTATTTGTTTAAAGTTGACCTGGTCTATTTGCATAAATGAAGAATATTGATTACATATTTCTCAATGGTTGAAGACCATCTGTGTAGAAGAAAATGGCAACGGCTCTGATAGCTAATCCATTCGCACGATTCCAATGATCCGCATTCAATCATCCACAAACCGTTATGGCGGAACAAATCCAAATCCCCACTTGCCCGTATTCAGAAGGCAAAATAGTCTGTCTCTTCCTGCCAGGGTAAGAGGGGCGAATTTCCCAAATATAGCAGCCACTCTGGGTGTCATTTTAGTCAAATTGAAATCTGCTCGATGGATCTTCAGTTACAGTAAAGGAATCATTAGAGGGATTTGCAAGAACATAGAATGCCATCCCTGTCATCATATTTCATTGATCCTGTTCACAGGTTTTGGGGGGCCTGAAAATCTCTTATTGATTTGTTCCAGAAAAATATTGACAGGTCTCTTCCTCTGATGATGAAGCACCCACCTAGCGAGCGTGGCAAGATGAGTAAAAACAGAGGACACATTCAGCATGCAGAAGCAAACTCCCACTGCCTCACTGGAGAAATGTGCTCCTTATGACAGAGGATGGCTAAGGTAATGGCTGGTGACTGCTACCATTGCTCATGGTAATGATGGTTTCACTGAGGAATACTGTGTACCTCTGTAACCTTATGCGTTTCTCCCTCGACTCTGCCTGGGTCCTAGGAATAACGTACTCAAGCTGGCATAGGGTTCCTATTTCCCCGCTCTAAATTAGCTGTGTAGTGATATTAGCATGGAATACTGACAGATTCTTCTCCTGACCTTTAGAATACCAGCGGGAAAATCATTATTTTTAAGTGCTTACTTTGTTATTTCATGTAAGATCTCACAATGGCCTGAGACAGACTCACGTATGCTCCCTGCTGTAGAAATATATTCGACTAATTAAACTGCAAGGAAACCGCCCACATAAAGGCCTTCAATTCTCTTAGCTATCTGCTCAATTCACTTTCATTTGAAAGAACAAAACGGTGATATGTGAAGAATGGGACTTCTTAACTGACTGGCCGGAACTGCCTCAAACCCTTGTGCTCTCTCCATGAGGCTTAATCGAAAGAGAAATGCAGCTACCTTTATGTTATTAAAGAGGATACTTCCCACATAGTAATTATGCCTTTTATAGATTCAGACTCCAAACCCCTGTTGTCCGGCAGTGAGAAGGACCTATTCAAAAGGCCAACCATTATCTGTCACTGACACATTGCATTCAGCTGGCATTTCTTTTAAAACCTCAATTAACAGTTCACGTGTACAATATTAACGAGGGCCAAAGACGGAGCGCAAGTAGCCCAATGAATGCTGGTCCTTTTCACAGCAGCAACGCCCTCCAGTTTGCTGCCTACATGCACAGTGTAACAAAGTCTAAGCAGTCACTAATCTTGGAATACAGCAAAGTTGCCTTCTTTATCACACAAATAAGGGCAAATTTAGTAAACAGAAATGTAAAGGCTGCTAATGTGTGAGATTTGTGGTTATCATTGCACTAGGAGTGTAAGTCCTTATCCCTGCATTATGCTAAGAGCATTTCATGAATATAAATATTGGAAATCCACGAATCAAAAGAATAGAAGATGAATATTATAAAAGGACAATCAATTTATATGAAACTTGCCGATGGTGTGCCTTTGCTCATTTTATCTTTGTTAATGTTTTAACATTCGCCCCTCTTAATGTCTAGGCAGGTAGCCTAGAGGTTAATATTGTTGAGCTAATAACCGAAAGGTAGCTGGTTTGAATCCCTGAGCCGACTAGGTGAAAAATCTGCCGATGTGCCCTTGAGCAAGGCACTTAACCCTAATTGCTCCTGGAAGTCGCTCTGGATAACAGCTTTTGCTAAATGACTAAAATGCTACCTACAATTCATTAACACTATCTACAATTCTTTATGCAAAATGCAGAGAACGCAACATTTTTGCTGCAATTTCGCACACACAAACCTTTAATAAATATGCCCCAAAATTCCCTAAATGACTTAATATTTTAGTCAACAGCAACACAGGCTGGCTCTTAGGAATTATCTACATAGCCTGTAGACATTTCCGTATCTGCTGAGAAAACCTTTCAAGCTGGTGCTCTTCCTACAATATCCTAACTTTTTCTGGGTTTTGTCCACAACCATTTTTTAAGTGGCTTGCAGCGTTTTTGAGGGTCTGTGGGGAATTGGCCCTCGTGTTTGTTTCGATGGAGAACAATATTATATACTGATTGTTTCCAGTTAACAAAAGCCTGGTTGACTGCACAATGGATCATGATTAGATTAAAGCTGCACTGTAAGAGCCCTGTCCTCCATTAAAGCCTGTTTTATCTCCCTGGACAGTGCCAAAATGGGACACTTACATTGTTCGGTCAAGTATCCTCAGTGAAAGACACAGGGGAGGTCTGTATTTGTCAAAACAGCTTACTGTATGTAGCCTACTGTAAGGCCAATTGTAACTCCATTCAGATAAGCCTGCTTTAGTGTCCTAACATTTCACTTGAACCCTCTATTCTAGATCACAGGCATAGAGACTGACATACCTTGACTGGTGCCATAGGAAGTTAGCTCCTGGTAAAAGTGACTTCGCCACAGTTGAATAGCATATGGTGTGTCAAAGCTTTTGACTACATTAGAGCTTGTGATTTGATTTGACATCAGCTGCAGTAATGTCTTGAAACATTCATCATGCCACGCTTATGACAATGTGAAGTAGGCTTTTGAAGGACTAAGGTCTAAGTGAAATATTACCTCCTGGATTGTGCAAGTGGCTGGCTCCAGGCCATTGAACGGTGGGTTTTTTAACCTAATAATAGGATAATATGGAACACTTTAGGTGAAAACCAATCGCGCACCCCTAACAGGTCTTGCTGCTGTAATTGCATCATTGCTCCATTATTTCACAGAGAATAGAAAGCATATATTTTTCATCAGGGGTATCAATATACAGTGCATTTGGAAAGTATTCAGTCCCCTTGACTTTTTACACCTTTTGTTATGTTACAGCATTATTCTAAAATTGATTAAATATTTTTTTCCCGCTCATCAATCTACACACAATACGCCATAATGACAAAGCAAAAACAGTTTTTTAGAAATGTTTGAAAATGTATTAAATACTAAAAACGGAAATATGACATTTACATAAGTATTCAGACCCTTCACTCAGTACTTTGTTGTAGCACCTTTGACAGTGATTAAAGCTTTGAGTCTTCTTGGGTATGACGCTACAAGCGTGGCACACCTGTATTTGGGGAGTTTCTCCCATTCTTCTCTGCAGATCCTCTCAAGCTCTGTCAAGCTGGATGAGGAGCATCGCTGCAGAGCTATTTTCAGGTATCTCCAGAGATGTTAGATCGGGTTCAAGTCCGGACTCTGGCTGGGCAACTCAAGGACATTCAGAGACTTGTCCCAAAGCCACTCCAGCTTTGTCTTGGGTGTGTGCTTAGGGTCATTGTCCTGTTGGAAGGTGAACCTTCGCCCCAGTCTGAGGTCCTGAGCGTTCTGGAGCACTTTTTCATCGTGGATCTCTCTGTACTTTGCTCCGTTCATCTTTCCCTCAATCCTGACTAGTTTCCCAGTCCCTGCCACTGAAAAGCATCCCCACAGCATGATGCTGCCACCACAATGCTTCAACGTAGGGATGGTGCCAAATTCTTACAGATGTGATGCTTGGCATTCAAGCCAATCTTGGCTTCATCAGACCAGAGAATCTTGTTTAGTTGCCTTTAAGGCTAACTCAAAGCGGGCTGTCATGTTCCTTTTACTGAGGAGTGGCTTCCATCTGGCCACTCTACCATAAAGGCCTGATTGGTGGAGTGCTGCAGAGATGGTTGACCTTCTGGAAGGTTCTCCCATCTCCACAGAGGAACTCTGGAGCTCTGTCAGAGTGACCATCGGGATCTTGGTCACATCCCTGACCAAGGCTCTTCTCCCCCAATTGCTCAGTTTGACCGGGCGGCCAGCTCTAGGAAGAGTCTTGGTGGGGCCAAACTTCTTCCATTTAAGAATGATGGAGGCCACTGTGTTCTTGGGGACCTTCAATGCTGCAGAAATGTTTTGGTACCCTTCCCCAGATCTGTGACTCGACATAATCCTGTCTCGGAGCTCTACGCACAATTCCTTCGACCACATGGCTTGGTTTTTGCTCTGACATGCACTGTCAATTGTAAGACCTTATATAGACAGGTGTGGGCATTTCCAAAGCATGTCCAATCAATTGAATTTCCCAAAGGTGGACTCCAATCACCTCAAGGATGATCAATGGAAACAGAATGCACCTGAGCTCAATTTCGAGTCACATGGCAAAGGGTCTGAATACTCATAGCAAAGGGCTGAAATGCAAACACTGCTAAAAACCTGTTTTCGCTTTGTCATAATGGGGTATTGTGTGTAGATTGCTGAGGGAAACAATTCATTTAATCAATTTTAGAATAAGGCTGTAACCTAACAAAATATGGAAAAAGTGAAAGGGTCTGAATACTTTCCGAATGCACTCTATCCTGTAGCAGGTGCAGCATACAATCCATGAGACTTTCCTTATTCTCTGCATTTTTTAAAAAGAGACCTAGATGATCATGTAGCCACTGTATCTAATTAGATCTCATTTGCTGATTACGTGTTTGTTCACGAACAAAACCTATATTTTTTTAAATCAATGACATATACAATTCATAGTAGCAGAGTTATTCTGTCTGTATATGTTTATCGTCTATATATTCTGTGTTTTGATTCAGTTTACTGCTGCAACACCATTTCACCAAATCAAATTCCGTTTCTAATTCTTATCTATGCACATACATGCAGATCTCATTATGCAAGTATCTATCTATATGGTACAAGACCATTTTTTTAAACACTTTATTCATTGATTTCAGTCTCACCTTCGGTCAGGCCCATGTGGATGCTCCAATAGCTCTGCAGACACTGAAGCTCTTTCTTCATGCCCCTTTTACATCGACAGTCATACAGCGGGCTGACCAGCAGCACCTCCAGGGCAGCCTGGCACTCCCTGTTGGCCAGCATGGTGTCCCTCTCTCTGCCCACCAGGCACTGACGCATCACCCGGTAGCGGGAGCTGCACTGGGGGTTCTGGTTGCATATGTCACTGGCCCTCACGCAATCCAACCAGCCATGGGCACCCGTCCCAACCAGGGCCGATGAGGAACCACCCCAGGAGGACACAACCCCGTCTGAGGGAGGGAACAGGAGGCTGTTTCCATTGGTCTGACATATGGAGTTACACATGCATGGGAATATTTGATGGATTTACTGTGTCACTGGTGCAGTATGAGCATTTCATAAGGTAAGGCAGTGTTTGCTAAACCTCTTCTTGAGTACCTCCAGGCGTTCCATGTGTTTGATATATTCCACAACTAGCACATCTGACAAAATTGACTCAAGAGTGCTAGTACTGGAACACATGAAAGAAGTGGAATAGCTGTGGGGTACTAATTGAGGTTTAGGAAACACTGGTGTAAGGGATTTCTGATCACTGGATATTTTGTTTACGAATATGAAACACGCAAAGAATACATACACATATGGTATAAGGAAATGCAATTAAATAACCGTGTAATCACCCAGCGGACAAAAGTGGTTGCAATGACGCCATTCTGATGGTTCTTCTGATGCCTTGTTTGGGTTGAAATATTTGTGTATGGTTTTCTGACCAGATATGGCATATTATATTTCATGTCTCAATGTTGTCATGAAAAATACATCTTTGGTCGTAATGTATTAGCTACAAAAACAAACAAAAAATCTACCAGAAAATGACATCATTATGACATCCCATGCCAAATGTTGTCCACTAGGAACTATATATTGGTCCGTCTTGAGTATGTAATAAGACCTATTATAAATGCAGGCTACTGTGCAATTGGAAACTCAAACTCCTTACAATGCTGCAATCTCAGCAGGCAGAATTTGGGACATAATAATCACATATTAACTACATTTCTGGCTGTAGAAACGTCAGATTACCAGATTACAACGGCATCAAGTAGTCTGAGGACAGACTTCATATTTTGGTTAACCAGATTAGAATCAGTTACATGTGTTTTGTCTGGTCACTTAAAGAGATGTGTTAAAAACGTCATTTTGAAATCAGTATAAAACACAAACATGACGTCATTGCAACCGGTTTTGCCAACTGGGATGAAACAGGTGCAAGATTTTCTTTGACAAATAGACCCAGGAACAGATCGAAATATATGATAGTTGTTTGACAAGTCATTAGTTGTTTGACATGTTCATTTGTATGTAGGCTATGATTAGCACACAGGCATTTGATGCATCAATTAGTTATATGATATATTTCAGTCTATTATCTGTTATGCTTCATGATATTTTGCCCATTTATTGGCAAGATATCAGATCTGATTGGTCAAGACCAATAATTTGGCAAAATATCAGAATTGGGCTGCCTGTGCATGGTCATTGATCCCAATGCACTTACCTTCAGAATATTAAAGTGTTCCATATTGTTGTTGTGTATGGCAGTCAAATCAATAACAAACATAGGGAGAGCAAAACAGAGGCTTATCTATTGAATGGCATAGACAAGGAAAGATACAAACACTGACTCCTATTTAGATTGAAAGACTGACATGAGCGATACCTTCAGGTAAAACCGCCAAACCGCTAAGGGAGATATTGCTATAGACTTTGCAATTGGTTTAAAGTACAGGGAGTATGCAGTACAACTAAATTATGCATATAATCACTATCAGTAACTGATTAATTGAGCAGCTTCTACCAATAAGACAGATCATCATCATCATCATCATCATGTTTAGGCTATGCATTAACTTTATATGAGTTATTTCACTTTCTCAACCTTAATCAAATAGGCAGACGAGATGCGAAAAGACAATACAACAAGCACTAACAACAAGTTGGGAGTATAGGTCAAATATTGCACCTAATAAGTTCAAACGTGCATTCTATGGGTAATTACGGAAACAATTTAAATGTAATGATCCGACAGTAAAATGTAAGATTCATTTCACAATAAGTAGGTTAAAGGCGAAACAACCTCAAATGAAAGAGTCCTACTGAATGTATAATATTCATAATATTCACAACAATTACAAAACTATCCCCATGCATGTCGTGCAATTGAATGAATTGTTTTATCTGCATTTAAAACTTAAGAACCATCGGAATATAAATGTCTCACCTAATAGAAAAAGAACGAGGTAGAAATAAATCCACATCATGAAGAATTGGTAGCCTAATTAGATTCAAGGTCAAGAACCTGTGAAAATGAGGATCCGATTTAATTTCTTCCTTTTGTAAACGTGTTGTAATTCCCTTTCCAAATAGTTGGTTCCGTCGTAACTACAACTGGGAGAATTTAAATATTCGCGCAAAAAAAAAATACAATTTAGGCTACGGAACGCGCCTTCACAATTTCCACTCTCATTAATCCAGATTCCAGATTCGAAAATACACAAAAATGACTATCTCAAAATCGTCTTGGTAAAGGAATTAAATCCCAGTTTGTGAGCAGCTATTTCATAGGTCGTAGCCTATATATACACTGTACATATCGAATGAACTGTGGCATCTCTGCATCAAGAGCTCTGATGATCCAATTCGCAGCTCCCACACTTGAAACGATATGCAAAAAAAAAAGATTTGGCAACGATAATGATGTCAGATAACTTTTCACAATGACATTTCTCTGGAGGAATACGGAAACTACAACTACTGTAGCCTACGCAGGAGGGATATCGCCGAGTGAAGTCTTGACTCTCCAAAAGCCGCGCGCCTCTGACTTTCTGAGTATCTGCGCTTCTTTTGGAGTGTTCTGGCATCACAGGAGTTAATTTCACGAGCTTCGAGAAACCAGCAGAGGGCGATGCTGACTCACTCGTTTACTGGAAAAACTATGAATAACGCTATTTATGCAAGAATATGGCTTCTGTCAAATTATTATGAGAGGAGTCCATCTTCTGGTTGACTGCTCGATTACTGGCCTACGGCAATTATTTTCAGTAGATTGTGACATTTCGGGAATTGGCTGTATCATGTATGTCATCAAATTAATTGTTGTTTTAATGCTTCCACAATTCCCTCATGCACCACAAAACGAGCATCCCCTTTAAAAAGTCAAGACGGGGCATTTGCCTGTTCCTGCACATCACAGAATGTGTTATACATGTTATGTATTTGTCAGGTATATTCATGGGATCACATAAACTCTACTTTTACCATGTCAATGCCAGTTCATAACATGTAGGCCTACATGTCTAACAGAGTTATCAAATGCAGACCTCTCAGATGGCAAAGATAACAACAACAGCCAAATCCATTTCCACTATATCCCATCATTACACTCCATGGGACGTTATATTCATGGTCTCAAACCAGGAAGTAAATGTTGAGGCACAAAACCTACATTTTTCAAAATGTCTTTCACTAATGACTGTTGTGCTTCATTGCTTAAATAGGTTCTGGCCATCATACATCTTTACAAATCTTGAAAACAAAGTCTATTTAGAGACAGGCACATTGAAAAACTGCATGGCCAGTGCCTAATAAGGATGATAAACTGTCAGATGTGTTACAGGGGCAGCACTGAGCTAGCCTGCCACGTCACTTCCTGGACTAGCTCAACCTGCGCATTTTATGTCTTGAAAATCTCCCCCATGAGATGCCATTTTGGTCGTTAAAATCGACTTCCTTGACTTCAAGTGTGCCATTGAGTATTCACATAGAATTGAATGGTGTGATGTCATTGATGAGTTTATCAATATATATATATATATATATATATATATATATATATACCATCCACACTCTTAGAAAAAAACACACTATCTGGATTCTAGAATGTAATTGGGTTCTTCGGTTGTCCCTAGGGTTGAACATTTTGGGGAATATTCAGAGGTGGAAACTTTCCGTGGAATTAACGGGAATATATGCAAATTAATATGAACCATTTAAATGTAGATGTTTTTCACATTGAATATATTTACCATATCATAAGTAGATGTAATTGCACATGATTAAATCCCTCCAATAGAAAAAAAGTATAATTTAGTTAGGAATTTTACTTTAATTAAAATGAGTTGACTCTTCACATGGGATGATTTCACTGAACAAAAAAAGAGAATATTGAATGATCCCCAATGATCCATTGCATCTGTAAAGCTTTGGTTGTCTTCCTCTCAGGCTTCCATGTCTTCTCCCTGGACCTCCTCAATGTCTACCTCTTGAACATCAGACTCTGAGGCCTCATCTTCACTGTCACTTTCCAAACTTCTTAAGGATGGCTCGTTGTCAGGCTCAAAAAGCCTCAAATTTGCCTGGATGGACACCAATTTTCAACCCTTGTATTGGTCAGCCTGTTGCGTGCTTTGATGTGTGTGTTCCCAAAGAAGGACCAAATGCGCTCTGAGGCAGCTGATGTTGGTGGAATTTGGAGGATGATGGAGGCAACAGGGGAAAGAGCCTCAGATCCACAAAGTCCCTTCCACCAGGTGGCTGATAAGATATGTTGGCACGACTGCCATATTGCATCTCCATCCCAAAGCCCTTGCTTGAAAGTGTACCTCGCCAGACTGCCAGCATACTTGGGGTCCAACATGTACGCTGCGGTGTGTGTATGGGCTTCAGGCAGAAGTCTTCACGCTATTTGATATATTTCAGAACTGCAGTTCCCTCTGCTTGGAGCAACAGCGAAGTGGGCAGGGCAGTGCGAATTTCTTCTCTTACATCTGCAAGCAGAGTCTGAACATCAGACAGGATGGCATTGTCTCCCTTAATCCGTGCAATGGCTACTGCTATAGGTTTCAAGAGTTTCAGGCTGCTTACCACTCTCTCCCAAATACATCATCCAGGAGGATCCTCTTGAGGGGGCTGTCTATATCAGCAGACTGTGATATGGCCATTTCTTGGAGAGACTCCTTCCCCTCCAGGAGACTGTCAAACATGATGACAACACCACCCCAACGGGTGATGCTGGGCAGCTTCAATGTGGTGCTCTTATTCTTCTCACTTTGCTTGGTGAAGTAGATTGCTGCTATAACTTGATGACCTTTCACATACCTAACCATTTCCTTGGCTCTCTTGTAGAGTGTATCCGTTGTTTTCAGTGCCATGATGTCCCTGAGGAGCAGATTCAATACATGAGCAGTACAGCCAATGGGTGTGATGTGAGGGTAAGACTCCTCCACTTTAGACCAAGTTGCCTTCATGTTCGCAGCATTATCTGTCATTGTCTGTCATTGTCTGTCATCCAAGGTCATTGACTGCCTTCAGCTCATCTGCAATGTAGAGACTGGTGTGTCTGTTGTCCCTTGTGTCTGTGCTCTTGTAGAATACTGGTTGAGGGGTGGAGATGATGAATTAATAATGAATTATTCCTTGCCCACGATCAGTCGACCGCCCATCAGAGATGATTGCAACACAGTCTGCTTTCTCTATGATTTGCTTGACCTTCTCTTGAACTCTGTTGAACTCTGCATCCAGCAAATGCGTAGATAAAGCATGTCTGGTTGGAGGGGTGTATGCTGGGCGTAGAACATTCCGAAATCTCTCCCAATACACATTGCCTGTGAGCATCAGAGGTGAACCAGTTGCATACACAGCTCGAGCAAGACATTCATCAGCATTTCTCTGACTACGTTCTTCCATTGAGTCAAAAAAACCTTCTGATTACAGGAGGACCATGAGCTGTTGCTATTGATAAGGTGTCATCATTTTCACCTTGAATAGAAGTAGAGGGACTTTTGTCAGATGTTGCTTGTTGTGAGCACTGAGGGAAATGTATGCACTTGGCCAGACTATTCTGCATCCTTGTGGCCTTCTTCACATATAATTTGGCACAGTATTTGCAAATGTACACAGCTTTTCCATCTACATTAGCTGCAGTGAAATGTCTCCACAGATCAGATAGCGCCCGTTGCATTTTCCTGTAAAGATGAGAAAAAATGGGTAAAAAACAAACAAATACAATTCCATGTACAGATAAATAGTTAAGCAGTTAGATTAAACAACTCCTTTGCATGATACATGTTTAAAAATGAAACATGTATGGAAACAGGTGAATTAACACTCAGTTAGCAGCCTCAAGCAAGCTAAACCCCACATGTCAGCAAAAACTAACTAGCAGAGATTGTTAACAAGGTATACATGATTTAAACACACTTTGCTGTAGGCTACTATTTACAAGTTAACAAAAAATGATGTATGTCATATAAAATATATTCACCCCACCCAGTATTGTAATCAAAACTTAGCAGAAAGCATGTAGTCCTTTGCTCAGACAATGTGGTTGGTTGGGCTCAATAGCATCTCATTAGTGTGCAAGATCTTGAGAATCAGCTGTACATGTGATGGAAGAGAGCACTGCACATGTGATGGAAGAATGCACTGTGCATGCAGAGGGTTGCAATTCCATTGAATTGGGGAATGTTTAACCAAAATATGCCACAAGACCTAGAATTGCCTTGTGTATCCCACAAAAAGGTTCACTGTTATCAGCTAACCTTTTTGATGAATTATAAGAAAAATTCCCAAAATTCACGGGCTTAACTTCCCATGGAAAATTTCCAGGAAAGTTTCCGACCCTTTGCAACCCTAGTTGTCCCCATAAGAGAACCCTTTGCATAACCGTTTTGTTTTTGTTTTTTGCCTAACCTATTCCCCAGAGGGTTCTACATGGAATCCAAAAGGGTTTTACCTGAAACCAAAAAGGGTTCTACCTGGAACCAAAAAAGCTATCCTATGGGGACAGATGAGGATCACTTTTGGAACCCTTTTTTACTGAGAGTGTATGGTATTAGCCCTAAATTGAAAATCAGTGATTTAGCCAACAATTGTGAGTTCTCCTTTCCACCATAAATGATCAATTTATATGATAATCCTGCACACATACATCCTTTTCATGCAGTGCTCTGTCAGGTTATCTGCCTCCTTAGTGGGAGTTTGTTGAGGTTGACATGGTCTACCAAGGCTCTCTCCATGGGTACCGTATATAATGGCTCCAATGTAGCATTGCAAAGTATCTGCAGTGTTAGGCATGTCAAATTTGAGAGAAAGCAGGACTGGGATGTTGCCTCATGCACCAGACTCATAGGCTAGCTTTCCCACAATAAGACTAGGATCGGCACTACACAGACCATAAATCAGGGGAGTCAATCTCAATTCCTGGAGGGCAGAGTGTCTGTTGGTTTTCACTCCTCCCTTTCTTCTTGATTTATTAATTAAGCCTGTGAGACCCAAGCATAGATCCAAATGGAGAAAATATGTTATTATCCTTCGGAAATACTTGTAGTAGGCTTGTTATGAAAATAATCTGTTTTGTACATTTCTAGTTTGCAGAACAATTCACTGGGAATGTTGCAATGTGATTTATTAAAGAAAGCAGTGAAATTTATTAAAGAAAGCGGTGAAATTGTACATGTGATGGAAAATATTGTCTTATGGTACAAACATTAAACAGAAATAACGAAAACCAGCAGACACTTGGCCCTCCAGGAATTGAGTTTGACACGCCTGCCATAAATGAATCCGAGTATGAGAATGAGTTGTTTTTCTCAAACGTTTCTCCACCACGAAGTGTGAGTGATATAAAGTGAACATGGAGATGATGTATCATCTTTGAAACTTGGCCCCTTAAACATTCCTTTAAAAATGTGATCTGAAAAAGGCAATCAAATGTATTATTGTTACAAAATTCAACCATTTTGCTATACACAAATTAGTGCCAAATGTATTCAAGGTCGATATAGGAGGTCCCTGACGGCCCCTCACACCAATGTTCCTGCCCTTTGGATAGACTACTAATTAATTCGAATTTTGGAGTACACAGAGAAGTTATGCATGACTGATTAGATCAGGTATTATAGGGTAATTAATAAGCAACCTAGGGAGGCCTGGCTTGAATGGAAAATATGTTTGAATAGATCACCATTTGATACTTGGACGGTTCTTTAAGGCTTCCAACTCTCACTAATACATGTGCAACCTGGTGGACTACATTCCCTCCAGTGACCAGCTAAATTATGACATTGACAATGAGAATGACAAAGTATTGAGAATAGAATATAGTTATGTTATATATAGTCCGAGTCGGTATTAACAACACAGGGCATTTCTCATAGACCGTGTTTATGAGTGCCTTTCACACTACTTTTGGATTATAATTGGATTGTAAGGCTCGTATGAATGTCCTGCTTAATATAATGTTTGAGTCATCATCGCCATTCAAGTGCATTATACTTAAAAAAAACACAAACTTCAACCAATAAAAATGCCTTTTAGCGAACTTTGCTAGAGTCTATGTCAATGAGCGTTGGCATTCTAGTTAACAACTACTGCATCCAAAAAGGGTATTTTGCAAAGATCTTAACCAAATGTAATCTTAACGACTGTTCAAGCAATAATCAAAACAACATTGTAAAGGTATGAGAACCCCAAATTGGTTATTGTTTAGAATCAATAACTATGTAAATCTAGGCTGTGTGAAATGGGCGCAGATGGCGAACGGCAATTGTTTTCCCCATGGTGGCCATTGTTCAGGGGACTACTTGTTTATGACGTGAATAATGACTCAGAGTATAAATCAATTTGACCTTTCCCCTAGCCCTGCCCCAGAACTTTGGGCAACCAATCGCAGCGCTCCAATGAATAGCAACTATCTTCGTGTCCAACACCTCGGACAAGCTCACGTTTCAAACGCATGAGAGCCAGTGAGATCATGGCAAAACTAAGTTTTCTTTAAAAAATACATTGTTTAAATGGCTAAATAATTAAACAGTGCACCAGTGTCACACCTTGGTCAATATGTTTTGTGTTTTCGTTATATATTTTGGTCAGGCCAGGGTGTGACATGGGTTTATGTGTTGGGTTCGTATTGGGGTTTGTTTAGCATTGGGATTGTGTATGATTAGGGGTGTGTCTAGTTAGGCTTGGCTGCCTGAGGCGGTTCTCAATTAGAGTCAGGTGCTTCTCGTTGTCTCGGATTGGGAACCGTATTTAGGCAGCCTTAGTTTCGCTTTGTAGTTCGTGGGTGATTATTCCTGTCTTTGTGTAGTGTGCACCAGATAGGCTGTAATAAGTTTCACGTTCCGTTTGTTGTTTTGTCATTATAGTTATTTCATGTATCGTTTCGTTTTCTTCATTAAAGTACATGAGTAACCACCACGCTGCATTTCGGTCCGACTCTCTTTTAACAACAGACGAACGCCGTTACAACCAGGGGTAAATGCTACCTACTGTGACTCCAGAAATGCAGAGCCTGTTGGAGTATTTAGTTATGTTGTTTGCAACCTCAGTTGGTTATCTAGCTATCAGTTTCATTGATGTTGCTCAGTCTCACCCAATGTTGTTATTGCTATCTAGCTAGCTAGCCACTTAATATGACTTGTTTTATCAAAATGTATGTTAGCTAGCTAAGTTACCCATGTTATGAATTCAACTCTCTCCTGCTGTCAACATCAGGATAAGATTTGAGAGCACTAGTTAGCTCTAAAAGTGGTTAGTAGTTTCGACTGCATGCTGACAGCCACACTAGAAACATAATTTTACCAGTTTGAGATCTTTGTGAGGGGATTTTGCCAGTGGTTGAATGAGGAATTGTGGTTCCCAGGAAAATGTTGTCCAAGGTTGAACAGTAACCAAGGAGTGTGGGGTTTAAGCGAAGGTTCAATTGCAATGTATTCTCCAATTGTATTGTAACAATTTAATCTGTTTCAGTCTATGAGAAAACAGATTACCTCAGTCGAACAGGGCCAGACTTAGTCACTAAGTGACATAAGCAACCGTTTAGAGCACCACGTTCGCTAGGTGGCCCCCAACCTCAGTCAGGGTCTTAACTTACTATTGAGAGTTCGAGCTCTATTCAATAGCATTTGCTAACAATAGCGCTTACTGCTAACCTACAAAGCATTACATGGACTTGCTCCTACCTATCTCTCCGATTTGGTTCTGCCGTATATACCTACAAGTACGCTACGGTCACAAGACGCAGGCCTCCTTATTGTCCCTAGAATATCTAAGCAAACAGCTAGAGGCAGGGCTTCCTCCTATAGAGCTACATTTTTATGGAATGGTCTGACTATCCATGTGAGAGATGCAGACTCGGTCTCAACCTTTAAGTCTTTACTGAAGACTCATCTCATTAGTAGGTCCTATGATTGAGTGTAGTCTGGCCCAGGGGTTGCGAAGGCGAATGGCAAGGCACTGGAGGGACGAACCACCCTTGCTGTCTCTGCCTGGCCAGCTCCCATATCTCCACTGGGATTCTCTGCCTCTGACCCTGTTACGGGGGCTGAGTCACTGGCTTGCTCGCGCTCTTCCATCCTTCCTGTCCTCGGTCTCATGCCGTGGGGAGATCTTTATGGGCTATACTCGGCCTTGTCTCAGCGTAGTAAGTTAGTAGCCTGATTATCCCTTTAGTGGTATGGGGACTGTGCTTTGCCAAGGCGGGTGGGGTTATATCCTGCCGAAGCTAACTTTGGACAGGGCCACAGTGTCCCCTGACCCCCCCCTGTCTCAGTCTCCTGTATCTATGCTGAAATAGTCCTTTGCCCGGGGTGCTAGTGTCAGTCTGTTATATCTGGTGTAATTCTCTTGTCTTATCTGGTGTCCTGTGTGATCTTAGATATGCTCCCCTAATTCTTCCATCCTTCTCTCTGTCCCCTCCCGGAGGACCTGAGTCCTTGGATCACGCCTCAGGACTACCTGGCCTGACAACGCCTGGCTGTCCCCGTATCTTGTCCACCTGGTCATGCTGCTGACCCAGTTTCTGCTGTTCGGCCTGCGGCCATGGAGCCCCCGACCTCAAAATGCTTGGCTTTTCACTGACATTAACGCCCAAGGTGCTGACCTCTTGCACCAACTACAACCACTGTGATTATTATTTGACACTGCTGGTATTCTATTAACACTTGAAGAATGTAATGAATAATGTGGAAATTGAGGAGACTAAACTGCTTGGTGTAACCCTGGATTGTAGACTGTCATGGTCAAAACATATTGATGCAACAGTATTTAAGATGGGGAGTCTGTCCGTAATAAAGCGCTTGTCTGCTGTCTTGACTTTGCTATCAACAAAACAAGTCCTACAGGCCCTAGTTTTGTTGCACTTGGACTAATGTCTAGTCATATTGTCAAGTGCCACAAATATGGACATAGGCAAATTACAGTTGGCTCAGGACAGGGCAGCACGTCTGGCCCTTAAATGTACACAGCGAGCCAACATCAATGACATGCATGTCAATCTCTCCTGGCTCAAAGTGGAGGAGAGATTGACTGCATCACTACTTGTCATTGTGAGAGGTATTGACTCTGGAAATTGCACAGTACCACACATAGCCATGACTACATAGAACTCTATTCCACATCAAGTAACTCATGCAAGCAGTAAAATCAGATTTAAAAAAAACAGAATACAACTACACCTTATTGAACAATGTGGACTGTGAGGAGACACACACTCACAGGCTTACACTAGCATACGCACACACTCTACACACACATACTGTCACGACTTCCACTGAAGGTGGCTCCTCTCCCTGTTTGGGCGGAGCTCGACGGTCGTCGTTGCCGGTCTACTGGCTGCCACCGATCCCTTTTCTTTTTCGTTTGGTTTTGTCTGTCTTGTTCATCTGTGTCTAGTTTAGGTTAATCAGTGGGGTATTTAATCTCGCCTTACCCACTAGGTTTTGTGCGGTACTGTTTGTGTATCTGTTTGGTTTGGGTTGCGTTGTTGTTTGTTCAGTTTAATAACAGATGTTTTCACGGGACTGTTTTCCCTCACGTTAGTTGAGTCAGAGGAGTGTTGTCCTCCGTGTTCGACTGGACTGCGTTCCTGGGTTTTAGTGGCTGCTGTTTTGGTCCTGTGCTTGTTTTTGTTGAAGGACTTAAAACGCCCTTCTTGCAACTCTTACTCTTCTGACAGAATCCCGCACCAACAATCATGTAGCCAGCAGGAGTGGGCGCGCCCTTCCCATCCATGGAGGAGCGTGTCCTCCAGCATACAGCCGTTCTACACCGTCTGGGGACGGCCGTGGATCAAGTGATGGCGAGAATGGAGAGATGGGAGAGGAGCGGCCGCCCTACCCCGTCTTCAGCAACTCTCCAGCCTGCACCACCACCTTCTCCGGTGGCGTCCGGCCCCAGCGGGATTCGGCTCGCGCTCCCGAAGGAGTATGATGGGACGGCTGCCCGGTGCAAGGGGTTCCTGCTCCAGCTGGAGCTTTACCTGGTGGCCGTTCACCCGACTCCCTCGGGACAAGAGAGTGTCAACGTCCTCGTCTCCTGCCTTTTGGGCAATGCCCTGGAGTGGTCCAACGCGGTCTGGGAGGGTCCAGACTCGGCGAGGGACCATTACCCAGAGTTCACCCGCCACTTCCGGGCTGTGTTCGACCACCCACCAGAGGGCAGAGTGGCGGGTGAACGTCTGTTTCATCTGAGGCAGGCGACGAGGAGCGCACAGGATTTCGCGCTGGAGTTCCGGACCCTGGCCACCTGCACGGGGTGGAATGACTGGGCCCTGATGGACCACTATAGGTGTAGCCTGCGAGAGGACGTCCACAGGGAGCTAGCTTGTCGAGACACCACCCTCACTCTGGACCAACTGATAAACATGTCCATCAGGCTGGACAACTTGCTGGCTGCTCGAGGGCGTCCAGATCGGGTTCTGTTCATTCCACCCCCCAGCACTCCCACTCCGACACCCATGGAGTTAGGGGGTGCTGCAGCTAGGGCGACCGGAGAGGGCACACAGCTGACTGGTGCTGGAGGAGCTCGTCTGGGTGTCGAAAGGGCACCAGGCTCACCCAGAGCTCCCTGTTGGTCATATGTATGCGTTGATTTCCTTTCCTGAGCTTTCCCTTCATTCCCAGCATAAGGCACTAGTAGATTCAAATGCAGCATGGAGTTTTATGGGCCGTGGGTTCGCGCTTAAGTTAGGGATTCCCTTGGTTCAGATGGACCAACCCTTCCCCGAGCACGCCCTAGATAGTCGACCATTAGGGTCAGGTTTGCAGTAATTAACATTGTTACTTCGACATAGTCTGCATCTGGGTCTTACCTTGTCCTGATACCTACTGCTGTAATGTTATGCGGTTTGTAAGGATAGCGTAGCTAACAAATTGTCAGCCAACATAATGTGTCACTTATATGAAAATTCCTTACTTTATTACATTGTTCAACATTTTCTTAAAATGTTTCATAATTAGTTAAAGCAATGCATTTGTATCCTTTTTCGTCGCACTTCGGCTGCATATTTTCCACCATTTTCCTCAAATCTGAAAAGGTTGTGAAGCCACGCCCATTTTGGAAAGAATTGCATTATGGGCCGTAAAAGCATGGAAATAGTCTACTGCATGAACACTTCATATTTTGGCGAATTTAGTACGACACCCGGGAACTTTAGGCATACTAACTGTATCCATACTATGACCAAGCATACTATAACCAAGCATACTATAAACTATAACCAAGCATACTATAAACTCAATTCACATCACAAATATTATGGTTAGTGCGGTTAGTCTGAGTATTCGAAGACAGCTCTTGACTTTTTCTCCATTATGTTAGGTTAAAGCCTTAGTCTAAAATGGCTTTTTTTTAATCTACACAATCTTACCCCATAATGACAATGCAAAAACAGGTTTTTAGAAACATCACATTTACATAAGTATTCAGACCCTTTACTCAATTATTTGTTGAAGCACCTTTGGCAACGATTACAACCTTGAGTCTTCTTGGGTATGAGGCTACGAGCTTGGCACACCAGTATATGGGAAGTCTTCCATTATTCTCTGCAGATCCTCTCAAGCTCTGTCAGGTTGGATGGGGAGCATCGCTGCAGAGCTATTTTCAGGTCTCTCCAGAGATGTTCGATCGGGTTCAACTCTGGCCCCTGGCTGGGCCACTCAAGGACATTCAGAGACTTGTCCTGAAGCCACTCTTGGCTGTGTGCTTAGGGTCGTTGTTCTGTTGGAAGGTGAACGTTTGCCCCAGTCTGAGGTCCTGAGCGCTCTGGAGCAGGTTTTCATCAAGAATCTCTCTGTACTTTCCCCCGTTCATCTTTCCCTTGATCCTGACTACTCCCCCAGTCCCTGCCACTGAAAAACATCCCCACAGCATGATGCTGCCACCACCATGCTTCACTTTAGGGATGGTGCCAGGTTTCCTCCAGATGTGACGCTTGGCATTCAGGTGAAAGAGTTCAATGTTGGTTTCATCAGATCAGAGAATCTTGTTTCTCATGGTCTGAGAGTCCTTTAGCTGCCTTTTGGCAAACTCCAAGCAGGCTGTCATGTGCCTTTTACTGAGGAGTGGCTTCTGTCTGGCCCCTCTACCATAAAGGCCTGATTGGTAGAGTGCTGCAGAGATGGTTGTCCTTCTGGAAGTTTCTCCCATTGCCACAGAGGAACTCTGGAGCTCTGTCAGAGTGACCATCTGGTTCTTGGTCACCTCCCTGACCAAGGCCCTTCTCCCCCGATTGTCACTGTATTCTTGGGGACCTGTGTTCTTGGGGACCTTCAATGCCACTGTGTTCTTGGGGACCTTCAATGCTGCAGACATATTTTGGTACCCTTTCCCAGATTTGTGCCTTGAGACAATCCTGTCTTGGTGCTCTACGGACAATTCCTTCGACCTCATGACTTGGCTTTTGCTCTAACATGCACTGTCAACTGTTGGACTTTATATAGACAGGTGTGTGCCTTTCCAAATCATGTCCAATCAATTTAATTTACCACAGGTGGACTTCTCAAGCCCTTTTTACATCAGCAGTTTGCACAAAATGCTTCATGGTGTTTTAGAAATCCTATCTATTACTATTATCATTACAGTAACCCAGCCTAGACCCCAAATAGCAAGCATCAGAACGACGGTGGTAAGGGCTGTGCCGTGAAGGGTCCAAGAGTACTTCAGTAGTTAGAGATGTTATCTTAACAGCACCAGAAGAGACATCCATGGCTGGAGTAATTTCACTAGCAGAATGCTGAAAGGGTTGTGAGGTTTGCATTTTCAGCTCATTTCATTAAAAACTCCATGAGTTCCATATGGAATGTTGACTTGAACCTCTGCCCAGCTCAGAAGGTCTTGGCATCCAGATCCAGCAGGAAAATGATTTTCTCCTGGAAACAGAAATATAGAGAGGTTTGTACAATGTTATGTCTTAGGTCATATATTGATGGTGAATATTCATTTCTGTTTCGTTTTTGTTGTTGTTTACTGTTCTGGGTGTTATGATGACGGACATGACCACACCATCGTGCTCCTCTGTTGCTTTGGGTGCAGGAACAAACACAAGCTCAGATGGGAACCGAACAGGGTGGCACCACGCCTATACAAAGAAAATGTAAATGCATTATGCCCTTAAATATTTGACACAACAGTACGTTTCTTGGTCTCTAGATGAATCTTCAGCAGGGCGTCACTGTGTCTGAAGCCACATGCGTAGTTGTAGCAGTATGGACGCGGTATGGATGCACATTGTAGTGGGCATAGTTGATCTGTGGGAACTCCAGGTCACAGTACTGGAGCAACTCTTCATCATAGAGATCCGAGTGATTACAGAGCAACTGTAGCACACCCAGAAGGGATACATTTTGGTACACCCTGGGGCAGCAGGGTAGCCTAGTGGTTAGAGCGTTGGACTAGTAACCGTAAGGTTGCAAATTCAAGTCTCCAAGCTAACAAGGTACAAATCTGTCATCCTGCCCCTGAACAGGCAGTTAACCCACTGTTCCTAGGCCGTCATTGAAAATAAGAATTTGTTCTTTAAAAAAAAAAAATATATATATATTAGACATGACAACAAACACATCAACTTTTCTTTTCATCAGCCAGAACATGCGTCACAATGCCCTAGTGTTAACAGACAGAGTTAGCCATTTATGGTATGATGACTAAAGGGGTTGCTGGTTCAAGTGCTTGAGTGCTTTGCTTCCCCTCTTAGAGCAATAATCCTTAGTTTGGTATAAAAAGACAGACAATGGTATAAAAATGTCAGTAAAACATAAACACAAACACACACATACACACCTCTCTACACCCAGTGTTTTCTGCAGTTGCTTGACAGAAAGGTTGAGAGACAAGGTTTTGGTCACTAGGTGTGTCACTAGTTACCTTCAGGGGTAGGATGCGTCTCAGTGGAAGGTTTCTGCACAGGGAGTTATAAAACTGGCATAGCAGAAAACGGAAACATTAACCATTGTATCACCATTATGAAATAGATACAATATCAGAAACAGACATTCCAAAACAAAACCAATTGCCTATGATTAATAACCCTATCAGTCCCGAGATCCCAGCAGAAATGCGTTCTCTAACATCTGAACTTTCATGTGCCTTAATAACAAACATGTATGCCATCTGTAAATACGAATACAATTGTTAAATTACGAGCCTAGTTGGTTTAGCCAGACAAAAAGTCAGCAACCTTCCCGCTAGCCACGATTGAATGAGATAATGAGTAGGCTGGACATGCCGAGAGATGAGTTTGGATTGGTCTGCCATATAGCACGCTTCTGTCTATTTGAGCTGGTCAGTATGTCTAGGTAATCCTGTCTAATGCAGCTTTTTAAACAATGTATTGTGTATTGAAATTGAAATTGCATAAGTGTTGCTCTTCACTTTCTGGAGGAAAATATGACAGCTAAGGAGATGGAGAAAACACCTCTCTCCGTGTTACATCTTCAAACTAAGTGCAAGCATGGCATCTGACAGGAACCGCATCCAACCATGAATGATGTATACGGGTAAGATAGTCTAGCTAGCTACATTTTCAGATATTACAAGTTTCTAATTTTGACAGAAAGAGCCAATTGCTTGGATAGCTATAGCCTAATGTTAGCTAGCTAACACTGAACATGGTTGGTTAGCTACCTGCAGATTCATGAGTTGGGATTATGGTTCATTGTTTACCTATTTAGCTAGCTACATGTTTTAACAAAAGACTCCACTGTGCAAGTAACCATTTTGGGTGCGTTCGTAAATTCAGTCTGGCCATCTACTCCGATTTCAGAGCACTCTCATCTGAGTGAGCCAGAGAGCGCAGAATTACTGATGAATTTACAAACGTTCAACACCCGTTGAATACGGCCAGTAAACGTCGGCAAAACAGGCGTAATTCAATTGTTGCCATTAGCACAGTGACAGTCACCAACGCTCTGGATAACATGAAAATAGCCAGCACTGCTAGGGCGAATAAAATGGTCAGAGTGGGATGTTCTCTCATTATGTGTCTGGAAGTAGCTTGCAAGCTCGTTAATGTTAGCCAGTTAGCTTGGGTGCTGGACTGTCGTTGGGATCAACTCTACTCATCGGCCATAGGACAATTTCAGTCACCAACGCTCTGGATAACATAACAGCCTAACCAGCCCTGCTATGGCGAGTAATGTTCAGTGAGCTTTTCTCTCACTTAGATGTCTGGAAGAAGCTAGCAAGTTAGCTTGGGTGCTTGACTGCTGTTGTTAGTACATTCTGATGGTTGAGGCTAAAGCTTAAGAGGGTGGGAGCGATGCTGAATGGGTGTAGACAAGGAAGGGCTCTCCAATAGTAGTACCAAAGCATTAAAAGGCCATTTTCAGAAAAATGAGTTTACAAGTTTATCAACTTTCAAAGCAAAATTACTTTCCCATTGTTCCTCAACTGTAGTGTATGAAATACCATTTTGTAGCTCTGAGTCTCTACTTTTATTCAGTGTAAAAAAAACACAATTTCAAATTTTTCTACAAGAGCCGGTTGGTCACATACTGTAAATGCATAGAGCACACAAACACTTAAACCAGTGCTGAATTAGAGAAACAGTCAGAGACAGTGACATAGAGAATACAGGCATCCTGGAGATGTTGTAGCTGCAGTAGTAAAGAAAGAAGTCAGGAGAGTGAGAACCAGTCATTAGTATTCACCACCGCTGTTGTCGAGAGAGAAAGAAGCATACGAGAAAAGATAAAGGGAAGGGGAAGGGAGGAGATGGATAAATACCGAAGCTGTGGAATTAGGGTGGTGTACTGGAGTCAGACGCTGACGACCTGAGCTCCACTGAAATCAGCCTTGTCCTCCCCTTCTCCCTTCTCATCAGCCCCAGTTTGAGACACACAGAAATATCCTGGGGTGAGACACATGGGCCAATAGAGTGTGAATTTACATAACCAATCAACATGTCAAAAGGTACTATCATACATTATAATAGTGATTATTATGATTATTATGATGATTATTAACAACATTATTATTATTGTCATGAAATCAAGTGACTAAATTAAACAGACAGACAGAGAGATAGATATGCACACATACACACACATACACATATTCTTGCTACACACATTACAACTGCTGCAACTAGACTCTTATTATTATTTATAAATACTGCACGATTTAAACACTCGCGAAAAAAAAGTTTTTTTGAACTTTTAGCAAATGTATTAAAAATAAAAAACAGATACCTTATTTACATAAATATTCAGACCCTTCGCTATGAGACTTCGCTATGAGAATTTAACTCAGGTGCATCCTGTTTCCATTGATCATTCTTGATGTTTCTACAACTTGATTGGAGTCCACCTGTGGTAAGTTAAATTGATTGGACATGATTTGGAAAGGCACACACTTGTCTATATAAGGTCCCACAGTTGACAGTGCATGTCAGAGCAAAAACCAAGTCATGGGATCGAAGGAATTGTCTGTAGCGCTCCAAGACAGGATTGTTTCAAGGCACAGATCTGGGGAAGGGTACCAAAAAGAAATCGTCAGCATTGAAGATCCCCAAGAACACAGTGGCCATCATTCTTAAATGGAAGTAGTTTAGAACCATCAAGACTCTTCCTAGAGCTAGCCGCACGGCCAAACTGAGCAATCGGGGGAGAAGGGCTTTGGTCAGGGAGGTAACCAAGAACCCGACAGAGCTCCAGAGTTCCTCTGTGGAGATGAGAGAAACTTCCAGATGGACAACCATCTCTGCAGCTCTCCACCAATCAGGCCTTTATGGTAGAGTGGCCAGACGGAAGCCACTCCTCAGTAAAAGCACATGACAGCCCACTTTGAGTTTGCCAAAAGGCACCAAAAGGACTCTCAGACCATGAGAAACAAAATGCTTTGGCCTGAATGTAAAGCGTCACGTCTAGGAAACCTGGCACCATCCCTACGGTGAATCGTGGTCTTGGCAGCATCATGCTGTGGGGATGTTTTTCAGCTCCAGTTGGGAGACTAGTCAGGATTGAGGGAAAGATGAACAGAGCAAAGTTTAGAGAGATCCTTGATGAAAACCTGCTCCAGAGCGCTGAGGACTGAGGCAAAGGTTCACCTTCCAACACAACAACGAACCTAAGCACACAGCCAAGACAATGCAGGAGTGGCTTCGGGACAAGTCTCTGAATGCCCTTTGCAGAAATCAAATCAAATCAAAGTTTATTTGTCACGTACGCTGAATACAACAGGTATTTCACCTTACAGTGAAATGCTTACTTACAGGCTCTAACCAATAGTGCAAAAAAAGGTATTAGGTGAACAATAGGTAGGTAAAGAAATAAAACAACAGTAAAAAGACAGGCTATATACAGTAGCGAGGCTATAAAAGTAGCGAGGCTACATACAGACACCGGTTTAGTCAGGCTGATTGAGGTAGTATGTACATGTAGATATGGTTAAAGTGACTATGCATATATGATAAACAGAGAGTAGCAGCAGCATAAAAGAGGGGTTGGGGGGGGCACACAATGTAAATAGTCCGGGTACCAATTTGATTACCTGTTCAGGAGTCTTATGGCTTGGGGATAAAAACTGTTGAGAAGCGTTTTTGTCCTAGACTTGGCACTCCGGTACAGCTTGCCATGCGGTAGTAGAGAGAACAGTCTATGCTGGGTGGCTGGGGTCTTTGACAATTTTTAGGGCCTTCCACTGACACCGCCTGGTGTAGAGGTCCTGGATAGCAGGCAGCTTAGTCCCAGTGATGTTCTGGGCCGTACGCACTACCCTCGGTGTCTAAAAACCTGTTTTTGCTTTGCAATTATAGGGTATTGTGTGTAGATTGAGTGGATTTAAAAAAAAAAATCCATTTTAGAATAAGGCTGTAATGTAACAAAATGTGGAAAAAGTTTAGGGGTCTGATTACATTCCGAATGCACTGTATATCACACCAACCCACAATAAACTTAAAGTTCAAATGCCAAGACTCCAAGACCATTGAGCGCTTTTGAAGTTACAGCTGGGCACAAGATTTGTACCCATCTCTACTGCGCTGCATCAGCACAATGGACTGTGCCCGACACAGTAAAGTAAGGCTTATTTGGCAATGAATATAGGCTACAAGACAGATAGGCTTATTGCAATAGGAGAATGACCCTATGTCAATTCAGCCGTACACACAGCTGTTTCACTAAAATAATGCAAACTAAATGCTGAAAGTAGTAGCCTAGTTATTCATGCAAAACTAAAATATTGAATAGCAGTTTGGCTTAGATTACTGACACAATTATGAATGCAAACGAATGAATGTGAACAAAACAAAACAGCGGTAGGTCTATAAACACAATATGAGATCGATAAAGGCATTACACACTCTATATTTAGCCTAGTTACATTAAGGACAAACAAACACCGTAAACAAAAGGCGAATGCAAATAACCAAAACATAGCCTACTAATGTGAGATGCAGCCATCCATGTATTGGCAAATAAATGGGCCTATAGGCTTCAAACATGCTAAATCAAGCTCATGAGTTCTGCAACACATTGCGATATGGCACAAATTCAACCCACCCATGTAATCAATATTTTTTTTATTTCACCTTTATTTAACCAACAAGTTCTCATTTACAACTGCGACCTGGCAAAAAAGCAAAGCAGTGTGACTGTAACGTTTGTCGTCTGGGGAAGGAGAGGAGGACCAAGGTGCAGCGTGGTAGGTGTTCACATTTTAAATATTTGAATGAACACTGAAAACAAAACCCACCACAAGATCATACTAAAACAAAAGACAAAACAAAGGAACTAAGGTCAGAACGTGACAGTGACACAAACAACAACACAGAGTTACACATGGAATAAACAAACGTGCAGTCAATAACACAATAGAAAAAATGTCTATATACAGAGTGTGCAAATGGGGTGAGGAAGTAAGGCAATAAATAGGCCATAGTAGTGAAGTAATTACAATTTAGCAAATTAACACCGGAGTGATAGATGATGCAGATGATGTGCAAGTAAAAATACTGGTGTGCAAAAAAGCAAAATAGTAAATAAAAACAATATGGGGGATCAGGTAGGTAGATTGGATGGGCTATTTACAGGTGGGCTGTGTACATGTGCAGTGATCGGTTAGCTGCTCAGATAGCTGATGTTTAAATTTAGTGAGGGAGATATAAGTATTCAACTTCAGCAATTTTTGCAATTTGTTCCAGTCATTGGCAGCAGATAACTGGAAGTAAAGGCGGCCAAAGGAGGTGTTGGCTTTGGGGATGACCAGTGAGATATGCCTGCTGGAGTGCGTGCTACGGGTGGGTGTTTTTATTGTGACCAGTGAGCTGAGATAAGGCGGAGCTTTAAATAGCAAAGACTTATAGATGACCTGGAGCCAGTGGGTCTGGCAACAAATTTGTAGCGAGGGCCTGCCGACGAGAGCAAACAGGTCGCAGTGGTGGGTGGTATGTGGGGCTTTGGTGACAAAACGGATGGCACTGTGATAGACTGCATCCAGTTTGCTGAGTAGAGTGTTGGAGGCTATTTTGTAGATGACATCGCCGAAGTCGAGGATCGGTAGGATCGTCAGTTTTACGAGGGTATATTTGGCGGCGTGAGTGAAAGATGCATTGTTGCGAAATAGGAAGCCGATTCTAGATTTAATTTAGGATTGGAGATGTTTAATATGAGTCTGGAAGGAGAGTTTACAGTCTAGCCAGACACGTAGGTATTTGTAGTTGTCCACATATTCTAAGTCAGAACCTTCCAGAGTAGTCTGGTGGGCGGGGTGTGGGCAGCGATTGGTTGAAAAGTATGCATTTAGTATGTATATGGGCATAAGCGTCCTTTGTGCGTGCACCATGTTCCTTGTGTGTGTGTGTGTGTGTGTGTGTGTGCGTGTGTGTGTGTGTGCGTGTGTGTGTGTGTGTGTGTGTGTGTGTGTGTGTGTGTGTGTGTGTGTGTGTGTGTGTGTGTGTGTGTGTGTGTGTGTGTGTGTGTGTGTACTGTGCACTGTATATCTTGAGTGTAAGTTTATTTTATACTTGTCTTTGCCAAACTCATACTTTCCAGGCCCATTCCGCAGGATCCAGGATATTACCCTTGATCACCGTGGCGGTGATGCCCTCCAGCCCCGTGACCAAGGAGCATTTCTTCTTAGATGCTGCCATGATGAGAGAAGACAAATGTTCAACTTTCAGATATCACACATCATAGATGACATTTTTTACTTGTTTGGCGGAAGAAATAGGTAATCCAGCCAGTCAATCCACACACAGGGTTTGATCTTGTGTTCACATCAACATTTTGTCCTGAAGTCTACACTGCTTCAGGTCTCAGAGACTGTGACGTCATTGCACGATGGGTTACATCTGCATGCTACACACAAACACACATTCATACTGTATGCGATGACTGCACCATTGTCTTCGAGGAGTTTCTTTTGTGCTTCTCATGGCTGGGGTGCAATTTTTCAGCTGGCTTTGCTATAGGAAGTCACAGACCAACTAGAAATGAGACATAGGCTACTACGGTGAAGAGTCGGACACCACCATGCCAGTTGTCCTGTGTATGCTTCTACGCACACTGACTGACTGGGATTTAAACAGTATGAGAAAGAGGAGAGTCACCGACAACCTTTGAACTGTGGAACTGTGCTCAGGCCACCCTCTAACACTGTGGCTGACACTGTCTCTGACATGTCCCGGCTCTGATAAAAAAACACACACAGACAATTTGTTTGCCTTGTTTTTAACTTAGCTTTTAACGACTACATAGAGATGCCAATTCAATACAGGCGTTTTAACTGCAACTCTCTGATAAAAGTGCCTTGGTCTTTTTGATTTAAAGAGATAATTCGATGAACTCATAGATACCATTTTTGTCTTCGAGTGCAGTTTGACGGAAGTTTAAGGTAGTTTCTGGAGCGATTGCTAACTAGACGGAGCGCAATGACTGGAAGTCTATGCGATCAGCTAGCATACAGGAACTACCTTCAAACAGCACGCAGAGACGTCCAAATGCTATCCATGAGTTCATCTGACTCTGGGTAACTAGAAAAAAAGGGCTTAAATGCCAAAATCTCAAACACTGGAACCACCCCAGTAGAGCTGCTGGTGAACTGTGATTGAACCTTTCACTGACTTTTATGACAGGTTTATGTCATAGCAATTAACAGGACTTAAGAGTTAACAGTCAGTGTAATGAATTTCCTCCTCCTCCTCCGAAGAGGAGAGGCGAAACGGATCTGAGGACCAATATGCGTCGTGGAAAGTGTCCATGGTTCTTTTTAATGCGTTAAGGTACACATGAACAACTGACTACAAAAAACAAGAAATGTGAAAACTCAAAACAGTCCTATCTGGTGCAAACACAGAGACAGGAACAATCACCCACAAACACACAGTGAAACCCAGGCTACCTAAGTATGATTCTCAATCAGAGACAACTAATGACACCTGCCTCTGATTGAGAACCATACTTGGCCGAAACATAGAAATACTCAAATCATAGAAAAACAAACATAGACTGCCCACCAAACTCACGCCCTGACCATACTAACTAATTACAAAACACAGGAAATAAAGGTCAGAACGTGACAGTCAGTTACTCTACCACAGGCTACACACCTTATCTGGAGGATTAAGGCTAGTCATGATTGAGTAACAAAGTATAATGTCACTGCAGGAATTATGACCCATACACCAGCCACTGGCTGACACTGCAGTTATAGTTCATTTCAGAACAAACACAACCCGTTTTCCATTACAAACGATGCATGATCGTTTAAAGCGTCATTCTTAAAACATGTCAAATATACTGTGCAACAGCAGGACATAGAGCACTGCACATTTTGACATGGCGTAAACCTTCTGAACAAAAGATTGTCAAACAATTGTTTTTAGAACACCTGAACGAGTGTTGTCTCTTATCCCAGAGCTTACGCTAAAGCTTCAGCTTAACAAGCAAATATGACTTGTTTCAATAACACCAAGTTGGTTATGGATTTCCAGACACTGCCTGGAATGCGGTTTTAACCAATCAGCATTCAGGATTAGACCCACCCGTTGTATAATGTGTTATAGGTATATGAACAATCACAGATTTGTTGGTGTAGAGATCAGATTTCGCCAGTAGGCCTATATCACTCCTGTGTATGGATATCATGCCTCATCTAGTGGTTGACAAGTATATTGCATTTCTTCTTCTATCAGAGAAGTGAAACTGATTAAGTTCATTTTACCACCAGAGACTAAAGCATCACCCAGATCTCCCCTTGTGGTTGGGTCCTCTGAACAGCATGTAAAACAGCATGCTATGCAAGTCAGTTGAACCTACCGTAGCACTGAATGTTTACACAATGTCTTCTTTGGTTACACACTTCTGCTTGGGCACGCACACACACGCACACGGACACACACGCACACGCACACACACAAACAGCCTTTGCCATAGGTATAAGTCATGAATCAGATGTTTGTGACCCTCTCTCTGGACTCTTTACCAGGATACATGATAATATGTGCTGTAAGAATAAATGGATGTGTCAACAATCCTCTTTGAAGTGAACCCCCCCTTCCCCAACATATTAAAACATTGACTGAATAGTATAATACATTCATGCGCATAAAACAAGTTAATGAGGGTTTATTTTTCTTCTGTTGTACCGCCCTCTGCTCTTTGCCATAGCCATGTCTTTGAAATCACCAAGGGACTTTCCATCCATGTCTGACATGCAATACGCATAATATTTGCACATGTCTAATACTAATAAATATTTGGCTTAATAACTGCCATAAGTGGGGTTTATTCTGTAAACTACAGGTTACTCTCGAACTGTCTTACACAACATTGGTACAGGTGCTGAATTCCCATGGATCATATGTAACTCACTGGGCCAATCCAGAGGAGGAGTTCGTGGGCTATGGGTTCAGAGACTGTGGCATTGTTCACTCCCTTTCTCAGTACTGAATAGGACTGGACAGGTGAAAGCAATATGTTAGGAACTAGGTGAAGCTCTATTGCTTACAGTTTATATCCAGATTCTAGTGTATCTGAGAAATGTAGAAATACACATACATTGGTGAAAGGTGAGTGGAAAGTGAGGTGAAGGCCATGTGAATTGTTCTAGGAAACACACCTGTTGTCGCAGTCTGCCGGCGATCAGGCCCCCCAAACCATTGGTCGGCAGTTTCACATTTCTTCTCTTTCATCCACAGCGGTCATGGAGGACCAATGAGAAAGTGTGTGTAATCAAGATGGGCGGGGCAGCCCTGAGGAGTAGGGTTTAAAGTAGGATGTGTCATGCTGTCGCCAAGCAGACGACGTATCAATCAACATGATTCCCATTGTTCTGGCCTCAGTGCTCATCGCTAGCGGTAAGTGTCAGCCTCTATGTGTGTGGACATCAGACAGAGACTCCAACTGCAATCCTGGAAAGCTGAAGGGTGTGCAGGCTTTTGCTCGAGCACAACACTGATGCACCCGATTCAACCAGACTGGCGACTATAATTTGTTAATCAGCTGAAACAGATATGCTTGTGCTGGGCTTTAACAATAACCTGCACTGTAGCTCACCAGGACTGGAGTTGGTAACTTCTGAGTTAGAGAGAAAGACGTGACCCTGATTGCCTCTCTGTCTACCCCTCTAGCCTTCGGGTGCGGCACCCCTCCTATTGAGCCTCTGACCACCCGTGTGGTCAATGGAGTGGACGCCAAGCCTCACAGCTGGCCCTGGCAGGTACACTGACACCCTTATCTCCCTCTCTCTATGTACAATGATTATAATACTGGATTGCATTTACATAGGTCACTTTTCATCATTATGTATCTGTATGGAGTAACTCGTTCTATCCAACCTCAATATTTCTCACTCTCTCTTTTTCTTTCTTTCTTTTTTCATTTTCTTCTTTCTCTCCAGATCTCTCTGCAGTATGAGAGGGACGGTGAGTGGAGACACACCTGTGGAGGATCTCTGATTGCCACCAACTGGGTCATGACCGCTGCACACTGTATCAAGTAAGAGAGGCTACACAATCACATTTACATGCAAATACACAGTGCATCCAAAGAAGACCTTCACGCACACACACACACACACACACACACACACACACACACACACACACACACAGACACACACACAGACAGACAGACAGACAGACAGACAGACAGACAGACAGACAGACAGACAGACAGACAGACAGACAGACAGACAGACAGACAGACAGACAGACAGACAGACAGACAGACAGACAGACAGACAGACAGACAGACAGACAGACAGACAGACAGACAGACAGACAGACAGACAGACAGACAGACAGAGTTTTCCGCTCATATATGCTGTGATCACTGAGCATTCAACCTTCTCCAACCCTCCCAGCCTCAACCTGTCCTACAGAGTGTTCGTTGGAAAGCACAACCTGGTTGAGACTGAGGAAGGCTCCCAGGCCATCATCCCTGAGAAGCTTGTTGTCCATGAGAAGTGGAACCCCATCTTTGTGGCATTCGGGTAAGAGTACGGTCCACAAATAGACAGGCTAGCACAACAAACCTTGAATGCTACACTAAGAAAACAGATATTGACAATAAAGATCTGATGGGTTGCTAAGGGTTGTATCATCTGCACCGAATGGAAGAAAGCAAAGCTTTGTTTTTTAGTCTCTACCTAAACAACACTGGATATGTAGAGCATTATGAGTAGCCTTATATACTTGCAGTACATCACAATATAAAATGGGCTGACTTTCAGTGGCATCACCTGTCTATCCTTTCCTTCTACAACCGTCTCTCTCTCTGTGTTCCTCCCTTGTCTCTGATTGACCAGAAATGACATTGCCCTGATCAAGTTGTCTGAGCATGTGACCCTGACTGACCATGTGCAGCTTGGCTGTATCCCTGCTGCTGGCACTGTGCTGGACAACCAGTACCCCTGTTACATCACTGGCTGGGGAAGGGTCTACAGTAAGCCTCTGTGTGTGTGTGTGTGTGTGTGTGTGTGTGTGTGTGTGTGTGTGTGTGTGTGTGTGTGTGTGTGTGTGTGTGTGTGTGTGTGTGTGTGTGTGTGTGTGTGTGTGTGTGTGTGTGTGTGTGTGTGTGTGTGTTTGATGATCACTTTCATGTGTGTTCCTGTAGGGTAACTAGCTGCAGATTGACATGTGTGTGTGTTTTAGCCGGAGGCCCCATTGCTGATAACCTGCAGCAGGCTCTGATGCCTGTGGTGGACCACGCCACCTGCTCCAAGCCCGACTGGTGGGGAATTGCTCTCAGGACCACCATGGTGTGTGCCGGAGGAGATGGCATTGTCGCTGGCTGCAACGTGAGTACCCCTGGGAGATGTGAGAGGCAGAGAGACACAGAGAAAGAGAAAGAGAAAGAGAAACAGAGAGTATGTATTGTGTGTGATATATGTGTTTGTGCATGAGCATATTTTTTGTTTGTTTGTTTATATGTGTGTGTGTGTGTGTGTGTGTGTGTGTGTGTGTGTGTGTGTGTGTGTGTGTGTGTGTGTGTGTGTGTGTGTGTGTGTGTGTGTGTGTGTGTGTGTGTGTGTGTGTGTGTGCCTGTGTACATGTGAGTGTTTATGTGCTACTGTTAGTGTTTGTGTTGTGTGTGAGAGTGGGGGTGTGATAGTAACACATTAGTGAATTACATTCACTCCTCTACGTATGTTTTTGTACAGTGAAGCTAAAAGATTTAATTTGGCTCTATACTCCAGCATTTTGGATTTGAGAGGAAATGCATCTCATGAGGCGATAGTACCGGATTTCACCTTTTAATTGATAGTATTTTCATACATATCTGTTCCACCGTTTAGAAATGAAAGCACTTTCTGTACAGTATCAAATCCCCCCATTTGTATTTGGACAAATTCACTTAGAGTGTATTAAAGTACTCAAAGAATGTAGTATTTGGTCCCATTTTCATAGGACGCAATGGCTACATCAAGCTTGTGACTACAAACTTGTTGGATGCATTTGCAGTTTGTTGTGGTTGTGTTTCGGATTATGTAGTGTCTCTTTCTCACTCATCATTATTCACAATTCATTCATGATTGTCCGTAACTATGGTAGCATCCACATTAACGTAGTAGATTTCAGAAACTAATTCTATTATTATTTACAATACAAGTGACTCCAAAATGACACAATACATGATTTACCAGTAATTCTATTGGGCATAACAAAACAAAACAAAACAAAATGCAAATGCATCCAACAAGTTCATAGAGTCACAAGCTTGGAATATGGGACTAAAAACTACAAGTTTTGACTACTTTAATACACTTTAAGTGAATACTTATGGGGACAAGATACATAAAAATGCTTTCAGCTCTAAACTCTAAAACATATGTATGAAAATACTCTCTAATAAAGGTTACATTCTGTACTGTCACCTCATATGAAATATTTGATTTCAAATCCAAAATGCTTGTATAGAGATACTATTTTTAGCTTCAGTGTTCAAATAGATGTATCTTTCTCAACACCCCTTGGGTGCAGCACCTTCCCATCGAGCCTCTGACCACCCATGTGGTCAGTTGAGTGGACATCAAGCCCCACATAGTTTTAATTTGAATGAAATGTTTCATATCCAAATAAATGCATAGATATCCAAATAAATGCATACAGTGGTTATCATAAGTATTTACACACCTTGGATATTTTTTCACATTTTGTTGATTTACAAAGTGGCATTAAAATGGATCTACACAAAATACTCCATAATGTCAAAGTGAAAAGAACATTTTTACAAATGTTTACCAATCAATAGAAATGTAATAACTAAAATACACATCTTGTATGCAACAAGACACTAAAGTAATATTGCAAAATTACATTGCAAAGGAATATACTTTTTTGTCCTAAATGCAAAGTTTTATCTTTGGGGCAAATCCAACACAACACTGAGTAACTGCCTCCTTATTGTCAAGTATGGTGGTGGCTGCATCATGGTATGGGTGTACTTGACATCGGCGAAGACTGGGGAGTTTTTCAGAATGGAGCTAAGCAGAGGCGAAATCCTAGAGAAAAACTTGCTTCAGTCTGCTTTACACTAGACACTGGGAGAGTAATTCACCTTTCAGCAGGACAATAACCTACAACACAAGGCCAAATCTATATTGGAGTTGCTTACCAAGAAGACAGTCAATGGCCAAGTTACAGTTTTGACTTAAATCTGCTTGAAAATCTATGACAAGACTTAAAAATTGCCGTCTAGTCATAATCCCCAACACCTTGACAGAGCTTGAAGAATTGTGAAAAGAATAATGGGCAGATATTGCACAATCCAGATGTGCAAAGGTCTTAGAGACGTAGTCAATGAGGCTCTCAGCTGTAATCACTGCCAAAGGTGTTTCTAACACGTATTGACTCATGTATACATTTTTCTTCCATTTACAAAGTATTTTGTGAGATCATTGACTTATATTGACAATTGAATCCATTTTCATCCCACTGTGTAACGCAATAAAATGTGAAGAAATCCAAAGGGGGGTGAAAATGTATGACTTGTTGCAATGTCTTTGGTTAAGTATGAAATCAATTCCCTCTTCTTCTCCTATAGGGTGACTCTGGTGGGCCCCTGAACTGCAAGAACCCAGAGGGAGTATGGGAGGTCCATGGTATTGCCAGCTTTGTTTCTGGTCTGGGCTGCAACTACGCGAAGAAGCCCACCGTCTTCACCCGTGTCTCCAACTTCAATGACTGGATCGACCAGGTAAAAGGACATGTTGACATGACTCACAGAGCTAAGGTTTACACGCGTCATTACAGTGTTAATTAGCATGACGTCGGCATTCTGGAAAAACCTTACTTCTCAATAATGTTGACTTTTCAGACATTGCAACAAAAAAAAACGGTTTATTTTCAAATGGATTAATTGTTTAGTCCTAGAGTCATGGAACATTCACAGAACATGGAGGGGAATGACATCTTTCAATTGATGTGTATATATAGAAAATGTCATCCCCAAAAGTGAGCTACACGGGTTTTCCAGGATGCTGATGATGAGGGAAAACCTTTTCAGGAAATGTCACCAATGACTTGTCTTGTTCTGTCTGTCTGTTTTCTCAGGCTATGATGAGCAACTAGAGTGGAGCAGAATGGGGAATTGAGTCCAATAAAAAAGGACTTTGGCTTTGTGATGTATTTTATGTTCATGCCACAAGATGTCCTCAGTCACTCAAGATAAAGAGAAGGGATTTCCATAAGATGTTTCCTTTGTTGGAGGTCTATCTATACATGTATCTCCATACATTCAGTCCTTGATCAATCATTTTGGCATTCTGATTTGTCATGCTGTGTACCTAATATTTGCTAATAGGAGCGTTTTGAGACATTCTACTTGAGAATGTGTGAGGATGATATCCTTCCAATGAAATGTGGGCTTGTTTTTAGAAGAGTAAAACGTAGACCTGTATGTTCACCCCACTTCAGAAGGATAGACATCTAGTTTTCCACTTTATGCTGTCATACATATTCTGGGAATGGAAGGGTTTCATTAATGGGTGAGCCAGGCCAGATGTATTCTGCTCTCCATAAAGTCTTCCTACATCTTCGGCTTGTGATGTGATTACACTACACAGACTTGGCAGACAGGCTGGGAATGAGAACGCCACAGAATGAGGGCTATAGGGAAAATTATGTTTAAATTAGAATTTACTATCCATTTTTAGTATCCATCTCTCTCTCTCACTCAAGCCCACGCTCACTTGCTCACACGTCCCCAAACACACACTCACAGACATACAGACGTACTCACGAACACACACACACACACATAGACGCAAACATACTTGCTGTTTATTGACAGGGAAATTCTTAAATGAGGGAAGATTCATTGACAGGCTGACAGTAAACATCTCATGCCTGATTAGAGCAGTTCACTGTCACATGACTGTGTGTGTGCATGCCGTGCATGGACGTGCTTAAAGTACATTGAATTTCTCATTATCTTAGTGTATGTTTTCTCAGTGTCTATGCATGCACACAATAGTTTTAAACATATTTTGAAGCTACACATCAAGGGGCCAATTAACGTCAGTCAAATCTTAATTAAGCTAAACTGTTTATGTGTAAACAAACGTTATGTCCGTTCACGCTGAACCCATCCGGAATATAAAAAATTATATTCTACATGAATATTGGCATAAATCAATCATTCTAATGACCATTGGACAGAACGCAGGTTGTACTGTTAAAATAGTTGCTTGAATCTGTTGATGCTCTGGGGATCTCTAGCCAGCTTTCTCTGGGCAGCTTTTGTCTGACGTGGGGGTCTGGTCTGAAAAGAGCTTTGTCTCCCCCTCCCCCACCCCCCTCATGCTCTGAAAGGAGCACCGGGAGACAGCTTGCCGCCTTGAATGCTAAATGCGCAAATCCCACCTCCCCAAATCGTGCAGTTTTCTTGCTACATGTGGTTATAAGTCAAAGACAATAGGCTGATTTGGCTGTAAATTCAAGTGACAATAATTTAAAGTCAGGACGTCAAAGCTTTCCCCTACAACAACTCCATACGGTGTGATACAAGCTCCAACGGGACAGTGCATATGACAGTGTCCTATGATCAAGGTACCACATAGTGTGGGAGAGAAAGCCGGTTACTGGATGTTCTCTATAGGCTACTTAAAATAGCTCAGTTTAACTGTGATTCCTCCATGCCTGAGCAGGGAGCGGGAGGGGAGGGAGAGAGAGGGAGTGTGTGCGACATCACAGTGATCCACATTGACAGTGGCGTCACTACTCTGTCGCCTCGCTCGAATCACCCGTCTGCTAACTGGTTGGACCTCGCAGGCTCTCTCTCATTCAAGCAGTGCGCAGTGGATATTGAACCACTAAGAACTGTTGGGAAGATTTGCCTGGTACTTGGTGGCAACTGCCTTGTAAAACAATAATAGTGTGCTTTTTTGGTTTAACTTTATTCCTGAGGAGGCAACGGAATCCATTGTAGAGTCTGGTCGACTTATGGAGATGTTTGGAGAGGATCTATGAATATGGTAATTCCAGACGGTGCAATCTGCTAAATGAAGCAGCTACCAGTGAGTGAGTGAGATTGAATTTGTGAATGGCACTGTTTTAGTGCCTATTGGTCTAACTAATTGATGATGACTAGAATAGCTATCATTAGAAGAGAACAAATTGAAGTTGCAGTTGCAGTTGCACAGTTGCACAAAACCCTTTTGTTGTCCAAATAGCCATTTCCCAGCCAACTATTGCATGTGCAGTTGAAATCTGCTATTTGGAACAGTAGGCCTATGTGTAACACACACACACACACACACACACACACACACACACACACACACACACACACACACACACACACACACACACACACTCTTATTGTTTGTCCAGAGAACAGAATCCAAGCCGCTCATCCACGTCCACCCCATTCTAACAAACTATTGTTATCCACATAGCCATTGCATAACAGTTGGCAGTGGGTTTCATTGTATTGACCATGTCTGGTGGAGAGGGCACCGGCCTGCATCGTACACTTTGGACTCACTCGTCACTGAAATCCAACTGACATTTTCTGTCAGTCTGTCCTAAGTTACTTCTGGGGCCTGCTTTTTTTAGAACAGATATGAGGAAAGTTTTGCTTCGAGTAGAATTTATTTTTTACTCCTCAGTCTCTCTTGATAGGTAGTGTCTAGCTATTGAGACCTGGTTATCCCACGCTGCAAGGCTTTAGCTAACTTGGCTAGCTAGCTGGAAGGATAGCTAACCACACTACAAAGGGATAGCTCTCACCGTAAGGCTTAGTTAACCTGGGTAACTCACCACCAGGCTAGCTATACCAAACTAGCTTTTCTTACCTGGAAGGGTAGAATTGCTAGGTCTACTCTTGCGTTTAGCTCAACCCACTCAACCCAGAATCGATGGGCCTGCACCCGTGGGACTGGTTCTATGGGAGGAGACTCCCCTCTCGCACCCCCCAGGGAAGCAACTCCTCTCAGTGGTCCGAGCTAGCATGGCATTAGTCAAAGGTGACTGGGGAAAGCCCTTTTTCAGCAAGGTCCAAAGCAGGCACTTTGTTGGCATGGACATTTAGGGTATGGAGGAGATAGGCCTTGACAAGCCGCTGGCGGTCAAGCTGTCATTGACTGGCCACCTCTACCCCAGTGCCTCATCTATAACCAGCACTACTCTCCCTGGTAAGACGGAGCACTTCACCGTTTCCATATTCTGAAGGGTCTACGTGATTGCGACATGTTCAGTACACGCATTGAAGCTAAAGTCCCTACTGTTGGCTTACCGGGCCAATTTTCAAGCAAAAATGTACAAGATATGGGCAATCTCTTAACGCCCAGTGCAGTACAAAACAGATTTCCCTGTGTTTTATATACATATTTTCACACATGAGGTTGAAATTGTGAAAATTAGGATAATAGCCTTTTAGTGTAAGAGCTTTTTGAAAAGACCCCCTGAAATTTCAGCCTGTTTTGGTGGGATGGAGTTTTGACCTGCCAGATTGTAAATTAGTTAATAGACCAATAAGAAAGAGAGTTCCAAACTTGTCTGCCAATAATACATTGTTTTCAGTTTTCCCCTCCCCACTCAGACCACTCCCAGACAGTCCAAGCAAGAATCTTGCTTGAGAAATTGCACTTTGCTAAGAAGCTATTTTCGTCTATTTTTTTTAACCATTTTAATTGAAAACAATCACATTAAGGTACTTCATTGTTACCCAGAACTTAAATGATACTGAGATAAAAACATCTGTATTGGACCTTTTCATCAAAGGCTCAGCCAACCAGAACCCATGGGATGAGATCTGTGTCAGTGCAGATATCAACCTCCAGGCCTCCAGAGGTGCCATCCTTAGTCTTCTGATGATGGGGAGTTGTGGCTCAACTTGTCCAGCCTCTCGGACACAGAAAAGGCAGATTTTCTTGACGCTACTATCATGCCGAAGGAACCGTTTGGGCCTTCTGTCGCCGGCAGAAGCGCAAACTTCGCAAGAAGGAAGGCGAAGCATTTAACCTCTGCTTGCACGCAGACCTGGGTACCGTGGCAAACTGGTCTTCGCCTTTACGAGCCAAGGCTTCGTGGCAGGTAGAGGGCAACTCGCTGGCACCAGGGTTTTCTATAAAGCAATTCCCCCAGCGACGCAGTAGGCTAGAAACCCACAGTTCGGCTCTCCTAACAGAGGCTGACAGTGGAGGAAGCGGACCTTCGCTGCTACCGAAGCGCGGTCCCGCCCACCTGATTATCAATTACAAGTGTCTGGCCTTAGAGCTTATGGCTTCCGCCGCCCTTCACTTCTACGGAAGAAGAGCGTCTTCACTGTTTATGTGCAATGCACGCTTTGCAAATTTACTTGGAAAGAACGGGAGCATGGCGTAAGCGTGCCCAACTCTTAATGTCTTGGGGCCCCCCTGCAACGGCTATCCCATTGGATAGTTGAAGGTATTATATTTGCTTACCAAAGCAAGTGTTTACAGCCTGCTGAGGACCCGAGGGCTCATTCTTGGGCACTGTTCAAATGCATCACCCATCATACAGCAAATGCTGTTCAAATGCACCACCCATCATACATTTATGAGTTTTTGCCGACTGGATGTCACTGTACCTTCATTGGCACATACTGTCCTCAGTGTCGGGATCACTGAGTGGTGATGCTGTTGGGACTAGCCTAGCTTCAGGAGTTGGCCGTATTCCATATTGAGACATCAAAATGAGTATTTGAAATAGAACTTAGGGTTATTTGAGTAACCCCAGTCATATGATAATATTAGTGAGATGTCTCACCGCATTTCCCTGCTCGCAAGACCGCAAGGAAGAAAGGCATGCTTTAGAATGACGTGATCTGGCAAGTGGCGCCTCGTGAAATGACTTTAAATGATGATCTCCAATGTCAATATAAATGGCCATTTAAACTTGATGGTCTCTTCTTCTCTCCAGTCAGATGGGTAGCTAATCTATCTCCTTTCCTATTTTTGATACCCTGTGGTCTCATTTCCCCTCTCATCAGTAATAGAGTTCTACAGAACATTCTAGAGCTGGCAGAGAGCCTGGATCTCACGTGGCCTGATGGCACAGCCAAGAAATCCCACCCATTCCCATTGTTATAATATTAACTCTACTACTCAAAGTCAATCAAGTGCATCATTGCCATAACCCTTATTAGGAAGCAAACCTGTCTTGATTTGGATTGGCTAAGAGTGGCAGGGAGAGTGGAGAGAAGTTTGAAATTAGTTTTCAAAAGCAGCGTGTCTCTAAATTCACCGCACTCTATCGTTGCATGGGGAAATGTGTGAGGGTGTTCTCTATATTGAAGTGCAATTGGAATTATATTCACTGAAACAGACCCAATCAAACTCACTCAGTCACACATGTACAGGCCCAGGTTGATATCAACACAACCACAAACCTGCAACTAAACACACAATCATAGGGTCTACTTCACAAACAAATTACAATTTGCAATTAGATGACATCTATAATATATGTTGGAAATATGTGGAAATGATTGAAGTATAGTGCACTCCTAAGAACAGTGCTTTCAATGTATGCTGCCAGCTCAGTGGTTTGTCAGTGGAAACAGCGCCACTGTTTCCCCCACCACCTTCGTTATTGTTTTTGTTGTGTTGATGTGACAGAGGGGAAACGGAGGAGAGGAGGCTCCGACAGCGTGGTATTAGAAATTGCGGTACATATTCTGCTGTTCTATCGCCCGTCTAATGATGTCAGAGGGGGGGAAAAGTGTTTGTTGTTGGCGTTAACTTTATTGTTGTAATATCCAAAACGGAAGTGGCAGTTCAGCCAATCAGGCGTTCCAGTTTTAAAGGTCCAATGCAGCTGTTTTTTTTATCTCAATGTTAAAATCATCTCTGGGGTAACAATGAAGTACTTTACTGTGATTGTTTTCAATAAACGTGATCAAAAACATGTTCTTAGCAAAGAGCAATTTCTCAAGCAAGAACTTTGCTAGGACTGTTTAGGAGATGTCTGAGTGGGGAGGGGAAACACTGAAAACGATCTGTTATTGGCAGAGAGGTTTGGAACTCTCTTTCTTATTGGTCTGTTAACTTCTTTACAATAATGTCACCAGGCAGGCCAAACCTCCATCCCACCAAAACAGGCTGAAATTTCAGACAGACTTTTTTCAAACAGCTCTTACATTAAAAGGGCCTTCTTTACATTGACATTTTAGTCATTTAGTAGACGCTCTAATCCAGAGCGATTTACTGCATTCATCTTAAGATACTGTAGCTAGGTGAGACAACCACATATCACATTCGTAGTAAGTACATTTTTCCTCAGTAAATCACCATTATCATAATTTTCACAATTTCACAGTACTATTCCAACCTCATAGTGTGGAAATATATATAAAACACAGGGAAATCAAATGTTTGACTGCACTGGGCCTTTAAGACACCTTACAGATGTAGGACCTTAATTTAATTACCCTGTTGCAGGAGAACCTTCCTACAATGTAGTGTATTTGCGGTTTTAAAAGGCTTCTGAAGTCCCCTACGAAGAAAAAAAAATCAGCTCCCACAAAAATGTCCATCAATTATAATCCACGTAATAATTCACATTTCCTGTTGCTGTAGGGTCATTTTCCTGCTGTAGAAAACTGGCACAGATTACGATCTGAGGTGAATCACCTGTTAATGATATGGTAATCCTTCCCCAGTTAACCCCTCTAGCGTGTTAGTCTGGCCTGAAGAGTAGGTCCCCTCAGGGAAGAACATGTTCACCTCGGGTACATTGTCCCTGCACATGGAGGTCCTGACCCCTGGAAAAGACTGCCCATTATCTCAGTGTGTATGTATGTGCATATGTGTTTGTGTAAGAATCCAGTGTTTAATGGGTCTGTGTACATGTCAATGTATTAGATCTCCTATTTCCCTCTTTTCTCAGGGGACACTTGTTGGGGATAACAGAAGGGACAGCTCAGCATCAGTCAGCCAAAGCCATGAAGCAGTCCATTGACTAGGATGTGCCAGTAAACCACTGATTCGGGCTTGAGTGGAACATTAAGGATTTTTATTTCTATCCACAGAAGTTTGATTTTAGGGTGAACCAGGAAATTGAACATGGAGACAGAGCTGAGGACAGGTCTCTCTGTATGGGCCATAATGGCCATAGTGTGTAACTCTGCAGTGGGCGTCCTCACCCTCATCCTCTTTGTCATCCTCTATCAGGCCTGCAAGGTGCCTTCCTGCCAAGAGAGGGCGCCAGTGCTGACAGCAGCCCAGGAGCAACAGAAGGGCGATCAGAAATACTTACTCACTGTAGTCTGACGGTGAACATAAAGAGGAAAAACACTCTCTGGCCAAACAGACTACACACACACACGCACACACACCTCTCTCTCTCTCTGTCTGTATTTGAGTCCATTTCTCTCTCTCTCTCTGCCTCTCCCTGACACTCAGTTGATCTCGGAGCAAAAGAACATGACAAGTGTTAGGCATTGCGTTAAAAAAAACATAAATCCTCTTATCTCCTTGGCTCTGCTCTGGGACTTTCCATCTGTCAGTTTGTTTAAACCCAGCAGTCTGGCCTTACCCTGCTCATCTCCACTGAACCAGTCTGATGATTTGAGGGAAAGGGTCAATGAAAAAGCGAATGAGAAGAGAGATGGAAGGAAAGACTGAAAGCGAACAGCCCTCATCTCATCAGCGACAGATTGTTTACTAACTGGAGAAATAATGATGCCAAGTATAGTGAAATAGACCACAAGAGAGATAGATAGAGAGATAGCTGCGGAAACAAAGGAAGGCCGTGATGATGGACGAGAGAGAAGGAAAGGGATGTTTCGATGTGTTGTTTACTAAGAGAACGTTCAAGAATCTCAATAGTTTAAGAAAAATAACAAAAACAAAGGGAAATGAACTCAACATTTCAACTAAATGTTGCGCTGTAACACTTAAATGTGTCAGTCTGCCACTTACTGGGTTCATAACCTTCTCAAGGAGTGACACCCAAAGACAGTATAATGAGAATCTTTAAGAGCGACTCCCAGAGATAGTGATGTTGTGACGCGGAGAATCAAAATGACTACTTGAAACAGAAGGATCATGTACTGTACTATGCGAATAACCATTCCACATGTGTAATTATGATGTTGATGTTGTTCTATGAATCATGGACATAATGTTGGTTTTAATATTTTATTAACACAATAAATGTTTTACTTTTGCGTAACTTTTGGGGACGTATATTACTGACCTTCATTGATCATGTCACTACAACCAGCACAAAATAACCACATCATTGTCCTCACAGTGCATGACTATCCATCGAAATATCGGGAGCAAAGTGCAACTATTGCACTGTAGTAAAGGTGTGGCTAGCAGGTCTTGAATCACGTCTTCCACAGTGTTGATTTAACCACAATGTCATTGGTGTGGGTCACTCCTGTAGCTGCTGTAAGTTGCGTCATTAGCCTTCCAGATCTGTTTTGACAACTGCTATGGTCATTGTCACACAGACCTGGAATAATTACAGTAAAGTATATCTCCGATCTGCTCAGAAATGCTAGTCTATGACGCGTTGTAATGCGCAGTCCTTGCATTATTTTGTAAAGTCCATTGAAGGACTAAGCTTCTTCCACCAAAATGGCGACTCTTCACAGTTAATGTGATATATCCCACCATGTTTTAACAAAGGTGACATTTCCCTCTCGCAAAGAAACACTAAGGTATTGTGGAGGACAGTTTACTTGACTGTCACTCATTTCAAATGACAAGTTATGACTTATTTTAATGCAATACTGACCATGAATGACTTTGCTGACCTTCCATGATTCAGCGATTGACCCCTGAAGGGCTGAGAGACCTTCTTTGATGGGGTTAGGAGGAACTGCCAATCCTCTGCCACTCACTCTTATCAACACGGTAAGCTTAGATCCATGGGATCCCTCCTATAAGGAAAGGACTGCATTAGCCAGAAGCATTGGTAGTGCTTGCTCATCATTCAGTCTTCCAATTGACCGATCCTGGTTGAGATTTAAGAGCTGGACTCAGCATGGCATTACATAAAGCAATAAGCAAATATTTGCAAACGCAAATTACTAATAAACAGGAGAAAGCGCAATAATCTGCCTCTCCATCTGCACCGCTTGAGGGTTTCCATAACCTACATCCAGGGAGAAAGGCTGGGATGAAGTAAGTCACTGAGGATACAGATCAGTGTGTGTGTGTGTGTGTGTGTGTGTGTCTTATTGAAAGATAATGGGGCATAGGACACACAGTAGTGGAAGTGAATAATGAATGAGTCACCAGGCAGCATCACATATGATCACATCACATCTGTATAATGGGTGCCATTGGGATCCCCCAAAAAAAAATAAACATTCTGAAATCAGGTTTATTAAGCCGATTCCCAAATGTAAATCACTATAATTCAACAAATCAGCCTAACAGTTCCGTTTTGTCACTAATTTCATGTATCTTCTTGTGTTCTGTCATATTTGTGATTTGCTGTTTTCTTTTCTGGAAAACCAGGGCTATAAGTAGAAGGAGTTTTATTCACTAATGTCACTTCAAAAATGAGTTCCGCCAAACAAAAACCCGATAGAAAAGTATTTCTAAGAATAATGTAAATACAGGAAATGTTGACTCAGTATGAAACTAGTTTGTGACAACTGTATTCAACTTGAAGTTAGCGACAGCAAAAAAAAACGAGTCGAACAAAGTATTAGACACTATTCCCTGGGTGGAAATTGATCAAATGGACTGATATATCCACAAAACATCACCATGGTTTTATACCCATGCCTGTGGTCTGTCTGTTCATGTTTGAAGTCTGTCTGATAGCTAGCTATAAGAAAACTCAAGAAAACTTCAGGAATGATCACAATGCACTACTTCTTTATGAGCTTGCATATCGAACAACTATTACATTCTAACGAGTCCTGTGTTCGTGAAAGTAATCTAAACTCACTATGATGGGGTCATAATAGTCTGTAGTTCAAACCGTTCAGACTTGATGTTGTCTTACACACCCCGCTCTAGCGCAGTTCCCGTCTACTACTGAGATGAGTGGCTGCTATGTGCGGATCCAGAACATACAGACGTCTTAAGCATGTAGCTCAAACAGGCGATTCAGGAGAAAATGTCCAGCAGTTTTAACATAGGCCTACATATTGGAGAAGTCCAAGGAAGGCGTAATGTTGGCTTGTGCACCGCGCACGCGTAACTATCAATTCAGTACCATGGACAGTGACCGCAAGTCATGGCGAAAAAAATACAGAAGCATCTAGCCGCGATTTCAGCACCATTGGCTAGTGGGCTAAACCACACCTGTAGTGAATGCCATGATGTTCCCTCATGCTATGGTTCCATTTCCCCTCTCCCCAAGAATGTTGAATTGTAAACTGATAGGGAATACATTTGAAGAGTATTGAAACCACTTCTGCAGATTCCACTGGTATTCACGCAGGAACACACACCAGATATGCATGCCCACACACACGCATACACATGCGCGCACACACACACACACACACACACACACACACACACACACACACACACACACACACACACACACACACACACACACACACACACACACACACACACAATAAGCTCTGTGTCAATATGAAGGACCATAAGCCTAACACATGGCCTCTGGGACCTTACCTTGGTCTCATGCAATTTGTAGGGGTGGAATTACAATGTCTCACCAACCTTCCATTCATCACATAGCCTATGTTTGGGGCACCATCTACTGGTTCATACTGGCAACTGTCCTTTCAAGACAATGACAACTGTCCTTTGAAATAATAATGTCTAAATATACTAGCCTAAGCTTTATTGTTATTGATTAGTGTGCCGTTAGTACATGATATTGCTGCTCTTGGCTGGAATGATAATGGACATGTTGTTTTAATTGCCAGCCATTGAAATATGATGGAGGGTAAGGCACAAAGCAGTTTGGAATAGATGTTCTCCGACAAAGAAAATGCAATATATTTCTAAAAAACATTTATTTAAAACTATAGGCTGTCATATGCCAGAAGAGGCCTTGCCACCCCTCTGAGCATGGTTCCACTCTAGGTTTCTTCCTATGGAGGTTGTTCCTTGGTCCTGCAACTAGCCATTTAAATAAAAAATGTTATAAAAAAATGTGACTATTACTTAGTCATCTGTAACACTAAAAGCAAAAGTCAGTTATTATTATTATTATTTATGTATTTAAATGGATAGTTGGGGGACAAAGCTATGGCCACTGTGCTTCTGGTTCTGCAGGCCGGAAATCTGTAAAGCAATTTGTAAAGCAAACTGCTGATTTAAAAAGGGCTTTAGAAAAGACATTTGATTGATTGATATGAAATGTTGCCTGTAATACATCAATAAAAATATATACAGTACCAGTCAAATGTTTGGACACACCTGCTCATTCAAGGGTTTTTCTTAATTTTTTTACTATTTTCTATATTGTAGAATAATAGTGAAGATATTAGAACTATGAATTAACACATATGGAATCACGTAGTAATCAAAGAAGTGTCAAACAAATCATCTAGATTTTAGATTCTTCAAAGTAGCCATCCTTTCCCTTGATGACAGCTTTGCACAATCTTGGCATTCTCTCAACCAGCTTCACCTGGAATGCTTTTCCAACCGTATTGAAGGAGTTCCCACATATGCTGAGCACTTGTTGGCTGCTTTTCCTTCACTCTGCGGTCCAACTCATCTCAAACCATCTCAAATGGGTTGAGGTCAGGTGATTGTGGAGGCCAGGTCATCTGATACAGCACTCCATCACACTCCTTGTTGGTCAAATAGCCCTTAATCAGCTTGGAGGTGTGTTGGGTCATTATCCTGTTGAAAAACAATGATAGTCCCACTAAGCGCAAACCAGATGGGATGGTGTACCACTGAAGAATGCTGTGGTAGCCATGTTGGTTAAGTGTTCCTTGAATTCTAAATAAATCAGTGACAATGTCACCAGCGAAGCATACCCACACCATCACACCTCCTCCTCCAAGCTTCATGGTGGGAAGCACACATGCGGAGATCATCTATTCACCTACTCTGCGTCTCACAAAGACACAGCGATTGGAGCAAAAAATCTAAAATGTGGATTCATCAAACCAAGGGACAGATTTCCACCGGTCTAATGTCCATTGCTCATTTTTCTTGGCCTAAGCAAGTCTCTTCTTATTATTGGTGTCCTTTAGTAGTGGTTTCTTTGCAGAAATTCGACCACGAAGGCCTGATTCACGCACTATCCTCTGAACAGTTGATGTTGAGATGTGTCTGTTACTTGAACTCTGTGAAGCATTTATTTGGGTTGCAATCGGAGGTGCAGTTACCTCTAATGAACTTGTCCTCTGCAGCAGAGGTAAGTCTGGGTCTTCCTTTCCTGTGGCGGTCCTCATGAGAGACAGTTTCATCATAGCGCTTGATGTTTTTTGCGACTGCAAACTTGAAGGAACTTTAAAAGTTTTCCATATTGACTGACCTTCATGTCTTAAAGTAATGATAGACTCTCATTTCTCTTTGCTTATATGAGCAGTCTTTTCCATAATATGGACTTGGTCTTTTACCAAATCGGACTATCTTCTGTTTATGATTGGCTCAAATGCATTAAGAAGGAAAGAAATTCCACAAATTAACTTTTGAAAAGGCACACCTGTTAATTTGAATTCATTCCAGGTGACTACCTCATGAAGCTGGTTGAGAGAATGCCAAGAGTGTGCAAAGCTGTCATCAAGGCAAAGTGTGGCTACTTAGAAGAATCTCAAATATAAAATGCCTTTTTTTACACTTTTTTGGTTACTACATGATTCCATATGTGTTATTCAAAAATCAAATCAAATCAAATTTATTTATATAGCCCTTCGTACATCAGCTGATATCTCAAAGTGCTGTACAGAAACCCAGCCTAAAACCCCAAACAGCAAGCAATGCAGGTGTAGAAGCACGGTGGCTAGGAAAAACTCCCTAGAAAGGCCAAAACCTAGGAAGAAACCTAGAGAGGAACCAGGCTATCTGTGGTGGCCAGTCCTCTTCTGGCTGTGCCGGGTGGAGATTATAACAGAACATGGCCAAGATGTTCAAATGTTCATAAATGACCAGCATGGTCGAATAATAATAAGGCAGAACATCATGTTGATGTCTTCACTATATAAAAATTAAGAAAAACCCTGGAATGAGTAGGTGTGTCCAAACGTTTGACTGGTACTGTATATATTGACAAGTGCACTTATCGATGTTTCTAGCCTAGGCTACAAATGTGGATTGTTTTGGAGTTATACGGTAAAAAAAATCACTGGTCCACATCGTCAGGCAATGGTGAAACGGGTTTACGCTCATTCTGGGGCAGCGTGAGACCATTATGGGCGAGACCGATTAACGGATATGTACCCGGAAGTGGGTGGTTGAGTTACTGACTGGTTACCACTGCATAGATACTGCCTGCTGGGATGTGGCAGAGAACCGGAGAATCGCCGTTATTGCTAGAAATCTGAGAAACCAAAAATCTGAGGCACAACTAATCACATTTTTGGCCCAATACACGGCGCTGCGGTATAATTACCGAGGCATAAACGGTAGAACACGTCGCCAAAATGATGGAAGAGATACCAGTAGATAGATTTCAGGTTCCGAGCGCTGTCCAGGGAGAGATGCAGCCACTTGTAAGTGGAATGTGTTTTTTCATTGTGGTGATAAATTAAGTCATAGGCTAATATATTCTGTTCCTATATTATGCGACTAAGCTAGCCTACTAGGTGTTTTACAACATACATTCTGGCTATAATGGATTGTTGAATTTAGATATTGGCCTGGTGATATTTTGTAGCATTTATTTTGTATCTCTGATAAAGGTAACACATGTAGCATTGTTCTTGGTAGGCAACCATAAGGTCAGTAAAACATTATGCCTGGCTTTATTGCGATGAGAAGCGAATTTAGAGAAGACCTCAATCAATAGACTATCCGTTTTTTAAGAGATTGAGATGGCGAGCTGTCATCGGTGATGCCTGGCGAAAAAAAACATCCCTACACGTTCGCAGAAGCACATCCGCTCTGGGGACAAGCATAGGCCTATGAGGCAAAGGTCAGCTTTAACACGGTCACTGCAAAAATCTTAAGTAGTTGATTGGAATGCATGTGACCGATTACGTTATTATTGAATTGTAGGCTCTTACTGAACATTACAAAGCAATCGGGTAGCCTATCAGAGCAACTAAGGCCTAGCTGATGTTCGATTTCTTCATCATGCAGAGACTGCGAGGAGCAGTATCCTCCACGACATCATATGTGGTGTTTAACTCTGAATCAAACCCACTGGTTCGCATAAGATGTTGTTAGGCATATAGTGATGTGTCTCGTCAGTAGGCCATCTTTGTTTGCTGTACAGAGTTCGTTTCTCAGGGCCCTGGGGTACAGTTGAACCTATCTGCAATAGAATAACGAGATTTCCGTTGTGGTGTAGCTTTTTGGAGCTTTGAGTGAAATGTGCATCATAGGAGTCGATGAATGGACTGTGTGCAATGAAGATGTGACTGCCTGACAACCTTTTGTGTGTGTGAATGAGAGACAAAATTGTATTAGGCTTGTATTTACTAGCCCTGAATTTACTAGCCATTCACTAGCCATGTCATGAACATCCCAGATGATATGTATGGGAGTCCTCTCTCTCTCTCTCTCTCTCTCTCTCTCTCTCTCTCTCTCTCTCTCTCTCTCTCTAGGACCCTGCATCATCCACAGCTTCTTCAGAAGCAGACTCCGACACGAGGGAGGAGGAGCCAGTCACTATTAACTACAAGCCCTCTCCTCTGCAGATGAAGATAGGTGAGTGTAAGAAGGCTGAGCCGAACTCACTGCCTGCTTCTGTTTATTTCAGCACCTTGGACAGGGGTCACATGACTGTAGAGCAATACAAAGATGTGGGAAGCAATACAAAGGCTAGGTGTACTGGAGTCAAGGCTCAATCATTCCCCAAAACCATATTACCAAAATTGAAAGGCATAAATATAAACACATTGACACATCTCATTGTGATGTCCAGTCTGTAAAATCATTGAATGAATCAAGAGTAGAAAGGAGCATTTTAGGTAGCAAATTTAGCAATTTTGTAATAAGACATGTCTTTGATGACCAACCGATCCTCATGATATCCTTTCAACAAATATGTTCCCATAAAATTTGCGAAGAGAGAGGGAAAGCCCTGGTCCCAAAGATATCCGCCCCAAGCCCCAGAAGGTCTGATATATCAAAACCTCAAGCTAGGCCCACAGCAGCCATTAGCCTGACATCTATACACTGTTTTCCTCCTCGTCTGTGTGTGATGCAACATTTAAGATTGTTAAACATTTATTTGAGTAAAAATATTCCCGACAAGTGGAACACATCACCCACAGATTTGGATACTGGGTCCTTCCACCAATTCATTGCATTTTTAGAAGTGTAACTCTCAAGAGTTTAAATAAAAAATGACTATAGTAAGTGCCTATTAAGTGCCAAATAAAGTAACACGGTTGACCATAACACGGTTGAACATTTCATCTTACATCAGCCATGAATTCCCTTGTGATAGGGGGAATGGAAGCTTGTTGTGTGCAACAGGGAGTGACAATTGAATGCAAGCATCACAATTTTTTTATTTTTCTAGCCTGTCTATCTCACGTTTCATGTTTGTATCGTCACGTACACAGGTACAGTGAAATGCCTTTCTTGCGAGCTCTTTCCCAACAATTCAGTAATCAATAGCAGTAGTACTATATAAAAAAAGTAAAGTAGAACAAAAACACACAAGAAATATAAATAAAAAGAACATGAGAAAGTAAGTATGTTATATACACGGCAATGGTGGAAAAAGTACCCAATTGTCATACTTGAGTAAAAGTAAAGATATCTTAATAGAAAATGACTCAAGTAAAAGTGAGTCACCCAGTAAATTACTACTTGAGTAAAAGTCTAAAACTATTTGGTTTTAAATATACATAATTATCAAAAGTAAACGTTATTGCTAAAATATACTTACTGTAAGTATCGAAAGTAAAAGTATAAATAATTTCAAATTCCTTATATTAAGTAAACCAGACAGCATCATTTTCTTGTTTATAAAATGTACGGATAGCCAGGAGCACACAACATTCAGACATAATTTACAAAATAAGCATTGTGTTTAGTGAGTCTGCCAGATCAGAGGCAGTAGGGGTGACTAGGGATGTTCTCTTGATAAGTGTGTGAATTGGACCATTTTCCTGTGCTGCTAAGCATTCAAAATGTACCGAGTACTTTTGGGTGTCAGGGAAAATGTATGAAGTAAAAAGTACATTATTTCTTTAGGAATGTAGTGAAGTAAAAGTAAAAGTTGTCAAAAATATCATTAGTAAAGTAAAGTACAAACACCCCAAAAAACGAATTAAGTAGTACTTTAAAGTATTTTGACTTAAGTACTTTACACCACTGTCAGTTCAAGGGTCAGTGCCAATACCATATTTACAATGGGCAGGGATCCTGGAGGTGTAAGGGTAGATATGTACAGGGTTAAGGTGACTAGGCATCAGGATATATGATAAACAGAGTAGTAGCAGTGTATATGATGATTGTATGAGTGTGTGTGTGTGTGTTGAGTCAGTAAGAATTTGTGTTATTTGTGTGTGAGCAAATTAAGTGTGTGTGTGTGTAGAGTCCTGCGAGTCTGTATACAGTCATTGCAACATAAAAAATATAGAACAGTCAATGCAGATAGTCTGTTGGTGTCAGACTTGTTGCCATGCGGAAGCAGAGAAAACCGTCTATAGCTTGGGTGGCTGGAGACATCAACATTTTTTTGGGGCTTCCATTCACACCTCCTGATATACACTACATGACCAAAAGTATGTGGAAACTCCTTCAAATGAGTGGATTCGGCTATTTCAGCCACACGCATTGCTGACAGGTGTATAAAATCGAGCACATAGCCATGCAATCTCCATAGACAAACATTGCCTTACTAAAGAGCTCAGTGACATACAACTTGGCACCGTCATAGGCTTCCACCTTACCAACGAGTCAGTTTGTCAAATATCTGCCCTGCTAGACCTATCCCTGTCAACTGTAAGTGCTGTTATTGTGAAGTGGAATGTCTAGGAGCAACATGGCTTAGGCGCAAAGTGGTAGACCACACAAGCTCAGAGAACGGAACCGCAAGGTGCTGAATCGTCTGTCCTTGGTTGCAACATCAATACTGAGTTCCAAACTGCCTCTGGAAGCAACGTCAGCACAAGAACTGTTCGTCTGAAGCTTCATGAAGTGGGTTTCCATGGCCGAGCAGCCGCACACATGCCTAAGCTCACCGTGTGCAATACCAAGCGTCGGCTGGAGTGGTGTAGACCTTGCCGCCATTGGACTCCGGAGCAGTGGAAACACGTTCTCTGAAGTGATGAATCACGCTTCACCATCTAGCAGTCTGACATACAAATCTGGGTTTGGTGGATGCCAGGAAAACGCTACCTGCCCCAATGCATATTGTCAGCTGTACAGCTTGGTGGAGGAGGAATATTCATGGTTTGGACTAGGCCCTTTAGTTCCAGTGAAGATAAGTCTTAAAACTACAGCATACAATGACATTATAGATGATTCTGTGCTTCCAACTGTGTGGCAACAGTTTGGGGAAGGCTCTTTCCTGTTTCAGCATGACAATGCCCCTGTGCACAAAGTAAGGTCCATACAGAAATAGTTTGTTGAGATCGGTATGGAAGAACTTGACTAGCCATCACAGATCCCTGACCTCAACCCCATCGAACACCTTTGGGATGAATTGGAACGCCGACTGCGAGCCAGGACTAATCGCTCAACATCAGTGCCCGACCTCACTCATGCTCTTGTGGCTGAATGGAAGCAAGTCCCCGCAGCAATGTTCTAACATCTACTGGAAGCCTTCCCAGAAGAGTGGAGGCTGTTATAGCAGCAAAGGAGGGACCAGCTCCATACTAATGCATATGATTTTGGAATGAGGTGTTCAACGAGCAGGTGTCCACATACATTTGGACATGTACTGTATGTTAATGTGGGCTATTTTTAGCACTTTTCTGGGATTCTTGATTGTTTTTATTGCTTTCCTGGGAGGCTCATCAGAGATAGACATGACAGTGATATTTATGTTTGAGTTGATAGTGCACGGTGAGCTGCACATAGTGGGCTTCCTACTCGGGCAAACCGCCTCAGTGCTAACAGTATAACTCAGGTTCATGGGCACATGATTACAGCATACAATAGCTGTAGGATTAACAGAGGCATCCAGGGGGGTTAGAGGGACATCAATTAGGTTATTCACATTATGACTGCCAGTGCCCCCGGGACAATGTACATTTGCAACATCACTATGACAACTCAGCGACACAAGGGTAGGGCTTGGGTCACCGATAAGTCATTGTCTCAACGCAGCCTTGAAATGCCTGGACAGGGTCCAGGAGCCAAGATGATTCGGATGGACGCTGTTTTTCCTGTAGAGCATCTTCTTTTTTCTGTTCTTCAGTTATAAGGTTAAGATGGCCCTTGCCTGATATATATGACACAGTACTGACTCGAAACCAGATGACCAGTTTAATGGTGTCAGGAAACTGGTCAGCTGAGAGCTGCCATGCCAGGATTTTGTCTGTGTCCTTACTGTATACACTGAGTGTACAAAACATGACTTAGACTGACCAGGTGAATGCAGGTGAAAGCTAAGATCCCTTATTGATCTCACCTGTTAAATCCACTTCAATCCGTGTAGATGAATGGGAGGAGACAGGTTAAAGAAGGATTTTTAAGCCTTGAGACAATTGAGACATGGATTGTGTATGTGTTACATTCAGAGGCTGAATGGGCAAGTACAAAAAATTTAAGTGACTTTGAACGAGGCATGGTAGTAGGTGCAAGGCGCACAAATTTGAGTGTGTCAAGAACTGCAACGCTGCTTGGTTTTTCACGCTCAACAGTTCCCCGTGCGTATCGAAAATGGTCCAGCCAACTTGACACAACTTTGGGAAGCATTGGATGCTTTCGACTCCTTGTAGAGTCATGCCCCAACAAACTGAGCCTGTTCTTAGCGCGATATTTAATATTAGGAAATGTATTTTTTTGTTCATACTCTAATGTTCTGTGGTGTGCAGAGAAACAGCGCGAGCTGACCAGGAAGGGATCACTGAAGAATGGTAATGCAGGTAGTCCAGTGAACCAGCAGCCGAAGAAAAACAATGTGATGGCCAGAACACGGTGAGAGCTGACTTTGGTCCTGATTAGGGCCTTCTTGATTTTGGCCCTACATTATTTTTTGTTTTATTTCTCCCTATCTCCCTCTTCACTGGTATCTTGAACCTCTCCTGTTTCTGTCACTCACTCACTCTCTTTTTTTCCCCTCCTGGTCTGTTCCACCTCTTCTTCCTTGTGGACTCACTCTCCTGTCCACCTATAACTCTTCCCTCTCTCCCTCTCCACAGGCTGGTGGTGCCCAATAAGGGCTACTCCTCCTTAGACCAGAGCCCCGATGAGAAGCCCCTGGTTGCCATAGATACAGACAGGTATGTGACAACATCAATGACTGTCATACACAGAAATGTCAACCATCACCCTTTAGTCTCAGATCTGCCAAACATACTGTAGATACAGCATTTAGGTTAAGGGCAGTGTGTGAGGTGAAAATACATATAAGATCAACAGTGACGACATGAATCTATGCAAATGCAAAAACCATACACTTCCATTTATGTCGCAGTGACGATGACTTCGACATGTCCAGATACTCCTCATCGGGATACTCCTCAGCCGAGGTGAGATGTGTGAGGGCCCAGGTATCTATGCACTCTGGGTAACACTACTTAAAGCCCGGTAAATATACCATCATAAGGAGAGGCAAGACAAAACTATCCTAAATTTTGTGTAGGACAGCTGACTAAAGACAGCTGCGTTCAAATAAAAACACTTGGTGGAGACAAGCCGTTGAGACCGTTTCCATGGTGATGGTACCTCTGCAATGACATAATGCAACTTTGAAACAAAGTTGCCACTGGTTGTATAGCAAGGTGTTGGAGCAAACGAGCGTCATGAAATACATGCACCAGAAATAGGGCACACATTCTGCTAGGCTAGCCAGCTAACTGCAGCAAAATACAGTCAGATCCAATATGATTGGCACCCGGGATAAAGATGAGCAAAGAAATATACAAATGCTGAGCAATATTGTATGCAAATAGTACAATTGTATTCATTCATACTAATACAATTGCTCAGAGAAAGAGATTTTGTTTAACAAGTAATAAAACAAAATCTCTAAAAGATAGGGTTAAATTATTTGCACCCCTGTTTTCAATAATCTAGCACCCTTGGCACTGAGCCTATTTCTAAAATGTTATATGAGATTGGAGAACACTTAGGGAGGGATCTTAAACTATTCCTCCGTACAGACTCTTTCCAGATCCTTGATATCCTTCGTCTGCACTTATGGACTCACCTCTTCAAATAAACCACAGGTTTTCAATGGGGTTCAAGTCCAGAGACTTAGATGGCCATTGCCATTAATTTATTTTGTCATCAATTAACAAATTCTTTGTGGATTTTGATGTGTGTTTAGGGTTATCAGTCTTTCCAAAGAGCTTTATTTTCAAGTCATCTGACCAGAGCACCGCCTTGAGTTTGCTAAATGGCATCTGCACTTGAATTGGAACCAGTGCTATGGTCAGATGACATGAAAATAGAGTTCTCTAGCCATGAATAACTGGTGGGTTTGGCGTCGAAAAACAGATGCATATGCAGAGAATAACCTCATACCTACTGTAAAATATGGTGGAGATCTTTGATGTTATGGGGATATTTTGCTTCCACTGGTCCTGGGGCCCTTGTTAGGGTCAACGCCATCATGAACTTTACCAAGTATCTGAACATCTTAGGCAAAAACCTGGTTTCCTCTGCCAGGACGCTGAAACTCGGCCACAAGTGGATTTTACAGCAACCCCAAGCACACATCAAAATTAACAAAGAAATGGTTAATTTACCGAAAAAAAAAACATTTTGCAATGGCCATCTCAGTCTCCGGAGATGAACCCCAATGAAAACCAGTGGTCTAAATTGAAAATGGCAGTCCGTATACACAGACGAAGGATATCAAGGATCTTGGAAAGATTCTGTATGGACGAATGGTCTAAGATCCCTCCCAATGTGTTCTCCAATCTCATTAAACATTCTAGAAAAAAATAAAGGAGAGGGTGCTGGAGTATTATTTTAACCCGTCTTTTTGAGATTTATTAAACTAAATGTATTCCTCTGAGCAATTGTTAGTATATTAGTATGAAATATTCTAATTTTGAAAAATGTTTGAGCATACAATATAGCTCAGTATTTGTATTATTGTAACGGCTGTCTTCCTCTGACGAGGAGTAGTAAGGATCGGAGGACCAATGCGCAGCGTGGTACGTGTTCATGCTCTTTATTAAAACAAGCGAACACTGAAACCAAACAATAAACGACACGTGAAATAACTAACCGAAACAGTTCCTTGTGGACCACACAGACACAGAAAATAATCACCCACAACTCAAAAGTGAAACCAGGCTACCTAAGTATGGTTCTCAATCAGGGACAACGATTGACAGCTGCCTCTGAATGAGAACCATACCAGGCCAAACACATAAATCCCAAAACATAGAAAAAGGAACATAGACAACCCACCCAACTGACCTGACCATACTAAAACAAAGACATAACAAAAGAACTAAGGTCAGAATGTGACAATTATTTAATTTATGCAATCTTTGCTAATCTTTGTCAAGGCTGCCAATCATTTTGGATCTGACTGTAGCTAGGTAGCTGTCTGCTTGCCTAGCGAGCTAACTGCTGGACTAAACACAGAACTTCTGCGTACTGTTCTCTGATTTTCTAAACGGACCCGTCTCTTTTCAAATCTTTAGGCGACATGAGACATTCTGAAACTAGACTGTTTGATCAAGCAAAATTTGTTCTCAAACTGCATTAAACCATCTTGTCTTGTCTCGGCCATTGTATCTGTAATGGGCTGTACAGTCATGCCAAGCCATTGCCACTCACTCCCCAACACACTCACAATCTCAAGGTTCTTTCCCTTCACAAACCTAATTACAGTAAATGCAGATTACTGTTGGATAGAAATTCAGGCTACCTATATTCATTATCCAAATATCAAACCAACACCACAACTGACTCATTCTCCAAGCCACTTACATTCATTATTTTAGCCTTATGTCTTTATCATGAAACCATTTAGCGATTGTACCAAGACTTTTTCCTGGTTTCCTGATATGATCACTGAAGTAAGTAGACTCCAGTAAATCATAGTGTTCATTGATTTCCCTGTGTAACAATATGACGAGCCTTAGTTACATGATGGGTACTCCTTGAAGACTACTAGCCAGCCTTTTTAAGTCTATGGTAACATTTCTTCAGCCTCAGTAATGTTATTGACAGACCCCTACAACCCCTAGTAATGTGACTGACCATCCAATACAACCCCTAGTAACATGCCTGACCATCCAATACACCCCCTAGTAACATGCCTGACCATCCAATACACCCCCTAGTAACATGCCCGACCATCCCCTACACCCCCTAGTAACGTGACTGACAATCACCTACACCCCTTAGCAGGGTTGGGATTATTTGTATGCAAAAGTAATACTTTACATATTCCTTGTTACTTTACAATATTACTTTGTGTGGAAATTAAAGTGTTATATTACTAGCTATATTATTTTGCGTTACTTTCATTAAAAAAATCTCAATGTTTGTTTTACTGTCAGAGGGAGCAAGGCGAGCCATGCGCGCTCTACCAAGGATTGGTCACTTACTAACTTCCTGTGGTAGTCTACAAGTGCTGCGCTATATATGGGGTGCTTGATTAGCCATATTCTGTATACTATAAGCCAAACATCTGTACAGATTTCCTATCTTTTCATTAAAAATCTTTCTCTCGAGCTGCCAGTTCTGGTTATAGATCGCTCGCACACGGACCCATAGAGATGTATAGAGTGCACACTTGCCACTAGACGGGAAAGCCCTCCCTGGGCTTTGCTACTTTATCACAGAAGCGACAATGGCAAAGATCAGTGGTGCGCCCTCTGTACATTTCTATGGACAGCACAGCCTTTCTCCACTCGCTCGAGAACTAGATGAGGAAACAAGTTGAGATTCCATCATGGAAACACACACCCGGTAGAGATATGATTCTGAAAGTAACGCACACGTTGTTTGACAAAGTAACTGTAATAATATTACCCAATTTGAAAAAGTAACACTCTACTATACTCCGTTAATCATAAAAGTAATCTGGTTACATAACGCATTCATTTGTAAACGTGTTACCTCCAACACTGCCCCTAAGTAACATGACTGACCATCACCTACAGCCCTTAGTAACATGACTGACCATCCCCTACATCCCCTAGGAACATGACTAACCATCCCCTACAGCCCCTAGGAACATGACTAACCATCCCCTACAGCCCCTAGTAACATGACCAACCATCCCCTACAGCCCCTAGGAACATGACTAACCATCCCCTACATCCCCTAGGAACATGACTAACCATCCCCTACAGCCCCTAGTAACATGACCAACCATCCCCTACAGCCCCTAGGAACATGACTGACCATCCCCTACAGCCCCTAGTAACATGACTAACCATCCCCTACATCCCATAGGAACATGACTAACCATCCCCTACAGCCCCTAGTAACATGCCTGACCATCCCCTACAGCCCCTAGTAACATGACTGACCATCCCCTACAGCCCCTAGTAACATGCCTGACCATCCCCTACAGCCCCTAGTAACATGACCAACCATCCCCTACAGCCCCTAGGAACATGACTAACCATCCCCTACATCCCCTAGGAACATGACTAACCATCCCCTACAGCCCCTAGTAACATGACCAACCATCCCCTACAGCCCCTAGGAACATGACTGACCATCCCCTACAGCCCCTAGTAACATGACTAACCATCCCCTACATCCCCTAGGAACATGACTAACCATCCCCTACAGCCCCTATTAACATGCCTGACCATCCCCTACAGCCCCTAGTAACATGACTGACCATCCCCTACAGCCCCTAGGAACATGACTAACCATCCCCTACATCCCCTAGTAAGATGACCAACCATCCCCTACAGCCCCTAGGAACATGACTGACCATCCCCTACAGCCCCTAGTAACATGACTAACCATCCCCTACATCCCCTAGGAACATGACTAACCATCCCCTACAGCCCCTATTAACATGCCTGACCATCCCCTACAGCCCCTAGTAACATGACTGACCATCCCCTACAGCCCCTAGGAACATGACTAACCATCCCCTACATCCCCTAGTAAGATGACTGACCATCCCCTACACCCCTAGTAAGATGACTGACCATCCCCTACACCCCTAGTAAGATGACTGACCATCCCCTACACCCCTAGTAAGATGACTGACCATCCCCTACACCCCTAGGAACATGACTAACCATCCCCTACAGCCCCTAGGAACATGACTAACCATCCCCTACACCCCTAGTAAGATGACTGACCATCCCCTACAGCCCCTAGGAACATGACTGACCATCCCCTACACCCCTAGTAAGATGACTGACCATCCCCTACATCCCTAGGAACATGACTAACCATCCCCTACATCCCCTAGGAACATGACTAACCATCCCCTACACCCCTAGTAAGATGACTGACCATCCCCTACAGCCCCTAGTAAGATGACTGACCATCCCCTACAGCCCTAGTAAGATGACTGACCATCCCCTAGTAAGATGATCCCCTACAGCCCCTAGTAAGATGACTGACCATCCCCTACAGCCCTAGTAAGATGACTGACCATCCCCTACATCCCCGAGGAACATGACTAACCATCCCCTACAGCCCCTAGGAACATGACTAACCATCCCCTACACCCCTAGTAAGATGACTGACCATCCCCTACACCCCTAGGAACATGACTAACCATCCCCTACAGCCCCTAGGAACATGACTAACCATCCCCTACATCCCTAGTAAGATGACTGACCATCCCCTACACCCCTAGTAAGATGACTGACCATCCCCTACAGCCCTAGTAAGATGACTGACCATCCCCTACACCCCTAGGAACATGACTAACCATCCCCTACATCCCCTAGGAACATGACTAACCATCCCCTACACCCCTAGTAAGATGACTGACCATCCCCTACAGCCCCTAGTAAGATGACTGACCATCCCCTACAGCCCTAGTAAGATGACTGACCATCCCCTACAGCCCCTAGTAAGATGACTGACCATCCCCTACACCCCTAGTAAGATGACTGACCATCCCCTACATCCCCTAGGAACATGACTAACCATCCCCTACAGCCCCTAGGAACATGACTAACCATCCCCTACACCCCTAGTAAGATGACTGACCATCCCCTACACCCCTAGTAAGATGACTGACCATCCCCTACACCCCTAGTAAGATGACTAAACATCCCCTACAGCCCCTAGGAACATGACTAACCATCCCCTACACCCCTAGTAAGATGACTGACCATCCCCTACACCCCTAGTAAGATGACTGACCATCCCCTACACCCCTAGTAAGATGACTGACCATCCCCTACACCCCTAGGAACATGACAACCATCCCCTACACACCTAGTAAGATGACTGACCATCCCCTACATCCCCTAGGAACATGGCTGACAATCCCCTACAGCCCCTAGTAACATGGCTGACCATCCCCTACAGCCCCTCGTAACATGGCTGACAATCCCCTACAGCCCCTAGTAACATGGCTGACAATCCCCTACACCCCTAGTAACATGTCCATTATCTCCACCCTCACAGCAAATCAACCAGGACCTGAATATTCAGCTGTTGAAGGATGGTTACCGGCTGGACGAGATCCCTGACGACGAGGACCTGGATCTGATCCCGCCCAAATCTGTCAACCCCACCTGCATGTGCTGCCAAGCCTCTTCCTCCACCGCCTGTCAAATCCAGTAGCTCACGCATGCGCAATATGTTCACTCTGTCACTGGAGCAGCGACAGAGAGAATTGACAGAACATGATAATTATATGACAACAAATAATTAAGACGAGGAGAATTAAGACAAAAATACACCAACATTTTCAAATACGACTAACAGTGATTACTTCCTCCTATGGTAGGACATGCACTTCTGTTTGTGTTTGAGGCTTCTCAGATGCCTCCTCCGGGCCAACATTGTGTTAGACAAGTGAAAATGATTACGAAATCATTTTCATGTCCCTAAGAATAAGACATATTATTGTAACTGCTGCTGATCAAAGCTGCTCTGCTTACCTGACTTCAAGGTCATATTTATTGCATTTTATTCAGTATCTTTTAATGGTCATGGACTTTTTATTTGAAGGATCTGTATGATTGTACATGCTGGGGTGTCTTTTGAAGATTCATATCTGGTTATGTTATATCTGGTATCTGTATTTTGGTACTGAAAGCAGGGTTGTGTAGCACCGGCCAGGTCAATACACTCATTCAGTCTACATTCTTGCCCTCTTTCTTATTTTTTTTTATTGGTTTGAGGTATTTATGGTTTTGGTTTTTAGGGATGAATGTATTGCAAAGGGATGACATGCATGATGAGCACCTACTGTAAATGGATTGGGAGATCTTACTGCTGCACACTGCTAATTTTGGCCATTCTTCGTTGATTTATCACTTTTGAATGTATAATTCTTGCACATTCGAATTTGTTTGGGTTCTAAGGTGATATGCGTACATTTGTCCCTAATCTGCCATGATCCTTATTCAAGAGGAAGATATAGAATTCATACTTTGCTCACTTATCATTGGATTCATTCTAGAACACAATGATTTCACAGCTAGATTACTATATTCACCCCCATAGAGGCCACAGGGAACAAGTGTTTGTGTAAAAGTATCCGCTGACATCCAATATCCTTTTGGATACAGCCTGTTATGACATCCTACCATGTCCCTCCCACAGTGTGTCTAACTAACCACTCCTCAATGACATCCTGCTAACAAGTCTTGATTGGCACAATCATTCTAAATAATGTCAAAGGAGGACACACATGCATCATCAACTAAATGAGTGGGGTGCAATTGGAACGTGATCTAGTGATCATACGTATCATTAACTTTGAGCACTAATCCCTCACTATCACCCTCACTCAAACACCCTTCAGAGTTGATTTGCGATTAGAGTATGCCTGAAGTACAGAACATTCAAACAAAATGTGTACATTTATTGCCAGTCTCATGACTTAACGTATTTCAAAGAGATTTGCAATATATGAAGGTATGCATTTTTAAAAAATTACAAAAAAATAAATGATGATTATGTTCTCATGTGGACACTTCCATTCCAGTATTTAACAGTGTTATTGTTCTGTGTAGTGTATGATATCAATAAACACAAAGCCATCTGAACCTGCTCTCTAATATCTACAGTTCTGGACATAAAAAAAGTTCATTTTCCAAATTGCTTTGCTACATCCAGTTATTGTTAATATGACAAAAACGTGCAGGGTGACGGCAAGTAGTAAGTACAGCTGTGGGGCTTGGCATGCACTCTGTTGATCATATGGGTAGGGTAAGTGTACGGTAATTGCATCACATAGATCATACAGATGTACAAAGTTAATTGTTTTAATGTTAAAGGTCTCTGACAATTAATTACACAGGTATTTACCGGGAGAAGGAGTATCATAGGTTATCCACAGATGCACGTTGAAAATGACAGCATCAGACTTTCAGACGATTAAAACAACTTCAAAACTTCAATAATGCTGATGCAGAAATGCAAGCTGAGAGGCACAGATTATTACACAAACCCCTATGCAAATAACAAAATGAATGTACAAAGTTTAAAAAATGTTGAGAATTATTTTTGTTTGTTAATTTCGCAGTACTGCAAATGTTGTAGTAGTAATCTAAGATGCAACAGAACTTCACATTGTATTTATTTGACACCAATCTCAGTTTGATGAGTATCCCATAAATGAATACCCATTTAACTGCACTGCTTTGTGGTAGCCTATAATTTAGGCAATTTATTATCAACTACTAGCACAAACATGACTGCCAAGGTGATTTATACTATTACATTATGAGGCACTTTTCTACACAAGGCCTCTCATTGTCTGGCAGTGTAAAAACATTGTCCAAATAAACAAACATTTCAGTGACGATATTGCTCACACCACCAGGGGTCACTACAGACCAGTACAAAGCTATTACTAAACAGAAAACACACAGAGTCGTGTTCAGTAGGGCACTGGGCACACAGTTGCAAAACATTTTTATAAACATTTAACAGAAAGTAAAGTAACTAGCCTACACTCAGAAAAAAAGGTTTCAAAAGGGTTCTTTAGCTGTCCCCGTAGGATAACCCTTTTTGGTTCCAGGTAGAAATAACCCTTTTGGGTTCCATGTAGAACCCTCTGTGGGAAGGGTTCTAAATGGAACTGAAAAGGGTTCTACCTGGAACCAAAAATAGTTATTCAAAGGGTTCTCCTATGGAGACAGCTGAACAACCCCTTTTAGGTTCAAGATAGGACCTTTTTTCTAAGAGAACTCCACCTACCTGTAGTGTATTTTGTTGTGTGTTTGTTTGTGCTTGCGCATGCGTGTGTCTCACATACCAGTTGGACTCTGGTCTCCAGAGTCGGAGAGGGAGGCAAAGGAGCGGTGTCTTCTGACAGTTGGGCCCTGAAGAAGCATGATGGAGTGGAAGCCTGGTGGGGGAGTGCATGTTTGTCACATAGCGGGCAGGTGAAGCGCTTCTCCCCCAGTATGTGTGTAGTAGTGGCACGTCAACTCATCTGAATGCGAAAATCTCAGCCTGACCAGGTACACTGGAATGGCCTCTCGCCTGGAGACCATAGCCACCAAGAGACAAAGAGGGAATAATTTGAGTCATTCTCAGGAGTTCTCAATGACAGTATGACAAAGGCAAAAAAATCATAACAAATCAAATTAGCCAACATTGCATTCCAAAGGTGTGCAATTGAGTGGAAATGTCGGTTTTGAGACCACTTATTTATTGGAATTACAGATCGGTAACTGGAGGTGTAATACTTAATAACTTACTATAAGCACATAAGAGCTTTTAAAATATTGCAATTTGCCTGACGGTTTTGGTATCCGCTCGTCATGATCCATTACACCTCATGATGGCACAAAAGCTTAATTGAAAGGGACTTTTCTTTCTTTAAACATGTACAGTATCAGTCAGTATTGGACACACCTACCCATTCAAGGGGTTTTCTTTACTTTTACTATTTTCTACATTGTAGAATAATATTGAAGACATCAAAACTATGAAATAACAGATATGGAATCATGTAGTAACCAAAAAAGTGTTAAACAAATCCAAATATATTTTAGATTTTAGATTATTCAAAGTAGCCACCCTTTGCCTTGATGACAGATTTGCACAACTTGGCATTCTCTCAACCAGCTTCACCTGGAATGCTTTTCCAGCAGTTTTGAAAGAGTTTCTACATATGCTAAGCACTTGTTGGCTGCTTTTCCTTAACTTTGCAGTCCGACTCATTCCAAACCATCTCAATTGGGTTGAGGTTGAGTGATTGTGGAGGCCAGGTCATCTGATGCAGCACCCTATCACTCTCCTTGGTCAAATAGCCCTTACACAGCCTGGAAGTGTGTTGGGTCATTGTCCTGTTGAATAACAAATGATAGTCCCACTAAGCGCAAACCAGAAGGGATGGCGTATCGCTGCAGAATTCTGTGGGTGCCATGCTGGTTAAGTGTGCCTTGAACTGTAAATAAATCAGCGATAATGTCACCAGCAAAGCACCCCCACACCATCACACCTCCTCCTCCATGCTTCATGTTGGGAACCACACATACGGAGCTCATCCGTTCACCTACTCTGCGTCTCACAAAGACACGGCGGGTGGAACCAAAAATCTAAAATTTGAACTCATCAGACTGTATAATGTCCATTGTTCACGTTTCTTGGCCTAAGCAAGCCTCTTGTTCTTATTGGTGTCGTTTAGTGGTGGTTTCTTTACAGATATTCGACCATGAAGGCTTGATTCACGCAGTCTCCCCTGAACAGTTGACGTTGAGATGTGTCTGTTACTTGAACCCTGTGAAGCATTTATTTGGGCTGCAATTTCTGAAGCTGGTAACTCTAATGAACTTATCCTCTGTGGCAGAGGTAACTCTGGTTCTTCGTTTCCTGTGGCGATCCTCATGAGAGCCAGTTTCATCATAGCGCTTGATGGTTTTTGCAACTGCACTTGAAGAAATGTTCAAAGCTCTTGAAATCTTCCAGATATAAAATATATATATATATTTTACCTTTATTTAACAACGCAAGTCAGTTAAGAACAAATTCTTATTTTCAATGATGGCCTAGGAACAGTGGGTTAACTGAATTGTTGAGGGGCAGAATGACAGATTTTTACCTTGTCAGCTCGGGATTTGATCTTGCGCTCTAACCACGAGGCTACTTGCTGCCCCAAAGATTGACCGACCTTCATGTCTTAACCTGTTGAACCTATGGGGGCCCTGTGTCATTATTGGATAAAAAGACGTGCCCGTTTTAAGCGCAATATTTTGTCACGAAAAGATGCTCGACTATGCATGGAATTGACAGCCTTGGAAAGACACAACTCTGACGTCTCCAAAACTGCAAAGTTATTATCTGTGCGTGCCCCAGAACTAATGCAACAGGCGAAACCAAGATGAAGTTTCATACAGGAAATGCCCCAGATTCTGAAGGCGCTGTGTTCCAATGTCTCCTTATATGGCTGTGAATGCGCCAGGAATGAGCCTGCGCTTTCTGTCTATTCCCCGAGGTGTCTGCAGCATTGTGACGTGTTTGTAGGCATATCATTGGAAGATTGACCATAAGAGACTACATTTACCTGGTGTCCCGCCCGGTGTCCTGTGTGCGTAATCTGTAGGTCCATGCGCGTTCCATTTCTTCAGAATTTAAAGTAAACTGCCACGATGGATTTTATCGTCGATAGATATGTGAAAAACACCTTGAGGATTGATTCTAAACATCGTTTGCCATGTTTCTGTCGATATTATGGAGTTAATTTGGAAAAAAGTTTGCGTTTTAATGACTTATTATTATTATTTTTTCCTTACCCAAACGCGATGAACAAAACGGAGCGATTAGTCGACACAAATAATATTTTTTGTAAAAACGGAACATTTGCTATCTAACAGAGTCTCCTCATTGAAAACATCTGAAGTTCTTCAAAGATAAATGATTTTATTTGAATGCTTTTATGGTTTTTGTGGAAAATGTTGCATGCTGAATGCTAATGCTAAATGGTACGTTAGCCATCAATACTGTTACACAAATGCTTGTTTTGCAATGGTTGAAAAGCATATTTTGAAAATCTGAGATGACAGTGTTGTTAACAAAAGGCTAAGCTTGAGAGCAAATAGATTAATTTAATTTAATTTGCGATTTTCATGAATAGTTAACGTTGTGTTATGCTAATGAGCTTGCTGATAGATTTACACAATCCTGGATACAGGGTTTTTTCGTAGCTAAACGTGACGCAGAAAACGGAGCGATTTGTCCTAAACAAATCATCTTTCAGGAAAAACTGAACATTTGCTATCTGAGAGTCTCCTCATTGAAAACATCTGAAGTTCTTCAAAGGTAAATGATTTTATTTGAATGCTTTTCTGTTTTTTTGTGTAAATGTTGCCTGCTGAATGCTAACGCTAAATGATACGTTAGCCATTTACATTTACATTTTACATTTAAGTCATTTAGCAGACGCTCTTATCCAGAGCGACTTACAAATTGGTGCGTTCACCTTATGACATCCAGTGGAACAGCCACTTTACAATAGTGCATCTAAATCTTTTAAGGGGGGGGGTGAGAAGGATTACTTTATCCTATCCTAGGTATTCCTTAAAGAGCCATCAATACTGTTACACAAATGCTTGTTTTGCAATGGTTGAGAAGCATATTTTGAAAATCTGAGATGACAGTGTTGTTAACAAAAGGCTAAGCTTGAGAGCAAATAGATTAATTTCATTTCATTTGCGATTTTCATGAATAGTTAACGTTGCGTTATGGTAATGAGCTTGAGGCTGTAGTCACGATACCAGATCCGGGATGGCTCGACGCAAGAAGTTAAAGTAATGGACTGTTGTTTCTCTTTGCTTATTTGAGATGTTCTTGCCATAATGTGGACTTCGGCTTTACCAAATAGGGCTATCATCTGTATACCACCCCTACCTTGTCACAACATAACTGATTGGCTCAAGCACAATAAGAAGGAAAGAAAGTTAAAATTCCACAAATTAACATTTAACAAGGCACACCTGCTAATTGACAACCTCATGAAGCTTTTCGAGAGAATGCCAAGAGTGTGCAAAGCTGTCATCAGGGCAAAGGGTGGCTACTTTGAAGAATCTGAAATATAAAATATATTTTGATTTGTTTAACACTTTTGGTTACTACATGATTCCATACGTTTTACATCATAGTTTTTATGTCTACAATGTAGAAAATAGTAAAAATAAAGAAACCCTGGAATGAGTAGGTGTGTCCAAACTTTTGACTTGTACTGTACATTGTGAAAGAATCCTAAAGTCAAACATTTTTGAATTACCCACAATCCTCTAAAATTTGAGGCATATGGTAAGACATGAAATGCAAGGTGATTAAAACCAAAGACTTCCAATTTCTTCAATCACTCAATTTGCTCTCTCTGGTTATCCTCGTGAAAGATAATTACATTTTGAGCAACATATTTCATTGGATTTATTCTTAGATTTGTTGGGGTAAAATGAAAGTAGCAAATCAGTGAAACGACAAATCATTTTTTGTAAAGATATTTTGGGGTTATTTTGAAAATTATTGAGACAGTTATGAAATGACAGCGGGATACAGATAGGTGGGATAAACAGATTGAAGGGTTGGAGCTGGGAATTTAACCCCGGTCTTTGGTGGGGAAAGGGGTGACGTGTCTAAACTGGGTGCACTATCGCTAAACCACGGGTCTGTTCGACTTGCATACATATGTATATGTTTTTTTTATTGCCAATTTCACCCCAGAATAATTTCTTACATAATGTTTTACTATTGATAGAGGAATTCTAAATTCCTGTATGTTTTATTGCCAAAACCAATTAGCACTCATTTCTAATTCATTAATGAGTTGTAAGTTCATTAATTATGCATGAAGTAGATTGAGACCAGTCTTAAAAGCCAAAAGTAACAGCGTTTATTACAAGAGAGTACTAAATGCATACACACATTTCCACAGGTTATAAACTGGAAATGACATCATCAGTTTCCCACCCTCTCTCCGATTCTCACAAGAGCCCATTGTTTTTAGGTCTGGAACTCTTCTTCTACCCCCCCATAAACTACATTCCAAACTGTCTAAAAGATATACTTTTCTCCACTAATGGAACACCATCCAAACCTTTCTTATCTGTCTGAAAAGCTATAGCATCTCTCCCCCTTAAACCCCCCAAGAGGCACAGACAATTAATTCATTCTGCTTACATTTTCAGTAACAGCCTAGAACCAAGAACCCATACTTTTCATACCATAACATAATAATATTAGAATAAATGGTTCTAATCAATAATGTATACATAATTAATCATTTCAACCATAATTTCCTCTATCAACTATATACCGCTATTTTTGCACGGACCGGTTTGGGTTTTTACTTTACATTCTATAACGGTATTTGAATGTTTGGTTTGTTAAATGTGATACGCCGTGTGTAAAGTCCATTTTCATAGTTTACTCTGCTACTTGAGTCATCCCTCTCCGCTGTCTCCATGCTGCTAGTCCCACCCCGTCACTCAAGGAGCGCCTTTGTTGTTGCTTTACCACGAGACCCTTTTGTTCAGTCTGCATGGTCAATGCAGCACATGCAACAATGTTGATGACAACAATGATAATGTTGTTTCCACTTTGATCTTAATATAAATCCGCAAGCGTTCTATAATTAAAATATTAGTGTGTTTCTTACATCTGTAAACTGCTAGTTTGTATTTTCTTCAGCATGTTGTTTCTGCAACAGTATCTTCTAAATCAATGAGGAATAGGCGAAACATGGATATGTTGGTTACACGAATAAAGAATTAATGTAGCCAAAGATTATAGGGTCCCCTAGGAAACACTGAACATAACTTTTGTTCCCACCCTGTCACAATAACTCATCCATGGCATTTTCATTCGCATGTCATGTCAAACAACACTGTATTCAAAGTGCCCACTATGATTTATATTATATCAACAAAACAAAAAAACCTGCCGCCCCAAATGCTCTGAGACCAGGTTGGTTTAAATGGTAGGCTATAAATATAAGCCTAGAAGTTTAAATGTGTGTGTCAAAGAGAACTGCACCACCACCTGCATGTTCCTCTATGCCCATGGTCACACCCCCGCTTTTTGAATAACAGAAATGCACACATACCAGTAGGTCTATTCCAGCGCATACGCATGATGGTTATCTAGATTCTTTATGAAGACCAAACTATGAGAGAGAGAGAGAGCGAGAGAGAGAGAGAGCCTTGTGATTTTTCAATAATCCATAAAAACAGATCCAATCCTTCTGAAAAACGGACTGGTCAATATTATGTCCTCAATCATCCCTGCACCAGTGTGCGCCTACAGAATGAAACAGTAGCCAGGCTAAGAATCTAAGAATGTAACTCCCGTGTTTTTACCCTAAAATGTATTTTCTTTATAGTCAGAGATAACGCTATGTAGCATAACCTTTACAAAACGTATCAAGTGGGCTTTGAGGTGGGATGACTTGCCATACATATTCCCACAGCTGCTGAATGGGCAACAATATATATCCTCTGGGGACACGTGCATAATCACAGCCTTATTGTTCTGTTGCGCCCTTGCAGTACCCCGGCTGTCCCTGCTCACCCGGTGACCACACCGGTGTCCGCTAATCTGGCTGTTGGCATCACTTTGGCCCAGATATCTACTACCCCAACCACATGTCCCACTGCGTGTGTTCTGGTTACATTTGTTCAGGTCGAGCAAAATCATCACCACCATTAACAAAATCCTGTTTTCTTGGTTCTCTTTCGACATGTCCTGTGTCGGTTTGGCATCGGGACAACCGTCCGTCGGTGGCCGGTTAGAGATGGAAAAAGAAACACTGTGCAGTGAGATCAACCTCCGTCATTGCCGAAGCCTTTTCTTTTGCCGATAAAAAATGAGTTCTCTACACGGATGCTGCTATATTCAGCTTTAACCTCTTCAGTCGACCCTCTACTTTTTTGAACATTCTGTTAAAAATCGCGCAACATTTCAGCGCCCTGCTACTCATGCCAGGAATATAGTATATGCATTTGCTTAGTCTGTGTGGATAGAAAACACTCAGACGTTTAAAAAACTGGTTAAATCACTGCTGTGGCTTTACCAGAACGGCATTTACATCGAAAAGCACAGGAAAAACTGATCACTGAAAATGGGGAAAATATATCCATGCGCTACGTGAACCACAATTAATTGACTGAGGTTGCAGTACCTACAGCTTCCACAGGGTGTCTAGAGTCTTGTCATTTCCCTTCGAGTTTTTTCTTGGTCAAACACATACAGGACACCGTATCTAATCCGGTCTAGGACCGGATATTTTCGTTGAGTTTCTAGCCGGACATTTTTCCAGACGGACAGCTAATGATCTTTACATCGCCTCCTGATGAATTTTATCGCTTATTAACGTTTACTAATACCTAAAGTTGCATTACAAACGTATTTCGAAGTGTTTTGTGAAAGTTTATCGTCGACTTTTTGAATTTTAAAAAATGACGTTACGTTTTGAAACGATGTTTTTTTCGTTTATCACACAGTCTACATATAACGATATCTAGGCTTTATATGGACCGATTTAATCGAAATAAAGACCCAAATAGTGTTTATGGGACATCTAGGAGTGCCAACAAAGAAGATGGTGAAAGGTAATGAATGTTTTCTATTTTATTGTGCGGTTTGTGTAACGCCGAAATGCTAATTATTTTGTTTACGTCCCCTGTGGGTCTTTTGGGGTGTTGCATGCTATCAGATAATAGCTTCTCATGCTTTCGCCGAAAAGCATTTTAAAAATCTGACTTGTTGCCTGGATTCACAACGAGTGTAGCTTTAATTCGATACCCTGCATGTGTATTTTAATGAACTTTTGAGTTTTAACTAATACTATTAGCATTTAGCGTAGCGCATTTGCATTTCCAGAGCTCTAGTTGGGACGCAAGCGTCCCGAGTAGAAGCAACAGGTTAATAAATCGACTCTCCTTGTGATTTGTCAGGAAGCTGAGCTATCTTCACATCGCGGTGATTTCAGGAACCATGTGGGTTTTAGGTTTCACACTTTTGTCTTTGTGAATATGTTTAATGAAATGTGACAAATAAGCACCCTTTTGGTGTCTAGGCTACTAACTATATAACACTAAACTTTAAAAGTATTGCGGTTTGTTTTATTCATCTGTAGCCTGTATGGAATAAACACGGTCCTGGAGTAAACTCGTGGGGCATTTATGGGTTACATTATTCAAGAATCAATTAGGAAATATCAATCATTTAAAAAGACATTTGAACAGTGCCCCAAATCCTGACTGTAGTTTACCATTTACTTTGGGAGTAATTTCCATTAAAGCTCAGGGTTATAATAATTAGGCTTATTGTATTTTTAATTAGAGACAGCGTGTTTTCATGTTTCAGACAACATGTCACGTGGTTTGTAATTTTACGGTCAAGGAAAGCCACTAATTTGAAACAATGTTGCCCTACTTGAGTTGCAGATACTTGCCTACTTTTCAATTTGACAATCACGACGTACCCAATTGCAACTAAGGCATGCATAGCCCTGAAGTCCGGAGAGGCAGGAGAAGTCAGCCAAATGTTACCCTTACCCCTTTCTTCGAGTTCAACCAGCGGCTTGAGTCCTCGTGAAACCGTGTGATAGCCTGTTAGTTCCGACAGCAATATCCACGTGCCAAATGTGTTAATTAGGCTAGTGGTATATTCCATTATATTCTATCCTAATCATATTTCTAAACGGTAGGCTAGTAACAGGATTCAGGATTGTTAGTAATTAGATATGTAGAAGGGTGAGCCGGTCAAGGATCGATTCAGACAAAGTGGTAAATTGTATGACAAGCGACAGTTTATTCAGAGTGAAGATATCTGGTACAGCGTAATTACGGCTCTTCCGTTAGCTGGTATGGAACAGCAGGAAAGAGACCGTTAACATTCAGTACACCCCTAATATACAGAACAGAAAGTAGGTTGATTCTAGAAGATCGGATCTTTGGATTGGTTCAGGCTGGGTGTAGTCTGTAGTCTTCCGCCATTGGCTCAGTTGTCTGTCCGTCATCGTAGAATCCTCTTCGGGCACACAATGTTCGGCTAGAAGGGAGATTATGTGTGTGCGCTGGTTTGGCAGTTAGTGTGTAATGTGGGAGCTATCCTGTAGGGGACCCCACAGGCTTTACTGTGAGTTGTAGCCTTGTATTAGCAATAGGTTGGTCACCTGCATAAGAAATAGCATTTCTCTACAAAACCCTCTCTTCACGTCTCACCAGAGACGTGACACAACCTAACTAGATCCAGACACAAAGAGAAACTTCTTCCAAAGGGACTATGAAATAAGGCACAATATTAAACAGAAATAGATATATATGTATTACCATCATGTTCTCCATTCAATCCCACTATGTACTAAGTTGGCTACCAGCCACCTAGGAACTTACAACCCTCATTTAACAGAGCGGAGAACAACAGCTCAAAATAAAAGTAAAATGCTTGTCCACATAAGCCAACTTTTTCCCGCAGGAAAAAGTTGTGATTCCCTCTCTTCACATCTCCAAAGAGATGTGACTTAAACTAGGCAAGTCATACATACATCCCACATACATACATCCCCACAAGGCAATAGCAGATATAATGTAAACCTAATAGGCACTCTCCTCCTCATCCTCGAATTCAAGTAGGTCTTTATCCAGCAGAGGAAACATCTGGGAAGGGGAGGAAGGGTCAATAGCTCTAGAGATAACCCTAGTGGTAAGGGAACGGATGCATGGAATGCAACAGCATCCACAGAGAACTAAAATGGCAGCGAACACCGAAATGGATACCAAAATGGAGGAAACCAGGGTTTTATATTTACCAAACGCACTCATCCAGGAGTCCCACATCGAGGTATCTATCCCAGAATGAGATTTCATTTTACCATTAAGCGTCCGCAGACCCTCCAAAGCGACCGTCAAACTACCATCCGAGGCTGTGTTATTAGGGATGAAAGTACAACACTGGTCACCAAACATAGAGCAAACTCCGCCCTTCTCAGAGAGTAACATATCAATGGCAATACGATTTTGGAAAGCCATCAGGCTGGTTGCAGCCAGTTGACCATGTACTGCTTCAAAACCCTGCTGAGTCCAGTTGCCTAGTCTTTGGATGTTGTAATGAATATAGTTAATACGATCAACATTCTTGTTAATTGTGCACCACCAACAGATGGATGATTCAAACCCTGCAGCTACCTGATCTATTAACTTATACTCATCAGGCACTCCCCTAGGGACTCCGATAGCGTCTATGTAGGAGGGGTCTCCACTAGATGGGGTGGTGTCTCTCCTTGAACGTCCCCTATATCCGGGATTCACTCCCTGGATCCGCAGAACAAGGTCCTCGGCTCCTATAGGGTAGATAGAAACAGGCAACAAGAGAGTAACAAGTGCACAACGTCCAGTACTGTTGGAGGGTAACTTATCAAACAGGACCGTACTACCACACCACCACCACACATCTGCTCTGGATATTGGCCTGAGGCTCCCCTTAATATTAATTGTATCCAGACACCAATCCACAGGAATCCATCCCACCTTGGTTCCTCCTCCCGTCATATTGACACAAGTAAAATTTGCCCTTGCAACCTGGTTAGAAAACACTGGGTTCCTAGTGGTGAATTTAGTAACCGGATAGACCTCATCCCAGGCAGTGCAATTATCCCTGGGGTTATCTGTAGTCATAAGAGGGATTAGACATGCTAGAGTCACTACTGCTGGGACAATGCGGAGCAATGGACGAGCTCCCATGCACACCACACAACTCTGCCTGGTGGTATTTGCAGCTTCCTCGGTCAACAATAGCCAATTATTGGAAAAACCTGAGACTCCTGTGGCTGTTAAAATTACATCATCCGGACTTTTAAGCCTGGATATTGCCTCCACCGGGCCAAACAGTGGGGATGACGGGGACCCTTTTACGGGTGTGGTCATGTCATTCCTTACTGTAACCGAAGTCGGTTTAGGATTGTTAGTCACGCAAATTCTCCACAACCAATAACTGACCCCGGAATTCCCTGGGGCCAGTATGAAATCATAACACCCTAAGGGCTGGCCCCCCTGGCCTAACAGTAAGTTTCAGTCCCGTATTTGTCTTAGTTAAAGTCAGTCGCTTCCGCCATTTCACTGCCCCCTCGTCTGTTGTCCAGTCTTCCCACCCATTACCTGTCTCCCCCACCAAATTCCTCCAAGACCAATCTCCAACCTTCCCTAATGTCATATACCAGACATGTCCGGCAAACCGGAGTGCATTGGCCCCCACCTGTTCCCTCCCCTTTAGCCTAGAGTACCCTAAAGTCCCCCAAGGGATGTTAATGATATTAGTTGCGGTTGCGGGGACGCAAACGGTCGTGCTCCGTATGTCGTTGGCCTTACAATCAGTGTCAGGGGTGGTGGAATGCCTCTTGTGCAAATGATTGGTCAGTTCTATATGTGCCATGGATGTGGTCAGGTTGGATGACCCATTAGAGGGTCCTATATCTGCTTGTAATGTGGGTGTATGATGCTCTAATACCCACAGGAGAATCCCCATGGAAACTCCTGTGACTACAATGAAAATAACAAACACGGGGCCCGATAGCCCCTATCTCTGGACGACCTGTTAGTTGGTGTGCTGGGGAGTTGCTCCCACATCCTCACCAACTAAGGGTTCTGTGGTTGTAATCAAATTTAGGTCGCTCAAATCGACCCTGACTTCAGTCAGAGTTCTAGAAGGAGTCGGTGCTGGTGTACAATGAGTCAAGTGGTGCCAAGGTGCGCCCGATTTACCTTTGACCTGGACTGAGTGTGAAGTAACCTCCTTCACTTCGTACGGTCCAGTCCACCTGGGATCCGCCCACTTTCTTTTGTGGACCTTGATCCTTACCCAATCGCCGACCTTTACCCTCAGTTGCTCCGGATCTCCCGTCAGCTCCCCTCATGGACTTTGTGTATCTGTTTGGAAAGAGCTGCGGACAGTTCCGTCAATTTTCTTACATAGTCAGTCATACCTATCTGGTGTACATCAAGAGGGGGCATATGACCTCCCTCTCTTGGTGGACCTGGCATTACTCTCCCTGTCATTATTTCGTGGGGTGAAAGATGAGTCCCTGCCCCAGGTGATGACCTCATGGCCATCAACGCCAGTGGCAGGGCCTCCACCCATGTCAGTTTTGTACCAGCACACACTTTGGCTATCTTACACTTAAGAGATTGGTTGCAGCGCTCCACAAGGCCTTGGGCCTGCGGCTTATACACGGAACCAAACTTGTGTATAATGCCGAACCTCTCCTCCACCTGTCTAAGGTGTTTGTTTGCGAAGTGGGACCCATTGTTGCTTCGGATATGTCTAGGGACCCCATATCTAGGTATGAGTTCTGTCTGTAGCCACTTAATGACCGTTTTCCCATCCTCCTTAGCTGTTGGAATTGCTTCTACCCATCTAGAGAATCTATCTACCATTACTAGCAAATATCTCTTCCCGTTCTTTACATTGTCTTCTCCCATGTCTGTATAGTCTATACTGATGTCTTGGAAACATGCGTTTGGCACCGGGTAGGCCCCCATCGGGGTTTGGTAAGGCTTCTTTGGATTGTGGCTCCCACATATGTTGCATTCGTCACAGAATAAATCTGTCATGTCCTTCATGTGGGGGTGCCACCATATGTACAAAACCTTCTGTAAAGTTCTGAGTTTCCCTTCATGAGTGGGTCCATGGGCTTCCCTTATCAGTTCTGGACAGAGATTAGCCGGAGCCACCAGTCGGCCATCATGGCATCTCCATATTCCATCTGGTCCCTTAGAGCCTCCCTTCTGTGTCCAAACCGAATGTTCGTAAGGGCCTGCCTCTTTCTGTAGTTCTAGTATGTGTTGGCTTGTCAATTCAGTCCTTGCCGGTTCTATCCCGAGCACCATCTGTCGGGGGCTGTATCCTCCTGCGGCCTTGGCTGCCAGGTCTGTGGCATCATTTCCTTGATTGATTCTGCTGGTCAGTCTTTGGTGGCCTCGGCATTTCATTATGGCCACTGTCTTTGGTAAGGACACGGCATGCATCAAACGTTCCATTTGGGCTCGGTGCTTGATGGGTAGGTTACCTGTAGTGGTAAAGTTGCGCCTAACCCATTGTGGTCCATCTATGTGCACAGCTCCGTGTGCGTATGCCGAGTCCGTGTAAATGTTTACAGTTTTTCCTTCGGCTTTCTCTAGAGCTTGAGTCAAAGCCACAATTTCCGCAAGTTGTGCCGATGCTGGCTGGGGGATAATTCCTGATTCCAACGTGACATGTGTTTTGTCATGCAGCTGCTGTACGACCGCATAGGCAGCTACGTTTCCTGTGTCTCCCTTGTAGCAACATCCATCTGTGTACAGCCATAGGTCTGGAGATGTCAGTGGTTCATTTTCCAGGTCTGGTCTCAGTTTGAGCTCTTGTGCTGCCCTCTCTTGGCAGGAGTGTGCTAGGCCATCTTCTGCGGTGAGTGCATCTGCCATGTTCTTGTCGGTGTTCACAAAAGTGATGTGTGACTGGGTGCATTTGTTCTGGATTTTGTTTTTTCTGTCCGCACTGAAGGTAAATTCTTTGCTGATGAGGTATGCTGCCACCCCGTGGTGGGTGTGTATTTGCATCTTGTGGCACATTACCAGATGGGCTGTCTTCTCAATCGCCTTGGCTACCGCCGCAACGTATCTGGAACAGGCGGTCTGGCCGGTTTCAATGTGGTCAAGTTTTGAAGAGTGGTACATGAGTACTCTTCTCTCCCCTCATGTTTCTGAAAAAGGACGGCGGATGCAAAGCCTTCCTTTTCAGAAACATCCAGGTGAAATGTTTTACCGTAGTCTGGTGCCGTGAGAGCAGCAGCCACAGACAGGTCAGTCTTCAGGAGCCCAAACGCCGTTGAAGCTTCAGGAGTCCATGTAAGTGGGGCCTGTAGGTTTCTTGGGCCAGCTTCTCGAACAATTTCTCTCAGAGGTTCAGTTCTTTCAGTATAGTCTGGGATGTGAGTACGGCTGTATCCCGTCAACCCCAGGAAAGAGAGCATTCCTGAAACAGTAATGGGCCTGGGATGATGTAGGATTGAGTCTCGGTGAGATTTTGAGAGGCCGGCCCCCTCGCTTGAGATTTCCCTTCCCAGGAACAGAACGGTTCGTCTGCATGATTGGACTTTTGACATCTTGACTTTGTAGTCTTTGACTGCCAGAAAGTCTAACAGGGTTTTAGTCATTTCTAGACAGAGGTCTGAGGTCTGAGGTGGGAGCCCCCAGCAACAGGTCGTCTACGTATTGTATGAGTATCACTCCTTCTGGGATTTTCAGTTCTGCCAGGTGAGTCTTCAGAATATAATTGAAGATTCCAGGGGAAGAAGTGTAACCTTGGGGAAGTACGGAATAGGTAAATTGCTGATTCTCGTAGGTAAAGGCAAAAAGTGGCTGGGAAGCCTCATCCAATGGGATGCTGAAAAAGGCATTGGCCAAGTCCACTACGGTGAAATACCGATGTTTGCGTGACAGGTTGCTCAGTATGATGTGTGGGTCTGGAACAGGGAGATCGATGGGTGTGGTAACTTCATTTACAGCCCGGAAATCCTGCACCATCCGGTATGTTTCTCCTCCTGCCTTCAGAACAGGAAGTATGGGGGTGTTCCAGAGTGATAGAGTCCTGTATATGCACCCAGCTTCCAGAAGGCCTTCGATAGTGGGTCTGATCCCCTCTGTCTGTTCTTGTTTCAGTCGATATTGGGTTCGAAATATTGGTACTTGTGCCGGATTGGTTATTGTAATGCACACTGGTTGGACCTGTAACTTTCCCACGTCAAATGGTGTGGTTGTCCATATTGCCTTGTCTATGGAGTCCAAGACAGCAGGGGATGAAGGGTGATCAGAATATGGTTTCCCGTGATGCCTGGGGAGAGTGAGGCGCTCAGGCTGGCACTGTTCTTCAGTGGTTGCCTTCAACAGGCCTGGTGCACTAGTCGCTTCCCAAGTGAGTTTTGAGGCCCTTTTTATCATTGGACCCAGACTTCGGGCCTCATGTCCATTCCCTACTGCGAGGGTCACGTGTGGAGCAGAGTCGGGTCCCAGTTGATACCAAGGTTTAATATGGTGTGGGAGTATGACTGGGGCTGCCACCCCCTCAGGGCCGCACACGATGGTAAGGCAGCGTATGTTTGGGGTAAGATGCATCATGTTTTCATCCCAATCTTGTGTGTAAGGCGTGTCTTCGTCGTCAGTGACGTTGAGAGTGCAGTGCAACTCTGCCTGTGGTGTCTTATAGGGATGAAAGGTGTATATTAGCTTCCTCCATTGGTTGAATTGAAATTGGATGGCAGGAGTTCCAGGTCCAGATGGTAGGCACTTGAGCCAGTAAACCTCCTGTGTGGTGGATAGAGCAGGTGCGGGCAGAATTGGGAGCATCAGGATTCGGGCCCTTGGCGGTGGATCAAGCGACACCTCCACACCTGATTCAGTTAGGTAGATTGCGCATCCTAATTTACAGAGTAGGTCTCGACCTAGTAGGTTGATTGGGCAATTTGGACAATATAGGAATTGGTGTTTCAAACTGGAAGGGCCCCACTGGAACAATAGTGGAGTAGTTTTGTATTGATCTTCAGGATTTCCTGAAACCCCCACCACCTTTACCTTGTCTGAAGAGAGGGGTTGATTAGAATTGATGGCGGAATATGTACATCCAGTGTCCACAAGGAACCTGTGGGTGACCCCTTGTACTACACATGTAATAGTGGGTTCCGTGTGGACAGAGAATTGTTGGCCATCTAACCCGACTGGTGGTGGTGGGCAGCCTCATTCCCATGGGGGTATCCTCGGACATCCCCTGGAAGGTGGGACCGGTAGGGGCGCTGGGTTGTAGGCTGGTTGATATCCCCCTGGGCTGGGCAGGGGCTGGTGGATATCCCTGGGCAGGGGCTGGTGGATATCCCTGGGCAGGGGCTGGGTACCTTGGGGCCCCTCTTCCCCGTTGTCCACCTCTCCTCCCCCTGTAGGCCAAGTATGACAGGTGCTGCTGTGAGAGGGGAGCAGGGCAGGTCCTTGCATAATGCCCTTCTTGGTTACAGTTGTAGCAATTTCTTCTAGCTTGCGGCGGTCCCCCCCATGTCGGTCCAGGTGGGTTGGAAAATCCAGGCTGGGTGTAACCCTCATATCCGTAGTTGGCTCCTGGATTTGGAGGGGCGGCGTATACGACCGGTGCCTGTGCGGGGGTCGGTGGTGCTGGAGCGGCCACCAACATCTGGTTCATGGTCTGAGTCACAATCTTGGCTATATCAGTGGGTTCCTCCGCCACCATTTGCTTTTTAGGCTTTGCGGTCTTTTGGGCCTCATTCAATTGTAATTTGAGCAACTGGAGTTGCAGCGACTGAACTTGTGAATCAGCCGTGCCTTTGTCTTTGTTGTATTGAGAGATGTGATGGTGGACATGGGAGTTGAATTGGGCAGTGGGCAAGGCCATCAGCCCCACTGTGAAAAAACCCTAAGCTTGGTTTTCACTTCTGTGGGTGTCCCATTCACCACCATCTCCTTCCACATGCTGAGAGTGGTTCCGCTCTGGTCATGGGGTTCAATGTGGACTGACCTCCAGGTGGTCTTGGCCCTATCTAGGTATTGAGCTGCCTGCTCCCCGTCTTTCATGGCAAAAGAGGTAAGGGTTGCATAATTTTTCTCGGTGGGATATGCCCTTCTGAGCTCATTCCCCAGTGATACTCTGTATTTCTCAGGTTCTGTTGCTGACCCCAATGTTCCCAGTCCTGCTGTGTTTATTAGGGCATTCATGGTCGTGTAGTCGGTTGACCTAGCCAATAAGGCCTTCATGTCCCCCAAGGCAAGCCGGACCCCGGAAGTTAGGGACTGAAGCTGAAGCAGCCAGGCTGAGGCACCCCCATGTAAGCTCGGGAGCTGTTCCATCAGGGCCGTCAAATCTTGCATCTTCCAGGCAACGTATTCCTCTCGGTGCGTTGTGTCGTCCATCCTGAGTGGCATTTGATACGGCCCATGTCGTCTTTGGGCTTCTTCTTCTTCTTCTCTCCTTTGTCTGGCTATGAGGCGCTTCGACCGTCTTACTGCCGTTTCAACAGGGGTTGATTTTCCCTTAAAAACTCCTTGTATCAGGACTATTTCACCCGTTTCTGCTGCAACTTCTTCCATGAGTTTCAGTTGGCTTTTTGCCTCCCATACACCTGCAGCCGTGAGGGGAATGTCTTCCTCTGTCTCCTCTTGTGGTTCCATATCATCTCCTCCCTGTTCTTCCGGTTCGCTGAAAGTCATTAAATTTTCTTCTTGTCGGCGGCCACTTGTGAAATAATCCTTACTAATATCGCTCCTTGGTTCCCCTCTATGTTCTCTGTACACACTGGATGTGCAGGAGGTGGGGGTTCCCCTCCCCTCTGTCTTCAAGCTGCTCCCGTTGCCCCCTGCTCCATCTATGAATGGATTCCTCGTGTGGCCACTGGGGTGGAGCTGTTCTCGCATAGATCGAGGGGCATGCATGTCAGATGGCCCTGTGTGTGCACCTTTGTGCACCCCTGGTGTGGAGTAACCCTGTGGGCCAGGCTTTAATTCTTCACACTCCAGGTGGCCCCCTTTGATCAACGTATCCCCTCGGAGTACTCCTTCTTTTACAAGGAACACAGGGGCCTGTGTTGACGCGGGCCCGGCCCTTTTCCCCTTATCAGTATAAGGTGGAGGCAAATTTGATAGGACCGGGTAAAGGGGTCGGGTCGTTGAGGGCACATGTGTTGGCGGGGCAGAGGGAAATGGATTTGGCGACATCTCCTGGTGGTGGCCCGTCTGCTCATCTTCCCCTTCTGAGGGAGTGGCCACCCCCATCATTTCCGGTTTTTTATTCAGTTGTGCTCTTAGCGCCTCTTCGATGGCCCAAGTTCCTATCTTCAGTTCCACTTCTGCCCTTTCTCTCTGTTTAGTCCCTTTTTTCTTAAATACGTGATTTTTGTTATTTTCTGCCTCTTTCTCTCTAGCTTCCTGCAACGTCTCTCTTAACCCACATTCCATTGTTTTCAGCTGAACTCCGGATGGTGGTCCCCCTCCTAAATAACCTTCTTGTGTCCATTTTAGCTTTAATCCCTCCCAAACTTTCTTCATGTGCTTCCATTGTTCCTTTCCCCCTGATCTATATTCTATTTTTTGTTCTAGGAACTCATTAAACCTCAGCTTTGGAGTATTGGGGGTCGCCATTGTGAATTTGCTTTAATCGTAATTTAATTTAATTCAATCGGAATTTAATCGTAGTTTTAATCGGAATTCTCTCCTTCTATCTGAATATAGTTAGCATATACTTCGCCCGACGTTGATTAATACCCACGATGTATTCGAAGAGACACTGCTGCTCGTGCTCTGTCTTATCTCTAAGCTTCTCCTTAGTATGTTTTAGTTCGAGAAAAAACAAATGGGTTGGTATAGCATTTGTGGAGCGCACAACCAAGGGATCTATTCGACTATTTAGTCTCAATATTTAAATATTATATTCAGATATTATTTCAATTATACATCAGTCATTTTGTTCCTGATTATACATTTAACACAGAAGTCATAGGTACATACAACATAGAAGTTTCGGATTTATCCAATAACCCTTATTATAATTCTATCTCTCTCTCTCTCTATCTAACCACCAACAATCTTAATGGAAACAATTACAACCACATTGCATTTTAATATAAACAGTTACAAATAGACAAAACAAGACAAAACAACACGTTATATCTCTGACCCCTGAAAGCCGACCCCTATCAGTGAATCTCTATCAGACTGAGCCATACCGGGTCGCGGGACAAAATTACAATTTCTCCCCTCGGCGCCAGATTTAATGAATAGTAATTAACTATCCCCTTACTGATCTCTATTCCTGACCCCTATCGAGCTAACCCCTATCAGAATTATTACACATGTCCGACCCCTATCAGTGAATCTCTATCAGACTGGCCCATACCGGGTCACGGGACAAAATTACAATTTATCCCCTCGGCGCCAGATTTAATGAATAGTAGTTAACTATCCCCTTACTGATCTCTATTCCTGACCCCTATCGGAACTATCCAGGCCTTAAAGTGATCTCTCATCAGTTGAAAGCTATCAGACTGTGCTGACCGGGTCGCGAGACAAAATTACAATTTATCCCCTCGGCGCCAGATTTAATGAATAGTAATTAACTATCCCCTTACTGATATCTCATCAATGATTTATATCACACCAGCCGTCGCCGGTTTGTTACTACATATGTTCACTTCACTGTTCTTTGGACTCGTCAGCAAATTATAAATTTACACAAGAATTCATACTTACTCGGAAATACTGATCAAAATTTAGACAGACTATACGACAATATGCAAAGTTTGATTTAACAGGTTTTGCTTACCTTATTTATGGTGCACCTTTAGATCAGTTTCCCGAGTTGAGCAGAATTGTTGTCCACCCACCGAAAAATCTTCACCCGTCCTCCTTGAATCGTCCTTTCACCCGCTCACCCCTCTCTCACACCCAATCAGCTCACTTCGACTGGACCGTTAGTTAACTATCCTCTGCTTACCAAGTTCTGTTAGTAATTAGATATGTAGAAGGGTGAGCCGGTCAAGGATCGATTCAGACAAAGTGGTAAATTGTATGACAAGCGACAGTTTATTCAGAGTGAAGATATCTGGTACAGCGTAATTACGGCTCTTCCGTTAGCTGGTATGGAACAGCAGGAAAGAGACCGTTAACATTCAGTACACCCCTAATATACAGAACAGAAAGTAGGTTGATTCTAGAAGATCGGATCTTTGGATTGGTTCAGGCTGGGTGTAGTCTGTAGTCTTCCGCCATTGGCTCAGTTGTCTGTCCGTCATCGTAGAATCCTCTTCGGGCACACAATGTTCGGCTAGAAGGGAGATTATGTGTGTGCGCTGGTTTGGCAGTTAGTGTGTAATGTGGGAGCTATCCTGTAGGGGACCCCACAGGCTTTACTGTGAGTTGTAGCCTTGTATTAGCAATAGGTTGGTCACCTGCATAAGAAATAGCATTTCTCTACAGGATTCAGTATTATATGCTACAGTGTCTGTTGTAGGCTAAACATTGTTAGATGGGCGTTACAAAGTGAATATTTACAACTGGCATTGGACCGACAGTAGCCTTCCACGCCCGCTCCAAACGTGTTTTGGAAAACATGTTGACCAGGCGCACTTCCCCAAAGCAACCCGCAAATAAAATGAGATGTATTTATCAATGAAAATGTTCTATCCTATGTTTCGGATTTATAGACTATGCAGTTCATCGTCATAGGTAGGCTAGCTTCTAACCTAATATCAGCATTTTCATAATATATCCCCTATTACTACTACCACCAGGGTTGCCATGTCAAGCTATAATAAAAATTACTACGGCATGCTCAGTTCTTGGGTCTCGGGGGCTGCCGATTGGAAATTGAATTTATGGAACTCCCTCGCGTGGTTATTTTTATGGGGAAAAGTCCTCAATGAAACTGACATTAAATATGGACAACAATACATTTGCCTCTGTTGGCCTACTCATTTATATGTCAATGTGGGGCCGGGCTACTGTAGGCTACCATTTGATACAATACAATGCTGAAATCACTGGAGTCATTGCAAATCAATGTGCCGCTTGTATAGCCTACCTGGAGCTGGCAAACACATTGAATAAATAGCCCATAACTTAAGTGTAGTGTTGTTGTAGCCTTGTGTTATTATACAATTATTAATGGGCATGTTTAGTTAATTAAATTGGAAGTTATCAAAGCGCTGTCGACACTGCCGACCAGTTGTTAGAACGCATTAGACATTCCACAGGACACAATCAAAAGTCTGATCAACTCTATGTGAAAGAGATGTGCCGTACTGCATGAGGCAAATGGTGGTCACCCCAGGTACTGACGGGTTCTCTGATACCTTTTTTAAGGTATCTTTGACCAACAGATGCATATCTGTATTCCCAGTTATGTGAAATCCTTAGATTAGGGCGTCATTTATTTATTTAAATTGACTGTCTTTATGTGAAATGTAACCCAGTAGCATCTTTGAAATTGTTGCATGTTGCGTTCATATTTCTATTTAGTATACATATTATTAATATTTAATTCAGTGATTGAAATTATGACCCCATCCTCAGTACCCTATTCTTGAAGGCTGTTGGGAAACACAAGCACTTCTTACCTCAAAATCGCCTCGCTATTCATGTTGAATACATGTCTGTTAAATTGAACTAAGCAAGCTGCTAGATCGTTCAGTTTGAAATGAGATGTAGGCCTATCAGGGGCTATAGGCTACCTGCCTTAAGCAAACAATGGCAAGTTTAATTAGAAACATAAACCCAGTTTTTTGTCTGTAGCCTATGCCTATTGAAAGGACAAGTCAATCTAGCAAATGGGCTATTTATAACGGCTTGTAGTCTTAACATCTGGCACAAAATAGCACAATTGCCAGAAAATAATCTAACATTAGTAAAAAAAAAAAAAAAAGATTATCCAAGTGTTTCTTGCTCAGAGATTGAGAACGTCTGTCTAACATTCATCACTCTAACTCTCCTGTCGAATTTATCTATAGTTATGGACATTCTTAAAGGGGATTTATTTAAAATTATACACCTGGTTCGAGCCCTGAATGCTGTATATAAGACCATATACAACGGGTATGACAAAAAAATACTTTAAATATTTTCAAATGACGTTGGTAACCAGTTTATAATAGCAATAAGGCACCCCAGAGATGTGTGGTATATGGCCAATATACCATGGCTGTATCCAGGCACTCCATGTTGCGTCATGCGAAGAACCTTAGCCGTGGTATATTGGCCATAATACCATACTCCCTTCTCCTTTATTGTTTAATCATAGCTGTCAAACGAGTTAAATCGACATCCATTGATGGAAATTGATCTGGCGAGTTAAATAAAGGCAAATTATCTTTTCTCTTTCTCAAATGATCTTGTCTCCTTTATTACGTCATGTCATAAAACGCAATAATTATTATTTTGAGGAAAACCGAATTTTGCTTCCAATGTTACAAGTAATTGTCTCGATAACATTATGGAAAAAGGTGTTAATTGTATAAATATGCAGCGGTGTAAAGTACTTAAATACAAATACTTTAAAGTACTACTTAAGTACATTGTTGTGGTATTGTCATGCATAGGTGTAATAGGTGGCAGGGAAGTCAGGCGCAGGAGAGTCACCGACGCGCACCTATACAACAAACACACTACACTGACAATAAAACAATCTCTGACAAAGACATGAGGGGAAACAGAGGGTTAAATACACAACAGGTAATGAATGGGATTTGAAAACAGGTGTGTGGGAAGACAAGACAAAACCAATGGAAAATGAAAAAAGGATCAATGATGGCTAGAAGACAGGTGACGTCGAACGCCGAGCACCGCCCGAACAAGGAGAGGCAACGACTTCGGCAGAAGTCATGACAGGTATCTGCACTTTACTATTTATATTTTTTGCAACTTTATTTCACTACATTCCTAAAGAAAATAAATGTACTTTTTTACTCCATATATTTTCCCTGAAACTCAAAAGTACTCGTTAGATTTCGAATGCATAGAAGGACAGGAAAATGGTCCAATTCACACACTTATCAATTGAACATCCCTGGTCATCTGTACTGCCTCTGATCTAGCAGACTCACTAAACACAAATGCTTCGTTTGTAAATCATGTCTGAGTGTTGGAGTGAGCCCCTGGCAATCCGTACATTTAAAAAACAAATTATATTGTGCCGTCTAGTTTGCATAATAAGGAATGTGAAATAATTTATACTTTTACTTTTGATACTTAAGTATATTTGAGCAATTACATTTACTTTTTATAGTTAAGCATATTTAAAACGAAACACTTTTAGACTTTTACTCATGTAGTATTTTACTGGCTGACTTTAACTTTTACTTGAGTAATTTTCTATTAAGGTCTATCTTTCTTTCTTTACTTTTACTCAAGGGTACTTTTTCTGTAAATATGGCAACTTCTCTCTTGCTGTGAAAAAAAAAATGGGTCTAGTTTTCAGGCCTTTTGGGTGTGACTATGACTATTTTTGAGTAGTCATTGTTCTCAAAATTTGATCTATATCTAGCAAACCTGCACACACCCCTCCGGTCCTCCCCACAACTCACTCACTCAGTAACAGCCTGCCACACTGCCTGACAGTCAGCAGCAGGTCACAGAGAAATATATATTTTTTAAAATAAATGACATGGCGACCAATACATTTTCACCTGCGACATCGTTTTCAAAGTATCCCAATTTCACGAAAATCGTGGACATGGCAACCTTGACTATGACAGATGTGTGTGCAGCAGCATGTGTCCACGTGTGACTGTAGAACAGAATGTTCTCTTCCATGAAATCAGAATGAACTCATCCGCCATAGCAGTTCTAAGTGGGACACTTACATAGCATCCAGATGTGATGTCAACTCTCAGAGCAGTCATCTGTCGTTTTGCTACCACCTACTGATACTGTATATACTCTTTCAGTGCAGAAAACTGGGAGTGTCGAAAGGAGTGGGCGTTTTGAAAGAAACCATAGAAGGATAATTGGGGGTTTCAAAAGGAACCATATAAGGAGAAGCAGGGATTTCGAATGGAGTCTTTTAACACTAGAAGGGCTTGAATTTAATAGGGTCAAGCTGAGTTGTCATCTCTTAGAGCAGTCATCCCTCAGGTTCTCTATACTTCTACCTACTGATATGTCATCTCTCGGTGCAGTGCATCTCTCAGGAGAAGTGCCTTGTCGAAAGGAGTCAACAGCATACTCCCGGATACCCTAGACCCACTCCAATTCGCACACCGCCCCAACAGATCCACAGATGACGCAATCTCAATCGCACTCCACACTGCCCTTTCCCACCTGGACAAAAGGATCACCTATGTGAGAATGCTGTTCATTGACTGCAGCTCAGCATTCAACACCATAGTGCCCACAAAGCTCATCATTAAGCCAAGGACCCTGCTACTAAACACCTCCCTCTGCAACTGGATCCTAGACTTCCTGACGGGCCGCCCCAGGTGGTAAGGGTAGGCAACAACACATCTGCCACGCTGATCCTCAACATTGGGGCCCCTCAGGAGTGTGTACTTTTTCCCCTCCTGTACTCCCTGTTCACTCACGACTGCGTGGCCAAACACGACTCCAACACCATCATTAAGTTTGCTGACGACACAACAATGATAGGCCTGATCACAGACAACAATGAGACGGCCTATAGGGAGGAGGTCAGAGAACCGGGAGTGTGGTGCCAGGACAACAACCTCCCCTTCATTGTGAGCAAGACAAAAGAGCTGATCGTGGACTACAGGAAAAGGCGGGCCGAACAGGCCCCCATTAACATTGACGGGGCGGTAGTGTCCACATCACCAACAAACTGTCATGGCCCAAACACACCAAGACAGTCGTGGGCACGACAAAACAATTTCCCCTCAGGAGACTGAAAAGATTTGGCATGGGTCCCCAGATCTTCAAAAAGTTCTCCAGCTGCACCATCGAGAGCATCCTGACGGGTTGCATCACCACCTGGTATGGCAACTGCTAGGCATCTGACCGTAATGCTCTACAGAGGGTAATGCGTGCGGCCCAGTACAACACTGGAGCCAAGCTTCCTGCCATCCAGGACCTACAGTATATAATAGGCGGTGTCAGAGGAAAGCCCATAAAATTGTCAGAGACTCCTGTCACGCAAGTCATAGACTGTTTTCTCTGCTACATCACGGCAAGAGGTACCGGATCGCCAAGTCTAGGACCAAAATGCTCCTTAACAGCTTGTACCCCCAAGCCATAAGACTGCTGAACAATTAACCAAATGCCCACCTGACTATTACATTGACCCCCCCATCTGTTTTGTACACTGCTGCTACTCACTCTTTATTATCTATGCATAGTTACTTCACCCCATCCTACATGTACAAATTTCCTCAACTAACCTGTACCCCCGCACACTGACTCGGTACCGGTACCCCCTGTATATAGTCTCGTTATTGTTAGGTTATTGTGTTATTTTTTATTAGTAATATATATACTGTATATATATATTTTTACTTTAGTTTATTTGGCAAACATTTTCTTAGCTCTTCTTAAACTGTACTGTTGGTTAAGGGCTTGTAAGCATTTCACAGTAAGGTCTACAACTGTTTTATTCTGCATATGTGACAAATAAAGTTGGATTTGATTTGATTTAACCTAACACTAGAAGCACTGGAATTCCGCAACTACTAGAACTGCCATGACTTGATATTTAAGTTATTATTATTTCAAATATTCAATAATAAATAATACATTGTCAAATTAATGCATTTTATATAAGTTACGGTAGCTAACGTTAGCTAGCATTTACAAAAAACGTAACGTTACATACAGTGCCTTGCGAAAGTATTCGGCCCCCTTGAACTTTGCGACCTTTTGCCACATTTCAGGCTTCAAACATAAATATATAAAACTGTATTTTTTTGTGAAGAATCAACAACAAGTGGGACACAATCATGAAGTGGAACGACATTTATTGGATATTTCAAACTTTTTTAACAAATCAGAAACTGAAAAATTGGGCGTGCAAAATTATTCAGCCCCTTTACTTTCAGTGCAGCAAACTCTCTCCAGAAGTTCAGTGAGGATCTCTGAATGATCCAATGTTGACCTAAATGACTAATGATGATAAATACAATCCACCTGTGTGTAATCAAGTCTCCGTATAAATGCACCTGCACTGTGATAGTCTCAGAGGTCCGTTAAAAGCGCAGAGAGCATCATGAAGAACAAGGAACACACCAGGCAGGTCCGAGATACTGTTGTGAAGAAGTTTAAAGCCGGATTTGGATACAAAAAGATTTCCCAAGCTTTAAACATCCCAAGGAGCACTGTGCAAGCAATAATATTGAAATGGAAGGAGTATCAGACCACTGCAAATCTACCAAGACCTGGCCATCCCTCTAAACTTTCAGCTCATACAAGGAGAAGACTGATCAGAGATGCAGCCAAGAGGCCCATGATCACTCTGGATGAACTGCAGAGATCTACAGCTGAGGTGGGAGACTCTGTCCATAGGACAACAATCAGTCGTATATTGCACAAATCTGGCCTTTATGGAAGAGTGGCAAGAAGAAAGCCATTTCTTAAAGATATCCATAAAAATCCATAAAATACTTTCGCAAGGCACTGTACATGCAGTGGTGGAAAAAGTAATCAATTGTAATACTTGAGTAAAAGGAAAGGAAAAGAGTAAAAGTCACCCATTAAAATTCTACTCAAGTAATAATCTTTGGTTTAAAATATACTTAAGTATCAAAAGTAAAAGTAAAATTATAAATAATTACAATCTTTACACTCACATTCCTTATTAGGCAAACCAGGGGCACCATTTTCTTGTTTTTTAATTTAAGGGTAGCCAGGGGCACACTCCAACATTCAGACATAATTTGTAAACAAAGCCTGTGTTTAATGAGTCCGCTAGATCAAAGGCAGTAGGGATGACCAGGGATGTTCTGTTGATAAGTGCATGAATTGGACCATTTTCCTGTCCTGCAAAGCATTCAAAATGTAACGAGTACTTTTGGGTGTCAAGGAAAATGTATGGAGTAAAAAGTTCAATATTTTCTTAAGGAATGTAGTGAAGTAAAAGTAGTCAAAAATATAAATAGTAAAGTAAAGTAGAGATACCCCCAAAAACGACCTAAGTAGTAGTTTAAAGTATTTTTACTTAAGTACTTTACACTATTGCATACATGGATACCAGTAGATAATGTTCAAAGACACAGCTCACAGTGAGTGAATACACATATTTTTTTGCACAACTGTAATTTCTAATATCTGATTACCCAAATGACGTTTTGAGTGGCAACTTTTGAAACCCCCACTTCTCCTTATAAATCAAATCAAATCAAATTGTATTTGTCACATGCACCGAATACAATAGGTGTAGACCTTACAGTGAAATGCTTACTTACAAGCTCTTATTAACCAACAATGCAGTTTTAAGAAAATCCCCCAAAAAGAAAGAGATAAGAATAACAAATAATTCAAGAGCAGCAGTGGATAACAACAGCGGGGCGATATACAGGGTATTACGGTACAGAGTCAATGTGGAGGCTATATACAGGGGGTATGATAGAGGAATTCTAAATTCCTTTTATTCTTTAATTGCCAAAATCAATTAGCACTCATTTCTAATTCATTAATGAATTGTAAGTTCATTAATTATGCATGAAGTAGAATGAGACCAGTCTTAAAAGCCAAAGGTAACAGCGTTTATTACGAGAGAGTACTGACCCAAAATACAAAGAACATTACATTTTAAAGAAAGAAGACATAAAATGACGTCATCAGTTTCACACCCTCTCCCAGCCTTACAATGGCGTAGTATTCGGTCCTGGAGATAGTTTCACTCCCCTCATAAACTACATTCCAACCTGTCTAAAGGATATACTTCTCTCCACTAATGGAATCCAACCAAAACATTCTTATCTGTTTGAAAAACTATCTTATCCCTCCTTCTTAAACTTTCCCAGGAGACACAGACACAATTCATTTCTGCTTACATTTTCAGTAACAGTTCAACTAAAAACCCATACTTTTCAAATCATAACATAATAGTATTAGCATAAATGGTTCTAATCATTAATGTATACATAATTGATCATCTAAACTATAATTTCCTCTAACAGGGTACCAGTACAGAGTCAACGTGGAGGCTATATACAGGGGGTACCAGTACAGAGTCAATGTGGAGGCTATATACAGGGTATTACGGTACAGAGTCAATGTGGAGGCTATATACAGGGGGTACCAGTACAGAGTCAATGTGGAGGCTATATACAGGGTATTACGGTACAATGTGGAGGCTATATACAGGGGGTACCAGTACAGAGTCAATGTGGAGGCTATATACAGGGTATTACGGTACAGAGTCAATGTGGAGGCTATATACAGGGGGTACCAGTACAGAGTAAATGTGGAGGCTATATACAGGGGGTACCAGTACAGAGTCAATGTGGAGGCTATATACAGGGGTTACCAGTACAGAGTCAATGTGGAGGCTATATACAGGGGGTACCAGTACAGAGTCAATGTGGAGGCTATATACAGGGGGTACCGGTACAGAGTCAATGTGTTCATGTGCTGGGGGCACCGGTGTAGAGGAAATTATGTACATGCAGGTAGAGTTATTAAAGTAGCTATGCATAGATAATAACAGAGAGTAGCAGCAGCATGGGGGGGGAATGCAAATAGTCTGGGTAGCCATTTGATCATTTGATTAGCTGTTCAGGAGTCATATGGCTTGGGGGTAGAAGCTGTTTAGAAGCCTCTTGGACCTAGACTTGGCGCTCCGGTACCGCTTCACATCAAATCAAATCAAATAGATTTATAAAGCCCTTCTTACATCAGCTGACATCTCAAAGTGCTGTACAGAAACCCAGCCTAAAACCCCAAACAGCAAGCAATGCAGGTGTAGAAGCACGGTGGCTAGGAATAACTCCCTAGAAAGGCCAGAACCTAGGAAGCTCCTGCTGTCTCTAGAGAGTTGAAAACAGCAGGTCTGGGACAGGTAGCACATCCGGTGAACAGGCCAGTGTTCCATAGCCACAGGCAGAACAGTTGACACTGGAGCAGCAGCACGGCCAGGTGGACTGGGGATAGCAAGGAGTCATCAATCAAATCAAATCAAATGTATTTATAAACCATCAGCTGATATCTCAAAGTGCTACAGAAACCCCTAAAAAACAGCAAGCAATGCAGGTGTAGAAGCACGGTGGCTAGGAAAAACTCCTTAGAAAGGCCAAAACCTAGGAAGAAACCTAGAGAGGAACCAGGCTATGAAACCAGGCTATGTGGGGTGGCCAGTCCTCTTCTGGCTGTGCCGGGTGGAGATTATAACAGAACATGGCCAAGATGTTCAAATGTTCATAAATGACCAGCATGGTCGAATAATAATAAGGCAGAACAGTTGAAACTGGAGCAGCAGCACGGTCAGGTGGACTGGGGACAGCAAGGAGTCATCATGTCAGGTAGTCCTGGGGCATGGTCCTAGGGCTCAGGTCCTCCGAGAGAGAGAAAGAAAGAGAGAAGGAGAGAATTAGAGAACGCACACTTAGATTCACACAGGACACCGAATAGGACAGGAGAAGTACTCCAGATATAACAAACTGACCCCAGCCCCCCGACACATAAACTACTGCAGCATAAATACTGGAGGCTGAGACAGGAGGGGTCAGGAGACACTGTGGCCCCATCCGAGGACACCCCCAGACAGGGCCAAACAGGAAGGATATAACCCCACCCACTTTGCCAAAGCACAGCCCCCACACCACTAGAGGGATATCTTCAACCACCAACATACAATCCTGAGACAAGGCTGAGTATAGCCCACAAAGATCTCCGCCATGGCACAACCCAGGGGGGGGCACCAACCCAGACAGGATGACCACATCAGTGAATCAACCCACTCAGGTGACACACCCCTTCCAGGGACGGCATGAGAGAGCCCCAGTAAGCCAGTGACTCAGCCCCTGTAATAGGGTTAGAGGCAGAGAATCCCAGTGGAGAGAGGGGAACTGGCCAGGCAGAGGCAGCAAGGGCGGTTCTTTGCTCCAGTGCCTTTCCGTTCACCTTCACACTCTTGGGCCAGACTACACTCAATCATAGTACCTGCTGAAGAGATGAGTCTTCAATAAAGACTTAAAGGTAGAGACAGAGTCTGCGTCTCTCACATGGGTAGGCAGACCATTCCATAAAAATGGAGCTCTATAGGAGAAAGCCCTGCTTCCAGCTGTTTGCTTAGAAATTCTAGGGACAGTTAGGAGGCCTGCGTCTTGTGACCGTAGCGTACGTGTAGGTATTTAAAACCTTGTGATCAGCCCTTGCCTTAACAGCAAGCCAGTGTAGAGAGGCTAGTACTGGAGTAATATGATCAAATGTTGGGGTTCTAGTCAAGATTCTAACAGCCATGTTTAGCACTAACTGAAGTTTATTTAGTGCTTTATCCGGGTAGCCGGAAAGTAGAGCATTGCAGTAGTCTAACCTAGAAGTGAAAAAGGCATGGATACATTTTCCTGCATAATTCTTTGGACAGAAAGTTTCCGATTTTTGCAATGTTATGTAGATGGAAAAAAGCTGTCCTTGAAACAATCTTGATATGTTCGTCAAAAGAGAGATCAGGGTCCAGAGTAACGCCGAGGTCCTTCACAGTTTTATTTGAGACGACTGTACAACCATTATGATTAATTGTCAGATTCAACAGAAGATCTATTTGTTTCTTGGCACCTAGAACAAGCATCTCTGTTTTGTACGAGTGTAAAAGTAGAACATATGCAGCCATCCACTTCCTTATGTCTGAATCACTGGCTTTCATCGAAATGTACAGCTGTGTGTCATCCACATAGCAGTGAAAGTTCACATTATGTTTCTGAATGACATCACCAAGAGGTAAAATATATAGTGAAAACAACAGTGGTCCTAAAACGGAACCTTGAGGAACACTGAAATTTACAGTTGGCATATCATTCCGACAGATACAAACATATCTTTCCGACAGATAAGATCTAAACCAGGCCAGAACTTGTCCGTGTAGACCAATTTGGGTTTCCAATCTCTCCAGAAGAATGTGGTGATCGATGGTATCAAAAGCTCAAAAGCAGCACGAAGGTCTAGGCGCACGAGGACAGATGCAGAGCCTTGGTCTGACGCCATTAAAAGGTAATTTACCACCTTCACAAGTGCAGTCTCAGTGCTATGATGGGGTCAAAAACCAGACTGATATGTTTCGTATCTATTATCTGTCTTCAGGAAGGCAGTGAGTTGCTGCACAACAGCTTTTTCTAAAATCTTGGAGAGGAATGGGAGATTCGATATAGGCCCCTTAGTTATTTATATTTTCTGGGTAAAGGTTTGGCTTTTTCAAGAGATGCTTTATTACTGCCACTTTTAGTGAGTTTGGTACACATCCGGTGGATAGAGAGCCGTTTATTATGTTCAACATAGGAGGGCCAAGCACAGGAAGCAGCTCTTTCAGTAGTTTAGTTGGAATAGGGTCCAGTATGCAGCTTGAAGGTTTAGTGGCCATGATTGCTTTCATCATTGTGTCAAGAGATATAGTACTAAAACACGTGAGTGTCTCCCTTGATCCTAGGTCCTGGCAGAGATGTGCAGACTCAGGACAACTGAGCGTTGGAGGAATACGCAGATTTAAAGAGGAGTCCGTAATTTGCTTTCTAATGATCATCTTTTCCTCAAAGAAGTTAATGAATTTATAACTGCTGAAGTGAAAGCCATCCTACCGCTTGCCGTGCAGTAGCAGGGAGAACAGTCTATGAGTAGGTTGGCTGGAGTCTTTAACAATTTTTAGGGCCTTCCTCAGACACCGCCTGGTATAGAGGTCCTGGATGGCAGGAAGCTTGGCCCCGGTGATGTACTGGGCCGTACACATTATGCTCTGTAGTGCCTTGCGGTCAGAGGCCGAGCAGTTGCCATACCAGGCAGTGATGCAACCCGTCAGGATGCTCTCGATGGTGCACCTGTAAAACATTTTGAGCATATGAGGACCCATGCCAAATCTTTTCAGTCTCCTGAGGGGGAATAGGTTTGTCGTGCCCTTTTTACGACTGTCTTGGTGCTTGGACCATGTTAGTTTGTTGGTGATGTGGACGCTAAGGAACTTGAAGCTCTCAACCTGCTCCACTTAAGCCCCCTCGATGAGAATGGAAGCGTGCTCGGTCCTCCTTTTCCTGTAGTCCACAATCATCTCCATTGTCTTGATCACGTTGAGGGAGAGGTTTTTGTCATCTTGGCCACGTTCTGTTATAATCTCCACCCGGCACAGCCAGAAGAGGACTGGCCACCCCACATATGCTCTCTCTAATTCTCTCTTTCTTTCTCTCTCTCGGAGGACCTGAGCCCTAGGACCGTGCCCCAGGACTACCTGACATGATGACTCCTTGCTGTCCCCAGTCCACCTGACTGTGCTGCTGCTCCAGTTTCAACTGTTCTGCCTTATTATTATTCGACCATGCTGGTCATTTATGAACATTTGAACATCTTGGTCATGTTCTGTTATAATCTCTACCCGGCACAGCCAGAAGAGGACTGGCCACCCCACATAGCCTGGTTCCTCTCTAGGTTTCTTCCTAGGTTTTGGCCTTTCTAGGGAGTTTTTCCTAGCCACCGTGCTTTTACACCTGCATTGTTTGCTGTTTGGGGTTTTAGGCTGGGTTTCTGTACAGCACTTTGAGATATCAGCTGATGTACGAAGGGCTATATAAATAAATTTGATTTGATTTGATTTTGTCCTTGTACCACACGGTCAGGTCTCTGACCTCCTCCCTACAGGCCGTCTCATCGTTGTCGGTGATCAGGCCTACCACTGTTGTGTCATCAGCAAACTTAATGATGGTGTTTGAGTCGTGCCTGGCCGTGCATTCATGAGTAAACAGGGAGTACAGGAGGGGACTGAGCCCCAGAAGGGCCCCCGTGTTGAGGAACAGCGTGGCAGATGTGTTATTACCTACCCTTACCACCTGGGGGCGGCCCATCAGGAAGTCCAGGATCCAGTTGCAGAGGTAGGTGTTTAATCCCAGGGTTGTTATCTTAGTGATGAGCTATGAGGGCACTATGGTGTTGAACACTGAGCTGTAGTCAATGAATAGCATTCTCATATAGGTGTTCCTTTTGTCCAGGTGGGAAAGGGCAGTGTGGAGTGCAATAGAGATTGCATCATCTGTGGGTCTTACACTGAGGGATGACTGCTCTGAAAGATAATGCAGCTGAACCCCTCTTGACCACTTTCCTCAAAGTTTGGCATATTCTCTTTGTTTTCATATATCTGCAGTCCCAGTCCCAGTCTAACTTTGAATTATCAATGACGGTGAATGTGGTCCATTCAGTGAATGATGTCCGTTCAGAGAACCCGCAGTCAGCATCTATATAAGACTGGGCTACTACTGTGATTTTAGGAACAACTGGGTGATAATATGTGGTGACTACTGCAGAGAATTGTGCTCCATTGACTAAGCATTGTTTCTCTTTGATGTTAAAGGGATAGTTCACCCAAATTACAAATTACTTATTGGTTTCCGTACCCTGTAAGCAGTCTATGGAAAAGGATGACAGCATCCATGCTTTGGTTTTGTTTCCCATTGCATTATTTCCAAATGCTAACGTTTTAGCATTTGTGGCACAAATAAACTACAAGTCATTGTACCTATATTAGCATTTTTTGACATCATGACCAAATCATGAGCTACCCAATCAGTTGAGCTACCCAATCAATTTCAGATACGGATGATTTGAGCTTGATGTGTGAAAAATGTTAATATAGGTACCAAGACTTTCTTCGGATTTGTGCCACAAAAGTTAAAACACAAAAATGTTAGCATTTAAAAACAGTGCCAGGAAAATAAAACCAATGCGTTGATTGCTTTCATACCTTTTCTGTAGACTGCTTACAGAGTAAGGAAACCAATATGTCATTTGGGTGAACTATCACTTTAACAACAAAGTCACAAGTTAGTTATAACATTATTACCGGTGTTCCTGGTAAACACGATACATCGTTTTCATAACACATTGAAAAATAACCTGCCACGGAGACACCATATTTATGTATTAATTTCTTTATTTAATCATGCATGCCAGACATGATCCTATTCATATTGAAGAATACAGATTTGCATTTGCATCCAAATAATCACTACCGTGAGGTCATTTAAAATCTCTCTCTCTCTCTCATATCAATTTCACAATGTATTTCTGTACATAATCAGTGGAAGAACTGCATGCATTAAAGAACACTAAATAAAGTGAGACTGCCGGAAGATAAGTCCCCTCAAGTAAAACTACAATATCAGCATTATTGCAGAAATGTGATTGGACGCCCCTTTAGGATACAAGTAAGCCTACTCTCCAACAGACTGAGGGGAAACGAAAACCTCTTTGAATTATAACCATAATCTATCATTCACAAAACTGTATGATACAGTATAGGAAAATATTGAGAAAATACTGTACATTAGGTTTTGTGGGATCGCATTGGCAAAATTCTCGGTATTAGGCTACTGTCATATGTGTCCTCAGACATACAGTACCAGTCAAACGTTTGGACATACCTACTCATTCCAGGTTACATATGGAATCGTGTACAATAGTAACCAAAAACAGTGTTATACAAATCAAAATATATTTAATACTTTGGATACTTCAAAGTAGCCACCCTTTCACTTGATGAAAGCTATGTACACTATTGACATTCTCTCAACTAGTTTCATGAGGTAATCTCCCTTAATGCATTTCAATGAACAGGTGTGCCGTGTTATAGGTTAATTTGTGGAATTTCTTTCCTTAATTCGTTTGTGCCAATCAGTTGTGATGTGGCAAGGTAGGGTTGGTATACAGAAGATAACCCTATTTGGTATAAGACCAAGTCCATATTTTGGCAAGAACCAGCACTGTAAATAACTATTACACTCAACTGAACGACTTGATTAGTGTAGTGTTAGCTAGCTACATAGTTGTCTTTGCTGTCTTCGTATCCAAGATAATTGTGTAGTTTAGAGTGTGTAGTCTTAGAGTGATTATCTTAATTTACCGAGGTTAGCTAGCCAGCTATTTGTCGTCCTTAACGTAGGAGACACTGCTAGCTAGCCAACAGCTAGCCAACGTCTACCGAATAGAACTTCCTCACTCAACAACCCGGTCGCATTCGCTCCACAGGTAGTATCACATTTTCATTTAATTTCATTACAGTACAACGGTTTGATTTGTTTGATCGTAGCTAGCTACATAGCTAGCTACATAGCCGTCTTTGTATCAAAGATAATTGTGTAGTCTAGAGCGATTTTCTAGGTTAGCTAGCCAGCTTTTGTCGTTCTTTTAACGCAACGTAACGTAATCAACACTGCTAGCTAGCCAGCTAGCCCCCGAATAGCAGCACTGTTGAAACTATCACACTCAACGGAACGACTTGATTAGTGTAGTGCCAACAATGCAGCCACTGCCAGCTAGCCTACAAAGTCAACAACGCAGCCACTGCCAGCTAGCCTACTTCAGCAGTACTGTATCATTTTAATCATTTTAGTCAATAAGATTTTTGCTACGTAAGCTTAACTTTCTGAACATTCGAGACGTGTAGTCCACTTGTCATTCCAATCTCCTTTGCATTAGCGTAGCCTCTTCTGTAGCCTGGCAACTATGTGTCTGTCTATCCCTGTTCTCTCCTCTCTGCACAGACCATACAAACGCTCCACACCGCGTGGCCGCGGCCACCCTAATCTGGTGGTCCCAGCGCGCACGACCCACGTGGAGTTCCAGGTCTCCGGTAGCCTCTGCAACTGCCGATCTGCGGCCAACAAGGCAGAGTTCATCTCAGCCTATGCCTCCCTCCAGTCCCTCGACTTCTTGGCACTGACGGAAACATGGATCACCACAGATAACACTGCTACTCCTACTGCTCTCTCTTCGTCCGCCCACGTGTTCTCGCACACCCCGAGAGCTTCTGGTCAGCGGGGTGGTGGCACCGGGATCCTCATCTCTCCCAAGTGGTCATTCTCTCTTTCTCCCCTTACCCATCTGTCTATCGCCTCCTTTGAATTCCATGCTGTCACAGTTACCAGCCCTTTCAAGCTTAACATCCATATCATTTATCGCCCTCCAGGTTCCCTCGGAGAGTTCATCAATGAGCTTGATGCCTTGATAAGCTCCTTTCCTGAGGACGGCTCACCTCTCACAGTTCTGGGCGACTTTAACCTCCCCACGTCTACCTTTGACTCATTCCTCTCTGCCTCCTTCTTTCCACTCCTCTCCTCTTTTGACCTCACCCTCTCACCTTCCCCCCCTACTCACAAGGCAGGCAATACGCTCGACCTCATCTTTACTAGATGCTGTTCTTCCACTAACCTCACTGCAACTCCCCTCCAAGTCTCCGACCACTACCTTGTATCCTTTTCCCTCTCGCTCTCATCCAACACTTCCCACACTGCCCCTACTCGGATGGTATCGCGCCGTCCCAACCTTCGCTCTCTCTCCCCCGCTACTCTCTCCTCTTCCATCCTATCATCTCTTCCCTCTGCTCAAACCTTCTCCAACCTATCTCCTGATTCTGCCTCCTCAACCCTCCTCCCCTCCCTTTCTGCATCCTTTGACTGCATGTCCCCTATCCTCCAGGCCGGCTCGGTCCTCCCCTCCAGCTCCGTGGCTCGACGACTCATTGTGAGCTCACAGAACAGGGCTCCGGGCAGCCGAGCGGAAATGGAGGAAAACTCGCCTCCCTGCGGACCTGGCATCCTTTCACTCCCTCCTCTCTACATTTTCCTCTTCTGTTTCTGCTGCTAAAGCCACTTTCTACCACTCTAAATTCCAAGCATCTGCCTCTAACCCTAGGAAGCTCTTTGCCACCTTCTCCTCCCTCCTGAATCCTCCTCCCCCTCCCCCCTCCTCCCTCTCTGCAGATGACTTCGTCAACCATTTTGAAAAGAAGGTCGACGACATCCGATCCTCGTTTGCTAAGTCAAACGACACCGCTGGTTCTGCTCACACTGCCCTACCCTGTGCTCTGACCTCTTTCTCCCCTCTCTCTCCAGATGAAATCTCGCGTCTTGTGACGGCCGGCCGCCCAACAACATGCCCGCTTGACCCTATCCCCTCCTCTCTTCTCCAGACCATTTCCGGAGACCTTCTCCCTTACCTCACCTCGCTCATCAACTCATCCCTGACCGCTGGCTACGTCCCTTCCGTCTTCAAGAGAGCGAGAGTTGCACCCTTCTGAAAAAACCTACACTCGATCCCTCCGATGTCAACAACTACAGACCAGTATCCCTTCTTTCTTTTCTCTCCAAAACTCTTGAACGTGCCGTCCTTGGCCAGCTCTCCCGCTATCTCTCTCAGAATGACCTTCTTGATCCAAATCAGTCAGGTTTCAAGACTAGTCATTCAACTGAGACTGCTCTTCTCTGTATCACGGAGGCGCTCCGCACTGCTAAAGCTAACTCTCTCTCCTCTGCTCTCATCCTTCTAGACCTATCGGCTGCCTTCGATACTGTGAACCATCAGATCCTCCTCTCCACCCTCTCCGAGTTGGGCATCTCCAGCGGCCCACGCTTGGATTGCGTCCTACCTGACAGGTCGCTCCTACCAGGTGGCGTGGCGAGAATCTGTCTCCTCACCACGCGCTCTCACCACTGGCGTCCCCCAGGGCTCTGTTCTAGGCCCTCTCCTATTCTCGCTATACACCAAGTCACTTGGCTCTGTCATAACCTCACATGGTCTCTCCTATCATTGCTATGCAGACGACACACAATTAATCTTCTCCTTTCCCCTTCTGATGACCAGGTGGCGAATCGCATCTCTGCATGTCTGGCAGACATATCAGTGTGGATGACGGATCACCACCTCAAGCTGAACCTCGGCAAGACGGAGCTGCTCTTCCTCCCGGGAAGGACTGCCCGTTCCATGATCTCGCCATCACGGTTGACAACTCCATTGTGTCCTCCTCCCAGAGCGCTAAGAACCTTGGCGTGATCATGGACAACACCCTGTCGTTCTCAACTAACATCAAGGCGGTGGCCCGTTCCTGTAGGTTCATGCTCTACAACATCCGCAGAGTACGACCCTGCCTCACACAGGAAGCGGCGCAGGTCCTAATCCAGGCACTTGTCATCTCCCGTCTGGATTACTGCAACTCGCTGTTGGCTGGGCTCCCTGCCTGTGCCATTAAACCCCTACAACTCATCCAGAACGCCGCAGCCCGTCTGGTGTTCAACCTTCCCAAGTTCTCTCACGTCACCCCGCTCCTCCGCTCTCTCCACTGGCTTCCAGTTGAAGCTCGCATCCGCTACAAGACCATGGTGCTTGCCTATGGAGCTGTGAGGGGAACGGCACCTCAGTACCTCCAGGCTCTGATCAGGCCCTACACCCAAACAAGGGCACTGCGTTCATCCACCTCTGGCCTGCTCGCCTCCCTACCACTGAGGAAGTACAGTTCCCGCGCAGCCCAGTCAAAACTGTTCGCTGCTCTGGCCCCCCAATGGTGGAACAAACTCCCTCACGACGCCAGGACAGCGGAGTCAATCACCACCTTCCGGAGACACCTGAAACCCCACCTCTTTCAGGAATACCTAGGATAGGATAAAGTAATCCTTCTCACCCCCCTTAAAATATTTAGATGCACTATTGTAAAGTGGCTGTTCCACTGGATGTCTTAAGGTGAACGCACCAATTTGTAAGTCGCTCTGGATAAGAGCGTCTGCTAAATGACTTAAATGTAAATGTAAATGTAACAGCTCAATCATCCGACCTCAAACCAATTGAGATGGTTTGAGATGAGTTGGAGCGCAGAGTGAAGGAAAGGCAGCCAACAAATGCTCAGCATATGTTGGAACTCCTTCAAGGTGAAGCTGGTTGAGAGAATGCCAAGAGTGTGCAAAGCTGTCATCAAGGCAAAGGTTGGCTACTTGAAGAATCTAAAATCTAAAATATATTTTGATTCGTTTAACACTTTTTTAGTCCCATACGTGTCATTTCATAGTTTTGATGTCTTCACTATTGCTCTACAATGTAGAAAATAGTAAAAATGTACAAAAAAAACCTTGGATGAGTAGGTGTGTCCAAACTTTTGACTGGTACAGTACATAGATCTCCCTTTTATTTTGATATCTTAGTGTATTGTACAACAGAGCAAACATTTACAGAGCATTTACACATGATTTAGAAGTGCTATGGACATGTTTGTCCTTGCATGCCCCCTTTTCCATAAGGAAAACAAAAATACTTATTTTGTCCCCGTGAGTGCTAAGAGCCCATTCACTGAGGTTAATTAAAGGATCCAGGATCCAAACCAGTGCCTGGACTAAAATCCAAAGGGGAACCAGACCTTCACCTTATCACTCTTCTATTGCAATGCAATGTTCCTTCAACGAGTGTGTTCAATGGTGTTCAGACATCTTTTGAACAGTTTGTTCACTTTAGCGTATTTATTTACGAAACATTTTGTGAAAAGTGAACTATCCCGTGTATTGTGAGACAAAACCGCACCAACAACTAACATCATAAGAATCCAACATTGTGCAGTTTTCTTTTCATGACTATATGCACCCTGCACCTGAAAGTTGTTGGATGTTCTTACACTGGTTTTGAACAAAAGCACAAGCTGAACGGAATATTCTTCACACTTTGTGATTGTATTAAAGCTCATTGTTGGTTTGAACTTTGACTCCTGTGTCCACAAAAGGGGCGGGAGGGTCGGGTTTCATGGAACACAACTGAAGAAAAAAATATAGATCTAAGGTCCCATGAGAATTTGGGTTGAATGCATACGCACAGTGATTAGCGGAGGCCTGTCTGCTCAAGAGAGATTGGAATATTCCTTACTTTACAACACATTTCCTCCATCTGCTGAGTGTCACTTGCACATCTACATCCTTACAAAACAAAGAAGCAGTTTAGGAAACGTGTGAAAATACCCATTCAATAATATTGGACATTGATAAGGCAAATGAAACATTCAGACCAAGAGTGAAGATAAACAGAGAGCAGCCAGTCCCCCCCCCCCCCTCCAAAAAAACTATCAAAAGGCAAAGAGTGCCAGTGTCACCTCCTAGGTCTGTCTCCTAGGTCTTGCACATTGAAATCAATGTTTTTATCCAGTGTATGACAAAACGCTGTAACCGCTTGGACTGCATTATCCCCACAGTTAAGAACTTCAGGAAAAGAATACCATGGGTCCTAATTGTGTAACTAGATTCACGAGAAAAGTTACAAACAAAATTAATGTGCAGATTTCATGTAAATGTTTTAATTACTGTGAATTTCAAATAGCCACTCCATGCTTGAAAGGCACCCTCAGTTTGGTAATGCTTGTAGAGGAGTATTGCTTTAAAATATCCAACTTACATTAAAAAATATATTTTTCTTTCTCTTTGACAGCTGCTCAAGAACATACAATATAAACAAACGATTCAATACTTGTGATTGCAATGTACAATATAGTAATTAATCACATGATATATTAAGTAAACCATATAATACATCAGTGCTTATAGGTGACACTTTTTATACACGTTAAAAGCTTGTAATAATTCAATACTTTAAATTTGACAAAATAGCACTGAGAAGGTATAAATAGTCAGTTCGTATTTCAAACAGCCATTCAATTATTCATTGTAAGCAAAACAATAGGTCAATATAAGCAATCAAAACAATTGCAATGTTAATTCAATTAAAGTGATGTAATACTGATCAAATATAAAACACAAACGTATCTTATTTTTTGAGAACCTGTGATGTAAATGTTACTCATCTAATTCCATCTTTACAAACATGTGGTAACAGGCATTCCACACCAGTCAGATTATTATGCGTTAAGGGATTAAAAAAAAACACGGGTTCTCTGCCATTTCTTTTTTATATTAACTTGAAAGGTGTCTCTACCTCTCATAAAATGCATACGATTCATAGAGCTGACTCTTTTGCAAATGTTTCAAATAACTCCATCTTGTGGAATTCAGTTATCTAACCATTCTCTTCTAGCCTACTCATACATACAGTATACTGTAGTCCTACAATTTTTTGCAGACAAATTTCTGCCGGTTTAAGTTTACCATTCTAGGTGATTACATTGGTCAGTCTGGTGCTTCGATTTGAATAGAAGAAATCATGAATGACTGCAAAAAAAGGTAAGAAGGACGGTAAAAATGTTAGTGTCTGTCTAGCTTTCCAGCCTTCTCATCTTGAAGCTCACTATTCATACCGAACAGGAGATTAAAATGTCTGGCTACTTGAGACTGATGTCAGACCCAAGCAACAGAATTCTGCTGCCACAGAAATGAAAGGAATGGTGTTTGGTTGCTAAAAAGGCTACTTTAATCGTTTTGATTTTGAAGTGTTGCAATTTCATAGTGGGCATACTGCTTAGGATGAAGGACTCTCCAAATAGGGTCACAGCTCCCTCTTGTGTCCAGTTCTGAGTTTTTTTACTGAGAAAATGAGATCTAAGGGAAATACTTATAACATTGGGATGGTGCTGGTGCTATCAAACAATCTGTTACATTAGTTGTTTTGGATTTTCTTCACCCATTTCATACACCTTGAGTGCATGTATGATTATGTGTGTGTGCGTGTTTACTCCTCTATACTGTAGGCCACAGTGACAATAAACCCACGTGACTGGGGATTGGACAACACAAGTAAATAGATAGACACTTATGATGAGTCTACATTTAACTAAATATTCCATCTTCCTTGTTACAGAGGTCATGTAGGTAATATATTTTAGTGCCCTGGAACTCTTTTGGGTCAATGCTACCTGACTGTCTGTGTGCATGGATTTTAAATCAGGGACATGCATTATACATAATAGAGCCCTATTATATCCAGAAATTCAACCTGCACCACCAGTTTGGGGTGGCAGGTAGCCTAGTGGTTAGAGCGTTGGGCCAGTAACCGAAAGTCTGCTGGATTGAATCCCCTAGCTGACATGGTAAAAAGCTGCCGTTCTGCCGCTGAACAAGGCAGTTAACCTACTGTTGCCCAGTAGGCTGTCATTGTAAATAAGAATTTGTTCTTAACTGACTTGCCTAGTTAAATAAAGGTTCAATAAAAAATACAAAAAATAAAAACGTTTGACTGGTCTCTATGTGTGTTCTACTACAGTCACTACTGCTGTAATCTAGGTCACCTGACCCTTCCCCCTAATGTTCAGATGGTCTGGTGGACCAAAGCTTCCAACATGGCCTTCATTAACCCAATAGAACGATCAGGAAAAAGTCCTGACCCATAGCCATTGGCTTTATTTCAAATCAATCACCTCTCTCCAAACATCTCAGCTCTCCACAAGTTTTTTTTATTCGGAGCCATGACTATTTTTCAATACCACATAGGCCAGATTTGAGTAGTTGGCGTTTCAGGCTTATATGCGATACGTACATTTACCCTGGAGACTTGGTTACAAATTATGCTGCAGTTGTAGCATGCAGTTACAGTAGAATGCAGTGCTATGTCTGTGGTGGAAGCACAAAATATCCATGGGTATGGGCGGTTTAAGGGCAAAGAGAAAATAAGGAGAACCTGAGGAAATTTGGCAATACTGACCTACAGTCACATATTGTCAGGTGGTCAAGTTGATAATTTTCTAAAGACTCTGACTAACCTGTTATTAGTAGACTTTTTTTTCTCTATACTTTCTATGTGGACTAGACTAGTGTTCTGTGACATGTGATGCATTAGTGTGTTGACTTGACAAAAAAAATGGTAGACAGACACGGTACATAGCCTCCATTACCAAACACGCAATGAGAGTCAGCTTGAGGAGGAGGTGAGAACTACCCTAGCTTCATAGCACTTTGTTTAAGACTGGTAGGTTCCCTCCCCATAGACCTTGCTTTCCCCCGAGCCAGCCCTATGGTCCTGTATAACAGAATGTGCCCTGTCCCATTGTTGTTCCCTTCATAATTGTCACGTGTAGTTGTGTCTGCTGTTGAAGCTGCGGAACGCAGAGGGGGTGGTCAGCTTCCTCATGGAGAGGCTGTCTGTCTTGGCGTCAGGCCGCGCCCCAGACTTGCTCCTCAGGAAGGGGTTCCTGGGTTCCCCCAGAACCCCACGGTCTGCACCCCTCTCCATCCTCTCACTGACCGACAGGCTTTTTCTGTGGGGAGGAGGGGCCAAGGATGGGTGGGAGGAGTCGTCTGAGGAGCAGCTGTTGGCTCGTTCCAGCCTGGAGAAGGGCGAGCAGAAGGGGGTTCCACTCGCCCCTCCTAAGCCACTCCCCGTGCGACGGGACTCGGGGGCAGGGGCCATTTCCTCTAGGTCTTCAGGTTCTGACTCTGTGTGGCTGAGCTCGGCCTCGCGCTCTGGGTGAGAGGAGCTCATGTCAGGGGGCTTGTCAAAGGGGAATGAGGTGGAGCCTCCGGGGGAGTGGCAACAGTCGTCGGTGGAGTAAGGGGCAGAGACACACCTGGTGTCTATGCAGTCGGTGATGCTGGTGTACTCAGCCGCTTTGACCTGAACTCCTGCCCCTAGGCCTCCATAGCACCCTCGCGGTGTGAACATGAGGCTGTGAGACTTGACCATCTGAGGCTCTTCCAGGTAGCCCCCGCCGCCAGTGGACAGGTAGCGGCTGCTTTTGGAGCGCTCCAGCAGGCCCGCTGATGGTGGAGGAGAGGGGTCCAGTTCCCAGAGCGGCACAGTGTTATCTGGGAGCAGGTTGGCGGAGCATAGTGACAGGTCTGCAGCCACGCTGTCCTCGAACATGGCCCCACCCTCAGAGTGTCTGTCGCCCAACCCGCTGCCTCCACCATAGTCCCTCCCGCTCGACAGCACCGCCTCCATAATCTCAGAGTGGAGCGAGGAGTCAGGCCGGAGGGGAGGGGCCATCCTCAGTGGGTCGAAGAAGACCTTGGCTGGCCCCTCCTCCTCGGATGCCGACACAAAGATGTCGACGCAGGAAGAGGGGCGGTGCTGCTGGGAGACGGACAGCGTGGCCAGTGGGAGGGGCTTAGACTCCTTGGGGGCAGAGCACAAGGCCACCGACTGTGAACTATTGGCTCGTTGCAGGCTGAAGGAGTGCTCCTTGAGGAAACGGTGAGCCCGGTCGGCCCCGGCTCGCTCGCGACCTCCCCCCATGTAGAAAGAGTGGCTGCGTGTGCGCATGGCCAGACTGGTGGGGGAGGGTGGCGACATGGAGCCCTCTGCACCTTCATTGAGTCGGTAGGAGTTCCCCTCTTGGCTGTTGAAGCTGCTCTGGCGCAAAAAGTATGCTGCATCTGGGCACTCACCCTGACGCAGCACGTAGGCTGAGTCTGTGCAGTCGGAGGAGGTGCGAGAGCGGGCCTTGTTGACCTCTCCCCGCTCCACTCCCGTGACTCGCTCCAGAGCCACAGCAATCCGACCAATCAGCTCCTCCATCTGGGCCAGACGGATGTCCACGGTCTGTAGAGATGCCTTCATGAAATGTTCTCTCTCATTCACCTCCTCCAGACGCATAGCCATATTCTCCACTCTGTAACAGACAGAGAAGAGAGAGAGAGAAAGAGAGAAGAGAGAAAGCGGAGAGAGAAGGGAGATGGAGAGAGAGGAGGGGGAGAGAGAGAGGAGGGGGAGAGAGAGAGAGGAGGGGGGGAGAGAGGAGCGGGTGGGAGGGAGAGAGAGAGAGAAAGAGAGAGAGAGAGAGAGAGAGGAGGGGGAAGGGGGAGAAAAAGAAGGGGGAGTGAGAGAGAGGGGGGTGAGAGAGAGAAGGGGGTGAGAAAGTGATTATATTGTCCATGACTGGAAATAATGGCAGCAAAGTAAGAGCCTATCATGTGATGTACTTAAAGAATACGTACTTTTTTTTAGAACCAAATAAAAATGTTTGAACCAAATAATGGCATGTTATAATAGAAGGGTCCAGACACTGTATTTTGTGAATTCACAAGTTTTTGAGAAACTTACCCCAACCAGCAAATCACTTCCTCATTCTCGTTGTGTAGTATGGGGGACGGGAAAAAAAACATGAACAAAGGCTCAAAATACACCCAAATACATAATTTTAGAAACGGCAAAGCTCTCAGTACACTGATGCAAGTCTTTAGATTTTGTACTCATGAAATTGTGTTGTTCCGAACTTTATCCGCAACATTATATTCAATTTTTTTTGCGACTGAACAATACCTCGTAGTCCATTCTACAGGTAACTGCGAAAATAAAGGAAACACTTAAATTAGGGACACAAAGTATATTAAAAGCATGCAGAGCTTCCACACAGGAAGTTCCAGACACTTGTAGAATCTGTGCCATGGTGCATTGAAGCTTTTCTGGCGGCTCGTAGTGGCCCAACACCCTATTAAGACACTATGTTGGTGTTTCCCTAATTTTGGCAGTTACCTGTAGCAGCAGGCTACACGGAGAATGGAACAGATGGATAGCGGAAATTACTCAAGTTGCACAAAACTGAATATTAAAATGTGGATAAAGTTCGTAATGACACAATTTTATGTATACAACAACTAAAAACCTGCATCACTATACTGAGAGTTTCTAAAAGGACATATTTGGGTGTTTTTGGAGCCTTTGTTCATGTTTTTTTCTACACTGAGGATGAGGAAGTGATTTGCTGACAAAAAGGAAGAGCCTACATCATGTGTTGTACTTAAGCATGACAGGAATGTGTCCAACCTCTCTGACGTCACTCGGATCCTCTCGTCATTCGAAGAGTTGAAGCGGTCATCTTTCTCACGGAAGTACTCCTCAATGCACTGCTCCTCAAAGTCATGAACTTTCTTCAGCTCGTCTTCAGTGATGAAGAGCTCTGTGATGGAAGGATGATGAAAAGCAACATGGAAGGATAAGCAGAAACAAGGAAGGATGGATCAATCTATCGCTAGAGGACTCCTGATATCTCAAGGAGCGATAACTATACTTATCGCTCCTTGAGATATCAGGAGTCCTCTAGCGATAGATTGATCCATCCTTCCTTGTATTTTGTCTTAATCTGTTATTGTCTAGTATTGTCTTTTTGCTAGCTACCCAACTAACAATTCTAGGGAGAGATAACATTTTAATAATGTTACTCTTAATGTTCCCCTAAAGTCTGAGTGTCCAGTTTTCCATTAGTTAGGGGAACATTCTATCTATTGTGAGGATTGAAAATATGCTTGGCCTATCATGAGGGTGTCTGTGTATGTTAAAAGCAACATTTTGCAACATATGATGTGACTAGCGGAAAGGCTGTGGCTGGCCTTGAGGTGTAGGCAGCTATCATGAGTTGTGGGAGAAACGTACAGCACTTAGGCAGTTAAACAGACTGTCTTTTGTTAGAACTCAAACTTAGCAGTAACAAGAACCAGATGTGAGAACGGTATTTAGGGGATGAGCGCATAGATATTCTACCCAGCAACAACTACACCTGCCAATGGGAGCGCCCGGGGGCTGGGACCAGTTGGGGCGCCAACAATCAACATAGATTGAGTAAGTTTAAATCACACTTGATCTCTACTCTGACAGGCCGGCTCGGAAGCAGGAACTACTTCTGTCAGAGTATTGTCAGAAGATATCTTTAGGGTGTTGGCCAGTTCTCGGTTCTACCCTGCGTGGCGTTACAGCAGACCCGTATATACGAAAATTGCATTTACCTCTTATTGCTTAGCTAATAAAAAGTACATAGTATACAATCGGTGACTCAGTGTCATACTGATCCTGATACCAGATTTGATCAGCGCAACCCGTTACACTATGTTAGCAAAAAACTTTTTTTAGCATATTTTGGCATTAGAATTAGGATAACTTTCCATCAACGTACCACCAAACACATACAGAACATGGTTATCATGTTTTCAGAATGTAAGATATTAATGTCCTAGACACGTTTCATGGTAACGTTGCAAGAACGTTCATGTGTCCAGTTTTCTGAGGGTTAGGAGACTATTCCATTAAGGTCCCACCAAACCATACACAGATCATGGTTTCCATGTTCTTGGAACATAAGATGTTCCAGACACGTCTCATGGGAATGTTGCAGGAACATTTCTGTGTATCAGCTTTCAGGATGTCGCCTGATGTTTCTGCTGAGTTGTTCTGCAGAGTTATTCGAGGAAGACTCCACTTCACTCTCTCACCTGAGTATCTTACCTAGTTATTTTCAGAAGATCTCATTTAGCTCTTTTGTAAATTTCTCAACTTGGTGTGTGTTTTCTATGCCTGTTCGCTCTTCTCCCTTTTAGTCTTTACAGACGCACCCCACTCCTTGGCTGCAACTATTCTAATTTAGTGTACCCTGCGTGCACAACCCATGTGGAATACCTGTTTGCCGGCAGCATTTGGAACTGCCCACCTGTGAACAAGAACGCCCTTCAGTCCCTGAATCTCAGACTATTTTTGTAAATATCTTCTTGAAGCTGCTGTGAAGTGGAATAATATTTTCAGCAGCTGCTGGGTAGGTACCTTGACTTGTTTACAAGTAACTTTACTGCTAGCCAATGTTGAATTATTGCATGTTTTCTTAGCTAACTTAGCTAGGTAGCTGGCTAACGTTTGCTAGCTAGCTCAAGTTGACAAAAGCCATTTCGGTCTGCTCTAAATTCCTTGTAAATATCTTGCTGTGGGACCTAAAAAAATTAGCCCAGATAATAATTGGGATGATGCCATAGAAAATAAACTGAGCTCAGACTTGTGACCGTTAGGTTTTCACCTTTATTACAGAGAAAATGGCTTGTGTCTAGCAGTTGAAAAGATATGACCCATATTACCTGCTCACCAAATTTTATTTTGGATTGACAGGCCACATTTCACACAAAAAAACACATTGTGGTCCGTTAAACTACTCGCCAGCCTCTGTCACTAAAGCCGATGCGAATGACCCGTGCACAGGTGTTGATTTGAGGTGTCTGCCGACCTAAGGTGCTTCCACTGAGCAGCTCTATCAGTGTTGCCGGCAGTAGCTAGTTACATAGCCAATTATTTTCCCTCCCAAGATTATATTTCAAGTAGGATAGCAGCCTACACAAGACATACCTAATATTGGTAGCCATCTAGATTTCACCGTGACACAGTCTACTTAATAGAGAGAGCATGAACGGCAACAATACCAGAGACATAGTGTCCTACGTAGCTGTCACAACCCTGTGACACAGGCTGTGTGATTCTGTCCACTAGGCTGTCAGCTCAATAATCTCTGTCTCACTGCGGAATTAGAGGTTTATCCATGTTGTTCCAGTTGTCAAATTTCGAGGTATTTTTAACACCCTGGGTTGCTCCTGCTACTCTGTATTGTTCCATTTCTCCAAATGTCAAATTTAAAAGCTGCTGCTCTGTATCGTACCATTTCTCAGACAGTCAAATTTCAATGTTCCTGCTCTGTATCATTCCATTTCTCCAAATGTCAAATTTGTTCAGGCACTCATTCTGAATGGTTAAAGGGATATTTCGGGTTTTCAGCATGTTAGACCTAATTTTCCACGTAGGTTTAGTGTTGAAGCATCATCCAGACAGTTGTTTTGGTCAGAGTTCCATTCCTGAGATTTCTTTGACTGGCTTAATTGCTTGAATGAGCCATATAGTGGTAGTGGCCAGTGCTTCAAAACGTCCGCACAAGAAACTTTACAGCCATCTCACGTATTTGTGGGCTATACACGCATGTCAATATCAAAACACTTGGCTATTTCCACTATTACGAGCATTAATGTGTATTACTCAAACTGTGTTTACTTCCTGTTTGGCCTTGTCTTGGAACTAATTTCTACGTCACTACAACATCCGTGTAGACCAGCAACCAGCAACAGCTTCCAGAAAGAGAGTCATAGGGAACTGGTTGTGTAAATGTGAAAATGTTTTGAAAAATGCAAGGCAATTCTGACTGAAATTGAGTGTCAGTGCTGTTCCGATGGGACTTGATAATGTCAACACTTGAAGAACTAAATTTGTCTGGAAAAGACACTGATGATGTCGGTCACAGCACAACAGTCTGTGAACGATCATGCAGATTTCCCAGCCCTTATCAACCCAGGAGTAACGTTTTTCCATGTCCCAAGATCAACTGAAAAAAAGCCAGAGAAATCTCAGGAATGTAAACTTCGACCAAAACAACTGCGTAGGATGATGCTTTTTAACAATAAAAGTAAGTGGAAAATTAGGTCTAGCATGCATCAAATCCTTTAAGCTAGGGGTTAAGGTTAAAAAAAACAGTTTCCACCTCTGGGATCAAACACCAAACTTTCAGATTCAGAGTCACGGGATTATGCCCATCCGTCCTCCTTATCCACAACATTTGAGCAAAACCCAAGCCTATTTGATGGTAATAGGCCTCACTGTTGCAACTAGCTGTTGATTTTTCTGACGTCCTCAGGATATACATCCAATTTCGAAGTGTATCATCTCCCTGCTCAGCTGCTGGACATAGACATCCATATAACCTCTCAACAGCATTGTGCCATAATGTTACAGTATAATCTAAACCTGTTCACGTTACCAGTAGTGTGCAAACATTTGGTGACACAGAAAGAAAGGAAAATAATCTGTGGTATTGTGTAGGCTATAGCAATGTTTTATTAGTTAGCTAGGGTTTGAATTGGGTGTATTTAGCTATCATAATTGTATTTGTTCAATGCCTCAATTGATTTCATAAACGATGTAGGAGATATGGCTGTACAGATTCCTGGTTTGAATCAACTCAAGATGATACAAGTACATGACAAAGTGACCCAGAGGAAGCCAGCTGTTATCAACCCCTGCAATGACCCATTCTTCCAGGAGCTCACTGTGCTCAAGAAAGCGAAGGTAACCTGCCTAAATGATTACCGCCCCATAGCACTCACATTGGTAACCATGAAGTGCTTTGAAAGGCTGGTCATGACTCACATCAACACCATCATGCCAGAAACCCTAGACCCACTCCAATTCGCATACCGCCCCAACAGATCCACAGATGACGCAATCTCAATCGAACTCCACACTGCCCTTTCCCACCTGGACAAAAGGAACACCCATGTGAGAATGCTGTTCATTGACTACAGCTCAGCGTTCAACACCATAGTGCCCACAAAGCTCAACACTTAGCTAAGGACCCGGGGACTAAACACCTCCCTCTAGAACTGGATCCTGGACTTCACATCTGTCACGGTGATCCTCAACACTAGGGCCCCTCAGGGGTGTATGCTTAGTCCACTCCTGTACTCCCTATTCACCCACGACTGGGTGGCCAAGCACAACTTCAACACCATCATTAAGTTTGCTGATGACACAACCATGGTAGGCCTGATCACCGACAACAATGACACAGCCTATAGGGAGGAGGTCAGAGACCTGGCAATGTGGTGCTAGGACAACAACCTCTCTTTCAATGTGAGCAAAGAGCTGATCATGGACTACAGGAAAAGGAGGGCCAAACAGGCCCCCATTAACATTGACGGGACTGAAGTGGAGCGGGTCGAGAGTTTTAAGTTCCTTGGTGTCCACATCACCAACAAACTATCATGGTCCAAACACACCTAGACAGTTGTGAAGAGGGCACAACAACACATTTTCCTCCTCAGGGGAGAGCATCCTGACCGGTTGCATCACCGCATGGTATGGCAACTGCTTATCATCTGGCCTTAAGGTGCTACAGAGGGTAGTGCGTACGGTCCAGTACATCACTGGGGCTAAGCTTCCTGACATTCAAGACCTACACTGTATATACAAGGCGCAATCAGAGGAAGGCGCAAAAACTGTCAAAGACTCCAGTCACCCAAGACTGTTCTCTCTGCTACCACACGGCAAGTGGAACCGGAACGCCAAGTCTAGGACCAAAAACTCCTTAACAGCTTTTACCCCCAAGCCATAAGACTGCTGAACAACTAATCAAATGGCCACCCAGACTATTTACATTGACCCCCCCCTTGTTTTTACACTGCTGCTACCCACTGTTTATCATCTATGCATAGTCACTTTACAAATTAGCTAGTCTAACCTGTATATAGCCTTGTTACTGTTATGTACATTTCTTGTGTTACCTTTGATTGATTCGATTTTTTTACTTTAGTTTATTTGGTAAATATTTTATTAACTCTATTTATTGAACTGCATTGTTGGTTAAGGGATTGTAAGTAAGCATTTCATGGTAAGGTAATACCTGTTGTATTCGGCGCATGTGACAAATACAATTGGATTTGATTTTAGATAATTGTATATGTGGGATACAGAAATGAGGTAGTCATTCATATTAAACACTATCATTGCACAGAGAGAGTCTATGCAACAGGTGTGGCTGAAATATCCAAATCCACTAATCTGAAGGGGTATCCACATACTTTTGTATATGTAGTGTATCTCTGAAACTTAGATAATACCTTTGATGATGCAGTGGTAGCAAAACACGGTTATAACATCTACAGAAAATACAGAAATGCCAATGGGGGCGGTGTTGGGGTCTATATTCAGAGCCACATTCCTGTTAACCCTTTGATGCATCATTCTACAGGGGTCCCTGCAGCGAACACTCAAACCGGTGTAATTAGAACGTCCAGTTTCAATTGATGTGTTTTTGTCACAGAAACATTTTGCACAAACACAGTCCTTACAACGTTATGTCCTGAATGTGACCCGTTTATTTTTGGATGCAATTTTCAGACATTCACAGAAGTGGCGGCAGCATAACACAATCATCCAAACCAGAAAATGTAGGCTACAACAGTCCTAGTGCTAACTGAGGAAAGATTGAGGTAACAGAATATGTCATATTTAGCTAACTCCCGGCTGACAGAAACCATAATATGAATTAGCTAATAGAAAGGACTATTTTCAATTCATCACATCATTGGTGTGCTCACCATTGATCCAAATAATTGATAGGCAGAGAAGATGAGTTTGGTCTGTTTGCAGCATGTTGAAGGGGGTTTGTCATCTACGATCATTCACTTTCCTTAATTCACTTCCGGATGTTTACTCGAGGGATGGTTCACTCATCTTTCACCTCATTTTGTTACTACATCTTAATTAAATTCTGACAGACTTTTACGTGACACCCAAATTGCATTGTATAACGCCAACAAACATGGCGCCACACATAAATATCATAATCAGTACAACTTTCAAAAAACTATTTTATACACATCATATGTGTCCATTACTATCTACGCAAGAATCGGAATGCATGATTTGTCACCAGTACTTGAAAACAGTAAATGCATTATGCGCCAAACATAAATACGTTGTGCTACAATAGAAATGACAACACGATATACAGAAAATAAGGCACTTACTTTGATTGGAATTAGCACATGTCCAAAGTTATTATTTGTAAAGAAAACAACAATGAAAGCAATGCAAGAGCCAGACAAAAAAGCCAGGGGAAAAAAGTTTGTGTTAGACTACATAAATGTCTGCATACTTGATCAGGGGAAACACTGGGGTGATGCTTGAAATCTCATTGAAGAGATTAGTTCATCCGGTTCAGTAAATCCTCAAACATAAATTGTCCGCAACAGTGAAATGGGCTACTTCTATGTGAATTAATGAGGTGGAGCACACCTCAATTCACACTGTTGTTAGAAAATAAAACTTGTTAGAAAATAATTTCAAATTGACAAGATGAAATATAGCCTACAGATAATTAGTGTCTTGGTTTGTGGGGGGAAATGTGTTAACTGTCCTGTTGTGTAACAATCACATGTTGGAACAATGAGCGCATTCTGACATCACGCATATCACAAAACTCACTCTGGGCTACCGTTAGAGATATTTGGAACTCACATGCGAAAAGGTTAAATACTGTTACTTGTGGGAAGTTCCTATAGACCACCAAGTGGTACCAAGTGGTAATATGTGTGAAGTACTTCATAATGTATGTGATATCAACAGAGAGGTATATTTTCTGGGTGACCTAAATATTGACTGACTTTCATCAAGCTGTCCACTCAAAAAAAGCATTGAACTGTAACCAGTGCCTGCCATCTCATTCAGGTTATCAGTCAAACTACCATGGGAGCACAGGAATGAAATCAGCCACATGTATTGATCACATCTTTACTTATGCTTCAGAAATCTGCTTCAAAGCAGTATCCAAATCAACCAGATACAGTGATCATAATATAGTAGCCATATCTAGGAAAACCAAAGTTCCAAAGGTTGGGCCTAGTACAGTGTATAAGAGGTCATACAATATGTTTATTAGTGATTCCTACACTTTGTTGAAGATGTCGTATGTAATGAGGAACCACCAGACTCTGCACTTGACATATTTATGAAATTGCTTATTCCAGTTACTCATAAGCATGAACCCATTAAGACATGTTGGGCAAAAAGGCAAACTCAGCTCAATCATTCTTTGAATAAGATGGCTCATTAACTACTTTAATGATTTCTTTCCATAGGCAAGATTATCAAATTTAGTCATGACCTGCCAGCAACAAACACCAACCCTACACATCCAAGTACAGTATAACTGACCAAATTACCAAAGACTAGCATTGTCATTTTGAATTCCATAAAGTGACTTTGGAAGAAGCAAAACCTTTTTTGCATTCTATGAGCAATGACAAGCCACTTAGGTCTGAGGTCTGACAACTTCGATGGAAAATTACTGAGGATAATAGTGGATGATATTGTCATTCTTACTTGCCATATCTTCAATCTAAGCCTACAAGAAAGTGTGTGCCCTCAGGCCTGGAGGGGAGCAAAATAAATTTCGCTAAATAGTAAAGCCCCCTTTACTGGCTCAAATAGATGACCAATTAGCCTGTTACCAACTCTTCATAAACTTTTGTAAAACATGTTTTGAGCAGATTCAATGCTATTTTATTGTAAACAAATTGACAACAGACTTTCAGCACGGCAGTTCAACATGCACGGCAGTTACACAATTGAATGATGATTGACTGAGAGAAATTGATGGGAGCCGTTTTGTTAGACTTCAGTGCGGCTTTTGACATTATCGATCATAGTCTGCTACTGGAAAAAACGTATGTGTTACAGCTTTATTGTGGATAAAGAGTTACCTGTCTAACAGAACACAAAGGGTGTTCTTTAAAACCTCTTACGGCCACTGAGACGCTAGCGTCTCACCTAGCCACTAGCCTGGGGAAATGCGTAGCGCCAAATTCATATAGTACTCGATAAAACTCAAACTTTCATTAAATCACACATGCAGGGTACTCAATTAAAGCTACACTCGTTGTCAATCGAGCCAACATGTCAGATTTACGAGACGTAAACAAAATAATTAGAATTAGCAACACAAAAAGCAGAAATAAAATATAAAACATGCATTACCTTTGACGAGCTTCTTTGTTGGCACTCCAATATGTCCCATAAACATCACAATTGGTTCTTTTTTCCGATTAATTCCGTCCATGTATACCCAAAATGTCCATTTATAAAGCCAGTCTGATCCAGAAAAAAACAGCTTTCCAAAACGTTGCGTCATTACAAAAAAATAAAAAAGTTGCCTATAAACTTTGCCAAAATACTTCAAACTACTTTTGTAATCCAACTTTAGGTATTTGTAAACGTTAATAATCGATAAAATTGATGACGGGGCGATCTGTATTCAATAGCAGCAAGTCAACAAATCATGGACGATTTTCTCTCTTTCATAACTTTCCACCGTGTAACCTCTGACAGGAAGTGCCTATTCTTCATTTCACCAAAGATTAACTTCAACCCAATTCCCAAGACTGGCGACATCGTGTGGAAGCTGTAGGAACTGTAAACTGGGCGCTATCTAATTTCCCTTGACATAGACAATACAGGGAACTGGCGGAGGGATATATATTTTTTTTCTGAACAGTTTTTCCTTGGGTTTTTGCCTGCTACACAAGTTCTGTTATAGTCACAGACATGATTTAACCAGTTTTATAAACTTCAGAGTGTTCTATCCACACATACTAATCATATGCATATACTATATTCCTGGCATGAGTAGAAGGACGTTGAAAATTTGCACGCTTTTTATCAAAAAGTTGAACAAATGCACCCTAACCACTAAGAGGTGGAAGCCTCTTAGTGGAAGCCTCTCCAACATAATCCATCTTAAAATCATTCCCCAGGGCAGCTGTCTATGCACCTTACTTTTCAAAATCTTTACTAATGACCTGCCACTTTGAGTAAAGCCAGTGTATATACAGTATGCAGATGACTCAACACTATACACGTCAGCTACTACAGCGAGTGAAATCACTGCAACACTTAACAATGAGCTGCAGTCAGTTTCAGAATGGGTGGCAAGAAATAAGTTAGTCCTAAGTATTTCAAAACTAAAAGCATTGTATTTGGGACAAATCATTCACTAAACCCTAAACCTCAACCTAATCTTGTAATGAATAATATGGTAATATAGCAAGTTGGGGAGACTAAACTGCTTGTTGTAACCCTCGATTGTAAACGTTCACGATCAAAACATGTTGATGCAACAGTAGCTAAGATGGGAAGAAGTCTGTCCATAATAAAGCGCTGCACTGCCTTAACAACACTATCAACAAGGCAGGTCCTACAGGCCCTAGTTTTGTCGCACCTGGACTACTGTCCAGTCATGTGGTCAGGTGCCACAAAGTGGGACTTAGGAAAATGGCAATTAGCTCAGAACAGGGAAGCATGGCTGGCCCTTAACTGTACACAAAGAGCTAACATTAAAAATATGCATGTCAATCTCTAATGGGTCAAAGTAGAGGAGAGATTGACTTCATCACTACTTGGTTTTATAAGAAATATTGACATGTTGAATGCACAGAGCTGTCTGTCTAAACTACTAGCACACAGCTCGGACACCCATGCATACTCTACAAGACATGCCACCAGAGGTCTCTTCACAATCCCCTAGTCCAGAGCAGACTATGGTAGGTGTACAGTACTACATAGAGCCATGGCTGCATAGAACTCTATTCCACATCAGGTAACTGATGCAAGCGGTAGAATCTGATTTAAAAAACAGATAAAAATACACCTTATGGAACAGTGCAGACTGTGAAAAGAGACACACACAGGCACAGACCCACGCATACACATGCTAACACACACACACTACACACATGTACACATGGATTTTGTATTGTAGATACAGTATTGATTTTGTATTGTAGATACAGTATGTGGTAGTAGAGTAGTGGCCTGAGGGCACGAACTTAATGTGTTGTGAAAAGTGTTATGAAATGTAATATTTGTAATTGTATATAACTGCCTTAAATTAGCTAGACCCCAGGAAGAATAGCCGCTACCTTGGCAGCAGCTAATGGGGATCCTTAAAAAATACAATACCCAGTGGTACGGGTTCCGTTAATTACTCCCTGAGGCAAGTTCACTAAGAAGGTGGGGGTGATAAACCATTTACCAGTATCGTTACTGCTAGGGAGAGATTGTAACCTATTCGAAGTGTTTGTGGCGGAGTAAATCAGAACTACCTCAATCCCATGCCGGTGCGAATACGCAATGTGAAGCAGTCCCTGGCACTCTCAGAGAAAACACATCCCCAAAAGGCACGCACCCGCCGTGTGTGGAATGATGGTAGCTACAAAACATTAACAATGTCTACACTGTGTTTCTGATCAATTTGATGTTATTTTAATGGACATAAGTGACCCCAAACATTTGAACGGTAGTGTATCTCAACTGGTATGCCATCCAGCCCTAGAGTATTCCCAGACTTAAAGGCTTTATTTGCAAAAACTTTCTCTTCTGTAATTTGGCCTTCACATAAGTCTTTATGTACAGCTGATCATCAATAGAAAAAAAATCCTCTTTCAAATCCCCTTTCAAAAGATCGTTTGGCGAATCATGGGTGACTGTCATTTGTAACAAGTTTCAGTAACATTTATTCTTTGTAGCATTTCTATGTTTAAGATTAAAAAGAATGGTGCAGTGTTCTCCATATTACATCCAGTTTGCTTTATTTTTTACAACATATTACACTTGATCTTTCTTGAATATATTCCACCAGTTCCTTTCATTTTCCTATAACTTATTCTGTGCCTCTATGGTACAGTTTTTTATTGCTATCTATCTGTACTGTTGGTCCTTCTATTTGTGAACTTTTTGACCTATATTGCGTTTGCTTTAAGTTGAATTGCATGGCCTCTAAAGGCACATTTAAAAGTACCCCACACAAAGGGGATCTGCTGTTACTATGTTATATCGGAAAAAGTCAGTTATAAATTCTTCTGTTCTAGTTAAAAACAAGTTTCTGTTTTTTACCCCTTTATCTCCCCAATTTCGTGGTATCCAATTGGTAGTTACAGTCTTTTCCCATCGCTGCAACTTCCGTGCGGACTCGGGAGAACTGAAGCTCGAGAGCTGTGTGTCCTCCGAAACACAACCCAGCCAAGTCGCGCTGCTTCTTGACACAATGCCCCCTTAACTCGGAAGCTAGCCTCACCAATGCGTTGGAGGAAACACCTGGCGACCGTGTCAGCGTGCATTGCGCCCAGCCCACCACAGGAGTCGCTAGTACACAATGGGACAAGAACATCCCTGCCAGCCAAACCCTCGCCTAACCTGGACGACGCTGGCCCAATTGTGCGCCGCCCCATGGGTCTCCCGTTCGTGGCCGGCTGCGACAGAGCCTGGACTCAAACCAGGATCTCTAGTGGCACAGCTTAGACCACTGCGCCACTCGGGAGGCCCGTCATTAAATAGGCCCATGTGGAAATTCTGTAAGAGTAATGTATATGCCAATTATTTAATGGTCTGACCGCATTCTGCCCGCTATCAACACTTTTTAAACTTTTGGTGCAAGCGAGAATGACATAAAAAAGTGATGAAAACGACTAGCTTGATTGAGCCTCATCCATGTATATCTCACTAGGTATTGTTTTTCTTACATTTAGATTTCAGGGAGAATTTCACTGTAAATGTACAGCATTATACTGGCACCAGAGTTGCTGTAATACATTTTACAATACTATTTTCCTTACTCTAAAATATATTACCTCATCTCTGCTGTAAAGCAAAATTACATTATTAAGCTGGCAACTCTGGTGCCAGTAAATGCTGTAAATTTACAGGGAAAGGTTTTAGTGTATTGCCCACCAGCTGCCCTTAAAGTCCTCAATGAGCTTGACACCTAGATAAGCTCATTTCCTGATGATGGCACACCGCTCATTGTACGTCTGCCTTGGATTACTTTCTTTCCACCTTTCCCCCCCTTGCCTCTTTTCACCTCACCCTTTCCCAATCCCCTCCCAATCACAAAGCAGGAAATACGCTTGACCTCATTTATACTAAAGGCTGTTCGCCTACTAATCTCACTGCCAACACCCTCCAGGTCTCTGATCAGTACTTTGTTACCTTTTCTGTCTCCTTCTCCTCCACCCCTTCCCAATCATCCCCTACCCAGATGGTCATGCACCGTCGCCATCTTCGCTCTCTCTCTCCCATTACTCTCTCCTCTTCTATCCAATCATCTCTCCTTTCTGCTAAATCCTTCTCCATCCTGTCTCCTGATTATGCCTCTTCAACCCTACTCCCCTCCCTTTCTGCATTCTATGACTAGCACTGTCCCCTTTCCTCACGGTCGGCTCGGCCCTCCCTTGCTGCTCCATGGCTGAGTGACTCATTGCGTGTTTGTGGGAAGCTGAGCAATAATGGAGGAAAACTTAACTCCCGGGAAGACCTATCATCCTTTCACTCCCTCCGCTCTACCTTCTCTTTCTCTGTATCAACTGCTAAAGCCACTTTCTATCACTGTAAATTTCAAGCTTCTGCCTTTAACCCTAGGAAACTCCTTTCCACCTTCTCCTCCCTGTTTAATCCCCCTCTGCAGATGACTTTGCCAACCACTTTGAAAAGAAGGTTTACAGCATCCGCTCCTCATTCACTCAGTCTATTGAGTCCACTGGTCCCACTCAGAACTACCCTACGCCTTGACCTTTTTCACCCCTCTCTCTCCAGATGAGATTCTGTAACTAGTGAGGCCCAGCCGCCCGACAACCTGCCTGCCCACTTGACCCCATCCCCTCCTCCCTTCGCCAGACTATCTCTGGAAACCTTCTCCCATTCCTCACTTCCTTCATCAACTCATCATTGACCACTGGCTGCATCCTCTCTGACTTCAAAATGGCTAGAGTCAATCCCCTCGACCCCATTGATGTCAAACTACAGACCGGAATCCTTCTTTCTTTTCTTTGCAAAACACTTAAGTGTGCTGTGTGTGACCAACTCTCTCTCTATCTCTCCCTAACCAGTCAGGCCAAAAGATGGGTCACTCAACAGAGACCGCTCTCCTCTGTGTCACGGAGGCTCTCCGCACTGCCAAAGCTGACTGTCTTTTCTCTGTTCTCATCCTGACACCGTGAACCATCAGATCCTCCTCTCCACCCGCTCAGGGCAGGGTGTCTCTGGCTCTGCACACTCTTGAATTGCATCCTACCTGGCAGGCCGCTCCTACCAGGTGATATGTAGAGGATCTGTATCTGCACGACTTACTCTCACTACTGGTGTCCCCCAGGGTTCAGTTCTAGGCCCTCTTTTTTATACACCAAGTCACTTGGCTCCATCATATAACTCACATGGTCTCTCCTATCATTGCTATGCAACACCCAGGTGGCGACATGCTTCTCCGAGTGCCTGGCAAATATCTCAGCTTTGATGTCGGCCCACCACCTCAAGATCAACCTCAACAAGATGGAGCTCCTCTGCCTGACTGCTCCAAGACATCTCCATCATGGTTGGCAACTCTGCTGTGTCCCCCTCCCAGAGTGAAACAAACCTTGGCGTGACCCTGGACAACACCCTCTCATTCTCTAACATCTAAGCAGTGACTCGCTCATGCAGGTTCATGCTCAACAAAATCCGTAGAGTATGAGTCTACCTCACACAGGAAGTGGCGAATGTCCTAATCCAGGCAACTTGCGGTTGATTGGGTTCCCCACTTGTGCAATCAAAGCCCTGCCACTTATCCAGAACAGCGCAGCCTGCCTGGAGTTAAACTTTTCCAAGCTCTCCCATATCACCCCGCCCCTCCCTACCTTCAGGCTATGCTCAAAATCTACACCCCAACCCGAGCACTCCGTTCTGCCACCTCTGGTTTCTTGGCCCTCCCACTCCCACCCCTCCTGCTCAGCCCAGTCAAAGCTCTTCTCTGTCCTGGCACCCAAATAGTGGAACCAGCTTCCACCTAAAGCTAGGACAGCAGAGTCCTGTCCGTCTTCCAAAACCTGAGATATGTGGTTGCCCCAGCTAGCTATTTTATGATGAATGCACTACGTTGCTCTGGATGCGAGTGTTTGCTACATGACTCAAATGTAAATGTACAATTTCTAAAGGATTTGTATCGGGCCTAGCCCATGTACTCACTAAGGCCATAATCTCTCTCTTCATCGTCGTGCTTCCGCCAGCGACAGCACAGGTGCTTGAGGACCATGGTCATGTGACTGAAGATGATGAGGGGAGGGGGGAGGATGGGCCGCTCGTAGAAGGTCATGATGAGCTGGTATCTCTGGAACTTCCACACCTGGTTGGATATGGACTTCACCTCAAAGAAGGTGTTGCTATGACAACAGACAGAAACAACCAAAATCTCAAACCAACCAAGAATGCAACAGCTTGGTTTATTTACCAAACATTGTTGCAACAGGTTTTATGCATGCGTTTCTATGAAGATGGATTAAAGGCCATGTTTTGAAACACTCAACCCCTCTTTCAACCATCCACCTACCTATCTACAGTCACGATAACTTGTACCACTACAGCCACTACTACAACTTTGCCTGCTACTACTACTACAACAACAACTACTACTATTATCACAAAAATCTTCCTACATTTACATTTGAACAAAAATGCCAGTAAAACAGAGATGTATAAACAGTATGTTCCTTACACTCCACCGCTATTTGCATTAGAACTTTTCCTCCATTTGCATTTCTTGGTAATTAGTCAAGAAATGCGGAGGGGATCGTTCTTACTACAGTATTTCACACAGATGGCAATAAGGCACAATAACAGTAAATGATCACTATAATGGCTCTCAATAAGAGATGAAACATCTTATTGTGTGTATATGCTACAGTATGCTCTGCCATGGGGCTCGAGAGGCTGCAATTTAACAGCACTTAAGCAACTGCAGTTGTCATGTTACACACAGCTGTCATATTATATATTTGAAAGCCTACCATCTGCACTCAAAAGACAGCACAGGTTATGCACTGTTTATAACTAATCAAAGTCCTAATCGCTCACTTGTTAGGCTATATAAAACTAACAAGGATCACAGATGGAAATGACCTACGTAGCTAACTAACTCGGGTGATACATGAGTATGTTGTGCAAGGGCCCCGAAAAATTATGTGGGTGAGGGAGAGTAAAATAAACCTATCCCATGCACATTTTTTGTCTTCGTCCAGAGAAAACACCCAGAGATCCTACCTCCAAGGAATTTTGGCAAGCTGAAAGGATTTGGCAGGTCTAAGCAAATATATTACCAATGTATTTAAACCTGTCAAATCCTCTCAGATCTCCACAAGTGTCTTGGGGATGGGGTATAGGAGCTAGTGGGTCGTTTCTGGACAAGGTCCTGGTATGTATAACCGAGTGGGCATAAGGAGAGTGTAGTATGTTTACAGAAAGAGAGCACATACTTGAAGACAGCTATGAGTAGGTTGACCAGCAGGATGTTGGCCACCAGCAAGTAGCAGGCCATGATGGCAGGAACGATCCAGGCTCCCGTCTTACATGGCGGCAGAATCACAACATGCCCGTCGTCCGCCGTGATATTCTGGCCACACGGAGCTAAGCACAATGACACAACCACAGGCTCAGGATGTCACTCAAGGTGTCACAAAGACAAAACTATGACAAAATAAATGGGTAGCCTGTAGAGAGTTTCTATGACGGAACATTATAAATGAAGGCAAACATCTGTGCCAATTGTGCGTCAAAACGAATAAACATACAGACCAGGACAAGCAAGCCAACATAACAGATGAAGACACAATCAAATGAAAGGAATATGTCACCATACAATAGATACAAGCAAACCCAGGCAATCATACAGAACAAACAATCATTATGTTAACATCTAAAATAAACAAACCAACACATAAACAGGCCAACAAATACTTCAAGTTTTGCAAACAAACAAGAGGCATAATATACTGTATATATGCATATTTTTTTTTGGAGGGGATAGGAAGGAGTGAGCTCTAGAATGGAAAGGTCTTATGTGCTGAAATGTGTATCTCAAAATATAGAAACAAATATATTCATGGCAATAACTTGCATTCCCAATATATTTAAACATGGCATTGATGTTTAAAATATATTGTCACATATGTGTGCCATATCCTAGCTGAATAATGATTATACTACAGAGTAATTGAAATGTATTTAAGATACATCATATGTTTTTTCCATCAGTGATGGTTCAGTTGCTGTGGCTTTATAATGGGGACACTTTCACTTTGGATGCTCATTTGTTTGTTTGCCTATGAATCATTATATAATCATTATATTCATACGTAACTCTGGATTTCAATTGATCACACAAGGCAGCCCAAAGGTAGAGAACTGAAGTAATTTTCTCTTTATCTCGCATTTTTACACTCAAAGCAATTGGGTTAACAACTCTGACAACTGAACCACGTGAAAAAACAGATTGCCGTAGATGAAAGGTTATGATGTGTGTGTGTGTGTGTGTGTGTGTGTGTGTGTGTGTGTGTGTGTGTGTGTGTGTGTGTGTGTGTGTGTGTGTGTGTGTGTGTGTGTGTGTGTGTGTGTGTGTGTGTGTGTGTGTGTGTGTGTGTGAATACAGAGTAATATTAGATCTTGTGTACATACAGATGTAGGATCTTCATATGAACCAGTTTGATACAGCCGGGGAGTAAATACTGCAGCAAAAGGAAATGTAAATTATTGCGTGGATTATAATAGACATTTGTTTATGGTGTTTGATACATTTTTTTGATATGGCAAATCAGGTCTGACATTTTTAAGTGGAAATTAACATTTTTAGAGTACTTTTTAAATATCGAATACACTCCAAGTTTGCATTTCCTGCTGTGCAGCAACAAAAGAGTGAGCAAATTAAGATCCTACATCTGTATGTGTTTAGGAATGCTTTTGACATTCTGTAGGTGTGTACTGTATAAGTAACTGCGCTTTTGAAGGAGGTGTGTGTGTGTGTGTGTGTTTGGTTGTATTTATTGTATTTGCGTATCATGTTGACCTGTATGGATGAGAGGGCATTATTGTGAGTGTGGGTGTCTAGATGACATTTTGTCGATGTTGCAGTCCTGTTGTTCTAGTGAAAGCAGAGCTGGCGTTGAGGGATTGCGAAAAATGACATGAGTGAAGGACTGAGTTTACCTGGCAAACTTACTTTTCCAAAATAAAACAAAATAATGAAAATGTCAAAGGAGCAATGACAGTCTCCTTTGAGATTTAGTGTCATCAAAATAAATCAATAAATCAACCAAATGAAACCAAATAAGAATGCTACTGCCATGAAACACAGTTATTGACCTGTCAGCGTGTCGTGCTGCATGCTTATCCATAGAGTTGGAAAAGAGGACACACCTTCTATCTTTGCATTTGATCGCTTCTGTGACAGTATGGGCGGAGGTCATTAACTGGCAGCGCCGCTGAGGGCTATCGCCATCTCTTCTTATTCTATGAGTTTATTGGCGAGCCATAAAGAAACTGAAAAGGTGCAGACTTCCACCTACTGTGCAGGAGTGTGTATAATCTGAAAAGGCACAACGTGAAGGTTGGTGATTTACTGCCACCTGAAGTGCTGAAATGTTTTTTCAGGAGTATACAGTACCAGTCAAAAGTTTGGACACACCTACTCAATCAAGGGTTTTTATTTGTTTTTACTATTTTCTACATTGCAGAATAATAGTAAAGACATCAAAACTATGAAATAACACATATGGAATCATGTAGTAACCCAAAAAGTGTTTGTCACACCAGCCTTCGCTTTGGCTCCCCCTCCTGTCCAGCTCAGGCATTCGGCGTCGCCGGCCTTCTAGCTGCCGCCGAACTGACTGCTGGCAAACCCCCTTCACTCATCAACCCCGATCTCGTTTCGTCATCATTACACACACCTGGTTCCAATCCCCAATCTCCCTCTGCCATTTGTCTTTGTCGGTCATTGTAAATGTTACTTGTTTTCCTGAGAGGAATCTCTCCTACTATTTCCTGAGTACTTTATATTTTTCACTTTGGGTTCGCCCTGTGCCTTTTTGTTTATGAAGAAATACTTTAAGCACAACAGCGTTGTAGCCACCTTTGCCTTGATTACAGCCTTGCACACTCTTGGCATTCTCTCAACCAACTTCACCTGGAATGATTTTCCAACAGTCTTAAAGGAGAACTTGTTGGATGCTTTTCCTTCACTCTGTGGTCCAACTTATCCAAAACCATCTCAATTGGGTTGAGGCCAGGTGATTGTGGAGGCCAGGTCATCTGATGCAACACACCATCACTGTCCTTGGTCAAATAGCCCTTACAAAGCCTGGAGGTGTGTCCTGTTGAAAAACAAATTATAGTCCCACTAAGCGCAAACCAGATGGGATGGCGTATCGCTCCAGAATGCTGTGGTAGCCATGCTAGTTAAGTGGGCCTTGAATTCCAAATAAATCACAGACAGTGTCATCAACAAAGCACCATCACACCTCCTCTTCAATGCTTCACGGTGGGAACTACACATGAGGAGATCAATCCTTTCACCTACTCTGCGTCTCACAAAGACACAGCGGTTGGAACCAAAAATCTATCCATTGCTTATGTTTCTGGCCCAAGCAAGTTTCTTCCTCTTGTTGGTGTCCTTTAATAGTGGTTTCTTTGCAGCAATTCGACCATGAAGGCCTAATTCACGCAGTCTCCTCTGAACAGTTAATGTTGAGATGTGTCTGTTACTTGAACTCTGTGAAGCATTTATTTGGGCTGGTAGGCTGGTAACTCTAATGAACTTGTCCTCTGCAGCAGAGGTATCTCTGGGTCTTCCTTTCCTGTGGCGGTCTTCACGGGAGCCAGTTTCATCATAACACTTGAAGATTTTTGCAACTGCACTTGTTATTTTCCTTGTTATTTTCCTGATTGACTCACGTTCATGTCTTAAATGAATGATGGACTGTCGTTTCTCTTTGCTTATTTGAGCTGTTCTTGCCATAATATGGACTTGGTATTTTACCAAATAGGGCTATCTTCTGTATACCACCCTTAACTTGTCACAACAAAACTGATTGGCTCAAATATATAAAGAAGGAAAGAAATTCCACAAATGAACTTTTAATAAGGCACACCTGTTAACTGAAATGCATTCCATGAAGCTGGTTGAGAGAATGCCATGAGTGTGCAAAGCTGTCATCAAAGCAAAGGGTGGCTACTTTGAAGAATCTCAAAAATAAAAAATATATTTTGATTTATTTCACACTTTTTGGTTACTACATGATTCCATATGTGTTATTTTATAGATTTGATGTGTTCACTATTATTCTACAATGTAGAAAATATTAAAAATAAAGAAAAACCATCTAATGAGTCGGTGTGTCAAAACCTTTGACTGGTACTGTAATACATTGGCTCATCCCTTCTACTGACCTAGATGGAATTCTGGGTTCCCTCCTCAACCCATAAGAAGTCCCACCCAGTTCACTACATACAAATGGAAAAACCTTCAATGGTGCTGCCCATGCTAAAACAGACTTTGTGGCAAGTGCACCCTCTATCCATCTCTATGTGCATGTCTGACTAAATAGCTGCCCCTTGACGAGGGTTCAGTGATGGCATGGCAGTGAGGCTGGAATGGTGTAGGGAGGGGAGGGGACGGGGAGGGGTCTAATTATCGATTTACTGGCATTCTGATTGAACACAGCAATGTTGGTATGGACCATTATTACGCCAGGTTCCATGAGCTCGAAATTGATTTTCGACCATCCAGAGTTTTGAATTCAGCCTGTGCTTTAGCTTCCTACTATGCACATCTGAAACAAAGAACGACAGCATTATTTCAGATCTCTTCGCTTTGGGCTAGTCCTTCCATTCTATACACTCTCAAACATGCACGCACACACTCTCTTACAAAACTGATGGTGTATTCAGAGAGCAATCATATATCTTATTTCAGTCAATGACTAAATTACTAAGCAATGTTACCTGCTGTTACACATCACCTTACCTTATCAATGAGATAAGGTGAGCTTTTAGTGATCTGTCCTCAGGTTTTGTCAGAAAATCGAATATGGGTATTTTTTTATGGCAATATTGCATTCGCATGACCCGTGTGAATAAGAACGAACCAGGTCACCAATGTCTTTTTTTGAGCTAATAAAGTTCCCCATGAAACTGGGGACTGACATGAGAGATTCCAAGTGTGTGGCATTTCAGCACCTGGATGACTTCAGCTAGTCTGATGAGTGTGCGTGTGTGTGGGTTTGTGTGTGCACCCTGAGGCAGTAAGCCTTACACTCCGTGCTCAACTCTCCACCCCCCCTCCACCCACCCACCCCAATGTGGGCTTACGGTCGATCTGGTCGGCGAACACCTCTCCATAGATCATCCAGTAGGGCATGAAGAATATGTTCCGAGCCAGCATCCAGGACGGGTCCTCATTGGGGTTCAGGATGGCCTGCCGAGCCACCCCAAAACTCATCAACACCACCAGCATGATTATCACAAAGTACATCATGTCAATCATCTGAGAGGGAGACAAAAAAAGGAGTGGGAGGGAGGGTGGAAGGAAGGAAGGAGAAAAGAGGGTGAGAAGAGGGAGACAAGGAGAATGTTAGCTGACTGACTGCTCCTTAATTAGGAAAAACAACTTTTAGCCACTTCTGTGCTGGTATATCAAAGTGATGTGTGTGTTATGTTGTAATCTCAAACAGCTCTCTCAGACATGGGAAGCTAACAGACATCTCTGTCCTTTGATTCTTCCCCTCATCTAGTCTTCTTGACACTGTTATAACACACTCTCTGATCATTCATGAGCAAAGGCAGAATAGAGTTGAGGCTAAGGGCTTTTGTCAGGACACAATGTGCCGAACACATACTCAGGACTTCGACTCCCTATAAAAGGAACTTGATATAACTCATTCATATTTATAGCTACACTATACGGTTCCTTCGGAAACTATTCAGATCCATTGACCTTTTCCACATTTTGTTACGTTACAGCCTTATTCTAAAAGCAATCTACACACAAAACCCCATAACAACAAAGCAACAACAAAAAACGTTTTTTTTTACAAAAGTTTGCAAATATATTAAAAATAAAAAACAGAAATACCTGATTTACATAAGTATTCAGACCCTTTATTTTATCACGAGAGTCAAAATTGAGCTCAGGTGCATCCTGTTTTCATTGATCATCGTTGAGATGTTTCTACAACTTTATTGGAGTCCACCTGTGGTAAATTCAGTTGATTGGACATGATTTGGAAAGATCCCACAGTTGACAGCGCATGTCAGAGCAAAAACCAAGCTATGAGGTTGAAGGAATTGTCCGTAGAGCTCAGAGACAGGATTGTGATGAGGCACAGATCTGGGGATTAAAGGTCCCCAAGAACACAGTGGCCTCCATTATTCTTAAATGGAAAAAGTTTAGAACCACCAAGACTCTTCCTAGAGCTGGCTGCCCTGCAAAACTGAGCAATCAGGGGAGAACGGCCTTGGTCATGGACGTGACAAAGTACCCAATGGTCACTCTGACAGAGCTCTAGAGTTCCTATGTGGAGATGGGAGAACCTTCCAGAAGGATAACCATCTCTGCAGCACTTCACCAATCAGGCCTTTATGGTAGAGTGGCCAGACAGAAGCCATTCCTCAGTAAAAGGCTCATGACAGCCCGCTTGGAGTTTGCCAAAAGGCACCTAAAGACTCTCAGATCATGAGAAACAAGATTATCTGGCCTGAATGCCAAGTGTCACATCTGGAGGAAACCTGGCACCATCCCTAAGGTGAAGCATGGTGGTGGCAGCATCATGCTGTGGGGATGTTTTTCAGCAGCAGAGACTGGGAGACTAGTCAGGATCAATGCAAAGATGAACGGAGCAAAGTACAGAGGAATCCTTGATGAAAACCTGCTCCAGAGTGCTCAGGACCTCAGATTAGGGTGAAGGTTCACCTTCAAACAGAACAACGACACTAAGCACACAGCCAAGACAATACAGGAGTGGCTTCGGGACACTGGCCCAGCCAGAGCCCGGACTTGAACCCGATCGAACATCTCTGGAGAGATCTGAAAATAGCCGTGCAGCAACACTCCCCATCCAACCTGACAGAGCTTGAGAGGATCTTCAGAGGAGAATGGGAGAAACTACCCAAATACAGGTGTGCCAAACTTTTATTGTCATATCTAAGAAGACTCAAGGCTGCAATCGCTGCCAAAGGTGCTTCAACAAAGCACTGAGTAAAGGGTCTGAATACTTATGTAATTGTCATATTTCATGTTTTTATTTGTAATAAATAATAAATCGAAAAAACTATTTTTGCTTTGTCATTATGGGGTATTGTGTGTAGATTGGCTTGGTGTAAGCAATGATTGTATGGACTTTCAACCATTTTTAAATCCATGACACGGAGTGTGCAAGTGCAGAGAATCGGGACACAGCCAGTGGCACATCCCGCCCTCTCACCATCTTGCCGATCATCATGACGTATGGGCCCAGGTACTTGTTGACGCCAAAGATGTCGAGCAGCCGGATGTACCAATAGATAATGTTAACGCAGTAGATGACCCTTCCGTAGCTCATGAATGGTGGCTCCTGGAGACGGAGAACCATGCCCACGGAGAAAATGAGGATGGCCATGAGGTCCGTGATGTTCCAGTACTCCTGGAGCCACACCTTCACCTTCTGCAACAGCTTCCCTGGCTCCGACATCAGAATCTGGGGAGGTAGACAAGGAGGGAGGAATGGAGGGAAAGAGAGCGAAAGAGACGCATTTCAGTGTGCTCGCCATAAGAGGGCAGTGTGAGCCCATTTATTAAAGGTCACAGAGCGTCCTGAAGACTCTTCTACATAAATGGCTAAAGGTTTGGACACAGTAATTAACGCTTATGTACGTTGTTTTTTGCTCATGTATTTTATTTGATCTTGACCATTGGAAAATCTGTGGTTAATTGCCTAGATTGACACACTTCAAAATGTGCAACCCCTCCCTCTAGCATTTATCTGTGTTATAAATCAAATGTGCGTATGTTTGACTGTATTGAGAACTCCATGAGTTCAGTCATCTCTCTGCATGTGTGTGCCCTGCCCTACCTCTCTCATCTTCTCGATGCCATTGGTGAAGATGTAAGCGATGACTATCCACTCCTGCGGTGAGGGCCACAGGTCCATCTTCACCAGCACAATATAGTTAAACAGCATCAGATACGCCACATAGGCCATCTGGGGACAAACACACAGTGTCAGGGCCTCTCGGAGCACGTGGGGGGTCTTCACTGCATCCAGAGGGTCTTACAGATGACATAGGTTGTTGGAGGTTGGTCTTAATGGGGCAATCTGCAGTCGAAATAATAACAAAGCGGATTCCCCACCACTTTTGGTAGAAAGCTGAGCGATGGAACTGGAGAAATGTAACCACTCTCACATCCATAGACATAGCAATGGAAGCAAGGACCGACCATGCAAGATATCAAAATTACAGGTAAGCATGTTTTGAAGCATTTTTTTGTAAAGCATTTACATTTACAATGTTTACTAAACATTGGAGTAAAACAAGCTTATATTTTAGGTTCTGATATGGTATGACAGTTGAACTAAACACATTATATTCTTTGAGAATCAATGGGTTCATACAGGATCATTAATTGATCAATTCTAAAAATGGATGTGGCAGCTGCTGATTGCCCCATTGAGTAGTCTTAGAAGGCAATCAAATTGTTTTAGCAAGGAAAGTTAGGTTGCACTGCGGTATAGGTAGAAGATTTCTTAGTACCCATCACTGTACATAATGGTATAACCTTTAGAGTCTCAAGACAAGGGGGGAGGCATGTAATGTAGTGACCTCATGGAGCCTGCTTTACGAACTAGTCTAGTTAGTGGACCCTTTCCAGTCTCAACAACTTACTACAGAATTTGTTTTAGCAGGTAAGTTGACTGAGAACACATTCATATTTACAGCAACAACCAGGGGGATAGTTACAGGGGAGAGGAGGGTCGATGAATGAGCCAATTAGGAAACTGAGGATGATTAGGTGGCCATGATGGTATGAGGGCCAGATTGGGACTTTAGCCAGGACACCAGGGTTAACACCCCTACTCTTACAATAAGTGCCATGGGATCTTTAGTGATCACAGAAAGTCAGAACACCCGTTTAACAATCCATCCGAAAACACACAGGGCAATGTCCCTGTGTAGCGTGTCCCTGTGTAGTTTCAGAGGCAAGCCAAAAGTAGGACGCAGGGTTGTAAATGTTGCTGACCGAACTGGATCCCACCGCAGGGAGCTAAAAAGTACAATACAGCGTGACAAGACCGAGCATCTGTCGCTAAAATGAATCCATACATTTTACATGGGTTTTTTTCTGACCGGCACGGCGATAGAGCGGGAGAGATCGGCTTTCCATTAAGTGTTTCTTTTTTTACCTCCATGAATACGAGATAACCCTGCCTGCTAGGGAGTGATTGTGATGTTTCCATTGGATCGGCAGATTGAAAGAGGCAGCATGAAAGATGAAGACATCGATATTGCCAAATTAAAATGTCCAGCCTGTAGATACGATGCACGCAGACAATGCACACAGACACAGAAGCAAGCCCTGGGTCACACACTGCATCTATCCACTGGGCTCTCAAAAGGGTTCATTGTGAAGGGGTAAGGTTCTACATGAAATCTTTTTAATTCAGAAAACCCTATGGTTCTAGGTAGCAACACACCCTGACAGCAGACTCACTGTGTGAAACCAGAACTTGACGATGGGGGCGTTGTAGAACTCGTAGATCTTCCGGCCCATGGGGATGAGCCGGTGTCTATTCTGGACCTCCCCCACACCCTTCTTACGAGACGCCTCCGTGCTTACCTTACCCAGCATGGCCTGGGGCATCCCACCCAGAGAGACAGAAAGAAAGAGATGGAGAGAGATACGAAGATACAGGAGAGAGAGAATAAACAAATTAAAGAGCATTAGAGCTGTTCCTACAGTACACGTTAGTTGCATGAGCATAAGCAAGCACAGGCAAACTCATTCCGAATGTTGCATGTTAGGGACATGGAGTGCTGGTGAGGATGATGACACATATGACGGAGACAAACACTTACGGATCGAGTCTCAGACGACAGTGACGGACAGTAGAGAGAGAGAGAGAGAGAAAAAGAGAGTGAAAGAGAGAGAAAGAGAGAGAGAGAAAGCAAAGAAGAGAGAGGACAGCAAGGAGGAAAAAAGATGTCTGACATCCATTTCTAGGACTCACAGTAACACAGTTTGTCATCCATGACAGGGAGTGTCAAATCCCAGAGGTTATGATCATGGATGCCCATACCACAACACACCGCTGAGGAGTCAGCAAATTGTATTTTATTGTATTGTATTGCATGTTTTGGGAAAAGGGAGATACACCTCGCGATGAAAGAGCCAGATGCATGTGAAAATCACAATGCCATGCCAACATGCATATTTACACTGCATCTGGGTTGGGAGTGTCAGGGATTACAGTGTGTTTTTGGAGGCATCTGAGGATGACTTGCAATACAATACCGATGTATGTAGCATAGCATGTATTTGTATGAACCTGTCTGAGTCATAGTTCGGTTCTGGGCTGCATTTGAACATTCAGAAACCAGCAGCTCACAAGGCCAAGCGGAAGAGCTCATGACAGATGTAATCCTTTGGCAGAGTTTATTTTTGGGGTGTCGAAGAACTCTCTCATCAGCATTCTCATAAACTCCTGTTCCCAATGAGTTTTTGCGCCGGCTGGCTGACTAAATGCAGATGACAACATGTACCACAATGTCTATTTAGATGGACCGAGTCACCAATTGCCAGTTCTGCATTAAGCGAGGGTGTTCAAACAGTCAGGCTGTGTCTGAAGTGGAACACTATCCCCTATATAGTGTATTACTTAGGGCCCTAGACACGGTTTCCCGATAGCGATGGAACTTAGCCTTGCGAGTGTTTTAACAATGCATCTTTCCAACAACGGCCCAAAACAACACGCAGAGTGAACGTTTGGTAAGTGCTTCGCTGAGGCATGTGTCAAAACTGATGGGCCTGAAAAGAAAGGCTACGCTGCTCTTTGATCAGCTTTCTCCATTCAAATCTTACCTTAACATTAGAATTATTGCACAATACTGATGACGAATCAGCTCCTAGCCAGATATTATTACCTACGGCTGCAAATATTAGGCGGCTTATTGCTTACCCTATAATAATTCACTAAATCCACAAGCGATTAACAGTATTTCAATATGATTGAAATAGGCCTGTAACCTAGGCTATTTATATTTGAATGCACCTATCTCAGTTTTAATTTGAAGCATCTTCTTATTTGTAGTCAACTTAGTTCAGAAGTTTTTACAGTCACAGAGAGGCAGATAAACCATGTGATTCTACGTTTAGCAGAGATCTTCTGTGTATAGAAACGCGGGGAGGGCAAAAAAGGCATCTAACGACGCACTTCGCTGTTCTACGAGTGGTCTGAGGAAGGCGTTCGATTACGAACGTTTTCAAGTGCAACGTCACCAACGATGGTTTTGGGAAACAGCTCTGAGATTTAACGATGCTCCTACGAAGGTTTGAGCAATGAACTTAGCCTTAAGATGCTTTTGCGAAACCAGGCCCTGGTCAAAAGCGGTGCACTACACAGGGGATAGGGTGCCATTTCAGACACACCCACAGACTGTGCATCAGCGCAGGCCAGGCAGGCAGGCACAGTTAGTAACCTGAGCAGCTTAAAGCTGCTGCCGTAAATCAGATGAGCGACACTCTCTCTTAGCAGCATGCAAGTTGATGCATGGTTGCCAGCGCCACTGGTGAAAATGAGGGGCAGCAGTCGCATATGGTACTGTACCTCTAGTAAGACCTTGGCTAGGAATGGGAGAGAGGGAGCGAGATAGGGGAAAGAGAGAGGGGAAAAGACAAAGAGAGTGAAAGGAACAGGGAGAGAGAGAGAAGGGGGGAAGGGAAAGAGAGACAGAGAGGGAGGGAAAGCAAAAGAGAGGGGGAAAGGGAGAGGGACACAGAGAGAGAGAGAGAGAGAGAGAGAGAGAGAGAGAGAGAGAGAGAGAGAGAGAGAGAGAGAGACATACACAACGAGCCTACGCCGGCAAAACAGACTGAGACGTTACAACTCCACAACCACGTCTTCGGCCGCGACCACAGGAAATGAGAAGCGGGACGACAGGTAGGTTTGGGGGCAGGGCAGAGCTGTTCTTACTGCCCCTCTGGTTGGCCGTAATAGGGTAGGGACTAGGCTTGGATCAGAGTGTAGGGACAATAATAATGGAGTGTGTTTGTTACAGTTTTTCTCAATTTCTGAAACACTGAAACCCATTGGCTGAACAAAGTTCTCAGTTGCCTGGACTCATTTAGCTAATTATGCAGTCTGTTGTCAATACCTTAAACCATTTCACATGGTAAAACACAATTTGCAGATCTCACTTAGACTTTTCAGCAAAACTCTAAACACATTCTCATTCTCAAAACACATTCTGCACTCTAATGCACATGTCATCCTTACTAGTAAACACAAGTGGCAACAATCAAATGCAAATAGAGAACATATGTCATTGATTGAACACAACCACTCATAATTGATTTAACCTGTTTCAAATGATGCGACACAACCAATATAAGCCAGTTCAGAGAGCAAACAGGTTGTTGAAGGTGGGAAGAAGAAAGTCTGAGAATGGATAGAAGAAACAATGTGAGAGGACGAGGACGAGTGCGTATGCGAGGTGGGCGACGAGGAGGGCAAGAAAGAGGAAGAGGAGGACGAAGAGGAAGACAAAGAGTGGAAATATCTGATGAAATTCGAGCAACAGTTATAGATCAACAGTTATAGTTATAGTTAACTTTCTTGTCCATGGACTGACAATGAGGGAAGCAGGACTTAGAGTGCAACCCCATTTGAGCCGATTTTCTGTGTCCACCATAGTAAGGACATTCAGAGAAGAGAACAGGTACAGGATACTACTGTATTTTTGTAATTGTAAATTTACTGTACTACACTATATGCAGCTGTTTCAATAGACATTTGTAAAGTTAATCAATGTATGTATTGTACTGCATGAATATGTTTTGTAACTGCAAAACTACTTTTTGTGGAATTGCAAGGCTGCCACATGCAGGTGGAAGGACAGCTATATTCACTCGGGAGCAAGAGGCCGTTATAGTTGGCATGGTCCTTCAAGATAATGCAATACGACTCAGGAACGAGTGATACAAGACAACACACACTTCCAGGGATTCGACAGTGTGAGCATTTCCACAATTGACCGTGTCCTCCATCGTAACAGGATGCGAAGGAAACAAGTATACAGAGTACCTTTTGAGCGCAACTCACCAAGGGTGAAAGAACTGCGAGCTCAGTATGTGCAAGTAAGTGTACATTCAGAAACATTTACTGTAATCCAGATTGTCTACAGTACTAACACATACTATGTGAATGAAATTACTCTTCAGTACATACAATGTATGTGAATCAGAAGCCTAATTGTACTCTACAGTATAGCACTGTCTCTGTACGACTTACAAAATCTACACAGACAATATTTGACTTGGAATCCTTGGACAGACCCCATGAGTTCATCTTTGTCGATGAAGCAGGCTTCAATCTAACAAAGAGGAGAAGGAGAGGCCAAAACATGATTGGACAGCGGACCATTGTTGAAGTCCCTGGTCAACGAGGTGGCAATGTCACAATCTGTGCTGCTATCAGCAACCATGGTGTTCTACATCACCATGTTACACTCGGGCCATATAACACCCAGCACCTTCTAAGATGTATTGCCAATCTAAGAGATATTTTAGTAGCAGGTTCAAGAGCAGCAGGGTCAAGAGCTAAATGAGAATCCCATTCCCACCTATGTGATAGTGTGAGACAATGTCAGTTTCCACCGAGCTGCTCAGGTAAGGGAATGGTTTAACATCAATGGGCAGTTTATGACCTTGTACCTCACTCCATACTCGCCTTTCCTGAATCCGATTGAGGAGTTTTTCTCCTCTTGGAGATGGAAAGTGTATGATAGACAACCCTACATCAGAGTAAATCTGCTGCAAGCCATGGATTTAGCCTGTGGTGATATAGGTGAGGGATCATGTCAAGGCTGGATACAGCACACAAGAGGCTTCTTCCCCCGTTGCCTCAGGAGGGACAATATTGCTTGTGATGTCGACGAAGTGCTCTGGCCTGACCCAGCCCAAAGACAAGAAGTAGCACATTGATCACGTTTACTCCTTTGATTGTTGTCCCTTTTAGTATTGTATACTGTAGTACAGTGCATTGTAGGCTGTATACTTTACAATGGACAAATTGTATGGCCCTGAACATTGTGCTTTCCATTTATTAACAGTACTGACTGCTGCAGGGTACAGTAATGTAAAAATAGGGGTACAAGGTGGAGGAAGAACAAAAAACAAAATTGCAAAGAGCAAAGCAGAGTAGTAATTTCTGATCAATTTTGAGCTACTATGATAGAACATGTTTTTGTTCATCAAAAGACAATGACGGAAAAATATGAATATTGTTTTTGATTAAAAATGTACTTCTCCCTGAGAATGTGTTTTCTATTTTTCAGGTGTATTGTTTACTGACTGCTTGAGAGTGTATATCATTTTGATCACCTTGTTTATGATTTGAGAGCAGTGTTTGATTCTGAACACAGGTAAAACTGTTTTGAGGCGAATGTTTGATTTTGCGAGAGGAGTCAGAGGTTATGTAAATAGTGTTTGAAGATGAGGTTTGGAGCAAGGTTTCAGAAATTGTGTTTTAGCAATTGAGAAAAACTAGAGAGAGAGAAAGAGAGAGAGCGAGACTAAAGTGTGTGTACTTTAAGCTGGACATAAAAGTCGCCCCTAGAAGTCGCCCCTTACCACAGATCTTGGGGGGGGGGGGTTGAAAATATATCTGACCATGAAAAGCTGTGCTTCGAATTTTGTTTAGTTGAGGGGCAGGAGCTGGCTAAGGGTGTGTTCGAAATGCCCCCCTATTCCCTATATAGTAGGGAATACTAATAGGCTTCCATTTCAGACGCAGCCTGCGTGTGTATAGTCTGAAGGCAGGGCTGAGGTGGGTGCTCTCACCACGGAGTTGTACTGCGTCTCACAGTAGGATCTTACTGTGAACTCCATGTCCTCTTCCTCCTTTTCTTTGGCGGGCTCGGGCTCTTCCTCCTCCTTCTCCTGCAGGTAGGTGTCCTGGTCTTGAGGCATGTACGACATCTCATCCTTGTTCTTAAACTCCAGACTCAGGATGGACGGAGGCAGCAGCAGGCCCAAGATCACCTGGGCAGGGGGGTGGAGTTAGACACATGGAGGGGCAATACACACAAACAGATACAGGGACGCTGCTTCAAAAGTTGTCACGTGGCACGACGTTGGAAGAGTTATGGTCATATTGCGTGGGTCCACTGCATGTCAGTGTTTTCGCCGATCAAGTGACAAACTTGTTCCTTTCCATTCTTCCCAAAACAAATGTTATGAATACCCATGGTAATACCCATACTATGGTAAATCCCTCACATCTTGCAACTTTGATATTAAAAGTTGCTCAAATGTCTTGTTGAACCAGTGGATCTGTATAAAGACACAGGTGAGCACACACACATCCACGCCACACACACTCCCAAATACACACATACACGCAGACACACAGACACCACCATTCGTATCCCACATGTCCATATTATTTTGGAGCTCGTCACTGTGAAATTGCATAATGCTATGGCTGACGTGCAAGTGAGATAGTTTGCGTGTTTGATGCAGTGGAGACGAGCGAGCTTATCTGAGAATCAATTAAAGAGGCATTAGTCCAGACAGCTAGAGATGGTTAGAGTAGCAGAGAAATGAGAAGAACACACAGCCAGGGGATAAAGGATATAATCAAGCTGTTAACACCTCCACTACATTAAAGTCAGACAAAAGGGGGATGAGGGGCGTGAGAGAGGGGTATTAGGGAGTGGAATGTAAAGGGAAGTGTCGTTAAACTGTGGAGGGAGATATCTGTTTCAGGTCTGTGCAGCAGGCCAGAGTCGTATCCATTAGTGCACACCGTAGAAAAACATTTTGCAACAAAATACGAAAACAAGCGTTTCTCATTGGACAAGTTCAGGTAGTTCCTTCCTGTTTCAGTCTGTTTTCTTCCGTCTGGTGCCTAGTGAATACAACCCAGACAGGGAGGTGTGTGTGGTGGGGCTTTATAGGTCATGAGTGTGTCTGTTTACCAACCAGCTCTATACTGCACCTGGATTCATCCTTGATCCTTCTTACACACAACCAACCAGCGGCCCCATGCACAACTACTCAAAATAAGAAATGACTGTGCCCTTTCATGACCTAAGCAGCTGTATGCTGTCAAACCTCAGCCAACTCATTGGCTAACCTACTTGCCTGGGCTGAGTAATAGCACAAACCTTTACAGTGTAACTGTAGGTGAGTAAATCAAGATGAACAGTGTTAGGAATGGTCAAACGACAGCTCAAATATGGGATATCATTTGCCATTATGCCCAGCGGGTCAAACAGGGTAATTGCAACATGTTTTTCCAGCTGGGTATGGTAATGCTTCACCTTCAATTAAAATCTACAGTAGTCTACAATAAAATCTACTTCCATAAGTATGTCTGTCAGTCAATCAGTCAGATGGTCAACCTCTGAAACCCCATTTAGACAATGCACCGTGTGACCCCTGGCCCTTCTGACCTTCAGCCCAGAGTTCTTGCGCATGCGCAGGCGTCCCATCCACATGTCAGTGAGCAGCATCTGGCTGCAGGTGTGGGCGATGAAGTCACGGTGCTTGGCGGCCACGGCCAGCTGCAGGCAGGTGGCATTACTCCAGTTCTTCAGCTCATAGGTCAGCAACTTCATGGCCATCTGCTCGTCCTGCTTGTATGACTGGTCCAGCAGCTCCACAGCCAACTGTCCAAACTCTCTGAAACACACACATAGGATGTCACACAGTGAATGTTTGAGATGAACTACGCTACATTGCAGTTTGACATATAAACATAATTAAGTGTTATACCATGGCATTGCGAAATACCCCTTTCTGATTGGCTTGAAGGGCATTCTAGAGCGTGCATTATTTCCCTATAACGCACAGTATATTTGCACGGTAGAATTCAATGGCTATAGTTTATTTTTACAAGATTTGTTTGAGCTGCTTTTGAATGTGAAAGTCGAATTGAAAACAGTATTGGTATTGTTGATTGTTTTGATTTTATTTTTTATAGTAAGCTAGGACTGATGGTTTGATTAGCTAAACTAGCAAGTCTGTTTGTTTGGATACCACAGCAACTACTGTAGCTATCTAGTAAACCTGCTCGCTGCTTTTTAAAATACATTTGACCTTTATTTTATTTAACCTTTATTTACTTCAGTGGATGTTGAACACATTTCTACCAGCAAATGAACATATTTCTAGTGGCAATTATGTTAAATTATAGCCATGGTATGATTTGACTATGTTGGTAACCTGTTGTATCATACAGCACCAACATTAAAGCACAAACATTAAAATTCCACAACATACCCATATAAGTGTTCTGAGAGAGATGCTAACAGAGCGTTCGCAGTCTATTTTCTAGGCTGTGCCTCTTATATAATGGAAAGCTTTGCTACACACATGGAAACGCACATATACAAACACACACGCACGCACGCCCACACACACACACACACACACGCACGCACACACACACACGCACGCACACACACACACGCACGCACGCACGCACGCACACACACACACGCACGCACACACGCCCACGCACGCACGCACACACACGCACACACACACACACACACACACAAACACACACACACACACACACACACACACACACACACACACACTAGTCAAAGGATTAAGATAAGACTTCAACAGCAAGCTGGTCAAAATCTCTGCGGAAAATAAAAACCAAATGGGTTTGCACTTGGCAGAAAGAGTGGTGTCAGGGCTTTGAGGAGTATGGCAGTATGTGTTTGGGTGTGTGTGTGTGTGTGGCACCTGTGAGTTCTTTCCTATAACCAACTTCCAACATTTCCATAACAGTCTTTTTAATTGAGCAAGAACACACACACACACACTTTCATCCCACACACATGCCATTAGCTAAACTACATGTGTGTCATTAGCTAGAGTATGTGTGTTGGTATTATTAGTTGCATTTATCTATGGCGTCCTATGAGATCTGTGTGTTATCTAAAGCAGGTCACGATGTGAGGAGGAGTGTGGATGCTGCTCCATTGCCGACTCCCAGCTCAACTTTAATCATTCAGAAGAAAACTTTCCATAAGAGGCACAGCCTAGAAAACAGACTGCGCACGCTCTGTTAGCATCTCTCTCAGAACACTTATATGGGTGTGTAATGGAATTTTAATGTTTGTGCTTTTCTTATAACTATTTTCTGTGTTCTATCTATGTGCTGTTCATGCAAGTGGCTGAACAAATCCTCACTATCAGCAGCTGCAATTTGGCAGTACGCCCAGACCTTGTTTTGAGAATGAACGAAAGATATCTCAGTTTCAAGGTCTCAGTTTAGAGATAAGAAGCCTCGTGAGATATTGGTCTGTCACATGTTGTGAACCAGTATTGGTCAGTCACATGAATGAAACAAAACAGAAATTATGAATTAATTATGCTAAATCATGCAAATATAACTTGTCTGTGTATAGCCATATAAAAGACAACTGCTGGGACTGCCCAGACAGAGCTCTTGATTGACATGTGTACTATGGTGCATTGAGTTGGTTGGAACCTCCCCAGCATGCTGACAAATAAACAATGATTAATTTAAGATTGACTTTGAGTGTCCTGTGTAAGAATTCCCATGGCAATTTTGCGTCACAAACTGGATTATGGATTCTGCCTGCGGAGCTTTCCAGTGGGGGTCTGTGAGGAAAACTGGTGTCACATTTTATGAAGTGCGAGGGACATTCCGATCTGACCAAAAGAGGACGAGGACCCAACCAGACCAGACCCTTGCTATGAGCCTCCCAGGAGGAGACACATCATCTGCAAACAATTGACGGCACCTGATTTCAGTAAGTCAATGTAAATGAACCCGTATAAATATATATATACAACCAATAAAAATGAACATAAATATGTAGAAGTAGGGTACCACTAGCCTACAAGATAACACAAGGTGTTTTTGATTTCGGGGTGTTATTTACATTTATGGGAAGCGGCAAGACTACAGAGCCTATAGAGACCATAGTATTTATGGAATTATAAACTATTGATACTATGATGCTGAGGGACTGTAGATGCTGAGGGACTATAGATGCTGTAGGGACCATAGATGCTATAACTATAGGGACTATGGTGCTATGATATGGGAGGATAAGCTGAACGATTGATATTTGGATAACAAGAGCTGATTGGCATTTGGATAAGAAATTATTGAAATGATTACTAATAAGATTGGAATTTGACATTAGGATAATTAGCTGATTGAAATGTTGATAATAAGAGGATGGAAAGCTATTTAAGCTATTTAAGCTATTTAGTATTGAGTGAATCAGAGCTGTCAGGGGACTAGCTTAGATGTGAAAGAGGTGAATGAATGCCACAACCAGTTCTTTGTGAGCTGAGTTTTCCAGTTCTGTGTGAGCGGATCTGTAACGTTATCTAGGGGTCTGTCCAACACTGCCATTGGATCTACAGGTAGAGGATAACATGTCTCAGAAATCATATACATAACATGTCTCAGAAGATAACATGTCTCGTTAGTAACGAGGATAACATGTCTCGGAGATTAACATGACTTTAGATTATATGAGGATAATGGAATTTGATGTATAATGTTATTATGTATGGAGATATGAAAGAAGAGAGAACTATTTCCAAAAATGCTGGCTGTTAAATAGAACTAGTGTAAATGTCAAACCCCTGTATGAATAGAACACGAGTCTAGAGGAGGAATTTGTGATGTCACACACGTGACATAATATTGCGTGACATAATATTGCGTATAATACTATGCCGATCTGATGAAGTAAGAATAGAAAAATAATAATAATATACAACCTGCACACCCACACGTAGACGTACGTGAGTGGTGAAAAAAGTATTCTGAGGAATGTTCAGAATGGTCCCTTTAAAGGCCATTTGAAGTATGATAAGGTTAAAGTGTTGTATGGGACTTGACTTTCCCATAACCAATAAAACCATAAAGAGGAAAGGTAGAAGATTTCCTCCAGCCAGGTAATGCATTTTGAAACAAGCCTATACTTTGTGAAATAGAACCAATGATTTTCTGTATTCATCTACTCAAGTTTAAAGTGTTAGGTAGAGACTTATTATGATCAGAGCATGCCATCTACTGGGGACTGAGACAGTGTCAACAAGTTGATATATATTGATCCCTCCAAAGCATTACACATGAATCTCAAAATAACTCACATTTAATAAATATTGAAGCAGAAAGTGAGATAGAGATTGGGAATAATAATATAGAGTAGCTTTTTGAAGGTATACACACTGAAATCAAACAGGCTGTGAGAAACACAGTGGCGTTATTAGGGACAGTTTGTACATAATTTTATGTCAATGCATCAGGTCAAAAAGATTACGATTACAAGAGAAGTGTTTACTTTAGAAGGTGCCCAACTCAGCTTTACCGTATCATCTGATATGTCTGAAGTAAAAATGTGTCTGAAGTATAATTCTGTATACACAACGATTTATTGAGACTTCCCACCCAAGATGCAGTAAACTCAATTACTGATTACAACATTTTAGGACGGATTAAAATGTAACATAGTTTATTTTCTTTCTTCCAGGACTGATGGAATGTCCGCTACCAAGGATTGTTTTTCAAGTTGATCAATGATTCTCCCTTTGAAAGGCTTCATGAGGCAATGCCTTGGGAGAGCAGTTAAAAGTGCCCTGATCCAGCTGTTAAGGGACCTCCCAAATTAAGCAAGGCCTGGCCATTTTGTTTGTCTTTTACCCTACACATTTTGCCACACACACATGCCAGTACCCACACACAACCCACTTGTTAATGAATATTTATTAGTGGTTAATATTCTGTTTGATTTAGAAGTGTGTTTGTGGTGTTTTTTCACGGGTTAGAAAGGATGCTGTACTCAGATGATCGTTTCTATTGTCAGAGTCTTGGTTGCACACATGTAAATTCTCTTGATTAGAAGAAATGAACTGAAAAACCCAATGTAAACCTAATACACAACACATTTGAAATGTTTGAAATATCTTTAAATAATGTCTGATGTGCAGGAAAACAAACACTCACTTAATTGGGCTGACTGACCTCTGACCTCTGTTCTGACTTCCTGGTGAGCCCTGATCACCTTTATTTCACCTTTATTTAACCAGGTAGGCCAGTTGAGAACAAGTTCTCATTTACAACTGCGACCTGGCCAAGATAAAGCAAAGCAGTGCGACAAAAACAACAACACAGAGTTACAAATAAACAAACGTACAATAACACAAAAGAAAAGTAAAATAGAAAGATATATGTACAGTGTGTGCAAAGGTAGAAGAGTAAGGAGGTAGGCAATAAATAGGCCATAGAGGTGAAAATAATTACAATTTAGCATTAACACTGGAGTGATATATGTGCAGATGATGATGTGCAAGTAGAGATATTGGGGTGCGAAAGAGCAAGAGGGTAAGTAATAATATGGGGACGAGGTAGTCAGTGAGCTATTTACAGATTGGCTGTGTACAGGTACAGTGATCGGTAAGATGCTCTGACAGCTGATGCTTAAAGTTAGAGAGGGAGATATACAGTTGAAGTCGGAAGTTTACATACACTTAGGTTGGAGTCATTAAAACTTGTTTTTAAACCACTCCACAAATGTCTTGTTAACAAACTATAGTTTTGGCAAGTCGGTAAGTAATTTTTTCAACAATTGATTACAGATATATTATTTCACTTATCATTCACTGTATCACAATTCCAGTGGGTCAGAAGTTTACATACATTATGTTGACTGTGCCTTTAAACAGCTTGGAAAATTCCAGAAAATTATGTCATGGCTTCTTTAGAAGCTTCTAATAGGCTAATTGACATCATTTGATTCATTTGGAGGTGTACCTGTTGATGTATTTCAAGGCCTACCTTCAAACTCAGTGCCTCTTTGATTGAAATCATGGGAAAATCAAAAGAAATCAGCCAAGACCTCAGAAAAAAAATTGCAGACATCCACAAGTCTGGTTAATCCTTGGGAGCAATTTCAAATGCCTGATGGTACCATGTTCATCTGTACAACCAATAGTATGCAAGTATAAACACCATGGGACCACGCAGCCATCATACCGCTCAGGAAGGAGACACATTCTGTCTCCTAGAGATGAACGTACTGTGGTGCGAAAAGTGCAAATCAACCCCAGAACAACAGCAAAGGACCTTGTGAAGATGCTGGAGGAAACAGGTACAAAAGTATCTATATCCACAGTAAAACAGAATGCGTCTCCTATATCGAGATAACCTGAAAGGCCGCTCAGCAAGGAAGAATCCATTGCTCCAAAACCACCATGAAAAAGCCAGACTACCGTTTACAACTGCACAATTTTGGGATAAATGTCCTCTGGTCTGAACTGTTTGGCCATAATGACCGTCGTTATGTTTGGAGGAAAAAAGGAGAGGCTTGCAAGCCGAAGAACACCATCCCAACCGTGAAGCATGGGGGTGGCAGCATCATGTTGTGGGGGTGCTTTGCCGCAGGAGGGACTGGTGCAGTTCACAAAATAGATGGCATCATGAGGGATGATAATTATGCGGATATATTGAAGCATTATCTCAAGACATCAGTCAGGAAGTTACAGCTTGGTTGCAAATGGGTCTTCCAAATGGACAATGACCCCAAGCACACTTCCAAAGTTGTGGCAAAATGGCTTTAGGACAACAATTCAAGGTATTGGAGTGTCCATCACAATGCCCTGACCTCAATCCTACAGAAAATTTGTTGGCAGAACTGAAAAAGTGTGTGTGAGCAAGGAGGCCTACAAACCTGACTCAGTAACACCAGCTCTGTCAGGAAGAATTGGCCAAAACTCACCCAACTTATTGTGGGAAGCTTGTGGAAGGCTACCTGAAATGTTTGACCCAAGGTAAACAATTTAAAGGCAGTGTATGTAAACTTCTGACCCACTGGGAATGTGATGAAATAAATAAAAGCTGAAATAAGTCATTCTCTCTACTATTTTTCTGACATTTCACATTCTTAAATAAAAGTGGGGATCCTAACTGACCTAAAACAGGGAATCTTTACATACCTTAAGGGAAGATTTCGGCAGTACCTGTATGGTTAGTGAGAAAGTCCATATTGCAAATGTACGGTCCCTTACTAGACGTCCGAAATCGTTTGTAAAATTCGCGGACGGCGTCGGGCCGAGCGGCAGGGCCGGACCTACCAGGAAGTCATCAAATGAACTTTGTCGGACATTCGGTTTCCGTTTTACAAAAATAATAAGATTTAGGTCATTTTTCCGTTGTCCCGGAAATTCCCACAAGAGGGCATAAGCAATCATATTGCTATTGGACAAAACATCACGATTCACGACGGGGCCTTATCTCGAAAACTGAAAATATTTAGAAGCCGAAACTCGGTGAGCGTAGGGGCGGCATAATGGGCAGTTGGCCCCGAACAAGATGGCATCTAGGCCTCAACGGTTTTTGAGTTATGGCCATTTCTCTGGGATTAAAGGTCCAAAATGAAAATAGAGAAATTATTTTTCCACTTCACGTCAAAGTCAAGGAGCCTCCGGTGTCAATAAAAAAAGAACCAGCCATTTATCTATCGTCATTTAAGAGAAATCGTACAACGACACCTTGGTGATGTTCACGGATAGGTGTTTTTTTTTTCAACGGTTACAGATCCAGTTGCAGGGTGTTCTTACGAATCTTTTTAAAGTGTGCTGCAGAGCTCTGCGAGATTTCTGTGATTTTCTATGATTTTCTGAAATAACACACACTCACTAAACCCTCCGTAAATAACTCAGTTCTTAACGTAAAGACTTAAAACTCAGGATTCTGTAAAGGCATACCCCAATCATGATATGAGTTTATTTATAGCTTCCTGTGCCAACCGGAAGTGCCTTAAATGGTGTCACAGTGGCAGTTTCCAAGGGTTAAAAAGGTCAGATCTTTTCAAAACTTCATATGTGTGATTAGGCAACCTCCATAAACTGTAAGTCAGTCACACAGAAACACACACACAGCAAGGATGGAGTGACAAAGTGCGGTGCTTAAAGACACACAAAGCCTAAAAAGTGGGTTTGGTGTCAATTGGTATCAGTTTGGTGTCAGAATGACATCTAATTGACTGATGGACACTGACTTGCTAGTTGACTTTTGTACATTAGCAATATGTTTAAACGGAGAGGGACCATCACCAAAATGGCATTCTGAAATCAACACAAAAAATGGCATCACCATAGTCTCCAGACTGTGCCGAGTTCAATGAGACGCCCCGCTTGACCGTAGCTTGCTCTGAGTGCAGTGACCTTGAAAAAAAGCAGAACCAAAATGAAGCCTGGCCCTCAATGTCATTTGCTTTTGGGTGACAGTGAGATCGTTAGGGTGAGAAGCACAATTCGACCTCAGGTACGTTCCTAAGGTCCTCCCAATCCGTGCAAGCCTAACCTTGACCGTGTAGCATTAACCCTTAATAGTTAACAGAAGGTGTTTACTTCAAAGAGTTTGCATTGACTTCTCTCCCCATAGGAATACATTGCCTGCACCTCTAAATTCAACCTGAAGCCTATGTGGGTTATGAATGCCTTATGAACCTGTCTTCTATGACAGTCCATCAGACCACTATGAGGTCTACCTGTGCCAATTCTAAGCTTCCTGAAGCAACCGGAAGTGGTTGAAATCACCTTATCAGTGTTGATCCATACACTGCCTGCAGTTTGATAGACATAGTGCATTCAACCCTGTGTAGATAAGTCAATTCTTAACTTAAAGACTTAAAACTCAGGATTCTGTAAGTGGCTATGTCAATCAAGACATGTGTTTACTTATAGCTTCCTGTGCCAACCGGAAGTGCCTTTAATTGGGTCACACTGTCTGTTTTGAACGGTTAAAAAAGTCACATCTTTCCAAAGCTTCATATGTGTGACTAGGTAAACCTCATGAACTGTAAATCAGTCATTTCTCCCAACAGATGTCAAAGAAAAGCTGTAACACACACACACAGCAAGGATAGAGTTAAAAAGTGCGGTGCTCAAAGACACAGAGAGCAGGCAATGGCATAAACATAATCTCTAGGCCGTGCCGAGTTCAACGAGATATCCCGCTTGACCGTAGCTCGCTCGGTCTGAGCGCAGCGACCATGAGAAAAGTAGGCCCAAAATTAAGCCTGCCCCACCACGTTATTTGGTTTTGGGTGACAGTGAGAGAACCTTTAGGGTGAGAAGCACAATTCGACCTCAGGTATGTTCCTAAGGTCCTTCCGATCCGTGCAAGCCTAACGTTGACCGTGTGGCATTAACCCTTAATAGTTAAAAGAAGGTGTCTACTTCAAAGAGTTTGCATTGACTTCTCTCCCCATAGGAATACATTGCCTGCACCCCTAAATTCAACATGAAGTCTATATGGGTTATGAATGCCGTGTGAACCTGTCTTTGGTAACAGTCCATCAGGCCAGTATGAGGTCTACCTGTGTTGATTCTACGCTTCCTGGACCAACCGGAAGTGGTTAAAATCACCCTAAAAGTGTTTTTCCATACCCTGCCTGCAGTTTGATAGACATAGTGCATTCAACCCTGTGTAAATCAGTCAATTCTTAATGTAAGGACTTAAAACTCAGGATTCTGTAACAGCATACCCCAGTGAGGATATGTGTTGACTTATAGCTTCCTGTGCCAACCGGAAGTGCCATAATTGGTGTCTCAGGGGCTGTTTCGAGGGGTTAAAAAAGTCAGATCTGTCCAAAACTTCATATGTGTGATTAGGCAACCCCCATGAACTGTAAATCAGTCATTTTTCCCATAAAATTTCAAAGGAAAACTAAATCACACAGACACACAACTTGGAAGGAGGGACGTATTGGGGTTTGTAGAGACAGACAGTGCCTCCAATAGTTAGCTTTGTTCGAGCTAAAAAAGAACCGTCAGACCTAGAGTTCCGAAACTTTAGAAACCTGTTCTAGACCTCAGGTCGATAGTGCGTGGTGAGTTACGTGGCTCTAGATGGTTCTCGGACCGAGAAACAGCTTCGTACATTTGCAATGACTTCAATTCATTTTGACCATTACGAAAATGGCGACATTTAGAAATGTCTCAGAGACACAAGACTAGGTGCATTGCGACCGTCTCGGCCCATATAGACAGACCCCAACGTTTCTGTCCGATAGCTCATTCAAGGACCCCGTAGCAAGTCATGGAAAAAAATGGATTTTCAGCATCAATTAGGGTTTTGCTCGGACACCAAATGACCGATCGAGCCGAAACTTGGGATTCGGGGTAGCCTCAGCTAGGCCTACACATAACATAAGAAATGGACCCGCAGCTAGAACGTAACTACGTGTTTTATGTTTTTTTATGGTTTGAACATAAGGCGTTGTGAATTTTGGGCCAGCTCTGAAGTATGTGATAGTTGGCTACTAAACGAGTTGGAAAAAGTGGGTTTAGTGTCAGTTTGTATCAGTTTGTTGTCGGAATGATATCTAATTGACTGATGGACGGTGACTTGCTGGTGACTCTTGTCCATTTGCAATATGTTTAAACAGTGAGGTACCATCACCAAAAGTGACATTCTGAAATCAACCCTAACGAGCCATTGAGAGGAACCAGAATCACTGCCCAGCCATCCCGAGTTCATCGGGCCAGTCAATTTCACATTCCTGCAGGGTTTTTATAGCATGACAAATTCGTGATGGTACCTGCCCATTGAACCATATTGCAAATGCACAGTGACTTTGCAAAAGTAAGAAAACATAAACAAATGGACATAATGAAATCACCTTATTTTTATTTTTGGGTTACCAGTTGCACAACAATGCACGTGCATTTGCAATATGATTCTATAGTGAAAAAACATCACCTAATGGACATTCTGAAATCAACCCTAACGAGCGATTGAGATGAACCAGAATCACTGCCCAGCCATCCCGAGTTCATCGGGCCAGTCAATTTCACATTCCTGCAGGGTTTTTATAGCATGACAAATTCGTGATGGTACCTGCCCATTGAACCATATTGCAAATGCACAGTGACTTTGCAAAAGTGAGAAAACATAAACAAATGGACATGATGAAATCAACACAACGAGTGATGAAAGGTACAACTATCACTGCTCGGCCATCCTGTGTTCATCAGGCCAGTCAATTTTGCATTTTTGGGCATGTGAAATTTCATATGGTAAATGCCAATTGAACCATATTGCAAATGCACGCGCACTTGCAATATGATTCAACAGTGAAAAACATCACAAAATGGACATGATGAAGTCAACACAACGAGCAATGGAAAGGAGCAACTATCACTGTCAGGCCATCCCGAGTTTATCTGGCCAGTCAATTTTGCATTTCTGCAGGATTTTTGAGCATGTCAAATTTCATATGGTAAATGCCCATTGAACCTTATGGCAAATGCACGCGCACTTGCAATATGGTTCAACAGTGAAAAACATCACAAAATGGACATGATGAAGTCAACACAACGAGCGATGGAAAGGAGCAACTATCACTGCCAGGCCATCCTGTGTTCATCAGGCCAGTCAATTTTGCATTCCTGCAGGATTTTTATAGCATGACAAAATCGTGATGGTACATGCCCATTGAACTATATTGCAAATGCACAGTGACTTTGCAAAAGTGAGAAAACATAAACAAATGGACATGATGAAATCAACACAACGAGTGATGGAAAGGTACAACTATCACTGCTCGGCCATCCTGTGTTCATCAGGCCAGTCAATTTAGCATTTTTTAGCATTTCAAATTTCATATGGTAAATGCCAATTGAACCATATTGCAAATGCACGTGCATTTGCAATATGATTCTATAGTGAAAAAACATCACCTAATGGACATGATGAAATCAACACAACGAGTGATGGAAAGGTACAACTATCACTGCTCGGCCACCCTGTGTTCATCAGGCCAGTCAATTTAGCATTTTTGAGCATGTCAAATTTCATATGGTAAATGCCAATTGAACCATATTGCAAATGCACGCAATATGCATTTGCAATATGATTCTATAGTGAGTTTAAAAACATCACCTAATGGACATGATGAAATCAACACAAAATGGACATGATGAAGTCAACAGTGATGGAAAGGACAACTATCACTGCCAGGCCATCCTGTGTTCATCAGGCCAGTCAATTTTGCATTTTTGAGCATGTCAAATTTCATATGGCATTTGGCCCCAAAAAAAGTGAATTTTGACTTTGACTTTTGACTTCCTATGAAATCATATTGTAAATGGACAAATCATATTCCTTATGCACAAGTAAAAAAAAATATATATATATATGATTAAAATACAACTAAAGTATGTTGATACAGTTCTTATACGTGTGTAATTGACACAAAATTTGAAAGAATTTCGAAAAATGGTCCAGAAAGCACTTTTTAAGGGTGTGTGAAGTTTTTTACAAAATTTTGACATTTTTGACTTTTGACTTCCTATGAAATCATATTGAAATTGGACAAAACATATTACTTATGCGCATGTAAAAAAAAAAAAAAAAAAGATAATATAATTGGACAAAAGTATATTCATACAGTTCTTACACATGTGTAATTGACAAAAAATTCGAAAGAATTTTGAAAAACGGTCCAGAAAGCACTTTTTTAAGGGTGTGTGAAGTTTTTTCCAAAATTTTGACATTTTTGACTTTTGACTTCGTATGAAATCATATTGAAAATGGACAAAACATATTCCTTATGCGCATGTAAGAAAAAAAAAAATTATGATAATAAAATTGGACAAAAGTATATTCATACAGTTCTTACACATGTGTAATTGACAAAAAAAATCGAAAGAATTTCGAAAAACGGTCCAGAAAGCACTTTTTTAAGGGGTGATAAGTTTTTTACAAAAAATTCATTTTTTCAAAATTTTGCTTTTGGACGTTGACTTGGGTTACATATCCAATGACTTGCCATTCATTTTTGTCCAATACATGGGGGTCTTCCCTTACTAGGATTAAATGTCAGGAATTGTGAAAAGTGAGTTTTAATGTAATTGGCTTAGGTGTATGTAAACTTACGACTTCAACTGAATGACTCCAGCTTCAGAGATTTTTGCAATTCGTTCCAGTCATTGGCAGCAGAGAACTGGAAGGAGAGGCTGCCAAAGGAGGTGTTGGCTTTGGGGATTACCAGTGTAATATACCTACTGGAGTGTGTGCTGCTATGGTGACCAGTGATCTGAGATAATGCGAGGCTTTACCTAGCAAAGACTTATAGATGACCTGGAGCCAGTGGATTTGGCAATGGATATGTAGTGAGGGCCAGTCAACGAGAGCATACAGGTCGCAATGGTGGGTAGTATATGGTTTGGTGACAAAAACGGATGGCATTGTGATAGAGTACATCCAGTTTGCTGAGTAGAGTGTTGAGGGCTATTTTGTAAACAACATCACCAAAGTCAAGGATAGGTAGGATAAACAGTTTTACAAGGGTATGTTTGGTGGCATGAGTGAAGGAGGCTTTGTTGAGAAATAGGAAGCCCATTCTAGATTTAATTTTGGATTGGAGATGCTTAAAACCTGTTGGGGCTAGCCCTGAATACTGCCCCTTCTGGAGGAATTCGGCACCCATATAAACCATGATAAATTTTTGTCAAAAGTTGCTAATATATGCATATAAAAATTATTATCGAATAGGAAACACTCTAAAGCTTATAAAACCGTTTAAATTTTGTCTCTATGTAAAGCAGAAGTCTCAGGGCATGCATTCTCCCAAAGTCTCTCTTGTAATGAAAAAAGTTGCCACCACTTCAACGTCATCGTATACACACTTCCCAAGCAGTTATAACCATGGAAACAGTTTCTACGTCTTCAGCGTGAAGCCTGCTTCCGATGAGGCGTGTAACTGTGAGAATCGCGCGCTCACGAGACGTTCAGCGTGCCCAAACGTCCCGGTGACGCAAAAAAAAAGTTTCACCAATGGGAGCTGGGAAATTTCTCTCTCTTTCCCTCAGGATGGACTGAACAACGTGTGCTTCTCTGTTCGCCCTCACGATTGCTGTAGACCTTTATAACATGTTAAGGCTTAATTATAAACATAGTTTGACAAGTTTACTCGAAATATAATGTATACTTTCGACGTTTTGGTGCGCATCCACTTGAAATTTGCATACATTTCGACCGAAAAGTGTCTAGTTTGAGAACGGAAAGACACAGACTTGAAAACTGAACGCTAACTTGGTGAGTATTAACCCTTCCAGGTCTTCTGAAGGAAGAACAGCCATGGTAAGGGAATATTTATGTCTTCATTTTGGGTTTCTGTCGACTCCAAGATAGAGGAGTCAGTATGCTAAATGAGAGCGCCGACTCTCTATTATAGCCTAGTGAACGCCAAATGTAACGTTAAAAATAATTGTAACATAGCGATTGCATTTAGAAGAAGTTTATCTTGCCATACATATGTAAAACATGCATATTTAGTCAAAGTTTATGATGTGTATTCCTTGTTAGCTGACGTTATCTGCCGGAGCTATTTTATTTCTCCTGACATTGCAGTAGCATTTTTTGAACGATGCATAATTGTAAACAGAGATTTATGGATATATATTGCATATTATTGAAAAAAAAATGAATGTACTGTGTAACATGTTATATTACTGTCATCTGATGAAGATTTCAAAAGGTTAGTGAAATGATTTTTCTTTTAATCCTGCGTTTGTTGATTGCATATTTTTTCCTACTTGGCTAAGCTAATGAGGTATGTATGCAGTGGTGGTTGGACATAAATATGTGCTATGTTTTCGCCGTAAAACATTTTAGAAATCTGACTTGCTGGGTAGATAAATAACTTCTTTATCTTTCATTTGAGCCATTTTTCAAGCGATTCTGTGGAGGTTAAATATTTTTAGGATTATTTCTTGCGTTCCCTGCGCCACATTACAGCTCAGGGGGGGTGGGGGGTGATCCCAAAGGGGATCATGTATCCCCATCACGTTAATGTGAGTCTGGAAGGAGAATTTACAGTCTAACCAGACACCTAGGTATTTGTAGTTGTCCACATATTCGAGGTCAGAACCATCCAGGGTAGTGATGCTAGTCAGGCGGGAGGGTGTGGGCAGCAATCGGTTGAAGAGCATGCATCTAGTTTTACTAGCATTTAAGAGCAGTTAGAGGCCACGGAAGGAGTTGAAGTTCGTTTGGAGGTTTGTTAGCACAGTGTCCAAAGAAGGGCCAGATGTATACAGAATGGTGTCGTCTGCGTAGAGGTGGATCAGAGAATCACCAGCAGCAAGAGCGACATAATTCATATATACAGAGAAAAGATTTGGCCCGAGAATTAAACCCTGTGACACCCCCATAGAGACTGCCAGAGGTCCGGACAACAGGCCCTCTGATTTGACACCCTGAACTCTATCTGAGAAGTAGTTGGTGAACCAGGCGATGCAATCATTTGAGAAGCCAAGGCTATTGAGTCTGCCGATAAGAATGTGGTGATTGACAGAGTTGAAAACTTTGGCCAGGTCAATAAAGAAGGCTGCACAGTATTGTCTTTTATCGATGGCAGTTATGATATAGTTTAGGACCTTGAGCATGGCTGAGGTGTACCCATGACCAGCTGGAAACCAGATTGCATAGCGGAGAAGGTTACGATGTGATTCGAAATGGTCGGTGATCTGTTTATTTAGTTGGCTTTCGAAGATTTTAGAAAGGCGGGGCAGGATGGACATAGGTCTATAACATTTTGGGCCTAAGGTGTCTCCCCCTTTGAAGAGGGGGATGACCGCGGCAGCTTTCCAATCTTTGGGGATCTCAGACGATACGAAAGAGAGGTTGACTAGGCTAGTAATTGGCAGATAATTTTAGAAAAAGAGGGTTCAGATTGTCTAGCCCAGCTGATTTGTAGGGATCCAGATTTAGGGAGGGGTTGCCAGTTGAAAAGCATGGTCAGCCATGGAAAAATGCTTATTGAAATGATCGATTATCGTAGATTTATCGGTGGTGACAGTGTTTCCTATCCTCAATGCAGTGGGCAGCTGGGAGAAGGTGCTCCTATTCTCCATGGACTTTACAGTGTCTCTGTCACGTTCTGACCATAGTTTCTTGTGTGTTTTCCTTGTTTTAGTGTTGGTTAGGACGTGAGCTGGGTGGGCATTCTATGTTGTGTGTCTAGTTTGTCTATTTCTATGTTTGGCCTGATATGGTTCTCAATCAGAGGCAGGTGTTAGTCATTGTCTCTGATTGGGAACCATATTTAGGTAGCTTGTTTTGTGTTGGGGTTGGTGGGTGGGTGATCGTTTCCTGTCTTTGTGTTCTCTGCACCAGATAGGACTGTTTCGGTTTTGCCACATTTGTTATTTTGTATTTGTGTTCATGTTTAGTTTTCTTATTAAAAAACATGAACTCTAACCACGCTGCATTTTGGTCCTCCTCTCCTTCGACGGAAGAAAGCCGTTACAGTCCCAAAACGTTTTGGAATTAGTGCTATAGGAAGCAAATTTCTGTTTGAAAAAGCTAGCCTTAGCTTTCCTAACTGACTGAGTATATTGGTTCCTGACTATCAGCAGCTGCAATTTGGCAGTTCGCCCAGACTTTCTTTTGAGAACGAATGAAGGATTCATCAGTTTCAATGTCTCAGCTTAGAGAGAAGAAGCTCGTGAGGTATTGGTCTGTCACATGTTATGAACCAGTATTGGTCGGTCATATGAATGAAACAAAATGATAATGATTAGGTAATTATGCTACATCATGCAAATATAACTTGTTTGTGTAAAAACATCTGCTGGGACTGCCCAGGCAGAGCTCCTGATTGACATGTGCACTATGGTGCATTGAGTTGGTTGGAACCTCTACAGCGTCCTGACAAATAAACAATGATTAATTTATGAATGACTTTGAGTGTCCCTTTGTAAGAATTTCTATGACAGCTGTATGGATGAATGACTGTTTGTGTGTGTGTGTGTTTGTGTGTGTGTGCGAGCGAGCGAGCGTGTGTGTGTGCTTGTGCATGTGGGTATGTTCAGTTGTGGGTATGCAGATGTGTCTATGTGTGGCAAACTCTACAAAAGAGTATGTGTGATTGCTTGGCTGATTACATGTGTGTGGTTTTTTTCAGCTCTATGTGTATGTGTCTTGTGGTCTATAGTACCTGGAGTTGTGGTTCAGCTCCTGTGAGATGTCGTCCACCATGTCGTTCTCAGAGGCCTCGTGGGCCATGGCCTTGCACAGCTTACAGGCCACCAGGGCTTTGGCCATGGCCTCCTCCCCATGCTGCCAGAAGAACAGCGCCATCTTCTGTCTCTTCATCAGCACGGCCCACACCATCAGCTCGTGGAAGGGGAAGGGGAAATGGTTGATCTCAGGGTCGTCCAGGTCAATGTCCACCTCCTCCTCCCGCTTACGTGTAGTCTTCTGGCGACTCCTCCGGATCGGCATGTCATCCTGCCTCAGGCCGCACAAGACGAGAGCAGAGACATGGATTCATGGGTTTTTGGATGTGATGCTCAGCCTTTGCCCATCGAGGGAGACAAACATACATTTAGAGAGAGTGTGATCATGTAATATAATTCACACTGGCTAAGGCCTTGGAGAGATGGATGAAGTACCATGGCATGAAAGTACTGAGAGTTGAGGACTGTGAAAAGGCCTTGGTGTTTAATGTCTGTCTGCTTGCTTAGGATATTCTGACATTTATTCCAATATTTATTCAGGTATTTCCATGTGACTTCTATATCTCATTCAACTGATACCTAAACTCAGTTACACCAGCTCTGTCAGGAGGAATGGGCCAAAATTCACCCAACTTATTTTGGGAAGCTTGTGGAAGGATACCCGAAACGTTTGACCCAAGTTAAACAATTTAAAAGCAATGCTTCCAAATACTAGTTGAGTGTATGTAAAGTTCTGACCCACTGGGAAAGTGATGAATGAAATAAAAGCTGAAATAAATCCTCCTCTCTACTACTATTCTGACATTTCACATTCTTAAAATAAAGTGGTGATCCTAACTGACCTAAGACAGGGAATTTTTACGAGGATTAAATGTCAGGAATTGTGAAAAACTGAGTTTAAATGTATTTGGCTAAGGTGTATGTAAACCTCCGACTGTAATTATTCAGACCCTTTGCTATGAGACTCGAAATTGAGCTCAGGTGAATCCTGTTTCCATTGATCATCCTTGAGTTGTATCCACAACTTGATTGGAGTCCACCTGTGTTAAATTCAATTGATTGGACATAATTTGGAAAGGTACACACCTGTCTATATAAGGCCCCACAGTTGACAGTGCATGTCAGAGCAAAAATCAAGCCATTAGGTCAAAGGACATATCCGTAGAGCTCAGAGACAGGATTGTGTCAAGGCAAAGATCTGGGGAAGGGTACCGACACATTTATTCAGCATTGAAACTTCCCAAGAACACTATGGCCTCCATCATTCTTAAATGGAAGAAGATTGGACCCACCAAGACTCTTCCTAGAGCTGGCCGCCTGGCCAAAATGAGTAATCAGAGGAGAAGGGCATTGGTCAGGGAGGTGACCAAGAACCCTATGGTCACTCTGACAGAGATCCAGAGTTCCTCTGTGGAGATGGGAGAACCTTCCAGAAGGACAACCATCTCTGCAACACTAAACCAATCAGGCCTTTATGGCAGTGAGGCCAGACGGAAGCCACTCCTCATTAAAAGGCACGACAGCCCACTTGGAGTTTGCCAAAAGGCACCTAAAGGACTCTCAGACCATGAGAATTTTTAAAAATCTGGTCTAGTGAAACTAAGATTAAACTATTTGGCCAAGCGTCACGTCTGGAGGAAACCTGGCACTATCCTTACGATGGTTGTTGTTATGTTTTTCAGCTGCAGGGACTGGAAGACTAGTCAGGATCGAGGCAAAGATGAACAGAGAAAAGTACAGAGAGATCCTTGATGAAAACCTGCTCCAGAGCGCTCAGAACCTCAGATTGGGGCGAAGGTTCACCCTCCAACAGGACAACAACCCTAAGCACAGCCAAAACAACGCAACGTAGGAGTGGCTTCGGGACAAGTCTCTGAATGTCCTTGAGTGGCCCAGCATGGAGCCAGAGTCTCTGGGGAGACCAGAAAATAGCTGTCCAGCGACGCTCCCCATTCAACCTGACAGAGCTTGAGAGGATCTGCAGAGAATAATGGGAGAAACTCCCCAAATACAGGTGTGCCAAGCTTGTAGCATCATGCCCAAAAAGACTCGAGGCTGTAATCACTACCAAAGGTGCTGAGTAAAGGGTCTAAATATTTATTTAAATGTGATATGTCTGTTTTTTTTATTCGTAATACATTTGCTAAACATTTATAAAAACCTGTTTTTGCTTTGTCATTATGGGGTATTGTGTGTAGATTGATGAGGAACAAAAACAACAATTGAACCATTGATCCATTTTAGAATAAGGCTGTAATGTAAAAAAATATGGAAAAGTCAGGAGGTCTGAATTACATTCCGAATGCAGTAGTCCCCTTTAGTATCAAAGTTTAGTATTGAGGACCTTATAAGTAAGTACTATGTACTTATTATATACATACCTACTGTAGTAACAACATATACAGTGGGGAGAACAAGTATTTGATACACTGCCGATTTTGCAGGTTTTCCCACAAAGTATGTAGAGGTCTGTAATTTTTATCATAGGTACACTTCAACTGTGAGAGACGGAATCTAAAACAAAAATCCAGAAAATCACATTGTATGATTTTTAAGTAATTAATTTGCATTTTATTTCATGACATAAGTATTTGATACATCAGAAAAGCAGAACTTAATATTTGGTACAGAAACCTTTGTTTGCAATTACAGCGATCATACGTTCCCTGTAGTTCTTGACCAGGTTTGCACACACTGCAGCAAGGATTTTGGCCCACTCTTCCATACAGACCTTCTCCAGATCCTTCAGGTTTCGGGGCTGTCGTGGGCAATACGGACTTTCAGCTCCCTCCAAAGATTTTCTATTGGGTTCAAGTCTGGAGTCTGGCTGGGCCACTCCAGGACATTGAGATGCTTCTTCCGGAGCCAATCCTTAGTTGCCCTGGCTGTGTGTTTCGGTCGTTGTCATGCTGGAAGTCCCAGCCACGACCCATCTTCAATGCTCTTACTGATGAAAGGAGGTTGTTGGCCAAGATCTCGCGATACATGGCCCCATCCATCCTCCCCTCAATACGGTGCAGTCGTCCTGTCCCCTTTGCAGAAAAGCATCCCCAAAGAATGATGTTTCCACCTCCATGCTTCGCGGTTTGGATGGTGTTCTTGGGGTTGTACTCATCCTTCTTCTTCCTCCAAACACGGCGAGTGGAGTTTAGACCAAAAAGCTCTTTTTGTCTCATCAGACCACATGACCTTCTCCCATTCCTCCTCTGGATCATCCAGATGGTCATTGGCAAACTTCAGACGGGCCTGGACATGTGCTGGCTTGAGCAGGGGGACCTGGCATGCGCTGCAGGATTTTAATCCATGACGGCGTAGTGTGTTACTAATGGTTTTCTTTGAGACTGTGGTCCCAGCTCTCTTCAGGTCATTGACCAGGTCCTGCCGTGTAGTTCTGGGCTGATCCCTCACCTTCCTCATGATCATTGATGCCCCACGAGGTGAGATCTTGCATGGAGCCCCAGACTGAGGGTGACTGACCGTCATCTTGAAATTCTTCCATTTTCTAATAATTGCACCAACAGTTGGTACCTTCTCACCAAGCTGCTTGCCTATTGTCCTGTAGCCCATCCCAGCCTTGTGCAGGTCTACAAATTTAGCCCTGATGTCCTTACACAGCTCTCTGGTCTTGGCCATTGTGGAGAGGTTGGAGTCTGTTTGATTGAGTGTGTGGACAGGTGTCTTTTATACAGCTAACGAGTTCAAACAGGTACAGTTCTTGGCCAGCTCTCCCGCTATCTCTCTCAGAATGACCTTCTTGATCCAAATCAGTCAGGTTTCAAGACTAGTCATTCAACTGAGACTGCTCTTCTCTGTATCACGGAGGCCCTCCGCACTGCTAAAGCTAACTCTCTCTCCTCTGCTCTCATCCTTCTAGACCTATCGGCTGCCTTCGATACTGTGAACCATCAGATCCTCCTCTCCACCCTCTCCGAGTTGGGCATCTCCGGCGCGGCCCACGCTTGGATTGCGTCCTACCTGACAGGTCGCTCCTACCAGGTGGCGTGGCGAGAATCTGTCTCCTCACCACGCGCTCTCACCACTGGCGTCCCCCAGGGCTCTGTTCTAGGCCCTCTCCTATTCTCGCTATACACCAAGTCACTTGGCTCTGTCATAACCTCACATGGTCTCTCCTATCATTGCTATGCAGACGACACACAATTAATCTTCTCCTTTCCCCCTTCTGATGACCAGGTGGCGAACGCATCTCTGCATGTCTGGCAGACATATCAGTGTGGATGACGGATCACCACCTCAAGCTGAACCTCGGCAAGACGGAGCTGCTCTTCCTCCCGGGGAAGGACTGCCCGTTCCATGATCTCGCCATCACGGTTGACAACTCCATTGTGTCCTCCTCCCAGAGCGCTAAGAACCTTGGCGTGATCCTGGACAACACCCTGTCGTTCTCAACTAACATCAAGGCGGTGGCCCGTTCTTGTAGGTTCATGCTCTACAACATCCGCAGAGTACGACCCTGCCTCACACAGGAAGCAGCGCAGGTCCTAATCCAGGCACTTGTCATCTCCCGTCTGGATTACTGCAACTCGCTGTTGGCTGGGCTCCCTGCCTGTGCCATTAAACCCCTACAACTCATCCAGAACGCCGCAGCCCGTCTGGTGTTCAACCTTCCCAAGTTCTCTCACGTCACCCCGCTCCTCCGCTCTCTCCACTGGCTTCCAGTTGAAGCTCGCATCTGCTACAAGACCATGGTGCTTGCCTACGGAGCTGTGAGGGGAACGGCACCTCAGTACCTCCAGGCTCTGATCAGGCCCTACACCCAAACAAGGGCACTGCGTTCATCCACCTCTGGCCTGCTCGCCTCCCTACCACTGAGGAAGTACAGTTCCCGCGCAGCCCAGTCAAAACTGTTCGCTGCTCTGGCCCCCCAATGGTGGAACAAACTCCCTCACGACGCCAGGACAGCGGAGTCAATCACCACCTTCCGGAGACACCTGAAACCCCACCTCTTTCAGGAATACCTAGGATAGGATAAAGTAATCCTTCTCACCCCCCTTAAAAGATTTAGATGCACTATTGTAAAGTGGCTGTTCCACTGGATGTCTTAAGGTGAACGCACCAATTTGTAAGTCGCTCTGGATAAGAGCGTCTGCTAAATGACTTAAATGTAAATGTAAATGTACAGTTAAAACAGGTAATGAGTGGAGAACAGGAGGGATCTTAAAGAAAAACTAACAGGTCTGTGAGAGACGGAATTCTTACTGGTTGGTAGGTGATCAAATACTTATGTCATGCAATAAAATACAAATTAATTATTTAAAAATGTAATTTTCTGGATTTTTGTTTTAGATTCCGTCTCTCACAGTTGAAGTGTACCTATAATAAAAATTACAGACCTCTACATGCTTTGTAAGTAGGGAAAACCTTCAAAATCGGCAGTGTATTAAATACTTGTTCTCCCCACTGTATGTAATATTATATTTATTTATTACCTTGCACTTACCACATGAATACCTTCAAGTCACTTTGTTTCTAAGGACTTTGCCTTCTGTTACCATAAATGTTTGTTTTAAAATGGCGGTAAAATGAACTTGTGTCTGTTTCCAAGTAGATACAATGTAGTTACTTGTGAAATACCACCACATTCTCATGAAGACAACAATAAATATGTCTGGGATCTTACCCTGTTGTTTCACTTACAGGGTAGATACAAGGTAAGAAGGCTTTAAATGAAGCCATTGCTAATACCATGCAAACACCAGATACTTGCAGGTCATTAATGCTCTTAATGATTTAGTCAAATTATTGTGTAGACATAATGTACCAAGTAATTTTCCTATAGTTACTAGGTATGTACAGTGCCTTCAGAAAGTATTCGCACACTTTGACTTTTTCCACATTTTGTTGTGTTACACTCTGAATTTAAAATGTAATCACTGACCTATACACAATACCCCATATTGTCAAAGTGGAATAATATTTTTAGAAATGTGTACAAATGAATTAAAATTGAAAATCTGAAATATCTTGAGTCAATTATTATTCAACCTCTTTGTGATGGCAAGCCTAAATAAGTTCAGGAGTAAAAATGTACTTAACAAGACACATAATAAGCTGTATGGACTCACTCTGTGTGCAATAATATAGTTTAATTAACATAATTATTTTATGAAAAGTGAAAAGTGTTGTTTCATGGTACCACCTTCACACTTGAAGGGTAGGTACACGGTAAGAGGGCTGTAAAATGAAACCGTTGGCTAATAACATGTAAATACCAGATACTTGCAGGTCAACTAACACTCTTTAGGATTTAGTCAAATTATTGTGTAGACATTTTTTTAACCTTTATTTAACTAGGCAAGTCAGTTAAGAACAAATTATTATTTAGAATAACAGCCTACCCCGGCAAATCCTAAACCCGGACTAGGCTGGGCCAATTGTGCGCCGCCCTGTGGGACTCCCAATCACAGCCGGTTGTGATACAGCCTGGAATCGAAGTGACACCTCTAGCACTGAGATGCAGTGCCTTAGATCGCTGCGCCACTGGGGAGCCCATAATGTACCACATAATTTTCTTGGAGTTACTAGGTAAGTATGTTGTAATGGCTGTAAAATTAAGTGGGGTCTGTTTCCAGGTAGATTCCAGATAGATCCCACAAAGACCACAGCAAATCTGTCTGTGATATTACCCTGTTGTTACGTGATACTAGCTTCACACTTACATGGTTGGTACGGGCTAAGAGGGCTGTAAAATGAAGCTGTTCATATTACCATGTAAATATCAAATACCTTCAAGCTTACTGGCGTGCAAAATAAAAGTGGGAACATTTCAAGTTCAATTAATGAAAATCAACAAGAGGTCAGTAGAAACACATTTGTATTAATGTACAAACATATAACCATACAAGTTAGCATCACAACAAAAGTGAACTGCATTTATATATATGTAGAAACCAAACTGCCGGCTAAACACCATTCATTTGAATGGAGGGCTAATATGTTCATAAATAGCACTCTTTTAATTCCGGTATGATAATCAATATGTGTACTAACAGATGATGCCACTTTTTATAAAAAGAAGGACGGCTATGGATTGTGGTGAGCTTGTATATCATTGGTGACATAAGAGATTTGGATATAATGATGTACTGTATGTCTCCGCCCTAAAAATGTGCTTTTTTTGTCCACGTCTCTGGTGACATTGAAAAGTAGCTAGCTTAGTGTATTCATAGCAACACTAACGAGTCAATTCCGGGTAACATAATTTTGAAAATTTGTCACAGTAGAAACATCACAGTAGAAACATTTTAAAAACATATACACATTTTTGTTGATATTTTCTCACAATGTAAGTATAATTGTGCATACTAATGCAACATTGTGCACTATATGCAAGACAAAAAATAATATTGATTTCGTATCAAATATATAGCGTTTTACTGCAGACTTTTACTTTGAAAACCAAAATCGAAAACTGGAGAGTTAAGTACATGCAGTGATTTATATCGGAATTATGTTTTTATATGTTTATTCTAGCTCTGACATTCTGCTAGTTAATTTAAGCTAACGAATCGCTATTGTTATTGCATTGTGTGTTAGTATGCTAGCTAGCTTAATTTTCTAACTTAGCTTGTTTTTGTAGAGATTGTATCTAGCTCTTTTGAGTGTTTAGATACTGTCTTGTTAGGAGATAATATGCTTGTGGAAATGTTTTATTTATGCATAGTTTGTGTATACTCGTTTAGTAAATTTGCAGCATTTCTTCTGTTATGTTAAATAGACTGTTATCTTCCTTCTCATCTGCTTTGGCTAGCAATCTTCTATGTTAGCTCATGATTGGAATGTAGGCCTAGTCATTCTAGTGAGCCTCCCTTCAGAGAACATCATTAAATCCGCAATTTTAGGAGTTGAGAAATAAACGTACTATCACTAGAAAGCTGGGATACCCTTCTTTTTAAATGTAGCCATTGAAATATGTGTTTCCCTGCCATTGTAGCAAGAAACAGGCCTAATATTTGTTAATTATTAGAGACCCGAAGACGGTTAGACTTGGCTTTCCTTTCACGCCTCCCTTGAAACTCTCTGGTGCCCCCCTGGGGAGGCGCACCTCACACTTTCCAAACCTCTGTTCTAATACAATGTTCTTCTACTTACCTCTGGTTGATTCTCAATAAATAAGCTTCACTCTGAGATGTGTGCTTGTCTTCATCGTGAAATGTTCGCATTTTTAAATTGCACTGTAGTTAACTTGAAAGTATTTGGTATGTACATGGTAATATGAACAGCTTCATTTTATGGCCTTCTTACACCGTACCTACGCTGTAAGAGTGAAGATGGTATCATGTAAAAAAAAAAGGGTAAGATCACAGACAGATTTGCTGTCATCTTCGTGGGATCTACCTGGAAACAGACACCACTTTACAGCCCTGTTACAACATACAGTGCCTTCAGAAAGTATTCATACGCCTTGACTTATTCCACATTTGTTGTGTTACAGCCTGAATTCAAAATGGATTTAATATATTTTTTTCCTCACCCATCTACCCACAATTCCCCATATGTTTTTAGACATTTTTTGCTAATTTATTGAGAATGAAATACAGAAATATCTCCTTTACATAAGTATTCACACGCCTGAGTTAATAGATGTTAGAATCATCTTTGGCAGCAATTACAGCAGTGAGTATTTTGGGATATTCTCTAAGAGCTTTGCACACCTTGATTGTCCAATCAATTAAAACCTTTTTTTTTTATTCTTCAAGCTCTGTCAAGTTGGTTGTTGATCATTGATTTTCAAGCCGATGTAAGTCAAAATTGTAACAAGGCCACTCGGGAACACTCAATGTCATCTTGGTAAGCAACTCCAGTGTATATTTGGCCTTGTGTTTTATGTTATTGTCCTGCTGAAAGGGGAATTTGTCTCCAAGTGTCTGTTAGAAAGCAGACTGAAGGTTTCCTTTACGATTTTACCTGTGTTTAGACCTATTCCATTTATTTTTATCCTAATAAATGCCCTATTCCTTGCTGATGACAAGCATACCCATAACATGATGCAGCCACCACCATGCTTGAAAATATGAAGAGTGTTATGTGATGTGTTGTGTTGGGTTTGCCCCAAACATAAATCTGTGTATTCAGGATGCAAAGTTAATTTCTTTGCCACATTTCTTCAAGTTTTACTTTAGCTTCTTATTGCAAACAAGATGCATGTTTTGTAAATTTTTTATTCTGTACAGGCTTCCTTCTTTTCACTCTGTCATTTAGGTTAGTATTGTGGAGTAACTACAATGTTGTTGATCCATCCTCAATTTTCTCCTATCACAGCCATTAGACTCTGCAACTGTTTTATGTAACACCATTGGCCTCAGGGTGAACTCCCTGAGCAGTTTCATTCCTGTCTGGCAAATGAGGTAGGAAGGACGCATGTATTTTTGTAGTGACTGGGTATATTGATACCCCATCCAGCGTGTAATGAATAACTTCATCATGCTCAAAGGGATATCCTCTCTTGGGTAGGGGGCAGTATTTTCACCTCCGGATGAAAAGTGTGCCCAAAGTAAACTCCCTGTTACTCAGGCCCACAAGCTAGGATATGCAAATAATCTAAAGTTTCTGAAACTGTTAAAATAATGTCTGTGAGTATAACAGAACTGATAAGGCAGGCCAAACCCAGAGGACAAACCATCCAGAGGATTTTATTTTTGAGGTCATAGGATTTTCCAATTGGTTTCCATGGGACACTCTTATTATTAGGAACCTGGTTGCAGTTCCTATGGCTTCCACTAGATGTCAACAGTCTTTAGAAATTGTTCAATGTTTTTCTTTTGAGAAATGAAGAAGTAGTTCATTGTAAGTGTCACTCCAGGTGGACTCTACTGTTTTGGTGAACTGGAGCGTGCTTCACATTATTTTTATCCGGTATTAGAAACAGTTTATTCCGTCTTAAATTTGATCGATTATTTACGTTTTACGCACCTGAGGTTGGATTAGGAACGTTGTTTGAAATGTTTGGACCAAGTTTACAGGTAACTTATTAAATACTTGTAGGCATGTTGGGCGAGTTGAAACCGGTGTATTTCTGAATCAAACGTGCCAAATAAATTGACATTTTTGGGACATAAAGAAGGACATTATCGAACAAAAGGACCATTTGTGATGTTTTTGGGACATTTTGGAGTGCCAACAGAAGAAGATCTTCAAAGTTAAGGCATTAATTATATCGCTATTTCTGACTTTTGTGGCGCACCTGCCTGGTTGAAATTTGATTTTCATGTGTTTGTATGCGGGGAGCTGTCCTCAGATAATTTGCTTTCGCCGTAAAGCCTTTTTGAAATCTGACACAGCGGCTGGATTAACAAGTTAAGCTTTATTTTGATGTATAACACACATATTTTCAAGAATGTTAAATATTTTAATTGGCTATTTTTGAATTTCGCGCTCTGCAATTGCAACGGATGATGGCCAGGTGGGACGCTACCGTCCTGCCCATAAGAAGATATTCAATGTCTGCTTTTTTTTACCCATCTACTATTAGGTGCCCTTCTTAGCAAGGCATTGGGAAAACCTCCCTGATCTGTGTTGTTTAATCTGTGTTTCAAATTCACAGCTCGACTGAGGGACTTTACAGATAATTGTATGTGTGGAGTAACGAGATGAGGTAGTCATTCAAAAAATGACGTTAAACACTATTATTGCACACAGAGTGAGTCCAGGCAACGTATTATGTGACTTATTAAGCAGATTTTTACTCCTGAAGTTATTTAAGCTTTCCATAGAAAAATAGGTTGAATCAAGACATTGCAGCTTTTAATTTTAATTTTTTGTTTTGTTGTTGTTGTAAACATTTTGAAAAACACAATTCCACTTTGACAAGGTGGGGTATTGTGTGTAGGCCAGTGACACAACATCTCCAGTTTAAATTCAGGCTGTAACACAACAAATGTGGAAAAAGTCACAGGGTGTGAATACTTTGTGAAGGCACTGTACATACCTAGTAACTTTAGGAAAATGACTAAGTACATTATGTCTACACAATCATTTGACTAAATCATTTGTTGACATGTAAGTATGGGGTATTTACATGGTATTAGCAACGGCTTCATTTTAAAGCCCTTACTTTGTACCTACCCTGTAAGTGTGAAGGTGGTCCCATGAAACAACAGGGTAAGATCACAGACATATTTGCTGTTGTCTTCATGAGATGGAGTCATCCAATGTGGTGGTATTTCACAAGTAACTACGTTGTATCTACCTGGAAACAGACAGCTTCGTTACAGTTTTACACTAATTAAGCATGTAGTACTTACTTACTTGGTTCCAGGTAATTACATTTGGGACTAAATTGTTAACATGTATTTACTTTTTGTTACTAGTTATTTACCTAGTTATTACCTAGAAAATACCATGCAGTAAAATGAAGGGTTACCAGGCACTCATTATGCAAACCAGGGGAATACACCAAACTGTAACCAAATAATAACCATGTTGTAACCCAGACTCACCTCCATCCCCAGCAGTTTCAGGGCTTTGGGCTGGAAAGGTAACAAAAACATGGTCATTGAGAAATCAACACCGTCAATGGGAATTCGTCACATAAAAAACTATGCACATACATAAAGGAACACAGACAGACCCACTTACACACACTCACAAGGCCAAGTGTTCAAATACAGAGAGAAATGCCATTCTGGTCTCAGAGCACTTCACATTACACTTAAAAGTGAAATACTCTATGTTGGATGATATGTTACGTTGTGTTTGGTATGTATTCATTTGTGGATCTCCATCATACATTTTCTATGTAATGTTATGAATTACAATTTGTATGATAGGTTAAGAATTGCAATTTGTACAACATGTTACGAATTGGAATTTGTATGTCTTTTGAATTTGCAAAACGTACAATATGCTACGATTTTGCAAAACATATGATATGTTACGAATTCCTATTTGTTGTTGCTAACGTTAGCTAGGGGTTGCTAGCTTTAGCTAGCTGGCTAACGTTAGCTAGGATAAGGGTTAGGGTTAGGGGTCAAGGTTAGGATTAGGCTTAGGGGAAAGGTTAGATAAAAGGGTTCAGGTTAGGGTTAGAGGAAGGGTTAGCTAACATGCAAAGTATTTGCTAATTAGTAAAAATGCTAAAGTTGTCTGTAATGAGATTTGAACAAGCGACCTTGGGGTTACTAGACGGTTGCATTATATGCCCACCCATCCACCTTGACCAACAACACTTCCTACCTTCTATCTTATGTAACAATAACAAACGTAACATATCATACTAATTTGAGTGTCCCGGATTTCCTTTTACCATGTTACCTCTTTGAGACCAGTCTGGAAATGCATACAGTGCATTCAGAAAGTATTCAGACCACCTCCCTTTTTCTACATTTTGTTATGTTACAGCCTTATTCTAAAATTGATTCAAAACATGTTTTTCCTCATCAATCTACACACAATCTATACATCTATGAGGGTGCCCATAAACACGGCATAGATATCATCCTAACCAATCTGCCCTCCAATTACACCTCTGCTGTCTTCAACCAGGATCTCAGCGATCCCTGCCTCATTGCCTGCGTCCGTAATGGGTCCGCGGTCAAACGACCACCCCTCATCATTGTCAAATGCTCCCAAAAACACTTCAGCAAGCAGGCCTTTCTAATCGACCTGGCCAGGGTATCCTGGAAGGATATTGACCTCATTCCGTCAGTAGAGGATGCCTGGTTATTCTTTAAAAGTGCTTTCCTCACCATCTTAAATAAGCATGCTCCGTTCAAAAATTTAGAACCAGGAACAGATATAGCTCTTGGTTCACTCCAGACCTGACTGCCCTTGACCAACACAAAAACATCCTGCGGTGTACTGCATTAGCATCGAATAGCCCCTGTGATATGCAACTTTTCAGGAAAGTAAGGAACCAATATACACAGGCAGTTAGGAAAGTAAAGGCTTGCTTTTTCAAACAGAAATTTGCATCCTGTAGCACAAACTCCAAAACGTTCTGAGACACTGTAAAGTCCATGGAGAATAAGAACACCTCCTCCCAGCTGCCCACTGCACTGAGGCTAGGAAACACTGTCACAACCGATAAATCCACGATAATTGAGAATTTAAACAAGCAATTTTCTATGGCTGGCCATGCCTTCCACCTGGCTACCCCTACCCCGGTCAACAGCCCTGAACCCCCCACGACAACTTGCCCTGATGTTCTGAAAGAGCTGCAAAATATGGACCCCTACAAATCAGCTGAGCTAGACAATCTGGACCCTCTCTTTCTAAAATTATCCACCGAAATTGTTGCAACCCCTATTACTAGCATGTTCAACCTCTCTTTCGTATCGTCTGATATCCCCAAAGATTGGAAAGCTGCCACGGTCATCCCCCTCTTCAAAGGGGAGACACTCTAGACCCAAACTGCTACAGACTATCTATCTTACCCTGCCTTTCTTCGGTCGTCGAAAGCCAAGTTAACAAAACAGATCACCGACCATTTCGAATCCCACTGTACCTTCTCCGCTATGCAATCTGGTTTCCGAGCTGGTCCTGGGGGCACTTCAGCCACGCTCAAGGTCCTAAACGATATCATAACCCCCATCAATAAGAGATAATAATGTGCATCTGTATTCATCGACCTGGCCAAGGCTTTCGACTCTGTCAATCACCACATTCTTATCGGCAGACTCAACAGCCTTGGTTTCTCAAATGACTGCCTCACCTGGTTCACCAACTACTTCTCAGACAGAGTTCAATGTGTCAAACCGGAGGGCCTGTTGCCCGGACCTCTTGCAGTCTCTATGCGGGTGCAACAGGGTACAATCCTGGGGCCGACTCTTTTCTCTGTATACATTAATGATGTCGCTCTTGCTGATGGTGATTCTCTGATCCACCTCTATGCAGACAACACCATTCTGTATACTTCTGGCCCATGTTTGGACACTGTGTTAACTAACCTCCAGACGAGCTTCAATGCCATACAACTCTCCTTCTGTGGCCTACAACTGCTCTTAAATGCAAGTAAAACTAAATGCATGCTCTTCAACCGATTGCTGCCCACACCTGCCCGCCTGTTTAGCATCACTACTCTGGACGGTTCTGATTTAGAATACAGTGGGGCAAAAAAGTATTTAGTCAGCCACCAATTGTGCAAGTTCTCCCACTTAAAAAGATGAGAGAGGCCTGTAATTTTCATCATAGGTACACTTCAACTATGACAGACAAAATGAGAAAAAAAAATCCAGAAAATCACATTGTAGGATTTTTAATGAATTTATTTGCAAATTATGGTGGAAAATAAGTATTTGGTCACCTACAAACAAGCAAGATTTCTGGCTCTCACAGACCTGTAACTTCTTCTTTAAGAGGCTCCTCTGTCCTCCACTCGTTACCTGTATTAATGGCACCTGTTTGAACTTGTTATCAGTATAAAAGACACCTGTCCACAACCTCAAACAGTCACACTCCAAACTCCACTATGGCCAAGATCAAAGAGTTCCACTCTGGAGTTGGGAAAACCTTCCAGAGGGACAACCATCTCTGCAGCACTCCACCAACCAGGCCTTTATGGTAGAGTGTCCAGAAGTAAGCCACTCCTCAGTAAAAGGCACATGATAGCCTGCTTGGAGTCGCCAAAAGGCACCTAAAGGACTCTTAAACCATGAGAAACAAGATTCTCTGGTCTGATGAAGCCAAGATTGAACTCTTTGGCCTGAATACCAAACATCACGTCTGGCACCATCCTTAAGGTGAAGCATGGTGAAGCATGGTGGTGGCAGCATCATGCTGTGGGGATGTTTTTCAGCGGCAGGGACTGGGAGACTAGTCAGGATTGAGGGAAAGATGAACGGAGGAAAGTACAGAGAGATCCTTGATGAAAATCTGCTCCAGTGCGCTAAGGACCTCAGAGTAAGGCGAAGGTTCCCCTTCCAACAAGACAACAAGCCTAAACACACAGCCAAGACAATGCAGGATTGGCTTCAGGACAAGTCTCTGAATGTCCTTGAGTGGCCCAGCCGGAGCCCGGACTTAAACCAGATCTAACAACTCTGGAGAGACCTGAAAATAGCTGTGCAGCGACGCTCCCCATCCAACCAGACAGAGCTTGAGATGATTTGCAGAGAAGAATGGGAGAAACTCCCCAAATACAGGCGTGCCAAGCTTGTAGCTTGTAGCGTCATGCCCAAAAAGACTCAAGGCTGTAATCACTGCCAAAGATGCTTCAACAAAGTTAAGGGTCTGAACACTCATATTTCAGTTTTCTATTTGTATTACATTTGCAAACATTTATAAAAACGTATTTTTGCTTTTTCATTAATGGGCAATGTGTATAGGTTGATGAGGGGGATTAAAACAATGTAATACATTTTAGAATAAGGCTGTTACGTAACAGAATGTGGAAAATGGCAAGGAGTCTGTATAATTTCTGAATGCACTGTATGTTCCAACACAATTAAATAGCACAACTGTCCTGTTCTAGACCAACAGTAACCTGTTCGAGCCCAGACAGTAACCTGTTCGAGACCAGACAGTAACCTGTTCTAGACCAGACAGTAACCTGTTCTAGACCAGACAGTAACCTGTTCTAGACCAGACAGTAACCTGTTCGAGACCAGACAGTAACCTGTTCGAGACCAGACAGTAACCTGTTCTAGACCAGACAGTAACCTGTTCGAGACCAGACAGTAACCTGTTCTAGACCAGACAGTAACCTGTTCGAGACCAGACAGTAACCTGTTCGAGCCCAGACAGTAACCTGTTCGAGACCAGACAGTAACCTGTTCGAGACCAAACAGTAACCTGTTCGAGACCAGACAGTAACCTGTTCAAGACCAGACAGTAACCTGTTCGAGACCAGACAGTAACCTGTTCTAGACCATCAGTAACCTGTTCGAGACCAACAGTAACCTGTTCGAGACCAGACAGTAACCGGTTCTAGATCAACAGCAATCTGTTATAGATAAACAGTAACCTGTTGTCTTTAGATAGTCACCTGTTACTGTAACCTGATATATTTCATATCTGTGTGTTTGTCTGTGTAAGGGGGTGGCTGGCTAAATGGAGCTCCATGCAGCAGCAGGCACTTCGTTTTAAAGCAGGCTGTGTACAAATTATGCATTAATGAGCCATCATGTGACCTGCTTCCCCAACTGCTGGTAAAAATAACTCAGGCCTCCTGTGGGGATGTTGATATCTGCACCTATTTCAGGATTATTCCTACCACATTGTGTGTTTGTGTGTGTGTTTGTTCCTGTATTCACACTGCGTTTTCATCTAAGATGACACTGTCACTGTGCCCAAATCGTTTTAAAACAGATCACAGCTCATTTAGATGTCTACCTCTTAGTCCTGAATCCTCGGTCTCTCTCGCTCTATCCTTCACTTTTTCTCTCTTTTCAACCTCATGCACACATGCATACATACACACTACATAGTCATTGGCTGATGTTGATGGACTAGACATTGCTCTACACAATAGTCCTAGAATAGCCATGTTCTATAGTTGACATTTAGTCCGTTCTTCAAGGAGCCTTGTCTTGAAGGAGGCCTGGAAACTGAACAATCAACAACAACACACATCTCTATAGACGGTTTAGTTGAGAACGTCACAAGAAACGATGTGCACGCTTCACTGGGGCAGAAGGCCCTGTCTTTTTGTGATACTGGATGGCCAGATGGCTAGCAACAATGACAAGAAAGTGCCATGTGGGAAATCTAAAGTAGCTTGTTTCAATTAGTTTTATCCTGATACCATGTCTGGTTTTTAAGTGTTTTGACTGATGCCAAAATCTATGCTGATATGGCTCAAATTCAATAGCTAGCTAACTACCAACTGTAACAATGTATTTGAGAGGAAACAAATGCTCATTGTGCATCTTTATTTACGTTTTCAATAAACATTGAAGACAGACTGTAGTTTAAATGTGGTAAACAACCTAAGCCAACCCTGTCTGTTTTGCCCCATAGTTGCCCACACAGTTTTTTTGCTTAACAACCAACCCATCTATTTCACAAGCGTTGTTCCGAGCAGTATAGTGCAGTGCAGTGAGGCAATGATCTCTGCATTCTATTGCTAGTTTGGGAGAGTTTGCAGGCAGAGGGAGAAAAGGAGACCGTATCCCTAGTGCAGATTTAGACGTAGAGGGATATGCATATTTATGTATATTAATTTACAGCATCGTCCCTTGATCACACAAAAAAAGGTTACGTAAGCACCAAATTTACATTACTGCGGGTTGGCTTTCACTGAAAGCATACCTGAGGTGAGTTTACCAGATTACTAATAGTAGGTTTGTTTATGGTACCCAAGACCCGTCTGGGAGTTAATTTGACCATGGGAAAACTAGGAACTAAAGCGTAAATACCGTAACACAATGAATGTTCGATTCAATTGATCCCACAGAGACAAGTAGACATGCAGACACATGCACATGCATCATTAGCAGAATAGGAAACTGTAAAGCTGGTCCGTCACTCACTCTTTTGGGTCCAAAGAGGTTATGATACAGAGTTCTAAACCTCTTCCTGGTGTAGTTGCATCTGTAAGCTCCGCCCATCAAGTACTCAATGACCAATCCGATGTCAATGAGACTAATGCGGTAGTCTGGTGGCAGGTTACCCTGGGGACCAAGAGATTGGTCAGACAAAACCGCACACCCCCCCATGGCAGCTGAGCATACGACGGTGAAAGGAAGGGAAAACAACCCACACAAATCAGACACACTTCACTTCACACATCTACACACTTGTTTTGTGTTAATAATAATACGTGATTAGTTGATTCACCTTGAAGTAGATCCAACTGAACACGGGATATTCTTGCTTAGAAAAAACACACAAGGTCAGTGAGTATACAGCACAAGGCCAAGGAGAGATGGGAGACACAGACCCCCGATAAGATCACAGAGTTTATAACCTAGTTTAAATGAACTTCTCTGAGCTTAGTTTAATTTAACTTAGTTCAACAGCACTGAGATAGACATCAGTATACTGTACTCTGAGAGAAGAGGGGTAGAGGAGTAAAGGAAGGAGGAGGAAAAGGGGAAAGAAGAGGGAGACCACAAAAATAGGGGAAATGTTAAGGAGAAGATGGAAAATTGCAAATCTTGAGGAAATTGAAATATGTACAAATCTGATCAATGCTTACTTAATTTGCCTGATCACTCTGTGCTCTTTTGCATTTGTAACGTATGGCCAGATCGTATCAGGGGTTCAGTGCTGGAAGAGAAAGACGGACAGATGTCTGAAGATGAGGATAACAGGAGTACAAATGAGAGAGCGTTTTTTGATAGAAATGGACCTTCATCATCCACCTTCAGATAGAAATCAGAGCTCTCTGATCCAGTGGGGGCTGGGGGAGGGAGAAATTGGGAGGATGGGCTGGGACAATGATCATACATCGACGGATGATTTGATACCATCTCATCCCCTGGTCACTTTTAGTGGAACGCTCCCTGTATCCCCTTGTCAAAAAGCGCTCCATTTGGTTTCTGTTATCCCAGTAAAGCCTCACAATTATCCAGCCAAAGCTCAGTCAAAGCTTAGTCACAGCTAGTTTAAGTTACAGGCTAATGCGGGGCTGCAGCTGGAAGCATCGCGATTAGTAAATGTGCTCTCTAACATAGGAAAATGCTCTCAAACAGCATAATCATTCTGATCAAACCTACAGTGCCTTTCTCCTTTATCTTCAATTGATTGCATTGGGAAATTGTATGTATATGGCAACTAACTGACTAACTGACTAACTAACATTATTTAAAAAAATATGTAACAATTACTGTAACAACTTGCTTTCATGATGCTAGATACGGAAGGCTGAACCCAATTCGTTTTTATCACAAGTAACTTCAGGTTGTCTCATTCCAGCACCAGGGGCTCCAGAGGTTAGAGTTCAGGGGCAAGTTACACACTAAAGCCAATAACAAGCATCAATAAAAATGCCTGAAACCCGATTCTTCACTCTTCACCTGAAGTGTGCATTAGCACACTCCTGCTCATGGACTTAACAATGGCGTCCCTGCATCTGATGCTTACACTGACAATTCAATGCTTTTAAATCCATGATGGGCAATTGCACACTTCAAACAGAAGGGTTTGGAATCATGATGTAGCCAATGACAGTCTAAGCTTTCCTCCAGAAAGAGAAAAGGGGAACAGTATACGTTTGGGCCACTCTGGTTGAGGCAATGTATCCTACTACTGCACACCAATACCATACATTCACTAGTACCATACCTTCACACAGCAGGACAAGAGGAAGAGAGGAAAACACAGATATTTGGCAAAAGCCTAAAGAGCCATGCACTACGGTTAAATATTAGACTTCATTTCTCAGGACAAGAATAGACTGACGAGTTTCAGAAGAAAGTGCTTTGTTTCTGGCCATTCCGAGCCTGTAATCGAACCCACAAATGCTGATGCTCCAGATACTCAACTTGTCTAAAGAAGGCCAGTTTTATTGCTTCTTTAATCAGGGACAACAGTTTTCAGCAGTGCATCATAATTGCAAAAAAGGTTTTCTCATGAGCAATTAGCCTTTTAAAATTATACATTTAGATTAGCTAACATAACGTGCCATTGGAACACTCCTGTGTTCCAATGGCACGTTATGTTAGCTAATGGTTGCTGATAATGGGCCTCTGTACACCTATGATGATATTCCATTTAAAAAAATCTGCCGTTTCCAGCTACAATAGTCATTTCCAACATTAACAATGTCTACACTGTGTTTCTGATCAATTTGATGTTATTTTAATGGACAAAAAAAATGTGCTTTTCTTTCAAAAACAAGGACATTTCTAAGTGAACCCAAACTTTGGAACGGTAGTGTATATTCCAATATCAGTTAATTGGTGTGAGTTAGTGATAACCTATCCGTAATAACCCATCCGCAACCGCCTGACTATATGTGACAAAGTGGAATATGATCATTTGTATATATGTAGCTTCTCTTCTGTCACTACTTGTTGCCCTGAACAACGAAATAAACCCTTTCTCACCAGAGTAAAGTCATAAATCGATAGAAGGAATGCTTCAATGTAGTTGACGTCGGTACAATTTGTTTTCTTTTTCCTCTTTCATCTCTGCTTCTCTTGTACAGCAAAGGTGTTTACAGCCCAGGGAGGAAATGCAAAAATTTTAAAAAGGGAAAGATTTTCGGTGCAAAATTTCCAATTTGACTGGTTTTAAGGAAATATAAAGCTGTTAAAACAACCCAACATGTTTTTGATAATATTTCAGTTCAGCTTGGATGCATATTTTATGTGGTTGAAACACTATCAGCTTTTATGATGATGATAAATATAGCACTTTTAGAGACAATCCTTAACCATTCATTCCCTTAAGATGCTTCAAGAACTTGATCAAGAGTAACATTTTTATGCAATAAATGCTTAATTCTGCAGGATTAAAAATGATATTAGGGTATGTGAGAGGTTATAGACCTACAATCGGTTGCCAGATTTCAGTGAGGCTACTTTAAACCCTTTTTCTTCTGTCCCTCCCTTCTATAACATTAGACTACTGTTCTGGTCCTCTCTTCTATAGCATTAGACTACTGTTCTGGTCCTCCCTTCTATAGAATTAGACTACTGTTCTGGTCCTCTCTTCTATAGAATTAGACTACTGTTCTGGTCCTCCCTTCTATAACATTAGGCTATTCTTCTGTCCCTCCCTTCTATAACATTAGACTACTGTTCTGGTCCTCTCTTCTATAGCATTAGACTACTGTTCTGGTCCTCTCTTCTATAACATTAGACTACTGTTCTGGTCCTCTCTTCTATAACATTAGACTACTGTTCTGGTCCTCTCTTCTATAGCATTAGACTACTGTTCTGGTCCTCTCTTCTATAACATTAGACTACTGTTCTGGTCCTCTCTTCTATAACATTAGACTACTGTTCGTTCTGGTCCTCTCTTCTATAACATTAGACGACTGTTCTGGTCCTCTCTTCTATAACATTAGACTACTGTTCTGGTCCTCTCTTCTATAACATTAGATGACAGTTCTGTCCCTCCCTTCTATTTATTTTAACTCTCCATTTCACAGCTTTTCTCTTATTGAATTTAACCCCAACATTGTCAAATAAAATAAAATAAAATGTAATTGTCCTTCATTACTCTTTTTGTCTCAGTGGATCGACGTGAACTTTTTCTGCCCAAGGTCCCAAAGGCATTTGGTAATTGCCGTGTATTTGGCACACTTCAGTTAGACCCAAAAGCTTAGGCTTAGGCTACGCACTGACACCATATACAAATGTTGAAAGAAAAATGTCAATGTAGCCTGTAGAAATGAATTGCAAAAGAATGACAGATTTCTGTATTTTAACCCATTGTTTTATCTTTATTCAACCGCCAACCACTTGCCCTTCATCCACACAATATTTCATGACCTTTAACCTGCCCGCCTCACAGATATAACCCGCGGGGGCTGCGGCCTGAGCATCATTAGTGTGCGTGTGCACGTGTGTGTGTGTGTGTGTGTGTGTGTGTGTGTGTGTGTGTGTGTGTGTGTGTGTGTGTGTGTGTGAGATTGATTAGTCCAATCCCCTGAAATACCGGAACCCTTCTCACCCTGCGTACAGAGCTAAGGACTTTGGGAAAGTTTAGATCGTGGATGGTTACACCATGACTCACCGTAACCTCTACAGCTCTCCCATTGTAGCACATGTTACTGCAATCCATTATGCTTCGATTAATCTGATCTGAATACTGATGCTGCTGACCTTTCTATGAGCTCCCACTAGAGGTCATAATCTTGAATTAAGGACGCGTACAATTGTTTTGTTACATAGGTACTGTAGTCCGGTCAGATTATTATCTAAAGGCTTTGGGGTAACACTGTCACAAATTTAATAATAACTTATTAATGAACGATTTATAAACTATTAATAACTAAACATTCCGTTATTTGTAAACATTATACACATTTATAAGCATATACTGTGTAGGCCGTAAGTTTTATAAGTCTTACAATTCAAAAGCATGTATAACATTTGAATATACCCACATTTAAGGGCATAATAGCTTGTTCATTAAAGCTAATAAAGTTAGTGCCTCTGGTGTATTATAGGATAGAATCAGTATTAGAGGGCTAAGGGACAAGCAAGACAGACACCGAGACAGAGAGTAGTGGAGAAATGAATGCCTCATATGCACTCAAAAGGCTCTATAATAAATGACATGATGATGTCGTACACACTCAATACTCGAAGAGATACTCAATTTGGCGTAAGTTACACATATAGCAATACATAATGGCAGCTCGTTTTGAGTAATTGGGCCTAGGCTAAGTTAACTGTGACAACCCTAATTAGAGGTGGGCCTTCCCTGGTTTAATGTCAGATCTGCAGGACTACAATACGTTTGACCAATCTAGGGTTGTGGTGCATATGGGTACATAATACCGCGTTGGACTCAAATGGAGTGAGTGTGTACAGAGCAAAACAAAGAGTAATGGGAGGGGTAGAGAGAGACAAAAGACGGAGACATCTCTCGGCAGCCGCGGCTGTAACCTCAGCTGAGAAAGGAGAAAATCTGGCTCCTAGATGCTCAGCTAGCAACAATAGAGATCTACAGAGCTAAACACAATCCGCAAAAAGACCAATAGAAAAAGTGCTGCCCTTGCGTTCGCACACAGGCTAACTCTCACACCAACGCCTACGCGGTCACACACGCGTAACTGTACCTTTTTGACGTCTCTGACCAGGTGGTGTAGTGTGTTGGATGGTCCGTGCCTCTGACAAAAACAAACACAAGCACAGATCAGTCCGTGAGTCACGCCCCGACCTGCAGCAAGCTGCAGAGCTACGACAAATGGTTCATTTGAATCAAGTACCACACCGCATGCCGTTGTTCATAATGAACACATGTGAAGGATGTTATATTGTCTTATGTGGCCGCTATAAAGGCTTTAGGAATGCATACCTTACAGAGGAACACCAGGAGGGAGTATAATAGCTTATAACTATTTTTGTTCTACAAATACCAGGGGTTATGGCAGCTGTTGCAACAATGTTATGACTGTTTGATACATTCCATGTGACATGGAGTCAGGTGAGAGGTCAGAGTTCAGAGCTGTCAGCCATGGTGGAGCTGAAGTACCGTGTTGTAGAGCTCCTCCAGTCTGGAGAGGGTGAGGAAGCGATGCATGCTCACTCCGTTCTCGATCAGCAGCTTGACGAAGTCCACTCTGTCCAGCACCAGGGCATCCAACATAGACTGCTCCAGAGAACCCACCTACCATACAAACAGGGAAGGCACAGTCAGTCAACTCAGGCTTAACCATCAAGAAACGGCATATGGATGGATTACGGCATAGATTTCACACTTTCACTTGGACAGGGCTGTCGGTAGTCTATACTGTAAACAAGGGAGTGAGACGTGATAGGCTGGGTCTTACAGGCCACTGCTGTCCGTAGATGAAGATCTGGCTGCGGGCAATGTCCACTCGGTTCCACGCCAGGGCCAGGCTGAGCTGGTCAGGAGCCGATGCGTTGGCACCTAGGAGAAGGAAGAGAGGGGACAATAAACCATGTTCGAGAGCATCAATTTTGCTCAGTCGATCAACAAACAATAAGGAAGAGTTATTTGTGGCGCATGGTGATTTGTAGATCATTCTGTCAGCAATCTCAAATCACTTCTCCTGCTAGCTTTGGAAGGTTGTATTGACTTTTTTCTCTGTGGGTGGGCAGAACATCACTGTTTAGCAAGCAACAAAGGAGATTGCTGTATTTGTGCGGTTCTTCTTAAAGGAAAGCCCAAGGCAGTTGTTCTTGGCCTCCGACACCTACCTCTTGCTTTCTTTTTGAGAAAATATATTTGTCAAGCTGTCGGTGATGTGATAAATTCTTTTGTGAAAAGCACTTTAAACCGGTAGTTTGAAAACTTAAATGCTGAAGGGAGGCAAGTTTGAGGCCGACACACCTTTTATGATGACTCAGCAGAGATATTTCACAGGCTTAATAATGGGAGCTTTTACCGAGCGTGGTAACGAGATGCAGAGTGGTGTAATAGGAGTTTAATAGAGAAGTCGGTATTAAAAGGGACTGCTCGCGTTTATCACTGTTTTTAAATGACACTTATCTCCGCAGCTCTGTCGTCGCTGGAATTTATTGACCTTATCCCGCATCGATGACCCTCTATCTTTCTTTCTTTCTCTCTCACTCTCTTTTTCTCTGTCTCTCTTTGTCTCTCTCTCTCTCTCTCTCTCTCTCTCTAGATCTCTCCCTATTTCTTTCAGTGTGTCAGTCTCTCGCACACAATCTCTCTCTCTCTCTCTACCTTTTCCTCTCTGAAAACACACAGTTTGCATAATAAACGTCTATACTGGCCAAGCTTGTGACAGTCCATCATGCCAGATACAGAGGCCAATCACAGAAATAGAGAGGGAGATGGACAGAGAGATATTAACAGGAGGAGATGAGATGCAAAAAAATAATGAGTGTGGGGGAGAAGGATGCATAGAGAGTGTAAACATGCTAGAAACATGCATCTCCCTGACATGCTGCCAAACATGAATTATGACGGCCCTCATATACAGCGTTCCACTTAGGAACTCAGAGTGAGTCAATCACCTGGTATATATTTGAAAACTGGCCCAAAGGATCTGCTCCGAAGGCCTCGGAACCAGCAGCGTTGGATCCTGCGCTCCTGATCAATACCATGCACTAAACAACAAGTCGAAACTGTGGATTACGAGAGGGATGGAGGGAGGGATGGAGGGAGGGATGGAGCAGTGAAACAGGGGAGGAGGAGAGGGAGAGTCTTAACTGTGCTAGAGTCGAACGGATTGGCTCAGTTGGAGGATTGTGTGCTATAACCTTCTGAAGCCCGCTGTCAGACTTAAGGAGCCTCTTTAAATATTAGCTGTGTGTCAATGACCTTTTAGAAGAGCAGTGAGAATGGCCAGGTCAATGTCCTGGTGTCCCTCAGACCCCATCCGAAAAACGGTTATCTGAAACATACAGAGAGAGAAAAGAAAGAAACAATAAGGAAGAGAGAGGGAGACATTTACATAATCTGTTTTTTACTGATAGAGATTATTAACACTATGAGTAAACCAGTCACATCATAGCTCCGTGCTTTTGATACATGTGATAAGAATCAGCTGTATAAAGAGCTGCTGTCTGAAGCTCCGAGCAGAGGAAACTGCAATATACAGTATCATATATTCTCCTAGTTGACACACTTTGGAAACGGAAACGAAAAGTAGCTCGTATGCAGTGTGGTCCCAGTAGAAAAGAAGGGAAGAGAGAGAGAGAGAGAGAGAGAGAGAGAGAGAGAGAGAGAGAGAGAGAGAGAGAGAGAGAGAGAGAGAGAGAGAGAGAGAGAGAGAGGAGAAGAGAGAGAGAGAGAGAGAGAGAGAGAGAGAGAGAGAGAGAGAGAGAGAGAGCGGGAGAAAGGGAGAAGAGAGAGAGAGAGAGAGAGAGAGAGAGAGAGAGAGAGAGAGAGAGAGAGAAGAAAGAGAAGGAGAGAGAGAGCGAGAGGGAGAGCGGCGGGAGAGAGAGAGAGAGAGAGAGAGAGAGAGAGAGAGAGAGAGAGAGGGAGAGCGAGCGGGAGAGAGAGAGAGCGAGGGAGAGAGCGAGGGAGAGAGCGAAGGGGAGAGAGAGCGAAAGAAAGAGAGAGACATATCAAGAGTGAGTGGAGACCCTTCGATGGAGTATGGTACAGTAAGCAAGAGATAAAAAAGAAGGAAGGGGTACAGAGCAAATCAGAGGGAGAGAGGAGGTAAGATAGCGGGAAGGATGAAGGAAGGGGTACAGAGCAAATCAGAGGGAGAGAGGAGGTAAGATAGCGGGAAGGATGAAGGAAGGGGTACAGAGCAAATCAGAGGGAGAGAGGAGGTAAGATAGCGGGAAGGATGAAGGAAGGGGTACAGAGCAAATCAGAGGGAGAGAGGAGGTAAGATAGCGGGAAGGATGAAGGAAGGGGTACAGAGCAAATCAGAGGGAGTGAGGAGGAGGAGGTAAGATAGCGGGAAGGATGAAGGAAGGGAAAGCAGGGGGAGGGTAAAAGAGAGGGAATGCGGCAGTTCTGCCAGATTTTGTCGCATGACGGCATGTGTGTGAAGGGCACCTTGCAGCTCCACGTATGAGCTGCGTGTTCGGAACGCTGGAGCGTGCTGAGGATCCCAGCCACAGGGTCATGAATCTATTCCTGTAATCCCTCCCTCCATCCTCCTCCCTCCCCCCTCCTCCCGCCATCACATCTCCAAACCCATCTTCCCTTCTAAATGGCTCAATTTGGTGGTGCACCTTGATTTCAGCTGTCTTTAACTCGTGCCTCCCCTCAGGTTATGAATCAATAGAGTAGCTCTCTCCGTCTCTCTCTTTCCCTTTTCCTAAAAGCCCTTCAGACACCAAAGGGGAGAGAGAATTTGTCTGTACGCTTGCTTGTTCATTATTTTTCCGCTACTGAGAGATGACACACATTGCCCCCTTGGAATGGGGTCCTGCAGAGAGAGAAATGAGCGTATGTATGTGTAAGAGTTACCTCCAGTACTGTGTGTCTCTATGAGCATGTGTATGAGCATTCCTGATTGTGTTTAACGTGTGAACAATGAATGTAACAAAGTTTGTTGTCATACGCACATCCTTAAAAACATGGGTGCTGGGCTAAGAAAGAATGCTTGTGAAGAACAGGAAGAGGCTCTCACAGGGTTTCTTCTCCCAATTACTTGCTTTATCTACACCGTTTTGATCTGAACCGGCTCTTCATCAAATCAAACAGAATGAGTGCTCATCTCCCAAAATATACCCATTTCACCTCCACATGATGAATAATGTAAGTATCTGCATACGTACACTACCGTTCAAAAGTTTGGGGTCACTTAGAAACGTCCTTGTTTTCCATGAAAATATACATGAAATGAGTTGCAAAATGAATAGGAAATATAGTCAAGACGTTGACAAGGTTATAAATAATGATTATTATTATTATTATTTAATATTTTTTACCCGTTTTTCTCCCCAATTTCGTGGTATCCAATTGTTTTTAGTAGCTACTATCTTGTCTCATCGCTACAACTCCCGTACGGGCTCGGGAGAGACGAAGGTTGAAAGTCACAACCCAACCAAGCCGCACTGCTTCTTAACACAGCGCGCATCCAACCCAGAAGTCAGCCGCACCAATGTGTCGGAGGAAACACCGTGCACCTGGCAACCTTGGTTAGCGTGCACTGCGCTCGGTCCGCCACAGGAGTCACTGGTGCGGCCAAGCCCACCCTAACCCGGACGACGCAAGGCCAATTGTGCGTCGCCCCACGACCTCCCGGTCACAACAGAGCCTGGCAGCAAACCCAGAGTCTCTGATGGCACAGCTGGCGCTGCAGTACAGCGCCCTTAACCACTGCGCCACCCGGGAGGCCCCATAAATAATGATTTTTAATTGAAATAATAATTGTGTCCTTCAAACTTTGCTTTCGTCAAAGAATCCTCCATTTGCAGCAACTACAGCCTTGCAGACCTTTGGAATTCTAGTTGTCAATTTGTTGAGGTAATCTGAAGAGATTTCACCACATGCTTCCAGAAGCACCTCCCACAAGTTGGATTGAAGGGCACTTATTACCTACCATACGGTAAAGCTGTTCCCACAACAGCTCAATAGGGTTGAGATCCGTTGACTGTGCTGGCCACTCCATTATAGACAGAATACCAGCTGACTGCTTCTTCCCTAAATAGGTCTTGCATAGTTTGGAGCTGTGCTTTGGGTCATTGTCCTGTTGTACGAGGAAATTGCCTCCAATTAAACGCCGTCCACAGGGGATGGCATGGCGTTGCAAAATGGAGTGATAGCCTTCCTTCTTCAAGATCCTTTTAACCTGTACAAATATCCCACTTTACCACCACCAAAGCACCCCCAGACCATCACACTGCCTCCACCATGCTTCACAGATGGCGTGAAGCACTCATCCAGCATCTTTTCATTTGTTTTTGCGTCTCACGAATGTTCTTCTTTGTGACCTCAAACTTAGATTAGTCTGTCCGTAACACTTTTTTTTACAATCTTCCTCTGTCCAGTGTCTGTGTTCTTTAGCCCATCTTTTCTTTGTATTGGCCAGTCTGAGATATGGCTTTTTCTTTGCAACTCTGCCAAGAAGGCCAGCATCCCGGAGTCGCCTCTTAACTGTTGACGTTGAGACAGGTGTTTTGCGAGTACTATTTCATGAAGCTGCCAGTTGAGGACTTGTGAGGTGTCTGTTTCTCAAACTAGACACTCTAATGTACTTGTCCTCTTGCTCTGTTGTGCACCGGGGCCTCCCACTCCTCTTTCTATTCTGGTTGGAAGCATTTTGCGCTGTCCTGTGAAGGGAGTAGTACACCTCGTTGTACGAGATCTTCAGTTTCTTGGCAATTTTTCCCATGGAATAGCCTTCATTTCTCAGAATAAGAATAGACTGATGAGTCTCAGAAGAAAGGTCTTTGATTCTGGATATTTTGAGCCTGTAATCAAACCCACAAATGCTGATGCTCCAGATACTCAACTTGTCTAAAGAAGGCCAGTTATATTGCTTCTTTAATCAGGACAACAGTTTTCAGCTGTGCTAACATAATTGCAAAAAGGTTTTCGAATGATCAATTAGCCATTTAAAATGATAAACTTGGATTAGCTAATGCAACGTGCCATTGGAACACAGGAGTGATGGTTGCTGTACGCCTATGTAGATATTCCATTAAAAATCAGCCGTTTCCAGCTACAATAGTCATTTACAACATTAACAATGTCTACACTGTATTTCAGATTAATTTGATGATATTTTAATGGACAAAAAAATTGCTTTTCTGTCAAAAACAAGGAAACGTCTAAGTGACCCCAAACTTTTGAACGGTAGTGTACATGAGGATGATATAAATATAACTGTCAGAGAGTACGTGGTATGTGTGCGTGTGCGTGCGTGTGCGTGCGTGCGTGCGTGCGTGCGTGCGTGCGTGCGTGCGTGCGTGTGTGTGTGTGTGTGTAAGAGTAATTGAAAGGCCTCCCTCCAGGTGAAATTGGAGAGTAAATGGGATGTGATGGTTTCGATCCATCTTCATTGCCTGTTTGAGGACAGGGTAATTATTGTGTGTGTACACGTACGTGGGTATGCATGTTGTCTGAATGGTTGTGTGTGTGTGTGTGTGTGTGTGTGTGTGTGTGTGTGTGTGTGTGTGTGTGTGTGTGTGTGTGTGTGTGTGTGTGTGTGTGTGTGTGTGTGTGTGTGTGTGTGAGAGAGAGAGAGAGAGAGAGAGAGAGAGAGAAAGAGAGAGAGATAGAGAAGGCCAGTGTGTGGTCAGGGATAGATTACTTAAGTGGGGGTTACATTACCAGGTGTGTGTTCCTGTGGTGGCTTTAGGACTGTTTGTGTGTGTGACCATAATTCCACATACTTAGTGCACAAATCACACCGGTACACTTGAACTAAAACAGCCCTAATCCTCACTTGATCTACACAGGTGGGAACTCACTGACAAGAACACACAGATGAGTAAGTGTTGTGTGTGCATGCATGCGTGTGTGAATCCACCACAGGAGGTTGGTGGCACCTTAATTAGGGAGGACGGGTTTTTGGCAATGGCTGGAGCGGAATGGTATCAAATTCCATTTGCTCCGTTCCGGACAATATTGAGCCGTCCTCCTCTCAGCAGCCTCCAGTGGAACCCACCAGATCACTGCTTCCTATATGTGAATGACAGAAACGATGACTGAAGGTGGCCTCCACCTCGTCAACTTCTCTTTTCCTTTCCTCTCCTCTTCCTCCTACTCCTACCGATCCTCCTCCTCCTCCACCCACCATAGCCCCCAAGGTGACCCTCTGTGGAGCCATGTGTTAGGGAGGGAGCACCATGTTGCCACAGCTAGGGGTATAATTTGATCACAAGAGGCTTAGTTTTCTGTCCTTATGCAGGGGTAAGAAATACACCCCTCCTCTTCTCAATTTGTATCCTACAGGGAAATATTTTCTTGAGTGCTTACTGTTGGTATAACATGTCTATATTTAATCGTGATGTATGCGTTTGTTGGTTACACATATACCTCCATATATGTTTTCCTCTTGCACACAGATATGCTGTAGCCTCTAATACCAATTGGTCTACAGTCTGTGTGAAGGGAATATCTCATTCTGTAGATGACTGACACTTTCGTGCCTATTGATTGACACGTGTCACTCGGCAATGATTGATGACACACCATAGACATCCGCCTGTCACACCATCACACGTCGAGGAGAGGGCAGAGGAGAGAAGAGACATACTAGTCACTAGTGGGAAGCACCACTTTTAAGTGAGAATGGATGCTGTTTGATCATGTTGCTCGTCAGTGGTGGAAAAAGTACCCCATTGTCATAATTCAGTGAAAGTATAGATGCCTTAATAGAAAGTTACTCAAGTAAATGTGAAAGTCAACCAGTAAAATACTACTTGAGTAAAAGTCTAAAAGTATTTGGTTTTAAATATACTTAAGTATCAAAAGTAGAAAGTAGAAATAATTTGAAATTCCTTATATTAAACAAAGCAGCTAAGCACCATTTTCTTGTTTTTAAAATTGACGGCTAGCCAGGGGCACACTCCAACACACATACCCCAAGGTGATCCTCTGTGGAGCCATGTGCTAGGGAGGGAGCACCATGTTGCCACAGCTAGTGTTAGTCAATGGTAGGTGTATAATTTGATCACAAGGGGGTTATTTTTTTGTCATTTTGCAGGGGGAAGAAATACACCCATCTTCTTCTCCATTTGTATCCTACAGGGAAATGTTTGCTTGAGTGCTTACCGTTGGTATAACATGTCTATCTATAAATACACTCCTACATATTTATATGGACAGTGAAGCAAAAACCTTTAATTTGGATCTATACTCCAGCATTTTTTGTCTGTGGCCAAACATATTGGCATCATTTCACTTTGATTAAATAATACTAATTCCCTATTTACTCACACCCCTTGACTTATTCCTCATTTGTGACCCTTTTTAGGAATCTAGACGTACTCTATGTTGTGGGTCACTACTTCACAGAGCCGTTTGAACGTAAACCTTTTTTTGACAAAATGCGTTTTTTGGAAGAAATGCTTCCTCGAACATGTGAACTTTCATGTGCCTTAATAACAAACTTGTATGCCATCTGTAAATACGAATACAATTGCTAAATTACAAACCTAGTTGGTTTAGCCACAGAAAAAGTGAGCAACCTTCCCGCTAGCCATGATTGGCTGAGATAATGAGAAGGCTGGACATGCCGAGAGATGAGTTTGGATTGGTCTGCCATATAGCACGCATCTGTCTATTAGAGCTGGTCAGTATGTGTTGGTAATCCTGTCTAACGTGGCTTTTTTAATGTATCGCATAGTGAAACTGCATAAGTGTTGCTGTCTCCTTTCTGAAGGACAGAGTTCAGTGGAATTCGAGTATGATAGGAGATGGAGATGGAGAAAACATCTGTCTCCAGATTACTTCTTCAAACTAAGGGCAACCATGGCATCCGTGACAGGAGACGCGTCCATCTATGATGTACATGGGTAAGAAAGTGGTTTCATTTCAAGTTAAAGTGTATTGTTAGCTAGCTAACGTTAGCTGGCTGGCTCGATGTTGGTTAGCTAGCTACAGATTCATGCAGGGTAGTAATGTCAAGAGTTGTGATTATGGTTCACTGTTTAGCTAGCTAGCTACATGTCTTAACAAAATACTCCACTATGTAACCATTTCAGGTGCGTTTGTAAATTCAGTCTGGCCATCTACTCCGATTTCAGAGCACTCTCATCTGAGTTTGCCAGAGTGCAGAATAACTGATAACTGATGAATATACGAACACTCAACAACAGTTGAATATGGCCGGTGTCAGGAAACGTCGGCATAAAAGCTTAATTAAATTGTTGCAAGCAGCACAGTTACAGTCACCAATGCTCTGGATAACATGAAAACAACCTAACCAGCTCTGCTCGGCCAGTAAAACAGTCAGAGTTAGGGTTGGGGCTAAAGCTTAAAAGGGTGTGAACGATGCTGAGTGTAAACAAAGAAGAGCTCTCCAGTAGGTACCAAAAATATTCAAAGGCCATTTTCTCAAAGTGAGGTTACAAGTTTATCAACTTTCAAAGCAGAATTACTTTCCCATTTTTGTCAAATGCAGTATATTACATACCATTTTGTAGCCCTGTGTTCCTGCTTTCATCCAACGGAAAAAAACACCATTTCAAATTTTGCTACTTAACACTGAATCAAGGTGGTCGGTCACATTTTGTTGTGTTGGTGTCTGAATTCTAAATGTGTTATTTTCAGATGTTGTGTCACTGGCCTACACACAATACCCCATAATGTTAAAGTGGAATTATGTTTTTACAAATGAATAAAAAATGTAAAGCTGAAATGGCTTGAGTCAATAATTATTCAGCCCCTTTGTCATGGTAAGCCTAAATCAGTTCAGGAGTAAAAATGTGATAAAAAGAATAGAATAGAGCTAAGTACAGGCAAAATCCTAACAGTAAACCTGTTTCCATCAGATACTGGGAGACAAATTCACCTTTCAACAGGATAATAAACTAAAACACAAGGCCAAATATATACACTGGAGTTGCTTACCAAGACATTCAATATTCCTCAGTTGCCTTGTTACATTTTAAATCGGATTGAAAATCTATTGGCAAGACTTGAAAATGGCTGTCTAGCAATGATCAACAGCCAACTTGACAGAGCTTTAAAAATAATATTGTGCAAATATTATACAATCCAGGTGTGCAAAGTTCATAGAGACTTACCCAGAAAGAATGACAGCTGTAATCGATGCCAAAGGTGATTCAGGGGTGTGAATACTTAAGGAAATTAGACATTTCTGCATTTCATTCTCAATACATTTTCAAAAATGTCTAATACTTCTCACTTTACCATTATGGTGTATTGTGTGTAATTGGGTGGGAATTATATATTTTTTCATACATTTTGAATTCAAGCTGTAACACAACAAAATGTGGAATCTATAAAATGTAGTCAAAAGTTTAGTGTTCAGTACACATTCCTTACACATGACCCGCTATGGAGATGGCTACTAATAGAAATCTTAATCGAAACACTGACTACACGAAAGAGCACCGCACCTGCTGTGTGAAACCGCGCAGATTTGAATGTCATGGTGACATATAGGCTACAAGCCCAAAGGATTCTCAGTCATATTCCATCATCCAAACACATTAGTCCCACGTCATCAGAAATCTTACGGCATTGCCTTGGTCTAAACTCTATCGAGCTTTATCTACTCAACGCCACACTACCGTGCTTGGCATTAGCATTAGCCCGCATTAGCCGCAATCTCCCTCAGTATGATCCATCCCATAGATGACGTACTGTACTGTAGTAAAGTAGTGGTAGATAGTGGTGGCAGTAGTTGAGGAAGAGATTTACTCTTTTGCCTATCAGATATTCTTGGCTCCACAGCTGCTCTAGAGACTCCACGCGACTGGGTGTCCTGGAGTTCCATCTGCTTGAGCGTGGAAACCTCACAGAGCTCAGATCAATCCACTTACACACCCAACATCTGTGATGAGCATCTCTCTCTCTCTCTCTCTCTCTCTCTCTCTCTCTCTCTCTCTCTCTCTCTCTCTCTCACACTATGTGGGAATGTGCATTTCTCTCGCTATGTGTGTGTCCATATAAGGGGGAAGAAAACATGGAAGAAAAAATAGGATGCACAATGAAAAGGAGAAAACAACCACACCAAAACAAATCATCACATTACAAGGCACATTTATTGGGGCACCTGACAAAGGAACAAAGGAGAGACAAAATGAACGCACAAAAACAAAATTGACGCAAAACATTCAACAAAGTGTATATATTGTTTAATTTCAATAGATATACAATTACAAAACAATAAATTACGTAGGGAGAGGAGGGACATAGTTCATAGTAAAAGTATGTGCAACCATGAATAACATGTCAACAATAGCAGCTAGCATATGTCAATATGGTTGGAAAGTGGAGACAAATGTAAACATTACTGGAGACACCTTATGCTTGCAAAGTGTAGTGCAGTAGCAACTGTAAATGGGTGAATTGTTACACCCCACAGTTAGCCAAGTTAGTTAGCTAGCTAGACAAAATTGTTTGCAGTTATTTAACTTAGCAACTGCCCCTACACTGTTTTGCTAGCTACCATAATGTTATTGTGTAAAAAAAAACATATCCCCAGTTGTGTCTCCAGTTGTGTTCATATTTTAACGATTGTGATGAAATCCACTTTCCAAGCGTATTGTGCAACTGAGATTTGAATGTGTGTATTATAAACAAAGTGTGTATTTTAAAACCTTTATATAACAGAGTGTGCATTTGCATATTGAGGCCAACTTTCCATGCAAATGACATGATGCATGTGCTTGTGTAACCAACTGTTAAATTAGAATATTGTAAAGCAAAGGCATGTGTTTGTTTGGTGCATGCAGGCTCATGGAGGCTCAGGTGTTTAATGAGTACAGACACAGTGAGTGTTATTTTAATCTCAGGCACAGTATGTATGACGATAATATCTCATGGTTTGGAATGGACACAGCAGTGTGTGTGTGTGTGTGTGTGTGTGTGTGTGACTAATACCGTCTGTCTGGAACTCAAAACTCACTGATTACCATGTGATTACCTTCATTATCCACTTACCATAGTGCTTGTTTCTTGCCCTGTGAAATGTGACTTTGTGCCAGGCATAGTGCAGTGATAATATGTATCATTGTGTTTGTAGTGGGACAGTGTACTACACATTGAGGATGATCACTATAATAAGCATGCAGCTTCTCTCTGCAAGAAACACTGATCTGAAGAGACCTTGTCACCGCCTGAGCTAGGGAAGGTTAATTAGGGAAGGTTAATTATGTGAGTGACAGTTCACTAAACACAGCTTGTGGGGTATGTTTCAAATGGATATGACAGATGGACAGGAGAGAAAGCAGCCTAAAGCCGAACCAGTAGGTCCTGGATGACATCAGAGGGCCTTTAAATACACAGCCCTGTCACAGCCCCAATCCCCTAGATGCAGATGTAAGCAATATGGCAGAAATTCCACTAGCCTATTAGACGTGGAGGTGGAGCTGCTATAATATCGCTTAAACCTATCACATCCTCTCAGATCTCCACTAGTGTCTAGGGGGTAAGGGCTAAAGGGGTTGTTTCTGGACAGGGCCACAGTCTCATTATTCCCAAATCTTCTCTTTTTTTATCTTTACATTGACATCTATGTTTTTCTCCCTAATCCCCATCACACTGGTGCTTGAGACTTTGTACAGTTGATCAGGGCCCTCCAACCCTGTTCCTGGAGAGCTACCGTCCTGTAGGTTTTCATCCTACTCTAATCTAGCACACCTGATTCTATTAATTAGCTGGTTGATAAGCTGAGTCAGGTTAGTTACAACTGGGGTTGGAGAGAAAACCTACAGGTGGGTAGCTCTCCGGGAAACAGGGTTGTAAAAGCCCTGCAGTAGAGGCATGGGGAGTTGGGGTAGGGGATGTTTCCAAGGTGACGAGTGAGCGAGCCTGAACACTCACCAGCTCCTTCTTCTTCATGCATTCCATGAGGATGATGAAGAGGTGCTGGGCCTGGGTCCGGCTGTACGTGAAGGTCTTCTGGATGGTCACCAGCAACTGGTCCCTCAGAGACTCATTTATGATCCTGGTAAAAATGAGCGAAAAGGAGAAAGAGGAGAGGGAAAGAGGGAGGAAGAGCAGAAGGGAGAAAGGAGAGATGATGAATTGTGGCCGATAAGGGTAAAAGAGACCTAGACGAGAAACTTACATTTAAGTTGAAGTATTAAAGGCACACCTCAGGATTTTGGCAATGATGCCCTTTATCTACTTACCCAGAGTCAGATGAACTCGGGGATACCATTTTTATGTTTCTGTGTCCAGTATGAAGGATGTTATAGGTAGTTGTGCTAACTACAGCCATTGGCTCGCAACACTACCTCTAACTTCCTTCATACTGGACACAGACATAAAATTGGTATCCACGAGTTCATAAAGGGCCTCATTGCCTTAATTATCCATTTAACATTTATCCTAAGTATTAGGACTGTATTTGGGACACACTACTAAGGCACCTTAATGCATCCGCAATACTGTAGCAAATCTGTGTATGTGATATGTGACACGTACCCTCCCTCCTCAGAGTACTTGTGTCCAAATGCCAGGATGTCCGAAGCACGCCCGCTCCCATCACACACCACCACGGGCACAGGTGGCGTGTCCCTTAGGTACTCTAACACGATGGAGATCACATTAGGACCCCCCTCCACTATCAGAGCCACCACTGGCACTCCCTGACCAATACCTACAGAGAGAGAAAGGGAGGAAAGGGGGCAGGGAGCAAAAGAGAAAGAGAGAGAGATAGTGGTGGAAGAAGGAAGGAAAACCAGACAGGAAAGAAATCAGAAAACAGAGAGAGAAAAAAGTTGCAAACGAAAAGCACTCATTAAGTCCCACAGGAGTACCCTGACAGACAGCCATGAGGGAGGTGGGACTGACAAAATGTAAATGGGGGCCGTGTTGCGTGCCACGATTCAACAAGTGCCCCGACATCTCACCTCTCAACTAAAATAGAAATGCTGATTAAAGATGAATTTGTGCCACAAGTCTGGTAGCAGCATTCAGAGAGAGTTTCCTATTTCTAAGGATATTTCTGAGCATCTAGCGGAAGCACGGAGCCGCGCTTGAGCCGCATAGATGCCCTGGAGCGAGTACCCTCCTGCTGCACAGAGGGACGGCCTCAAACTGGCTAATCAGAAGCTATTAAAGGGATATTTCGGGATTTTGGCAATGAAGTCCTAGCTAGTGTTAGCACAAATACAGTCTCCTGAGCTAAGCTAGTTAGCTTTGGCCCGAGAAACTACCTCTACCTTCCTTCATTCTGGACGCAGATACATACAAATAGTATCCGGAAGTTCATCTGACTCCGGCGAAGTAGATAAAGGGTTTCATTGCCAAAATCCTGAACTATCCCTTTAAGACTCATTAGAGGTAATTAACAGGTGGGTTCTGGAGCTTACACAGGCTGGGAGAACGGGCTCGGAAAGAGAAAGGATGCACATAAGCCCTACAGTACCAAACCCCCACAAGGACGCCCAGTTCTCTCTGAGCTTCTCTCTCTCTCTCTCTCTCTCTCTCTCTCTCTCTCTCTTTCTGTCACACTCTCTGTCTCTCATTCAGCTGCCGCCAGTCAGTTTTTTCACTCAAATTCAAAAGCCATGTCCCTGCTGGATCCTCCCTCCCATCCTTGCCTGCATAATTTCACTGTGGATAGGTGGGCCACTGACTCAGGGCCCGCTCACACATGTGCCATCATTGTGTCTTGCTCGCTACAGGCAAAGTTACATAAAGAGGGAGCTATTTTAGTGCCTAGCATACTTTAAAGGTAAGAACATCACCACACTGTACATCAGGCGCAGGAGAACAAGTAGGCTCGTCTATTCATAACGGTTTTAATTGACTTCTTCTCTTACTCTTTACCTCTTCATGTGTCATGAGCAAGCGATGATGGCTACTGCGGTTTGAGGGACACCACTCGCACCTGAAGGGATTAGCCTCCAATTGACAAGACACCAGATGAGGAAGGGAGAGCGCAGCTGGGTCGTTGCTAATTGGCTAGAGAGAGAGAGCGAGAGAGCGGTGCCTGCATACACCACAACACACCACACCACTCAAACTCAGGATGAAAGAGCAGGTACAGACTGCACTGTCTTACAGTATGTCTCCTACTAAAGCTAGTTGATATGTCTGAGGGTTAGGCAACAAGGTGCTGGGTGGTGGTTTTCCATTCCCACTTGGGCCACATCTACAGAATATTTGTTTAAGTTTCAATGCTAGCAGTTCTGCAAATGGCTTTGAATAAAAGCGGTCTGATAAATGACCATGCTATATTGTTATTATATGAATATCTTTGGTCTCTCAGGTAGAGTAGGGACATCAGTATTCCTTCTTAACTTACATCACAGAGCCATTTAGAAACAGATGGACAGTTATCTTTGTGCTCTTTGTTTGGGTAGGATAGAAGAGCTGTGAAAAGAGCTCTCCAAAATGGAAAATATTGAAAAATGTCTCAAAAAGATAACTAATATCTCATAGTTGTGTGGGGAGGAGATTACTCCGGAGTCTATGGAGTAGAACGTTAGGCTTTGCGAGACAAGTCATTTGTTTTGTCAGCACACACTGTGTCAGTACCTCCTCTGATAACGTTTCCACAACAGCTAACAGTCATGTTGCTGAAATGAAATCAGGGCATTACAAACCCAATATCAAACAGATTCTTTAACAGATACCATTACCCCATCACTAACATGTTCACTACCATCCCGTTTATATAAGAGACATCAATTTGGAGTTTTCTGTGTTAGATTAGTGGAGGCTAGGAGCTCGTAACTGGAGCAGATCAATCCCTTTCTCTCTTTGAATGCTCTCGCTCCATCTCTCTTTCTGTCTCCGCTGGCAGCTCCACACACCCAACCACCCCTCTGTATCTACTTTCTTCCCCCCCCCCCCTCTCTTTCTCTCTACCTCTCCCTCTTTGACGTCCACGGCCCCTGCTCAAAAATATTAAGAGAAAGAAAGAGAGCGACAGCACGGAAGAGGGGAGGAGGAGAGAAAAAGGGCCGTTAGAGCGAGCCTCACCATCCTCCAACATCTATCTTTAGCCCGGGAGGGAGGGGTTGTGAGGGGAACACATGTGACACGCTGAAAAGGACCTCATTATGGTTCCATTGACTCACCCAGAGAAACATTAGCATGGCTGGAGGAGGTTTCTCTATGTGGGTCGTTTTCACACGTCTCGGCCTACCCTCATCATCCCGACTGCATTTGCTAGCACCTATTTCTTCAGAGAGGACTGGCAAATTGGAGCCATGAATGTATTAAGATGTGAAATGCAGAGAAGAGAAGGTTAGAGATGGACATAAAGGTCCGGGTTCTACAGAGCTGCTGCTCCATTTCCGTTACTTATGTCTCCGTCGCGCTTTGACTGGTCTGTTCTTCTGTTCTCTTCTGGATAGAATCCATCCAATTCTATTTCAGCTGTGCTGCGCCGTGGAAGGATTTGTGACCCAAAACGAGTCATGCTCACTAAGACCAAGAGAATTAAGTTAGATTGTGGGAATTTACCTTTTCAGAGGGATAGCATGGAAAGAAAGGTGCAAGTGTGAAATGGAAGAGATTTGAACCCATGCCAGCACAGGTATGACTGTGTGCTGGAAGTGGTGGCACTAACCGCTAGACCACCGGATTGTGGGATATTGTTTACTGCAGGGGTAGGCCTACTCAACCACTATTTGAGTAGGTCTGGTCATACAAATGTCCTAGGTGGGAAAGGTTGGATTTTGTCAAACCCCCAAATTGAATCAAATGTATTTTACTGTACAGTAATGGCCAACAGTTTTGAGAATGACACAAATATACATTTTCACAAAGTCTGCTGCCTCAGTTTGTATGATGGCAATTTGCATACACTCCAGAATGTTATGAAGAGTGATCAGATGAATTGCAATGAATTGCAAAGTCCCTCTTTGCCATGCAAATGAACTGAATCCCCCAAAAACATTTCCACTGCATTTCAGCCCTGCCACAAAAGGACCAGCTGACATGTCAGTGATTCTCTCGTTAACACAGGTGTGAGTGTTGACGAGGACAAGGCTGGAGATCACTCTGTCATGCTGATTGAGTTTGAATAACAGACTGGAAACTTCAAAAGGAGGGTGGTGCTTGGAATCATTGTTCTTCCTCTGTCAACCATGGTTACCTGCAAGGAAACACGTGCCGTCATCATTGCTTTGCACAAAAAGGGCTTCACAGGCAAGGATATTGCTGCCAGTAAGATTGCACTTAAATCAACCATTTATCGGATCATCAAGAACTTCAAGGAGAGCAGTTCGAATGTTGTGAAGAAGGCTTCAGGGCACCCAAGAAAGTCCAGCAAGTGCCAGGACCGTCTCCTAAAGTTGATTCAACTGCGGGATCGGGGCCCCACCAATACAGAGCTTGCTCAGGAATGGCAGCAGGCAGGTGTGAGTGCATCTGCACGCACAGTGAGGTGAAGACTTTTGGAGGATGGCCTGGTGTCAAGAAGGGCAACAAAGAATCCACTTCTCTCCAGGAAAAACATCAGGGACAGACTGATATTCTGCAAAAGGTACAGGGATTGGACTGCTGAGGACTGGGGTAAAGTCATTTTCTCAGATTATTTGGGGCATCCGGAAAAAAGCTTGTCCGGAGTAGACAAGGTGAGTGCTACCATCAGTCCTGTGCCATGCCAACAGTAAAGCATCAATGAACAATGATTTTTACAGCATGATGGAGCACCTTGCCATAAGGCAAAGTGATAACTAAGTGGCTTTGGGAACAAAACATCAATATTTTGGGTCCAGGGCCAGGAAACTCCCCAGACCTTAATCCCATTGAGAACTTGTGCTCAATCCTCAAGAGGTGGGTGGACAAACAAAACCCCACAAATTCTGACAAACTCCAAGCATTGATTATGCAAGAATGGGCTGCCATCAGTCAGGATGTGGCGCAGAAGTTAATTGACAGCATGCCAGGGCGGATTGCAGAGGTCTTGAAAAAGAAGGTTCAACACTGCAAATATTGACTCTTTACATCAACTTCATGTAATTGTCAATAAAAGCCTTTGGCATTTATGAAATGCTTGTAATTTTACATCAGTATTCCATAGTGACATCTGCCAAAAATATCTAAAGACACTGAGGCAGCAGACTTTGTGAAAATTAGTATTTGTGTCATTCTCAAAACTTTTGGCCACGAATGTATATGGCCATTTTACAACACCAGTTGTCACAAAGTGCTATACAGACATCCAGCCTAAAACCCTACCTAGCAACCCATGCGACTCCAAACTATTCAACCTGTTCACACCCCTCTTGTTGGCAGAGAGAAGATGTTGCCATTTTTTTCCTGCAAAACACATTTTGCCATGTCTTATGTGTGTTCATATGGAACCAGAATGACTCAACAAAATAAATGGGGGGCCCCCTGGGGTCGAGGCCCCTGGGTCCATATTCTGGTATGATAACTACAAGATTTAGATAGCTGGTTAGCCTAACTTACCTATCTAGCTAACATGGACTAGTAGTTGATCAACTGGACATTTCAGGATATAAATAGCTCTCTAAGGTCTGTCAGTGAATGACATAAAAAGAGGAAAACTGCACATGCACTACAGAATTTCGAAATTGCACCTTGTGTATTCTATTGTTACAACTCTCAATAAATTGAAAACCCCTATACAAAAAAAAAAACAAACTTTATTTTCATTTTTTTTTTTTTTTAAGTCAGGACCCACGGTCTGTATTGAACCTGTTCTGGGTCCGGATCCTGACAGAGTCCCGTCTGTTTACTATGTCTGTTCTACTGGGAAATGACACCTGTAAACCCCTGGTTTTGGTCAGTGCACATGGTGACAGAGACACTCCTGATTCCGTGGATCACCTGTCCCTGGTATGATTCCCTTTCCCTGGCTTCCCTGCTGATTTCCCTGGCAGTCTCAGAGATGACAATACTGACAGTGAGCCATCTCTCTCTCTCTTCACACCGTTAGCCATCTGCGTATAGCCACACCTCAGTCGCCGCTTCAACAGGCACTGCACTTCCACCATGACAGATGAAAGGTGATGGGTATTTCACTCACCTCTTCCTAACCCAGTGGTCTCAAATACAATGATCTACCTGGCCAGGGTGTATGTTTTTACTCCCGCCCAGCATTAGCATACCGCATTCAACTAATCAAGGAAGGTGTCTATTGAAGATCATGATTGGTTGATTAGTTGAATTGGTTGTGTTAGTGCTGGGTTAGAGCATACCTGCATATCCAGGCCCTCCAGGAATTGAGTTTGAGTCCACTCCAATCATCTCTTCATCTACGGCCACTCTCTTCTAAAAACTCATTATCTGTACTGTGGATCCTAGGTGAGGTTAGGGCATCATAGCATCTGATTAGAATCCAATTTCAGTAGGGGCCATTTCTCATCCTTTACATATTACTGTGAATAAAAACGGTGTGACTTTGAGGAACAGACCCCCCCTTCACACACCTTAGAGCTGATGCGGGAGTAAGTGAAGGATACATGAAGAGAAAATTCACACAGCATGACAAATGTCTCTCCTCTCTCCATCCTCTTGTATATTCTCATCCTCCTATTCAGATGAGTACTCTCAAAGGAATCACCTCGCCTCGCTTTCCACTTCCTCTTTCATTCCCTTTCTCTCTCTGAGACTAGTGCATGATTGCAAACAACAGAGAACTGTGGCCATCACCAGAGACTGGAGAGTTGTGCTTCCATTTGCAGTCTCACTCTATTATCTGGCTGGTTATGTGGAGAGACGGGAGTCAGGCGGGAGTCTGGTGTGAACAGAGACAGCACTGTTCTTCAAGGCTTCCTGTAGTCGCCTGGCCTTGGACAAATAGGAACAAGGCTATGTGAGGATGAGTTGTTTAAAGGGGGACAATGAGAGATGACAAGCGCATAAATAAGAGATGATGAGTGGACTAGAGGACAGGGGGATGGATGACAATGGCTAGATGATCTAGCGGCTATTCCTATGGTCATACGATTCAAATCAAATACATTTGTATTGGTTGCGTACAAATATGTTGCTGATGTTAACACAGCAGCGAAATGCTTATATTTCTAGATCCACATACAATACAAAACCTAACAATACAAAACAATACACACAAATCCCCAAAATGTATATAATTGTGTGTATAGACAGTTGGGACTGCATATGAATAGAAATGGTATATATATAGTTATATGAGCCTTGACTAGAATACAGTATATACAGTGCCTTGCGAAAGTATTCGGCCCCCTTGAACTTTGCGACCTTTTGCCACATTTAAGGCTTCAAACATAAAGATATAAAACTGTATTTTTTTGTGAAGAATCAACAACAAGTGGGACACAATCATGAAGTGGAACGACATTTATTGGATATTTCAAACTTTTGTAACAAATCAAAAACTGAAAAATTGGGCGTGCAAAATTATTCAGCCCCCTTAAGTTAATACTTTGTAGCGCCACCTTTTGCTGCGATTACAGCTGTAAGTCGCTTGGGGTATGTCTCTATCAGTTTTGCACATCGAGAGACTGAAATTTTTTCCCATTCCTCCTTGCAAAACAGCTCGAGCTCAGTGAGGTTGGATGGAGAGCATTTGTGAACAGCAGTTTTCAGTTCTTTCCACAGATTCTCGATTGGATTCAGGTCTGGACTTTGACTTGGCCATTCTAACACCTGGATATGTTTATTTTCGAACCATTCCATTGTAGATTTTGCTTTATGTTTTGGATCATTGTCTTCTTGGAAGACAAATCTCCGTCCCAGTCTCAGGTCTTTTGCAGACTCCATCAGGTTTTCTTCCAGAATGGTCCTGTATTTGGCTCCATCCATCTTCCCATCAATTTTAACCATCTTCCCTGTCCCTGCTGTCCCTGCTGAAGAAAAGCAGGCCCAAACCATGATGCTGCCACCACCATGTTTGACAGTGGGGATGGTATGTTCAGGGTGATGAGCTGTGTTGCTTTTACGCCAAACATAACGTTTTGCATTGTTGCCAAAAAGTTCAATTTTGGTTTAATCTGACCAGAGCACCTTCTTCCACATGTTTGGTGTGTCTCCCAGGTGGCTTGTGGCAAACTTTAAACAACACTTTTTATGGATATCTTTAAGAAATGGCTTTCTTCTTGCCACTCTTCCATAAAGGCCAGATTTGTGCAATATACGACTGATTGTTGTCCTATGGACAGAGTCTCCCACCTCAGCTGTAGATCTCTGCAGTTCATCCAGAGTTATCATGGGCCTCTTGGCTGCATCTCTGATCAGTCTTCTCCTTGTATGAGCTGAAAGTTTAGAGGGATGGCCAGGTCTTGGTAGTTTTGCAGTGGTCTGATACTCCTTCCATTTCAATATTATCGCTTGCACAGTGCTCCTTGGGATGTTTAAAGCTTGGGAAATATTTTTTTATCCAAATCCGGCTTTAAACTTCTTCACAACAGTATCTCGGACCTGCCTGGTGTGTTCCTTGTTCTTCATGATGCTCTATGCGCTTTTAACGGACCTCTGAGACTATCACAATGCAGGTGCATTTATACGGAGACTTGATTACACACAGGTGGATTGTATTTATCATCATTAGTCATTTAGGTCAACATTGGATCATTCAGAGATCCTCACTGAACTTCTGGAGAGAGTTTGCTGCACTGAAAGTAAAGGGGCTGAATAATTTTGCACGCCCAATTTTTCAGTTTTTGATTTGTTAAAAAAGTTTGAAATATCCAATAAATGTTGTTCCACTTCATGATTGTGTCCCACTTGTTGTTGATTCTTCACAAAAAAATACAGTTTTATATCTTTATGTTTGAAGCCTGAAATGTGGCAAAAGGTCGACAAGTTCAAGGGGGGCGAATACTTTCGCAAGGCACTGTACATATGAAATGGACAAAACAGTATGTAAACATTATTAAGTGACAGAGTACCGGGTGGTAGCTGGCTAGTAACAGTGACTAAGGTTCAGGGCAGGGTACTGGGCGGAGGCTGGCTAGTGGTGAGTGTTTAATCTGATGTTGTGGAGATAGAAGCTGGTCCTTGATGATATTGTTGGCCTTCCTGTGACACTGGGTGCTGTAGATGTCCTGGAGGGCAGGCAGTGTGCCACCGGTGATGCGTTGGGCTGATCGCATCACCCTCTGGAGAGCCCTACCGTTGTGGACGGTGCAATTTCCATACCAGGCGGTGATACAGTCCGGCAGGATGCTCTCAATGGTGCATCTATAGAAGGGTCTTATGGGACAAGCCAAATTTCTTCAGCCTTCTTCACCACACTGTCTGTGTGAATGGACCGTTTCTGGTTGTCAATGATGTGCACACCAAGGAACTCCCTATATGTTGTCTCGTCGTTGTTGGTAATTAGGCCTACAACTGTTATGTCATCAGCAAACTTGATGATTGAGTTGGAGACGTGAGTGGCCACGCAGTCATGTGTGAACAGGGAGGGGGCTGAGAACGCACCCTTGTGGGGTCCCCGTGTTGAGGATCAGTGTGGCAGAGGTGTTGTTTCCTACTCTCACCACCTGGGGTCGGCCCGTCGGGAAGTCCAGGACCCAGTTGCACAGGGCGGGGTACAGACCCAGGGCCTCGAGTGATGAGCACTATGGTGTTGAAGGCTGAGGGATCTCTCTTACCTAGTATGTTTTGTAACACAATGTTGAAAACAATAATCCATACTTTATCAGTAAGAAAGACCAAGGAGCACATACTGTAAGAAGACAAGAGGAAGAAGGGAAGAAGGACAACAGCTAAGGAGATGGGAGGATACATGTTGACCCGGAGCAGTTGTTTTTAGAGGAAGCTGGTCAGGGATATTTGCATCTCTTGCTGCTGCCAGACAGTGTCAGGAGGAGAGAAGCATGTACCGTATCTAATCTGGAATGTGAATGTACTGGCCACAGCCACTAAAAACAGCACTTCACCCAAAGCCCTGTCTCTAACCATTTATTTTGTTTACCCTCAGCTTGAGCTGAGCTGTCCCTTTGATATTCATTCACAATAGCACACGAGGCAACAGCCTCATGTAATATGCAGTGGGAGGGAGTATTCACTGAAAAATAAGCACTGTTTTAGTTTAAGCTACAGGAGAGACGTGAGGAGAATGTTTTAGTCATTAGATCGACTAGGAGCCAATTTCTTCCTTGACTTATCTCCATTGGTCCCAGGCCTCCCACAGTGAAAAACCTGAAATTCCCCACTTTCATTAATCTGCATGCTCTGCCCTCATACTATATTTAGCCTCACATTGAAGTGTTTTACCATTTTTATTTTCAGGACAACCAGGGCTACTAGTAGAAATACTTTGACATGAACAGTTGCATTCATGAGTTCAATCGACAAATGTTAATAAATAAATCATGTATGAATAAGTATGCTACAAAAGAGTGGAGAAATGGTTTGCTTGGTGTGAAATGAACATCCAACTAGTCAGTGACAAATGTGTGGTGTGTTGAGTTCGTGACAGCAACTATGTGAGCTTGTTACAATATTATAAACACGTCCTGGGATTTCCTATGATCTTCTATCTCTTACTTTCTAATAACTATTGTGTGGCTTGTGAGCCTCCATTGAATGTACGTGTCCGTGAGAGTCTCAGCTTTTCATAGATGGTTCATAATAATAGGTTGTAGCTCAAACCGTTCTGACTTTACAGACTTTTTTTGGTTGTTGTTGTGAGAATAACTGTTTTTGTGATCCTCCCTGGTCTCACAAACACTGCTGTAGCTCAGACTAAATGGTTGCAGAAGAAATGTATAAATCCAATCCAAGAATCAAACCGTCGGTATCTCAAACACACGACGCTTAAAAGAGGTTAGTTGTTCAAAACGCGTCGGATTTGCGGTGGGATGCTTGGGTCTGCACGCAAGTGAAACACAATGTAAAGAATGACTCATATCCATGACAATGTTAATCGATATAACTCATCTAAAATAACGTTCCTTCGCCACGTTTACTACAGTGTGGTACAAGAAATCTTACACTCTTACGTTTTCACTAGCAAAATTATGACAGGTAATTGTGTAACACACTGCCATTGAGATTAGTAAGGGAGAGATTGAAATGTACAGAATAGTTACCCAGAGGAAAATTGTGGAGGGTCATGCTTTTTACATTTCAGTCAGGGGGAGCGTTTAGTATTTGTTTTCTTTGTCCAGGGGATGGTCATGCAATTTGTTATCAATTAAATGTCATATTGCTCAGGGCTTGAGAATTAGTTGCTTATTATGGTATCTCATGTGTTCCCGATGATGTCCCTCCTCCCTGAGTCTCTGCTGGTAACGCAATATCAAGTGCGCCTTGTGTGGTCTCAATAAAACGATCCATAGCCTATACTTTAGGTCGTAGGCCTAGCCTATTCGAAGAGCATGCTCAGAGAAAAACAGGGAAAGTTATATTTCCAATAGTCTTTGTGCTACTGGGATGGTGTATGTATAAAAAAAACTAAGCTACACTGCATTACACACTGCAATGGACACGACCTTCCCTGCTCTTGCTGATGTAAAACCTTTTGCGCTGCCTAACAAATGACTGTGCCGTGTACGGTGGCACTTCAGAAGGCGAGTCAATTTGTAAAAAAATATATATAAAGTCATATCTGTGCGTGTGGAACTAAGCCAACTGATGTCCTGTTCAGTTTGAGAATGAGAGCAATGAAGATGAAATAATATTTTTGAGTGTGGACTGTATTACTGTTCTGTACTGTATTATACTGTGTCATATGGACTACATTTACATTTACATTTAAGTCATTTAGCAGACGCTCTTACAAATCTCGTTCAAACCATGAAGCTGTGAGAGAATGCAATGCTGGTGCAGGACATGTGGCCTACAAAGTTACAATTATAGGCTAGCGAATCAGATTTGAATTTTGACATATAATAGGGCCTATTTTACAATTGTATAATTAGTAGGCTGACGCATATACACAGAGTATACAAAACATTAAGGACACCTGCTCTTTCCATGACATAGATTGACCAGGTGCATCCAGGTTTAAAGCTATGATCCCTTATTGATGTCACTTGTTAAATCCACTTCAATCAGTGTAGATCAAGAGGAGGAAACAGGTTTTTAAGCCTTTTAAGCCTCGTGTCAATTGAGACATGGATTGTGTGTATGCGCTATTCAGAGGGTGAATGTGCCAGACAAAAGATTGAAGTGCCTTTGAACGGGGTATGGTAGTAGGTGCCAGGCGCATCGGTTTGTGTCAAGAACTGAAACCCTGCTGGGTTTTTCACGCTCAACACGTCACTGCGGTCACTGTGGGGACGACTCTCGTCTATGCAATTATTGATGAAGCCGATGACTGAGGTGGTATAATCCTCAATTCCATTGGATGAATCCCGGAACATATTCCCGTCTGTGCTAGCAAAACAGTCCCGTAGCGTAGCATCCGTGTCATCTAACCACTTTCGTATTTTCGCTGGTCACTGGTACATCCTGCTTTAATTTTTGCTTGTAAGCAGGAATCAGGAGGATGTAATTCAGTTCAGATTTGCTATTGATGGAGGGGGAGAGCTCGGGGGTAGATCATTGAAATCTATCTCTGTGTTCCTTTCATTCCGATATGTGGCCATTCAAACGAAAATGATGTTTTACTCTTATTTCAGTATCCTCTTTTGTCTGAGAAACCCTGTGGTGTGACATATCCCAGGGGACCCTGCCGAGAGAGAAATGTATGCGTTTGTTTCTTGACTGTGGACAGGTAATCAAATAAAGGAATGGTGCGCCGTCTAAAGCCTTGGGTGGTATTCATTAAGCACAAAATGAAAGCCAACAATCTGAAATGGGGAGGTACTATGGGAGCTTGTCCAATAACAAACACTCATTATGTTTCGTTAATTGTGCCCTAATAATAGGAGCCTGGTACTGTCAATGAGCAGTAAAACCAACAGCGTGACTCAATGCTCTGGCTGTCGGCTTTTCCAACTTAATGAATGAAATGCATGCAGGCTTCGAACGAGCGTCGTAAAGCCCGAAATCAAGGTCTATTTTGGGAATGGTCTGTTTGGATGCTGTTAATTCATGGATGGTTGGGAATGGTTTGTGGATAGTATACTGCTTGATTTGGGGATGGTGAGTTGGTTGGGGATGGTTTGTATGTTAGGATGCTGTTAATTACGCTATGAATGTCCAGTTGAGATGCTGTTTTGACGAATGGGCGTCCCTTTGCCTCCCCAGCCCCTTTTATATGAGCCCAGGCATAGGATGACAAAGGGAAGCCCATAAGTCACATGACAGGATGGACAAAGGCTGCAAGTCTCTACCTGCTTCCTGTTGACTTCACAGTCGCCATTGGTGGGTGCCATCTCAGACTCTGGGCTAGAGTCATGGCCTTTTCTGTTTGACAGGACAAAAACCAGAGCAGTGACTGCCATACACTGAGTGTACAAAACATTCAGTGTTGTTTACTCTATAACCTGTAAATTCATATGCCTTGCGACCGTGAAATATACAGTCGTGGCCAAAAGATTTGAGAATGACACAAATATTAATTTCACAAAGTCTGCTGCCTCAGTTTGTATGATGGCAATTTGCATATACTCCAGAATGTTATGAAGAGTGATCAGATGAATTGAAATGAATTGCAAAGTCCCTCTTTGCCATGCAAATGAACTGAATCCCCCAAAAATATTTCCACTGCATTTCAGCCCTGCCACAAAAGGACCAGCTGACATCATGTCAGTGATTCTCTCATTAACACAGGTGTGAGTGTTGATGAGGACAAGGCTGGAGATCACTCTGTCATGCTGATTGAGGTTGAAAAACAGACTGGAAGCTTCAAAAGGAGGGTGGTGCTTGGAATCATTGTTCTTCCTCTGTCAACCATGGTTACCTGCAAGGAAACATGTGCCGTCATCATTTCTTTGCACAAAAAGGGCTTCACAGGCAAGGATATTGCTGCCAGTATGATTTCACCTAAGTCAACCATTTATTGGATCATCAAGAACTGCAAGGAGAGCGGTTCAATTGTTGTGAAGAAGGCTTCAGGGTGCCCAAGAAAGTACAGCAATTGCCAGGACCATCTCCTAAAGTTGATTCAGCAGCGGGATAAGGGGCACCACCTTAACTTTGTTGGGACTGGAGGGCAGTATTGAGTAGCTTGGATGAATAAGATGCCCAGAGTAAACTGCCTGCTACTCAGGCCCAAAGGCTAGAATATGCATATAATTAGTATATTTGGATAGAAAACACTCTGAAGTTTATAAAACTGTTTGAATGATGTCTGTGAGTATAACAGAACTCATAAGACAGGCAAAAACCTGAGAAGAAATCCACCAGGAAGTAGGTAATCTGAGGTTTGTAGGTTTTCAAGTCTTTGCCTATCCAATATACAGTGTCTATGGGGTCATAAGGCTTCCACTAGATGTTAACAGTCTTTAGAACCTTGTTGCAGGCTTCTACTGTGAAGGGGGAGCGAATAAGAGCTGTTTGACTAAGAGGTCTGGCAGAATGCCATGAGCTAAATCACACACGCGGCCGTGAGAGCGAGACAAAGGAATTGTCCTGTTGGAATATTATTGAAGATTTATGATAAAAACATCCTAAAGATTGATTCTATACATCGTTTGACATGTTTCTACGAACTGTAATATAACTTTTTTTGACTTTTCGTCTGAACTAAATGCTTGCGCATTGTGCATTTGAATTACTGTACTAAACGCGCAAACAAAAAGGAGGTATTTGGACATAAATTATCGACTTTATCGAACAAAACAAACATTTATTGTGGACCTGGGATTCCTGGGACTGTATTCCGATGAAGATTATCAAAGGTAAGTGAATATTTATAACGCTATTTCTTTTTTTTTGTGACACATCTCCTTGGTTGGAAAATGGCTGTATGTTTTTCTGTGGCTAGGAGCTGACCTAACATAATTGCATGGTGTGCTTTTAAACATAAAACATTTTTTGAAATCTGACAGTGGTTGCATTAAGGAGAAGTTTATCTTTAATTGTGTGTTTAACACTTGTATCTTTTATCAATGTTTATGATGAGTATTTCTGTAATTTGATGTGGCTCTCTACACTTTCACCGGATGTTTGTTTGAGACAATGCATTTCTGAACATAACATACCTATTTCAAATGAGGTTTTTGGACATAAAGATGAACTTTATCGAACAAAACACATTTATTGTCTAACATGGAGTCCTGGGAGTGCCATCCGGTGAAGATCATCAAAGGTTAGTGATTCATTTTAACGCTATTTCTGTCTTTTGTGTCACCTCTCCTTCTTTGAAAAATGGCTGTATGTTTTTCTGTGGCTAGGCGCTGACCTAACATAAAGGCTCTCGCCATAAAGCCTTTTGTAAATCAGATACACGGGCTGGATTAACCTCTCTAGGGTATGTGGGGCGCTAGCGTCCCATCTGGCCAACATCCAGTGAGATTGCAGAGCGCCAAATTCAAATACAGAAATACTCATTATAAAAATTCAGAAAACAAAACATATTTACATAGGTTTAAAGATTAACTTCTTGTGAATCCAACCACGGTGTCAGATTTAAAAAATGCTTTACGGCGAAAGCATATCGTACGATTATTTGAGAAGATAATCCAGTTGACAAATTATTACAAACAGTAACCAGCCAAGCAGAAGAGTTACAAAACTCAGAAATAGAGATAAAATTAATCCCTTACCTTTGATGATCTTCATATGGTTGCACTCAGAAGACATTCATTTATTCAATAAATGTTCCTTTTGTTCGATAAAGTCTCTTTATATCCAAAAACCTCAATTTTGTTCACGTGTTTTCTTCAGTAATCCACAGGCTCAAACGCAGTCAAAACAGGCAGACAAAAAATCCTAATTGTATCCGTAAAGTTCATAGAAACATGTCAAAAGCTCTTTATATTCAAACCTCAGGTTGTTTTTAGCCTAAATGATCTATAATATTTCAACCGGACAATAACGTTGTCAATATAAAAGGTGAACAAGAAATGCACTCTCTCAGGATTGCGCATGAAAAAGCTCTGTGACACGTCAGGGTCCACTCATTCAGACTGGTCTTACTCCCTAATTTATAAGAATACAAGCCTGAAACAATTTCTAAAGACTGTTGACATCTTTGTGGAAGGCATAGGAACTGCAAATTGAGTCCTAAGTCAATGGATACTGTAATGGCATTGAATAGAAAACTACAAAACCAACAAAATAAAATACTTCCTGAATGGATTTCTCTCAGGTTTTCACCTGCCAAATCAGGTATGTTATACTCACAGACAATATTTTAACAGTTTTGGAAACGTTAGAGTGTTTTCTATCCAACTCTACCAGTTATATGCATATCATATCATCTGGGCCCGAGTAGCAGGCCGTTTCATTGGGGCATGATTTTCATCCAAAATTCTGAATGCTGCCCCCTACCCTAGAGAAGTTAAGCAGAAGTGTATCTTTAAAATGGTGTATAATACTTGTATGTTTGAGGAATTTTAAGTATGAGATTTCTGTGGTTTTGAATTTGGTGCCCTGCAATTTCACTGGCTGTTGGCGAGATGGGACTCTAGAGTTCCACATATCCCAGAGAAGTTAATCAGGAAAGGCAGCAGGTAGCTGTGAGTGCATCTGCACGCACAGTGAGGCGAAGACTTTTGGAAGATGGCCTGGTGTCAAGAAGGGCAGCAAAGAAGCCACTTCTCTCCAGGAAAAACATCAGGGACAGACTGATATTCTGCAAAAGGTACAGGGATTGGACTGCTGAGGACTGGGGTAAAGTAATTTTCTTTGATGAATCCCCTTTCCGATTGTTTGGGGCATCCGGAAAAAAGCTTAGCCGGAGAAGACAAAGTGAGCGCTACCATCAGTCCTGTGTCATGCCAACAGTAAAATATCCTGAGACCATTCATGTGTGGGGTTGCTTCTCAGCCAAGGGAGTGGGCTCACTCACAATTTTGCCTAAGAACACAGCCATGAATAAAGAATGGTACCAACACATCCTCCGAGAACAACTTCTCCCATCCATCCAGGAACAGTTTGGTGACGAACAATGCTTTTTCCGGCATGATGGAGCACCTTGCCATAAGGAAAAGTGATAACTAAGTGGCTTTGGGAACAAAACATCAATATTTTGGCCAGGAAACTCCCCAGACCTTAATCCCATTGAGAGCTTGTGGTCAATACTCAAGAGGCGGGTGGACAAACAAAACCCCACAAATTCTGACAAACTCCAAGCATTGATTATGCAATAATGGGCTGCCATCAGTCAGGATGTGGCCCAGAAGTTCATTGACAGCATGCCAGGGCGGATTGCAGAGGTCTTGAAAACGAAGGGTCAACACTGCAAATATTGACTCTTTGCATCAACTTCATGTAATTGTCAATAAAAGCCTTTGACACTTATGAAATGCTTGTAATTATACTTCAGAATTCCATAGTAACATCTGACAATAATATCTAAAGACACTGAAGCAGAAAACTTTGTGAAAATTAGTGTTTGTGTAATTCTCAAACCTTTTGGCCACGACTGTATATGGCCTAAAGGCCGAGACAATAAGAAGACACATTGGCAGAAAACATTTATCCATAGCTTTGTCCAGTGAAGTCCACAAAGCATATTGCATGTCCAGTAACAGACAGTTAGTTCTATGACCTACAGCATGGTCAAGCAAGTTACTGTTTCCAACATTAAACACCACTAAACAACTTTTGATTTAGAACCACAGAGAGTTACCACAAGTTACAAAGAAAACAGGAGCTGCCTCCACTATTCCAGCACAATTTCAACATCATCAAATCACCTCTGCTTAGTCTGAGACAGTGACAACTAAAAGATACCAAAAACCATTTAGTCCAATCAACGTAGGCTAAATATGATGTGGCTGTCCATGGTTCTGATTTCTGTGTGCGTGTGTGTGTGTGTGTGCACGTTTGTGCAAGCAGAAAAACATGTTGACTTATCCTACTTGAAGAGAAACGCCAATGCCATCCTCCTCTCTTTCATGTTTTTTAAACAGTCTATCACTCTGTGTTATGGTACACACATTTTTTGATGCCCTAAGCTACCTGACTAAAATGCTTCCCCGCTAACGTAAATTCCAGTCATGGGCAACGTTAAGCTAGTTAACATCAGCCTACTACATCTAGCTACATATTGAACTTCCATCTTCTCAGTGCAGGGGCACAACAATGTATGAATTAATGGTTGGATCATAACCGCCGTTATACTGTAATCATTGGCCAGTATAGAGAATTTAGTAAAAACCACAAGTCGAAATCCTTATCTCCACCCATGTATAATTTAGGAAAGGGACCATTTTAGCTCACTGGCTAGCTAGCCACCGAAGGACACAATGACATACAACAGTTTGAGTTTTTCTGTCAATGACTTATGCTCTCAATGGGATTTGCTAGGAGTGACGCCAAATCCATCGCTGCCTTCCCTTGACACTTCTTTTTTGTTGCACCAGCTCGCTCAGTTTAGCTCAACACTGATTATTTATTATTTATTGTTTTGTGAAGGGGGCCAGATGCTCGCTGGCTTCCTTGCCTTCAATGCTATGGACCAGACAGCATCAGATAGATAGATGGCCTACACGTATAGAGACAGAGGGGTGCTGTTTCGCTCGCTCGGATGCTTTCTCCTGTGAGATACATTCAGTCTCTTACCAATTGAAGGAAAATTATGAAACACAGAGAGACAAAAGATAAATGATTGTATTTTTAAAAAAAAATGTTTTTATGTATTGATAAATTTTTTGGGGAAGCCTGGCTTCCTGTGGCTTCCATGACTACACACCACTGCTGCTTTTGCTGCCTTGGTCAACTCTTCAAAGTAGATAAGGCATACTTTCACGAACTCTCTATCCCTCTCTCTCATAGTTGTATTGTGTACATTCCTCTCTCATGCGGTCTATGCTGTCTTTGTGTATATAACCAAACATAGCAGCCGTAAAAGTGTATCCATCTCGGTCCGAGACAGAAAAAATATGCACAATGGATTATGGTCACTGTAATTAATTACCAAGTTCCTGCGCTGAACTCGGTTGAACATTTGTTTAATGAAAACTACAACTCCCTTCAACCAAGCATCCCACATCGTTCTTGACTTGATTTCTCTCGTCAATTATTTGATTTCTCTCTAGAGAAATAGCCTGTTTGGCTCACAGAAAAAACAATACTAATTGGAATTCAAGTAATTGAACCGATGTCGGACAATTAGTTATTTAATAACCAAACTCCCCCAGCACTACACGAGAATGAAGCGATACACAAGAATGAAGCTATACACAAGAATGAAGCTATACACAGGGAGTACCCGTACCAGATCAATGTACAGGGGTACGAAGTATTTGAGGTAAATAAGGGCAGTTTTCTAAAAACAATGTTTTTGTTCGTTGTTAGCTAGTTAATTAACTAGCTAGCTAACTGGCTAGCCAGTTCAAATAATGACCAAGGTATAGCTGACAACGTCTTAACTTTAGCTACTTTTAATTCATTATTAAAGGAAAAAATAAACCCACAACAACATAATTATTTACAAGGTAATGGCAAACTTACAGAAAATAGCTTACTGCCACAGTGTGTCGAAAATAAAGTAGGCAAATCTATCTGAGAATTTTAGAACTCCTGCATCATCTGCATCACAGGAGGATTTGAAGTGGTTGCTATGGCAGTCTGGTAACCACGATAACAGACGTTGTGACAGTCGCAGAGACTAACTTTTTTCATGTCTGTGCGACAAGGAAACTGACAGTCGTAGCGACGGTCTACAGACATTCAACTGTGGTATAGGTTAAATTATGTTTTGAGCAGCGACACTCTAATTGTCAAAGTCATGTTGTTAGTCCAAGCAGTGGTGGAAAAAGTACCCAGTTGTCATACTTGATTAAATTAAAGATTCCTTAATACAAAATTACTCAAGTAGAAGTGAAAGTCACACAGAAAAATACTACTTGAATAAAAGCCTTAAAATATTGGGTTTTAAATATACTTAACTATCAAAAGTAAATGTAATTGTTGAACGTGTAATTGTTAAATGTAATTGTTAAGTAATTTCAAATTCCTTATATTAAGCAAACCAGACGGCACGATTTTCTTGTTTTTTTAAATTACGGATAGCCAGGGGCACACTCCAACACTCAGACATCATTTACAAATGAAGCATTTGTGTCCCTGAAAACAGGGATTTGTTGATAAAACCAGCCGACAGGTACAATCAATCATAGCAGGAATTTGGTTAAAAATAACTGATGAAAAATACAGTTTTCAGAAGCAGGTTCATTTCTGGATTTGCTCCATTTCAAATGATTGAGAAGTCTATTTTAAGAGTGGCAGCAACGAGGTGTGTGCATTTTATATTTATGCAAATAAACGTGGTGCTCAGGCTCCATAAAACGTTGGAAATTCAAGTAGAAGAATGTGATGTGACAAGGGCCTCACATAGACAAGCTCACAATCCTTCTTCAGAAATAATGCCGTTGTGGAGGATACACTAACAAATAGACATATTAGGGCTGAGAATTACCATGGATGTCACTATTTGATATTATCACAATACTGAGGTGCCAATACGATATATATTGCAATTCTTTAAGTATCACGATTCCATACGAATTGCGATTCGATATTGCAATTTTATTGCGATGATGTTCCAAACATATTACTTACCATATGTCTGCTGCAGAGGAATAAGAGAGAGCCATGAGAAAACGAGTCATCAGTCATGGAAATCAAAGTGCTGAACACATATTGGCTCACCATTTTCTTTTTTTTAAAGACGGAGAACAAGAGAAGGAAAAATTATTTCTTTTTTTTGCGCAGGTACAGCCGACTAGCTCCAAAATAATATTGAGAGATATTGTAAAAAATAATGTCTCGATATGTAACTTTATCCATCACTAAGAGATCATTTGAAAAAGTTAATTGTACTCTCAACACCAGCAGTGGCTGTGTTGTGTACATGCACGTACATACAAGCTCTGAATCAGTGAAACACACGGCAGAACTATTTTGACTGTTTGCTGAGGTTTTCTAGCTCTCTCAAACACACACATACACACACACACGCGCACACATGCACACGCACACACACTAGAAGAGGTGGAAAGGGAGGATTACTGGCTTCAGTTGAGGCGATGATGACCTGTGTCAGGTGATTAAATACTTGGTTGTGGATAAAAATCTCCAAGATAGAGAGGGCCAGTTTCAAAGCCTTTTGAAGAGAATTACATCAGGCTAAAGCTGACAGAATACCATCATGAATATGAATATGAAATATTGACCAGGTTGTCTACATGAACGAGCCTGTCATTGGGTCGTAGTAGAGTACCAACATCCAGCAGATTTAACAGATGCAGTGTAAATTACTTAGGGAATATTAAAATAACTGAAAATACTTGCACAATATTGAATTTAAACACTCTCCCATAGGTGAATACAGTAACGTTGGGAGGTCATCATTTATACAGTGTGCACTGTGCAGGTATCTTTTTTTGGCTCTTGCTGTGATTGACAGGGGCCGGCTCCACTCACGTGTGTTGATTTTCTGCAAGGAGATGTGTTTCTCGAGCTGTCTACGCAGTCTGACCTCTGCACCGTACTTCCCTGTTGTCCCATTATCGGCCAGGATGAAATGGGAGTGCAGGCTGTTGAGCACAGTCAGCTTGCTCAGCGGGTTGGACATGGTCTGATACGGTCGGACCACCTGTTGGACCACGACAAAGTATTCATCATCAACACGTTCCGCTTACTCAGCATGTTTAGAAAATAAACTGTCAAAGACAATATATAATCTCTGGTCAACTGCTTGAGACCGAAACACCCATACACACAGAAATATAGTAGAAGGCACAAACACACACATGCACACGCACACACAGTCTTGTACAGCTAACCTTGTGGGGACACTCAATTCAGTCCCATTCAAAATCCTATTTTCCCTAACCCTTAACCCTAACCCTAACCCTAACCCTGATCCTAGCTCCTAACCCTAACCACTAATGTAATTCTAACCTTAACCCTAAACCCTCTAGAAATAGCACGTCCACACACACACACACACACACACACACACACACACACACACACACACACACACACACACACACACACACACACAATTACAGTATGGGCACACATGTATGAATGCACTCACACATGCACACACGCTTGCAAGCACTCACACACACACACACACACTGTAACTTACGTCTTTTCCCACCAGGTCCTCCTGGTTCTCCACAATGCCCCAGGGGGCAATGCCGATAGTGCAGATCTTCCCCCGGGATTTAGAGGCATGGTCCTTCAGCGCATCACCCACATGCCGGATCACCCCTGAGTGTATGTTTGTAATATGTGACAGAGAGAGGGGGAGAGAGAGAGAGTGTATATGTGTGTGACATGAGAGAGATAATAGATTGTACATGTGAGTGAGAGTTTTATGTGTATGTGTTTTAGACAGAGAGATTAAGAAAGAGAGGCATTCTGTCATTATTGATACATAGACTGATCTTAAATAAATGACACACCCACTACTAAAAGATAAAGTCAGACATTAACACAGCACCCAGAGTGACAGACAGGTACTGTATATATCAGTCCCCCCCCCCCTTTCTCTCAAACTCTCTTCCCCTCTATCTCCCCGCAGTCACGCCTGGAGGGTCACCGTGCATCACCCAGGTAGGTGCCGGATGAGGTGAGTTTCCCCCTACTATGTATGTAAAGCGCTATGGGTCCCTCAGTTGGTAAAAAAGTGCTATATAAATCCAATCAATTATTATTATCTCATTTCAACCTTCTGCCTGACACTCACTTCTTTCTGTGCCCTGTGTCCTCGCCATACATTTGTCACCCTCCCGTCTTTTTCTTTCCTTCTCTGTTTCTATTCTATTTCTTCAGTTTCTCACCATCTGTCTTCCCCCATCCTTTCTCTTCTATATCCAATCTCTGCACCTCTCTCTCATTTCTGTCACACCTGTCTCTCTTCTCTTTCTGTTGATAACCTTTCCCATATTTATTTTATTTAACTAGGCAAGTCAGTTAAGAACAAATTCTTATTTTCAATGTCGGCCTAGGAACAGTGGGTTAACTGCCTGTTCAGGGGCAGAACGACAGGTTTGTACCTTGTCAGCTCGGGGGTTTGAACTTGCAACCTTCCGATTACTAGTCCAACACTCTAACCACTAGGCTATCCTGCCGCCCCTTAGAACCCATATATGGAGGTGACCACCCGCCAGCGAGATTAAACCCAAATGTAATGTTGCAGCTACAGTTAAGATTAGGGTAAGCATTGGGGATAAGATGAGTTTAAAAAAAATGATTAACACAAAACAAGAGCAGCGACAAACAGAGGCATAGGGTTAATGGGTAACAACGATACAGCACGTGGTTGTTATTAGCCCGCTAAGCGGGCCTGGTTTATTCCTCCACCCACCCAGCCCACCTGTGTTGACCCCGCCAGTGAAGATCCAGGCTCCCGTTGTCATGGCAGCCTTGATGAGGCCCTTGCCAAAGACCTGTTTGAGTTTGGGCTGCAGCTCAAAGTTCTGCAGGCCCCCATGCACTGAGATGAGCAGCTTGGGAAGGTCCAGCTGCCACTCCTTAGTCATAAGGTGCAGCAGGAGTTCTGGTTTGGTGTCATAGGACACACGCACATACTGCAAATGAACACACAAATGAAATACATTTGTATGTTTGATGTTAATGTATGTCTTCTCACTTTTTTTGTCTTGAATTTTTTTCCCATCACATTGCATTTTCTTGTACGTAAGACAAATATTTGTGAAACAGAAAATAAAGAAATGCCTGATATAATATAATCATCCAATAGGTATCGTTTTGTTGGTATTGAATCAATGTAAAATATAGATTAAAATGAGAGAGCACAATAAAGCTGTTCAAAACATTTGAGTACATACATTTAATAAGCTCACTGGAATCTGATTATTTTAACTCTCATCAAGATATCTGTCTGCAGTCATGTAGATAGGCCCTATCTTTCTACAGATACTCACATTAGCATTATGTCCTTATTTATCTATCAATCCTATGTCTATGTAAAGCAATGTTATATCATTCAATCCCATGTATAAAGCGGTCACCATGGCTTTGTTAGAGTGGCCCCCTCCCTGGAACTCGATGGTTCCGAAGGCGTCGGTGGGGCTGAGCTGGGTGTGTTTGCTGATAGACCATTTCTCCGATAGGCTGTCATTCTTAACCAGACGCTCCGCCTTATCATTCTGACTGGAGGAGATGCCGGGGGGCAGGCCAACGTGCTGACCAATCAGACGGCCGCAGAAGCACCTGAGGAGGGAACAGGTGGACAGGTAGTCAGAGCAGGGGCTGGCTTCCTGTTCCTCACTCTCCTCCTCTTCATCTTCCTTCCCAGCCTCCTCGTCTTCCTCCTCACTCTCCTCATTAAACTCACGAGGTGAAGTGAAACAAAGAGCATTGCCGATCGAAATGTCATGAATAGAGCTGACATGATTCCCGTATTCTACATATCAGACATTCAGGTTTGTTCTACATAATACATTTCTCTCTGAACGTGTTGCATCCTTCTGAACAGACCCCAGATGTGCACTAGAGCTGGGGAGGAGGTAGTGATGTGGGTAAAGTTCCCTTTCATCTACTGTGAGAGAACAGATTTCAAAGGCTGTCCACACAAACCCCATGTAGCTGACTCTCTCTCCGTCCTACAAATCTGTTAAACCATGTAATGTAGCCATTAGACATAGGTCAATGGTCATATGCACGGGACATAAATGGAGTTGAAATGTGACAGGTCCAGACAGGAGCCCCTGAAAGCAGACAACTGGAAACTTTATTCTGAGATGCTGTAAGCGCCGGCCTGAGATAAAATAAAAACATTTCTATCCACCTGCACGCCGTCGACTAGTTTTTTACAGATGTAAAAGTAACAATTTGATCCTGGAGCACCAACATTTTTCCTAAAGAGCTTACAAACAGTAGCTTCTAGTGTGATGTGTGGGTTGTGCTCGAGTCAGGCAGTTTCCTCTCCATCTGTCACCTGGAGCGATAGCAGTAGTCTACATTTCCATAATACCATTTGACAGCGATAGAGAGGGGAAGGGGGAGGGGGATGGGAAACATCAGTTTTTTCTGTGCTACATTCTGCAAATTGCAAGCTTTATTTCAGTGTGATGTAACTCCCTAGAAATAGTGATTTTGGTGATTCACAACATTTTATTGTATGTTTATTATGTTTGCTCTGAATGCCCACTTAGGCAGAACATATGGCAGAGTCATTGAAACAAACATTTAATTACATCCTTTAGAGATACACCTCTCCTTCATTCGACTGACATTATCACATACACTTAGAAGAAAATGTGCTATTTAGAACCTAAAAGGGTTCTTCAACTGTTCCCAAAGCAGAACCTTTGAATAACCCTTTGTAACGGTCTTGAGATGACAGAAGCTGGGAGACAGGAAGCAAGTACAGGGTGAGGATTTAATAAAAAATAGACATGAAAAAAAGGAAAAAGAAAAGCAGATGCTGCCATCATCTACACTGTATTTCTGACAAATTTGATATTATTTTAATGGATTTATTTTTGTTTTTCTTTCAAAAACAAGAACATTTCTAAGTGACCCCAAACTTTTGAATGGTAGTGTATAAGTGTATGTAAACTTCTGACTTCAACTGTGTATGTATGTATGTATGTATGTATATATATACATATATACACACACACACACACACACACACACACACACACACACACACACACACACACGTGTGTGTGTGTGTGTATATATGTGTATATATATGTATACATACATACATACATACATACATACATACATACATACATACATACATACATACATACATACATACATACATACATACATACATACATACATACATACATACATACATACATACATATACACAGTTGAAGTCAGAAGTTTACATACACTTAGGTTGGAGTCATTAAAACTCGTTTTTCAACCACTCCACAAATTTCTTGTTAAAAGATTATAGTTTTGGCAAGTCGGTTAGGCCATCTACTTTGTGCAGGACACAAGTAATTTTCCCAACAAATGTTTACAGACAGATTATTTCACTTATAATTCACTGTATTACAATTCCAGTGGGTCAGAAGTTTACAAACACTAAGTTGACTGTGCCTTTAAACAGCTTGGGAAATTCCAGAAAATTATGTCATGGCTTTAGAAGCTTCTGATAGGCTAATTGACATCATTTGAGCCAATTGGAGGTGTACCTGTGCTTGACATCATGGGAAAATCAAAAGTAATCAGCCCAAAAAAATGTGTAGACCTCCACAAGTCTGGTTCATCCTTGGGAGCAATTTCCAAACGGCTTAAGGTACCACGTTCATCTGTACAAACAATAGTATGCAAGTATAAACACCATGGAACCACGGGTTAGCCGTCATACCGCTCAGGAAGGAGACACGTTCTGTCTCCTAGAGATGAACGTACTTTGGTGTGAAAAGTGCAAATCAATCCCAGAACAACAGCAAAGGACCTTGTGAAGATGCTGGAGAAAACGGGTACAAAAGTATCTAAATCCACAATAAAACGAGTCCTATATCGACATAACCTGAAAGGCCGCTCAACAAGGAAGAAGCCACTGCTCCAAAATCACCATAAAAAAGCCAGACTACGGTTTGCAACTGCACATGGGGACAAAAATAGTACTTTTTTGGAGAAATGTCCTCTGGTCTGATGAAACAACAATAGAGCTGTTTGGCCATAATGACCATTGTTATGTTTGGAGTAAAAAGGGTGGATGCTTGCAAGCCGAAGAACACCATCCCAACCGTGAAGCACGGGGGTGGCAGCATCAGGTTGTAGGAGGGACTGGTGCACTTCACAAAATAGATGGCATGGAAAATGCCCCACCAATTATGTGGATATATTGAAACAACATCTCAAGACACCAAGTTAAAGCTTGGTCGCAATTGGGTCTTCCAAATGGACAATGACCCCAAGCATACTTCCAAAGTTGTGGCAAAATGGCTTAAGGACAACAAAGTCAAGGTATTGGAGTGGCAATCACAAAGCCCCGACCTCAATCCTATAGAACATTTGTGGGCTGAACTGAAAAAGTGTGTGTGAGCAAGGAGGCCTACAAACCTGACTCAGTTACACCAACACAACTTTGTCAGTAGGAATGGGCCAAAATTCACCAAACTTATTGTGGTAAGCTTTTGGACTCAAGGACATTCAGATACTTGTCCCGAAGCCACTCCTGCATTGTCTTGGTCATGTGCTTAGGGTTGTGTTTCTGTTGGAAGGGGAACCTTCGCCCCAGTCTGAGGTCCTGAGCTCTCTGGAGCAGGTTTTCATCAGGTATCTCTCTGTACTTTGCTCTGTTCATCTTTCCCTCGATCCTGACTAGTATCCCAGTCCCTGCCTCTGAAGAACATCCCTACAGCATGAGGCTGCCTCCTCCATGCTTCATTATAGGGATGGTGCCAGGTTTAGTCCAGAAGTGACGCTTGGCATTCAGGCCAAATAGTTTCATCTTGGTTTCATCAGACCAGACAATCTTGTTTCTCATGGTCTGAGAGTCTTTAGGTGCCTTTTGAAAAACTCCAAGCAGGCTGTCATGTGCATGTGTGTCAAGTTGTAGAAACATCTCAAAGATGGTTAATGGAAACAGGATGCACCTGAGCTCAATTTCGAGTCTCATACAGTAGCAAATGATGTGAATACTTATGTAAATAAGATATATATATATATTTTTTTGTAATAAAAATGCAAACATTTATAAAAAACGTTTTTTGCTTTGTTGTTATGGGGTATTGTGTGTAGATTGATAAGATACAAAAATGATGTAACAATTGTAGAACGTAACAAAATGTGGAAAATGTGAAAAGGTCTCAATAATTTCCGAATGCACTGTATACAGTATATATATATATAGACAGTATATATATACTCATTCAATGGTTTTCTTTATTTTCACTATTTTATACATTGTAGACTAATGGTGAAGACATCAAAATTAGGAAATAACATATATAGAATCATATAGTATCCAAAAAAGTGTTAAACAAATCAAAATGTATTTAATATTTGAGATACTTTGAAGTAGCCACCCTTTGCCTTTTATAACAGTTTTGCTATACTCTTGGCATTCTCTCAACCAGATTCATGAGGTAGTCACCTGGAATGCATTTCAATTAGCGCTTGATGATTTTTGTGACTGCACTTGAGGAAACTTTCAAAGATCCTTGACATTTTTCCCAGATTGACGGACCTTCATGTCTTAAAGTAATGATGGACTGTCGTTGTTTTAAATGCTCATAAAAGTTTGAAAAATGTATTGTTCCAAACAAGCTGTTCAGTTATTTACTACTCTGCCCCTCAGTGACTGCCAGCAGAGGCAGTTCCGCCTCCGTTCAAGCATTGCTTGGATTGTGTTGCCATAAGGGAGAACTGCATATGGCATAATTTATAATAACACAAAGAAATGGACCTTCCTGCGGCACTCAAATGTGCGTTCAGTCAGAAATTCTGGGGCTGGGTCTCGTCCCAATCAGTCTCTCGCGCCAGATGGCTTACTTCTGCACGTGACTCTAGGTTGAAGATGGGAACCTAGACATGGCTAGATCTGCTCTATTAGATGCCACTAAAGCAAAAAGTCAATTTGTAATTAACTTGTAAAAAAAATCATTTTAACAGTAATAGGAGCCTGGTACTTGATAAACCGGACAACTACAACTAACAGTAGTGGAAGGATAGAGGGATACACTAGCAAGACCTTCCTCATCGTGGATCTGGTAGGGAAAAAAACATGGCCAATTTTGTAGTTTCTCCCTGATTTAGTTTGTCAGATTCTACTGTAGGTGGCAGGGTGACAAGTTGTGTGGACAAAAACAGAATAAAACCGGGTGTATGACAAAGTATGAACAAATTAATTAACCAGCTACAGTATTTTTGAGAAATATAGAAAAATAGTTTGTCGATTTATTTTGGTCAAATTAACTAGTTATCTACCATTGATAAGCAGCTAGCTATAGCTAGCTGGTACAGTAGCTTGCTAGATAGTTAGAAAATATCAAGTCTTTTAAACTCCTATCCAACTAACTCAGAAATATGTTTATTAACTGGCTAGCGCATCATGCTTTGCAACTTTATGTTAGCTAGCTATCCCCTGTTAGAAAATGTGTTTTCGATTATTCCATTGCAATAGTGGTCATTCGGTTTTATTATGCAATAGTGAAATAGGTGTATTTATGCTGTTGTTCAAATACACAGATCACTTTATACATCTTCTGAAAGAAGATACCATTAGTTTGAAAACATGACATATTTCTGTCATGCTGCGTTGTAGACAACAACCATCTCGTGCCCCAGGTATTCTGTCAATCGGTGGCCGCCGCTGATCAACTGTGCCATGTATGGTGTCTGGGAGGATGTAAATAATATAATTTCCCTTTCACATTGGATGACAAAATTATATTCTAAAACTCACTTACCTATGGGGGTCTTTGGCGCTCACTATGATATGAACACATTCTCTCTTGCTGAAGGCTCTTTCTATCCATGATTTCTGTGCCTGTAGAGAGAAGAGAAGACGCTCAGTCACTTCGTCCCTCAAACTCAAACAACAGGATTCTTAATGTGAGCGAGTGAGGCTAGAGCATTACAGGTGCCACATCAAGAGGCATGCAAGCATCTAGTACCAAGCTAAACCCTCAGTGCGAGTCTGAGCCCAGTCTGAGCCCAACTCATTACCTGGGAGGAGGAGAGGCATGTCTCTACCAAGTGACAAAGCACTTCATTAGAGTGGGAGGGAGGATGACCATATTAAGCTTCACAATACCTAGGGGATTTAGTTAGTCTTACACAGACACATTCTCTTCAAGGACCAGGTAGCTAGCTCTTGCAGAATTTGAAGTGCGTACATATAAACCACATAGCCACAGGTCTCCTATCTGCTATCGACTATTTAAGGTGCATATTTGATGTCTTAAAACCAAGAGTTGGAAATGACTATCAAGCAGCATGTGCGCGCACGCGCACACCCCGCAGTAGAGCAGAACGCAAGCTTACACTTACATGCACTTGTATTTTAACTCACACAAACTCATCCATGCAAACTAACACACACTCAAATGCAAAGATTTTAAATAGATATCGACACAGGCATTTCCCCATTGAGATAAAGTGTAGATAGTAAGCGGATGGTCTGTGCACCCAGGCAGTAAATTCTGTTTGAATGTATTAGATATGAGCAGTTCTTCATCCTGCTCCTGTGGAGTCCATAAAAATGGAACATTTCCTCATTTCCATGGTATTCTAGCATAACTGACAGCCAATGGAAAGAAATGTGTGTGTCGGTGGGAGAGAGCTACAACAACAGCACTGGACTGGGATCCGTCACTGACAATATACCTTTTTAAACAGCTTTTTGAGGAGTAACGGAAGTGAACACTGGAACCCCAAAGAACTTCTGATGAGTTTGTAAACAACAGCTGTTCCGTTGCGGCTGTAAACAGCTAGCTAGCTAGCTAGCTAACTTCGTCTAGTTGTTTTTCAAGGCCAAAATCAACATAGTATTTGTGGGTGGGATGGTCTTTATGTCTGGGGACTAATCTATTTTTGAAAATGTAAGTTTATATATTTACCAAAGAAGCATCACAAAGGGGTGCATTGCCTGCATGGATAGTAACGTTGTGGATAGTAAGGGTTGTGTAGCACACGGGTAAGTTGTTTATCAAGTTAACCATCTATTCTAGGTAACGTCAGCTAGGTAGCTAGTTAGCTACATGTAAATAGGATAGACAGCATTCCAATATTATTTATTTATTTATTACACAAGCGTTAGCTTGATCTGCTAAAAACAACAATGTTAGCCAGCTAACGTTAGCCAGTAGCTAGCTAAGCTAGATAGCTAATGATTAGATTTCCAGACCCGAACGAAATATGAAATATTATATCTCTTGAGAATAATGGAGCAAGTCCTTGTCTAATTTCTGCAGATGAAGGTCCGAAAGAAAGTCGCAGGTCCTGGAGAGACTGAAGAGTATAACTCCAATGGGTTATAAATGCTATTGGTTGACTCTTAGAATTGGTTGTAGGACTACAAAAATTATGATAAAAGTAACAACGGATAGACCTAGAATATGCATGGCCAACCTTGCTCCTAGAGATCTAGTTACTTGGTGTGCAGGTTTCCGTTCCAGCCCAGCCCTGACATTATGCTTATGCTTATTATTTATATTACACACTATTCATTTAGTTATTCAATCATATCTTGTTTTGGAGTAAACACAATAACCATTTACATATGTATTCTTTGTATTTTATTAAATAAAGTATTGATTCTTTGATCTAAGTATCATGTATTTGTTGGTCATTAAACATTCCCTGTTTGTCTGTTTATTTGTTTGTCATTCACTGTCATTTTGTCTGATGATATTGCACAAATTTGCACTGCAGCTGAAGTCCTTGATCATTGGTAGGGGTGTAATCTGAAGAGATTTCAATCCATGCTTCCTGAAGCACCTCCCACAAGTTGGATTGGCTTGATGGGCACTTATTTTTTTATTTAATTTGAATTTTACCTTTATTTTACTAGGCAAGTCAGTTAAGAACAAATTCTTATTTTCAATGCCGGCCTAGGAACAGTGGGTTAACTGCCTGTTCAGGGGCAGAACGACAGATTTGTACCTCGTCAGCTCGGGGATTCGAACTTGCAACCTTTCGGTTACTAGTCCAACGCTCAAACCACTAGGCTACCCTGCCGCCCCTTACGTACCATATGGTCAAGCTGCTCCCCACAACAGCTCAATAGGGTTGAGATCTGGTGACTGTGCTGGCAAGAACAAGTCAATGTGTGTACTGTCTATATCTAATTTGTTCAGTTTTTTGATTGGGTCAAGAAACACGAACTTGTCATTTTGTGCTAGCAAGCCAAATCACTTGCTAATTAGCAATTATGGTGTGCTGTTGCGCCGGCTGTTTACTGGGGAACCCTATTGACTACATCATCTCTGTGCCTCACACCTACAATTATCTGTAAGGTCCCTCAGTCGGGCAGTGAATTTCAAACACAGATTCAACCACAAAGATTTTTCAATGCCTCGTTAAGAACGGCACCGATTGTTAGATGTGTAAAACATAAAAAGATCATGGTTATTAATTAAACTTTGGATGGTGTATCAATACACACAGTCACTACAAAGATACAGGCGTTCTTCCTAACTTGCCGGAGAGGAAGAAAACCGCTCAGGAATTTCACCATGAGGCCATGAGGCCAGTTTAATGGCTGTGAAAGGAGAAAACTGAGGATGGATCAACAACATTGATGCACATGCACATACTAACCTAAATGACAGAGTGAAAAAAAGGAAGCCTGTACAGAATAAAAATATTCCAAAACAATGTATCCTGTTTGGAATTAGGCATTAACCTTTTATAACTAGGGGGCAGTATTTTCACTTTTGGATAAAAAACGTTCCCGTTTTAAAAGGGATATTTTGTCACGACAAGATGCTCGACTATGCATATAATTGACAGCTTTGGATAGAAAACACTCTGACGTTTCCAAAACTGCAAATATATTGTCTGTGAGTGCAACAGAACTGATGTTACAGGCGAAACCCAGATAAAAATCCAATCAGGAAGTGCCGCATTTTTTTGAAACCGCCTCATGTCAATGACTCCTTATATGGCTGTGAACGAGCTACGAATGAGCTTACATTTTCTACGTATTCCCCAAGGTGTCTACAGCATTGTGACGTCTTTTTACGCATTTATGGTGAAGAATAGCCGTATGGGACCACATTTAGCAAGTGGTCACATGATGGCTCCCACAGAAAATCTTGCGTATAGTACACAAGTAGCCATTTTTCCAATCGCTTCTTATGAGAAACTAATTGGCCTGACGGTTATATTATCGAATAGATATGTGAAAAACACCTTGAGGATTGATTCTAAACAACATTTGCCATATTTCAGTCGATATTATGGAGCTAATTTGGAAAAACGTTTGGCATTGTAGTGACTGCATTTTCCGGTTGATTTCTCAGCCAAACGTGAAGAACAAACGGAGCTATTTCACCTACAAAAATAATATTTTTGGAAAAAGGAACATTAGCTATCTAACTGGGAGTCTCCTGAGTGAAAACATCCAAAGTTCTTCAAAGGTAAATGATTTAATTTGATTGCTTTTCTTATTTTCGTGAAAATGTTGCCTGCTGGTAGCAGTGCCTAGCATAGCATTATGCCATGATAAACTCTAGCGTTGGCTGTAAAGCATATTTTGAAAATCAGAGATGACAGTGTGATTAACAAAAGGCTAAGCTGTGTCTCAATATATTTCATTTGTGATTTTCATGAATAGGAACATTTTCAAGGAAGATTTATGTCCGCTGCGTTATGCTAATTAGTTTGAGGCTGTGATTACGCTCCCGCATGCAAGGTAAAACTGCAAATAATGTGGCAAAGAAATGAACTTCATGTCCTGAATACAAAGTGTTATGTTTGGGGCAAATCACACACATTACATCACTGAGTAACACTCTTCATATTTTCAAGCATGGTGGTGGCTGCATCATTTACATGCGTATGCTTGTCATCGGCAAGGATTGGGGAGTTTTTTAGGATAAAATAAATGAAATAAAGCTAAGCACAGGCAAAATCCTAGAGGAAAACCTGGTTCAGTCTTTCATGAGTCTTTCTTATCCAGAGCCTCTCCCTCTGTAGAGCCGACAGAGATGGCCGCCTCGCTTCAGGTCCTAAGGAAACTATGCAGTTACTAGTCTTTTGCTGTATTATTTTCTGTATTATTTCTTACCAGGAAATCTCAAGTGTTATTACATACAGCCGGGAAGAACTATTGAATATTAAAGCGATGATAACTTACCAACATTACGACCAGGAATACGTCTTTCCTGAAGCGGATCCTTTGTTCTGACCTCCACCCTGGACACAGGATCTTATCCCAGAGGCCGACCCAAAACAACAACGCGGTCGCCGCAGGAGAGGCAGACGGAGCGGCCTACTGGTCAGACTCAGAAGGTGAGCACACCATCCACCCCTCCTGAGCATATTACACCCCAATGTCCAATCTCTACATAACAAGGTGGATGAAATTAGGGCACGAGTTGCCTTCCAGAGAGACATCAGAGATTGTAACATTCTCTGTTTCACGGAAACATGGCTCACTCGGGATATGTTGTCAGAGTTGGTACAGCCACCCGGTTTCTTCATGCATCGCGCCGACAGACACAAACATCTCTCTGGTAAGAAGAAGGGTGGGGGTGATTTCCTTATGAATAACAACATACAGGAACGTTAGTCCTTTTGTTCACATGACCTAGAATTCCTTACAGTCAAATGCCGTCCGCATTATCTTTCAAGATAATTATCTTCTATTATAGTCACAGCCGTCTATATCCCCCCCAAGCAGATACTTCGTCGTCCCTGAATGTTCACTTCACTGTGTAAACTAGAAACCATACATCCAGAGGATGCATTTAATGTAAACGGGGATTCTAACAAAGCTAACCTGAGAACGAGACTTCCTAAATTCTATCAGCATATTGAATGCGCGACACAGGCTGCTAGCATTCTGAATCATTGCTACTCTAACTTCCGTGATGCATACAAAGCCCTCCCCCGCCCTGCCTTCAGCAAATTTGACCATGACTCCATTTTGTTGCTCCCAGCCTATAGACAGAAACCAAAACAGGAAATGCCTGTGCTCAGGTCTGTCCAACGCTGGTCTGACCAATCGGATTCCACGCTTCAGGATTGCTTCGATCACGTGGACTGGGATATGTTCCAGGTAGCCTCAGACAACATCATTGACACATACGCTTACTCGGTGAGCGAGTTTATTAACAAGTGCATCGGAGATGTCGTACCCACTGTGACTATTAAAACATTTTCTAATCAGAAACCGTGGATTGATGGCAACATTCGCGCAAAACCAAATACAAACAGTGCAGCTATTCCCTCCTCATGGCAATCAAAAAAGCAAAGCGTCAGTATAGAGACAAAGTAGAGTCGCAATTCAAAGGCTCAAAAATGAGACGTATGTGGCAGGGTCTACAGTCAATCACAGATTACAAAAAGAAAACCAGCCCCGTTAAAACATCGACGTCTTGCTCCCAGACAAATTAAACAACTTCTTTGCGCGCTTTGAGAACAATACAGTGCCACTGACACGGCTCGCTACCAAAGCCTGTGCACTCTCCTTCTCTGTGGCCAACGTGAGTAGAACATTTAAACTTGTTAACCCTCACAAGGCTGCCGGCCCAGATGGCATCCCTAGACGCGTCCTCAGAGCATGAGCAGACCAGCTGGCTGGTGTGTTTACGGACATATTCAATCAATTCCTATCCCAGTCTGTTGTCCCCACATGCTTCAAGATGGCCACCATTGTTCCTGTTCCAAAGAAAGCTAAGGTAACGGAACTAAATGACTATCACCCCGTTGCATTCACTTCTGTCATCATGAAGTGTTTTAAGAGACTAGTCAAGGACCATATCACCTCCACCCTACCTGATACCCTAGACCCACTCCAATTTGCTTACCGCTCCAATAGGTCCACTGACGATCCAATCGCCATCACACTGCACACTGCCCTATCCCATCTGGACAAGAGGAATACCTATGTAAGAATGCTGTTCATTGACTACAGCTTAGCATTTAATACCATAGCACTCTCCAAATTCATCACTAAGCTCGAGACCCTGGGGCTCGACCTCGCCTTGTATTTCTGACGGGACACCCCCAGGTGGTGAAGGTAGGAAACAACATCTCCACCCTGCTGATCCTCAACACTGGGGCCCCACAACGGTGCGTTCTCAGTCCTCCCCTGTACTCCCTGTTCACCCATGACTGCGTGGCCATGCACGCTTCCAACTCAATCATCAAGTTTGCAGACAACAGTACAGGCTTGATTACCAACAACGACGAGACAGCCTACAGGGAGGAGTTGAGGGCCCTCGGAGTGTGGTGTCAGGAAAATAACCTCTCACTCAACGTCAGCAAAACAAAGGAGATGATCATGAACTTCAGGAAAGGAGAGGAGGAGGGAGCACCCCCCCATCCACATCGATGGGACAGTAGTGGAGAAGGTGGAAAGTTTCAAGTTCTCTCTCTCTTTTTCTCTCTCTCCCTCTCTCGGAGAACCTGAGCCTTAGGAACATGCCTCAGGGCTACATGCCCTGATGACTCCTTGCTGTTCCCAGTCTACCTGGTCATGCTGCTGCTCCAGTTTCAACTGTTCTGCCTGCGGCTATGGAACCCTGAGCTGTTCACCAAAGGTACCTCCTTGTCCCAAACCTGCTGTTTTCAACTCTCTAGAGACAGCATGTGACGACCCTCCCACTCTGTCTGCCGAATTCTTTCTCTTTGCTCTTGTTCTCCTTAATAGGATGCCGGTGGGCGGAGCCGGGAGGTTCATCAGAGAAATGGGACACACCTGGGCTCTGGTGTGTCCCAGAATAAATGCACCTCTTCCCCATTCATTGGGGAGACTCTTCCCATGCAGACACAAACATATTTTGGTTTAGGCATTTTTGTGGCTGTTTTGTTGGTTTGCATTGGCACTTTTCAACATCCCTCATTATCACATGTATACACGCAACCACTCACTTACACTACTGAGTACACACACCATTGTTAATTGTATTTACTTTACTTCAGTTAATAAATATATTTTGTTATTATTTATCTCCATATTGTCTCCCTTTTTGTTACGGACTTTGAGCCGGTTCGTGACAAGTGGGGGCTCGTCCAGGATCATAAGGTTGGTTCCTAGACATTTTGGCGCATAGCATTATGAAGGACTAATACTGGTGTCGTTGGGCTTACTAGTATGTTTATTGTGTTTGGGAGAAAACGTGGAGTTAATGTTTGCGAACTCTGTAGGTGCTTTGTTTGCATCTTTTGTTACAGCTTGTTTGAGTTGTAGGACCAGTACTGGTTTGGTAGGACCAGGCCTTTGTTTGTTTGGTAAACTTGCCACTGTAGTGGATAGTTGGTTCTGTGCTACGTTGAGGAGATTATATTGGTTAGTTTCCAGGCCACTGCCCAGGCTGGAGACTCTTGCTCTACTCGCTGTTGGGACATGGTTCGAGGAGGTGAGTACATTCGGCTGAGTACGTCAGTGGGAGATTTGGGTAGGGTAGTGACACTTACTACCTGGAGCTATAGCCTTTTTCCCCTGTTAGGCTTAGCTACGTGTTTCATTTTGGAATACGTTGGGCATGGTTATTTTGTTTATTTTTGTGTGGATTGAGCAGTTGTCTCGGGGCACATCCGTGGTTTAGGGGAATCTGCCAGCGTGCTGGGTGGTTTATTTCCTTGACAGTGGGCTGCAGTGCGTAATTACCCACGTAATTACCCACAAATCTGCACGAAGACTAGGGTTGAGTTACTGTAGGTTTTGGGGTAGCTCCATATATATATCTCATCTCTCTCTTCTGTGGTGCCCAGTGTGATTGTCACTTATCTTGTGGTCTGGTCTGGTGTGTTCAGCAGAAGGAAAGAGCGAGAGATTTTTTTTGGTATTTACTTAATTGACTATGGCGTCTAATTTAGACTATGGCGTCTAAAGTTAATTCGCTTTCCATCAGAGGTACTGTTGGAATTATGTACTAAAGAACAGCTGTTGAAGATTGCTGAACACTACAAGGTTAAAATTAGTGATAAATGTCCAAAAAATTCTATTAGGTTCATATTGAAGGCCAATCTGATGGAGAGTGGTATTCTTGATGTCACCACTGGGGCAGCCTCTGCCGAGGACTCCCCGTCTCCCCGTAACGTTACAATGGCAGCTAACTGCTTCTGTTAGAGCTAGAGCATGACTGTGTAAAGTATGAAAAGGAATTGGCATTTAAACAAGGTATGGAGCGTGCTAAAATCAAGCTGCAACAAGAGCGGCTAGAGCTGGTTAGGGAAGGAAAGCTCTCAGGGGAGTGTTTCCTCTTGGAAGGTGACCCAGATTTACCTAGGGGTCACTCCTCTTTTGGTCGTACCCCGGACACATTTGATATTGTTGGGAACTTACGGTTGTTGCCTAAATTTAATGAGAAGGACTCTGAGACATTATTTTCGTTGTTTGAGCGTGTTGCTGACGCTAGGAGTTGGCCTAAGTCTGACCGCACTTTAATGTTGCAGTGTGTGTTGACTGGTAAAGGGCAGGAAGCATATTCATATTAAGCCTACGGCGTTAACTGCGGCTGTTCCACATCAGTTCACTCCTGACACGTTGTCTCATGCCCAGGGACATGTGACCCAGACTATTTACCTTTCATTACAGAGGGTTTTGTGTCAATGGTAACTTTTATGGCTGCAGGGGCAGTATTGAGTAGCTTGGATGAAAAGGTGTCCATTGTAAACAGCCAGCTCGTCAGTCTCAGTTACTAATATATGCATATTATTAGTAGTATTGGATAGAAAACACTCTGAAGTTTCTAAAACTGTTTGAATTATGCCTGTGAGTATAACAGAACTCATATTGCAGGCAAAAACCTGAGAAATTCCACTTCCTGTTTGGATTTTGTCTGGGGGTGGCAGATTTTCTACCAATCTCTCATTGAAATTACAGCGAGATATGGATGAGTTTTCACTTCCTAAGCCTCCCACTAGGTGTCACCAGTCAATATAATTTTGTCTGTTGACTTTAATGTGAAGGGGGTTGAATGAGACAGGAAATAGTCACCACTGCCACGAGTTGACCATGCTTTCACCATGCGCGTTCACAGGGGAAGGACCTGCGTTCCACCGGTCATCTGAATCAAATCAAATCAAATGTATTTATATAGCCCTTCGTACATCAGCTGATATCTCAAAGTGCTGTACAGAAACCCAGCCTAAAACCCCAAACAGCAAGCAATGCGACCACTGCGACTTGTATGCTCTAGTCGGCTGGCCCTCGCTACATATTCGTCGCCAGACCCACTGGCTCCAGGTCATCTACAAGTCCATGCTAGGTAAAGCTCCGCCTTATCTCAGTTCACTGGTCACGATGGCAACACCCATCCGTAGCACACGCTCCAGCAGGTGTATCTCACTGATCATCCCTAAAGCCAACACCTCATTTGGCCGCCTTTCGTTCCAGTACTCTGCTGCCTGTGACTGGAACGAACTGCAAAAATCGCTGAAGTTGGAGACTTTTATCTCCCTCACCAACTTCAAACATCAGCTATCCGAGCAGCTAACCGATCGCTGCAGCTGCACATAGTCTATTGGTAAATAGCCCACCCATTTTCACCTACCTCATTCCCATACTGTTTTTATACTGTTTTTTTATTTATTTATTTACTTTTCTGCTCTTTTGCACACCAATATCTCTACCTGTACATGACCATCTGATCATTTATCACCCCAGTGTTAATCTGCAAAATTGTATTATTCGCCTACCTCCTCATGCCTTTTGCACACATTGTATATAGACTGCCCATTTTTTTTTCTACTGTGTTATTGACTTGTTAATTGTTTACTCCATGTGTAACTCTGTGTTGTCTGTTCACACTGCTATGCTTTATCTTGGCCAGGTCGCAGTTGCAAATGAGAACTTGTTCTCAACTAGCCTACCTTGTTAAATAAAGGTGAAATAAATAAAATAAAAAAATAAAAATGCAGGTGTAGAAGCACGGTGGCTAGGAAAAACTCCCTAGAAAGGCCAAAACCTAGGAAGAAACCTAGAGAGGAACCAGGCTATGTGGGGTGGCCAGTCCTCTTCTGGCTGTGCCGGGTGGAGATTATAACAGAACATGGCCAAGATGTTCAAATGTTCATAAATGACCAGCATGGTCGAATAATAATAAGGCAGAACAGTTGAAACTGGAGCAGCAGCACAGTCAGGTGGAAGTTGAAACTGAAGTCTGAAGTCATTCTAATTTTCCGGTTGGAATGTTATTCAAGATATATGTAAATAACATTCTAAAGATTGATTCAGTACATCGTTTGACATGTTTCTACTGACTGTTACTGAACTTTTGGACATTTCGTCACGTTATAGTGGACACACTTTGTGACTTTGGAATTGTTTACCAAACGTGCTAACAAAAGTTGCTAATTGGACATAAATAACGGACATTTTCGAACAAATCAAGCATTTATTGTGGACCTGGAATTCATAGGACTGCATTCTGATGAAGTTCATCAAAAGTAAGGAAACATGTATCATGTATTTTCTGGTTTCTGTTGACTCCAACATGGCGGCTAATTTGACTACTGTTCTGAGCTCCGTCTCAGATTATTGCATGGGTTGCTTTTTCCGTAAACTTTTTTTGAAATCCGACACAGTGGTTGCATTAAGGAGAGGTATATCTATAATTCCATGTGTATAACTTGTATTATCATTTACATTTATGATGAGTATTTCTGTTGAAATGATGTGGCTATGCAAAATCACTTGATGTTTTTGGAACTAGTGAATCTAGATTAGTGAAACTCAGATTTATTTTATATAAATATGAACTTTATCAAACAAAACATGCATGTATTGTGTAACATGAAGTCCTATGAGTGTCATCGGATGAAGATAATTCAAGGTTAGTGATTCATCTTATCTCCATTTCTGCTTTTTGTGAATGCCATATTTAGCTGGAAAATGGTTGTACTTATGGTGGTTTGGTGGAGACCTAACATAATAGTTTGTAGTGCTTTTGCTGAAAAGCATATTTGAAATCGGACACTTTGGTGGGATTAACAACAAGATTACTTTTAAAATTATATAAGACACATATATGTTTTAGGAATTGTAATTATGAGATTTCTGTGGTTTGAATTTGGCGCCCTCTATTTTCACTGGTAGTTGTCATAACGATCCCGTTAGCCGGATTGCAGCCATAACAAGTTTTTTTTTTTTTCAATTTAAAGTTTTATTAAGTTCTTGTTTTTCAATCAACCAACAAAACACATTCCACATTCACAGATGTGACAGGCTTTAAAAAAATAAAAAGTCAAAAAATAATAATACATTTGAAAAAATTAAAATACAATTAAAATGAATGATAAAGTCAAATAAAAGCATTTATTTTTCTTAATCTATATATTTTCCTTGGTACCTGTATATACATACATACATACATACATACATACATACATACATACATACATACATACATACATACATACATACATACATACATACGCACATATACATACACACACACATACGTACTCAAAAACTAAATTAAAATAAAAACACACACAACAAAAAAAAAACATACCACTTGCAGCAGCACTATCAAGGTTCTTATCAGCTATTTCAAGCATTCGCTGAGACGATGGGCCAATAATTCGTTTTTAGGTTTTACAGTACCTTACACAAAATGTATCTGCGCATTTCCCTAGTCACCCCGTTCACTCTGTCCAGTTTGAAATATAGTTGAATAGTGGGGACCAGAGTCTATCAAACTTGGGCTGTCTCTTGTGGAGGTCATAAGTGAGCTTTTCAAGAGGAAGGAAGTCAACAATCTGGTCAATCCACATTTTAAATGTAGGGGGGGGTATTAGAGGCCCACAATAGAAGAATACATTTCTTAGCAAAGTATGTAATAGTCATAAGCAAATTTTCTCTGTCAGGATCAAGAACAAAGTCATGCTGGGCATTAAGAAGATAGATACATGGGGTCATATCAAACTGTACCTCTAGTATTTTCTGTGCAGCGGTATGTACCTCCCTACAGCTCCAAAATACATGCATATAGGTTCCACATTCAGAGGTACATCTTTTACAGTTAGGAGACATATCTGTTTTCATTCTATGGAGTCTCAAAGGAGTATAATAAAATTTGTACAAATATTTGTAATTAGATTCTTTCATTTTTACACTGGTAGAGGAGCAGTATACCTTGTCGCAAACCTCCGCCCATAACTCATCACTAATAGTCAGACCAAGGTCCTTTTCCCAGATTATTTTCAAAGGAGTAAAGGAGGAGCTTCCTTTCTCAGAAAGGAGTCTATAGATGCAAGATATTTTGCCTTTAATGGATTGTGCTGTGACAAGAAGGGTTTCAACTTCGTTCAACTGAGTTCTAAACCTCCTCTTGGAGGTAAATGAGGAAATTACATGTCTAATTTGAAGATATTTAAAAAAATGGGATCTTGGCACGTCGAATTCACTGCAGAGCTCTTGAAAGGATTTCAGTGTAGTGGTTTTCTGATGAAATAGGTCTGAAAAGGTCCTGATTCCTAGAGTATGCCAAAGATTAAAGTTGGCATCCCTCAGGGCTTTTGGCAAGTCTGGGTTGCCTACTATAGGCGAGTGAGAACATATTTGGGAGGAAATGCCCAGGTATTTCTTACAGTCCCTCCACGCTAGTAGGGTGCTGTAAATCACAAAGGATTTGGCTATGTTGCCCACTTCACTAAAGTTATTAATGAATATAATTGAGCTTAAGGGCAATGAACCACAGGATTGGGCTTCTATCTGAATCCACGTTGACTCTTGTCTGTTTGTGATCCATGTTAGCATGTTGCGGATTTGGGCAGACCAGTAGTACAATTGAAGGGAGGGAAGGGCAAGGCCACCTTTAGATTCGGGTTTTGATAAAGTGGAAAACTTGATCCTAGGTTTTTTATTGCCCCATATAAATTTGGTGATGCTTTGGTTAGTTGTTTTGAAGAAGGAAACTGGGAGATAGCATGGGAGCATCTGAAATAAGTAGTTCAGTCTAGGGAGGACGTTCATACGGATTACATTAATTCTTCCTACTAAGCTAATTGGGAGGGAGATCCAGGTTTGGAGATTGTTCTTGATTCGATCCAGGAGTGGAAGATAATTTTCCTTAAAAAGGCTATTCAGATCTGGTGTTATGAAGATCCCGAGGTATTGAAACCCCTGTGTTTTCCATTGGAAAGAACAAAGTGTCTTCATAGAGCTGGTGAGTGTAATATTGAGAGGGCAGACAGTGGATTTGTTAAAATTGATCTTATAACCTGAGAACTTGCCATACTGGGCAATTGTGTCTAAAATGAGAGGGAGGGATTTCTCAGGGTTGGATATGTAGAGCAAGACATCATCCGCGTAAAGCGAAATCTTGTGCTGCAGGCCACCTGCAGAAACACCCATAATACTTGGATTGCTCCTTATCAGCTCTGCCAGAGGCTCCGCCCCCAACAAGTAGAGCAGCGGGGACAGCGAGCATCCTTGTCTTGTGCCCCGCTCCAGAGGGAATCTGTCAGAGTTCAGTCCATTAGTAGTCACCATGGCATTTGGATGAGAGTATAGTGATTTGATCCATTTAATAACATTTGGGCCCATATTGAACTTTTCTAAGACTGAAAACAGAAAGCTCCACTCCATCCTGTCAAACGCCTTCTCAGCATCCAGTGAAGCCAGCAGGACAGGGGTCTTTTGTGCGTTTACTTGATCAATAATATCAAAAAGACGGCGAATGTTATCAGAAGAGTATCTGTCTCTAATAAATCCAGTTTGGTCCGCTTTTATTATTTTGGGAAGAAGAGTGTTTAGTCTTATGGCGAGCAATTTGGTAATTATTTTATAGTCGAAATCCAACAAGCTTATGGGCCGGAAGGACGAGCAGGATAGGGGGTCCTTGTCCTTTTTTAGCAACACTGTAATGCGAGCTGTGTGCATTGAGTCTGGGAGAACTCCGTTTTTGCAAAAATCCTCCAGCATTGGCATGAAGATAGGGCTGAGCTGGGGCCAAAAAGCTTTATAGAACTTTCTGGGGAATCCATCTGGGCCTGGGGACTTATTAGGTGGCATGGAGGTAATTGCCTCCAGGATCTCCTCAGGAGTGAAGGGGGAGTTGAGATCTTCCTGGTCGGTCTCTGATAGTTTAGGTAGCGAGATTCCCTCTAGGAAAGAGTGGAGTTCTGCCTCCGTGTGTTTTCTTTCAGAGGTATATAGTTTGCAGTAAAAATCATGGAAAGTTAAATTGATATTTTTTGGGTCATATGTGACCTCGTCCTCTGCTGTTCGGATAGCCATGATTGTACGCTCTGACTGCTCCTTTTTTAATTGGTAAGCAAGCAATCTACTGGGCCTATTGCTATACTCATGGTATTTCTGTTTAGTAAAGAAAACTTTTTTTTATCTCCGAGTGTAGTCCAAATTCAGTTTGGCTTTGGCTGCTTTAAGATGACTCCAGGAAGTGCTGTCTAGGGATTGTTTATGTATTTTTCACAGCATTCCAGCTCCCTCTCAAGATCTAGCCTGTGTGCTTCCATTGCTTTTTCTTAGAGGAAGCATATGCAATTAGATGACCTCTTAGTGTGGCTTTAGCAGCGTCCCACATTGTGGCCGGAGAAACAGGGGAATCTTTATTGTCTTGTGTGTAGTTGTCTATCCATGTAGTTACTAATGTATGGAACTCGTCATTTGATAGCATGGAGGTGTTGAATTTCCAGCTCTTTGACCTCGGGATGGTTTTGCAGAGGTCAAAGCGGAGGTGGACAAAGGCGTGATCTGAAAGTGCTATGGGTCCGATTGTACAAGTGGCTGAATTTATGAAACTCTTTGGGATAAAAATGTAATCTATACGGGAGTAGGTGTTATGGACATTAGAGTAGTATGTATAGTCCATAGATGAGCTATTATTCTCTCTCCAGATATCTATCAGCCCCATCTCTTTAGTAAGAGAGTTCAACATCTTTGCAGATCTAGGATTTGTGGTGGGGACTTGAGATGATTTGTCTAGGGTTGGGTTAAGGGTACAATTAAAATCTCCGGCCACCACACCAAAGGAGACACAATGCTCATTGAACAGGGTTATAATTTTTGACATGAAGGCAGGAGTATCTGTGTTAGGGGCGTATATGTTTAATATAGTAATTGGTTGACCATATAGTGACCCAGTTATCAAAATAAATCTCCCCTCCGGATCAGATATGTTTTTGTCTATTATGAATGGAACATTTTTATGGATAAGTATGGCTGTGCCTCTACTGTTTGATTTGAAAGATGAGAAATACACCTGTCCCACCCAAGCTCTGCGGAGTTTGGCATGTTCAGCATCACAGAGGTGTGTCTCTTGTAATAGCGCAATGTCTGCTTTTTCCTTTTTTAGAGCACATAGTATCTTTTTCCGTTTTATTGCATGCCCTAGACCATGGCAGTTCCATGTCAATAGATTTAAGGTACTAGTCATCGTCATCGAGCAGTAATCGAACTTTAGTGCAAGTCATCGCTGGGTAAAAGTGGATAGTAATTACAGCTGCGTTAAAATAAATGGTGTACATAAAATAATAATCTCTGAACACCCCAGCCGAGTTCCCAAACAACTCGACACATCCCGTTGGATCTATTACCCCCCCCGCTCAGTCTCGATTCTGTGTTCCGAATAAAACAAAAACCGGGAACAGTTAGCAACGCACAACGTCTCCCTCGCCCCACCAAAGAAATGCCTCATCCTCTCCACCCCGCATTGAGTAAGTAACACAGTTGCCCTCGTCCAGACCTCAGTAAAAGAGGGGAGAAAAATAAAATCAATAGCCCAGCCTACATATACCTCCCCCAAGGGACATAGGGAACCCCAGGTAATAATAGCAACAACAAAAAAAAAACAGGGAAATAAAAGTAGGCTGAAACATTAGTAGGCCTAGGTTAGGCTATACAGCCCATCCCTCTCAGTTAAAGGAAAATAAATATAAATTGGACGGCTGTAATGACATTTAGGGGGTGGGTCTCTGGATATCGGCTATATGTCGTCTTACCTCCTTTAGTAATGGCATTAATCGCATTTAGTCATTGGTCTGTTTCTCATTGGCCAGGATTGTCTTTCAAAAAACGTTTTGCCTCTTCGGGAGTTTTGAAGTGTCGCAAGGCTCCTTGGTGAAGAATCCTGAGCTCGTTTGGGTATTTGAATCCCCTGAAGATGCCTCGGTCAATGGAGTATTTCTTCACTTCGTCAAATTCTCGGCGCTTTCGGTGTATTCCAGCTGACAGGTCCTGTTGTAAAGCGAGTTTGGCGTTTCCCACTGTGATGGTGTTGTTTTTCGCCGCCTGTAGGACTCGTTCCTTGTCGGTGAATCTCAGGAAACGTATGGTGATTGGGCGCGGTGGTTGTCTGGCTGCTGGTGGGGGCCTCAGTGCTCGGTGAGCTCTCTCGAGTTCTATGGGCCTGTCGGTGGGCAGGTGGAGCCACTCGGGAAGTTTGTCTTGCAGGTAGCGGATCAGTGGCATGTTTCCCTCTTCTTTTTTGCCCAGATTGAATAGAACACAATTATTCCTTCGCCCCCTGTTTTCCAGGTCCTCTGTTTTCTCTTCCAGATGCTCGATTTTCTTTTTAGCATATGCTATTGTTTCCATGGCATCTGTCAATAAGTTTTCCATGGATAGGATTCGCCCCTCTGCCTCGTCCAGGCGCCCCGCGTTTATGGTTATCTTGTTGTTGATGTCAGGCAATGCGTTTTCCAGGATTGTCACCTTGCCCCCTATCGCACTGAGCTGAGAGTTAATGGCATCTAATTTGGTGTTTAGTTCTGTACGTTGGGATCTCAACTCAGAGAGGATGTCTTCGACAGAGTGCGAGGTTGGCATTCGTTGTGCCTCGTGGGGGAGCGGGTTCTCTTGCTCCTGGCTAATGGCGCTAGTTTTTTCTGAAGCTAGCTTCTTCTTGGAGGCTTTTTCCGTCGCTAATACTCGAGTCCGGGTAAAAATGTCACCTGTAGTGTCGCCTTTTGTAGCTGCCATGACTTTTTCTTACTAAAGCTAAATGAGTGTGAACTTGGAATGGAGGTAAGATTAGGAATTGGAAACTACTTGTGCGGAGCTCTTAGTTCACGCGGCCATCTCGTTCAAGGGTCACGTGATCCCCCCCATAACAAGTTTTAAGAAGTAAGGACCTAGTGCCAGTGAAGATCCTGAGAGACACAGGTGCCTCTGAATCGTTCGTGTTGGAGTCTGTGTTACCCTTCTCTGCTGAGACTGATTCAGGAAATAGTGTTCTAATTAGGGGAATCCGTTTGAACACTCTGTCAGTTCCATTGCATAAACTGATGTTGGATTGTGAACTGGTGAAAGGAGAGGTTGTTGTGGGGGTGCGTCCTTCATTGCCTATTGAGGGTATCGACGTTATCCTTGGGAATAACTTGGCTGGTGAGCGTGTATGGCCTGTCGTGTTTCATCTCTTGTGGTTTCCGCTAAGCTGTCATTTGTAGTGATACCTGATGAGAGTGTGCAGAGTTTCCCAGAGGCGTTCTCTGCGTGTGCAGTGACACGTTCTATGAGCCGTGGCGACCTGGTCATTGCGCCAGCTAACGAGAATACCACAAAGAAGTCTGTTACTGCTCTCCCTGTTATCCCGTTATCTGTATCCCCCTCCGATATAATCAATGCGCAACGGACTGACTCCACATTAGAAGAGTTGAGTGACCAAATTGTGCCTGTGGAACAGTTGGGCGATGTTGCCCAAGTCTATTTTATCCAAGAGGATGTCCTGATGAGAAAGTGGGTGTCTCATGGTAGTTGTTTTTTGGGGGAGGTGATTAGTCAGGTTGTTGTACCTGTTAAGCTTCGTGAGTTTGTGTTGACAACATCCCACAACGACGTTGCTGGAAAACCTACAACTGCATATTAAGACATTTCTTTTGGCCTAGGTTAAAGAGAGATGTTTCTGAGTTCATCAAAACTTGTCACTTCTGTCAATTAACTGGTAAACCTAATTAAGCCGGTACACTGTTTCCTTTTCCTGTACTCAGCCAACCTTTTGAGTATCTGGTTATTGACTGTGTTGGTCCTTTGCCTCGTTCTAAAAAGGGTAGTAGCTACCTTTTCACTGTGATGTGTCTAACCACTAGATGTTCTGCTGCCTATCCTCTCCGGTCTATCACGACTAAGTCTGTGCTAAAAGATTTGATTCAGTTTATCTCGCTAATTGGAATCCCTAAGGTCATTCAGAGTGATCAAGGATCTAATTTCACCTCTAATCTGTTTGGTCAGGTTCTCCAACAGCTCCATATTAAACACAATTTGTCTAGCGCCTATCACGTGCAAAGTCAACGAGCACTGGAACGTTTCCATCAAACACTTAAGTCTTTGTTGAGAGCTTATTGTACTGAGATGGATAAGAATTGGGAGGAGGGGTTGCCTTGGTTACTGTTAGGCGCTAGGGAGGTTTCACAGGAGAATACGGGTATCAGTCCAAATGACCTTGTGTTTGGACATAGGGTGCGTGGACTTCTATCTCCCTACCACTGAGGAAGTACAGTTCCCGCGCAGCCCAGTCAAAACTGTTCGCTGCTCTGGCCCCCAAATGGTGGAACAAACTCCCTCACGACGCCAGGACAGCGGAGTCAATCACCACCTTCCGGAGACACCTGAAACCCCACCTCTTTCAGGAATACCTAGGATAGGATAAAGTAATCCTTCTCACCCCCCCCCCCCCCCTTACTAGATTTAGATGCACTATTGTAAAGTGGCTGTTCCACTGGATGTCTTAAGGTGAACGCACCAATTTGTAAGTCGCTCTGGATAAGAGCGTCTGCTAAATGACTTAAATGTAAATGTAAATGTAAATGTATCTGTTCTCCAGAATGACTGGAAGTCACCCGAGCCCCCTCAGTGTGTGATTTCCGGCGACGCCTGTACGCCGCTGGTGAAATGGCTAAAGAGAAGCTATCATCTTCACAGGAGAGGATGAAGGGCATATTTGATCGGCGAACTGAGCCTCGTCACCAATTGTTGGTTCTCCTTTTCAAGCCAAGTTTCAAGGTCCATATACTGTTGTGCGCCAGTGCACTGAGCAAAACTATCTTGTTGCCACTCCAGAATGGAGAAAAGCACACCAACTGTGCCAGGTAAATTTGTGTGACTGGTATGGTGTTCCGGGGTCCTTGTTGGTCCTCGGTTTTATGGGGGGAGGACTCAATCCATCATTGGGGAGACTCTCTCCATGCAGACAGACATATTTTGGTTTAGGCATTTTTGTGGCTGTTTTGTTCGTTTGCACCGTTCAAAACCCCTCATTATCACATGTATACACGCAACCACTCACTTACACTACTGAGTACACACACCATTGTTAAATGCATTTACTTTACTTCAGTTAATAAATATATTTTGTTATTCTTTATCTCCACGTTGTCTCCCTTTTTGTTACGGACTTTGAGCCGGTTCGTAACACAGCAGGAGCGGTAGAGATACTATGAAAAGCCAACTGACATTTACTCCTGAGGTGCTGACCTGTTGCTCCCTCTTCAACCACTGTATTATTATTTGACCCTGCTGGTCATCTATGAACATTTGAACATCTTGGCCATGTTCTGTTATAATCTCCACCCGGCACAGCCAGAAGAGGACTGGCCACCCATCATAGCCTGTTCCTCTCTCGGTTTCTTCCTAGGTTCCTGCCTTTCTAGGGAGTTTTTTCTAGCCACCGTGCCTCTACACCTGCATCGCTTGCTGTTTGGGGTTTTAGGCTGGGTTTCTGTACAGTACTTTGTGACATCAGCTGATGTAAGAAGGGCTTTATAAATACATTTGATTGATCCCCGGGGGCAATCTACCTGCCCTTCAGGACACCTACAGCACCCGATGTCAGTGTAACCGATGTGAAATGGCTAGCTAGTTAGCGGTGGTGCGCGCTAATAGCGTTTCAATCGGTGACGTCACTCACTCTGAAACCTTGAAGTAGTTGTTCCCTTTGCTCTGCAAGGGCCGCGGCTTTTGTGAAGCGATGGGTAACGATGCTTCGTGGGTGTCAGTTGTCTGTGTGTGCAGAGGGTCCCTGGTTCGAGCCCGGCGAGGGGACGTACTAAAGTTATACTGTTACAATAGGAAGGCCGAAAAGATCATCAAGGACAACAACCACCCGAGCCACTGCCTGTTCATCCCACTATCATACAGAAGGCAAGGTCAGTACAGGTGCATCAAAGCTGGGACCGAGAGACTGAAAAACAGCTTCTGTCTCAAGGCCATCAGACTGTTAAACATAGAGGCTGCTGTCAACCTGCAGACTCAAATCTCTGGCCACTTGAATAAATGGGCTTAATAAAGTTATCACTAGTCACTTTAAATAACGCCATTTTAATAATATTTACATATCCTACATTACTCATCTCATATGTTTATACTGTTCTATACCATCTACTGCATCTTGCCTATCATTAGTCACTTTAAATAACGCCACTTTAATAATGTTTACATATCCTACATTACTCATCTCATATGTATATACTGCTCTATACCATCTACTGCATCTTGCCTATGCCGATAATTTGTCACTTTAAATATGCCACTTTAACAATGTTTACATATCCTACGTCACTCATCTCATATGTTTATACTGCTCTATACCATCTACTGCATATTACCTATGCCGCACGGCCATCGCTCATCTATATATTTATATGTACATATTCTTATTCATCCCTTACATTTGTGTGTATAAGGTAGTTGTTGTTAATTTGATAGATGACTTGTTGTTGTTTGCGTAGACCCCATCCACACAGGAAGTGTTAGTTTGCATGAGGTTTTGCGGACTGAGCATGACAGTAGGGGTGTCTGGGAACACGCCACCTCCCAACTCCGGGATGGGACAGCTAAAAGACACCGCAGGATAGGAACCGAGCCTCCCTTTAACCCACAGCAGCTATGGCAGGAACACCACACAGCAAAAAAAAAAAAATTCTCTGGCTTTTATTCTAGGAGAAATCCCTTCCCCCTTATTCCCAACCCACTCTGCTTGTACAGGGCTTTCCCCTCTGTCGGAAAAAGAACAACACACTGTCTCTCCGCCTGACTGCCAAAATCCTTGCCGGCACGACCTCCAACCTCCCGACCGCCCGGCAGGCCGAACTCCACACAGGCACACTTACCCTGACACCAGACTTCCCACGATTAACCATTACTCTGAATAAGTCAAGCCACGGGAAGGGGAGGGGCAGGGGGGCTACTTTAGACGGGTCAACCTGACTCAGCGAGCATCTCCCCCCCCCCCCTGACAGTTTGGAGCCAATGTGCTCATACACTGCTGCGAACAAAGTAGATCCCTCCCCGTTTCCGACGGGAGTAGGTGTAACAGCGATGGCATGAGACTGGCGATGTTTTCATGTTCTCTGTAAAAGTACGGTGGGAGCGGAGGAACATAAGATAAGATCAGAAAACCACAAAAAAACAGGGAAAACCATAACTGGGATACAAATGGACACAGAGACCACAAGACCCCTGCACTACCCTCCATTTTCTTTGTGCTCTTTCCCTTTAATCTCTATCCCTGTGTGTGTGGTCTAGATTCTTACACACTGTACAGTAAATTGAACATTATCTTTACCCCCAGGCTTTCTCTGTCTCCATCTCGCTGGTCGTATTTGAGTTTTGACTTAACTTTATAAAAAAATACAAAAAATAAATGAGAATCATATTTCAACTCTGAAAATAGAACTGAAATTATGTTTTGTTACTGTGTGAAGATATTCTCTTGAACTTAATTGCTGTCAAACTGATTTTGGAAGATGCTCCTGGTTTTACTAATTGGACCTCTGGCAGGAGCAGTGAGCCAAAGGATTACATGCTTAGCTACTTGTATCAATTGCACTTTACATTTTTTAATCACCATGTGCATGAATTAAAGAGCAAAATGTCTTTGGAATTTTCTTTGTCTTTTCAATTACTTCTCCTTTATTTTAGACAAATGCAAACAGTGGAAGATTCCAATTAACCCATTTTCCTTGTGCTTCTTTCATGATGGTCTTTTTGGATGAGCATCTCATTTTAATTGACTGTCCCAGTTAGGCGACTCATGACTAGGGTTACAAAATTCCTGGAACTTTCAATAAATTCCCTGGTTTTCCTGGATTCCTGGGAATCAAGAGGGAATAAGATGGAAATCTGGAATCCTTCAACCAGGATTTCTGGAAAACAAAGGAGTTTATTGAAAGGTCCAGGAACTTTGCAACCCTACTTATGACTGAGGAAGATGCACTTTAGCATACTGTATAGTGAGACACTTGTTTTGGGAATAAGTATTATCATAATTTGACCAGTTTTTCACAGCAGGAAAATAATCCTGCAGCAACAGGTCATACATTTTTTGTTTGTTGTGGGTGATAACTTTTTTTCTTTAGGTCAAATCAAGTTTGACATTTTAAATACACTACAATATTGCATTTCCTGCTGCACAGGAAATTTCTCTGACAAGTGATCAAATTAAACTATTACACCTATAGATTATTTAAATATGAGTGATGGTCAGAACAGTAAGTGAAATATAAAAAATATTTTAAAAATCTTTCATGTTCTCTCCTGTGTCCACAGCAGTTAGTATTTGAAGCTCACATACTATTGTATATATTATGTTTGTAGAAAGGTACATCAATTATTCAAATGAAGGCCACTAGAGGCCATGGAGAACAGTAAATGTAAAAGAGGATTTTATAAAGGAAAGTATTACATCAAATGAAACAGAATCTCTTGACAAAAATAACATTTCATTTCCTAACGAATACAAAATACAGCAATGAATTTACGTGAAACTGAATATAGAAAAGTTAATGGAATAAAGAGAAATGACAGTGGATTAAAGACCATCTAAAACCTTCTGTTTTAAGTGGTACCAATTATTGTCCTTCTCTTGTGGTTATGTCTAGGCTACATCAAAATGTCCTTCAATAAAAACCAGTACCTGTGAGAATTCACAACAGTTTCTCCTATCATGCCTCTGCACAGAGAATGTGTTATTTTTGTGCTGTTATATGAGACTACATTAGCTGCTAGAGATAGGCCTTTTTAGCCCCTCTTGGAGGACAATGAAAATTCAATAAGTACTTATGTAATATTAGAAACCAGTAGGTTTACACCTCAGAACCGTCACTGGGGACTCTGTTGAGTTAGAATAAGGTACTGTAGATCAAAAACAGTACTCCTGAATCAGACACCTTAGTCACTTACCTGAGTGTGTTGCTGTGCTGCATTGCTGGGAGCGTTCTGTGAAAAACAGGACCAGTGCTGAAGGCATCTCTATCTCTCTAAACCTCACACTCTCGCTGGACCCTGACACCAGTCCTGTCCAGTCCAACCCATGGTCTAAAGGCTTTAAGGCTAAACCAGAGGCACTCTGGCCCTGTGATCCCACTGGAATGTGTGTGTGTCAGAGGAGGCTGGTGGGAGGAGCGACAGGAGGACATACTCATTGTAATGGCTGGGATGGAATAAATGGAATGAGTTAAACATGTATTTTCTATTTGTTTGATACCGTTCCATTAATTTCATTCCAGCCATTACAATAAGCCCGTCCTCCTATAGCTCCTCCCACCGGCCTCCTCTGGTGTATGTATGTGTGCTTGTGGAACTATAGGGGGATTAGCCTGATCAGGAAGACCCACTGCTGAAACTCCACAGCCTTGACAAACTCCTTTCTCTCACCCCCCTGGTCTATCCAATGAGATGCCCCAAAAGTAACAAATCCCTCATTACTGTATCAGATAGAGAAAACTCTGCTCATTTCCATCATTCCACACACACACTCATTTCCATCATTCCACACACACATACACACACACATACACACACTCAAACACACACACATACACACACTCAAACACACACACACACACACACACACACTCAAACACACACTCACACACACACACACACACACACACACACACACACACACACACACACACACACACACAAATACAGTCACATATACAGTATATTTGTGAAAACAACACATCTGCAGATGTTTATTTACTGTAACAACACTACAAGTATTCTCTCCACCATGAATGCCTGAATGGGCCTTCTTCCCAGTTCTCACTGTTGTAGCAGTGGGCAGCTTTCTGTCAAGGAGATTGCCTACTAGGGAGAGCTGATTGGCAAGAGGCCATATTAGCCAGGGCATCACGTCACTCAGATATTCATTGCAGTGAGTCCTCTCTATTAGTGCTCACCTGTCTGCTTCCTGTCTCCACAGCCATTGGTAGGAGTGAGCAGCACACATAACAATCCTGACACCTCCAAGAACTGCTGAGATGGCCTAATGGGGACCTTCTTGGATTTAATGCAGATTATTATAACATTATCTCTCTTTCCTCTTACCTCCATATACACTCTGGTTCAAAAGATTAGGGTCGCTTAGAAAGGCCCTTGTTTTCCATGAATGTCACGTTCTGACCTTTATTTCCTTTCTTTTGTATTTATTTAGTATGGTCAGGGCGTGAGTTGCGTGGGCAGTCTATGTTTGTTTTTCTAGGTTTTGGGTATTTCTATGTTTCGGCCTAGTATGGTTCTCAATCAGAGGCAGGTGTCATTAGTTGTCTCTGATTGAGAATCATACTTAGGTAGCCTGGGATTCCCTGTGTGTTTGTGGGTGATTGTTGCTGTCTCTGTGTTTGCACCAGATAGGGCTGTTTAGGTTTTTGCACATTTATTGTTTTGTTAGTTATTTCATGTCTAGTTCCTTTATTAAAGAACATGAATAACCACCACGCTGCATTTTGGTCCGCTTCTCCTTCACCACAGGAAAACCCTTACAATGAAACCATACATGAAATGAGTTGCAAAATGAATAGCAAATATAGACAAGACGTTGACAAGGTTATAAATCATGATTTTTAATTGAAATAATACTTGTGTTCTTCAAACTTTGCTTTCGTCAAAGAATCCTCCATTTGCAGAAATTACAGCCTTGTAGACCTTTGGCATTCTAGTTGTCAATTTGTTGAGGTAATCTGAAGAGATTTCACCCCATGCTTCCTGAAGCAACCTCTCACAAGTTGGATTGGCTTGATGGGCACTTCTATCGTACCATACGGTCAAGCTGCTCCCACAACAGCTCAATAGGTTGAGATTTGGTGACTGTGCTGACCACTCCATTATAGACAGAATACAAGCTGACTGCTTCTTCCCTAAATAGTTATTGCATAGTTTGGAGCTGTGCTTTGGGTCATTGTCCTCTTGTAGGAGGAAATTGGCTCCAATTATTCGCTGTCCACAGGGCGTGGCGTTGCAAAATGGAGTGATAGCCTTCCTTCTTCAAGATCCCTTTTACCCTGAATAAATCTCCGACTTTACCACCATCAAAACACCCCAGACCATCACATTGCCTCCATGGTTTACAAATGGGTCAAGCACTCCTCCAGCATCTTTACAGTTTTTCTGCGCCTCACAAATCTTTTGTGATCCGAACACCTCAAATTTAGATTAGTCTGTCCTTAACACTTTTTTCCAATCTCCCTCTGTCCAGTGTCCGTGTTATTTTGCCCAAATTAATGTTTTATTTTTATTGGCCAGTCGGAGATATGGCTATTTCTTTGCAACTCTGCCTAGAAGGCCAGCACCCCGGAGTCGCCTCTTCACTGTTGACGTTGAAACTGGTGTTTTTTGGGTACTATTTAATGAATCTGCCAGTTGAGGACTAGTGAGGCGCCTGTTTCTCAAACTAGACACTCTAATGTACTTGTCCTCTTGCTCTGTTGTGCACCGGGGCCTCCCACTCCTCTTTCTATTCTGGTTAGAGCCAGATTGTGCTGTTCTGTGAAGTCTTCAGTTTCTTGGCAAATTCTCGCATTGAAAAGCCTTAATTTCTCAGAACAAGAATCGACTGACGAGTTTCAGAAGAAAGATCTTTGTTTCTGGTCATTTTGAGCCTGTAATCAAACTCACAAATGCTGATTCTCCAGATACTCAACTAGTCTAATGAAGGCCAGTTTTATTTATTATTATTTATTTCTTCTTTAATCAGTACAGTTTCAGCTGTGCTAACATAATTGCAAAGGGGTTTTCTAATGATCAATTAGCTTAAAATGATTAACTTGGATTAGCTAACACAACGTGCCAATGGAACACAGGAGTGATGGTTGCTGATAATGGGCCTCTAATGGGCCTCTGTAGATATTCCATTAAACAAATCTGATGTTTCCAGCTGCAATCGTCATTTACAACATTAACAAAGTCTACACTGTATTTCTGACCAATTTGACGTTTTTTTAATGGATGAAAAAATTAGCTTTTCTTTCAAAAACAAAGACATTTTTAAGTGACCCCAAACTTTTGAAAAGTAGTGCAAGTGTGTTTGTGTTTGTGTATGTTCATGTGCATGTGTTTGAATTTGTGTGGCTCTTTGTTTTTTTGTGTAAGCAGGAAGTAACACAGAAGGCCATATTACAATTTTGTGTTCATATGTGTGTTTAGTTTATGCATGTGTGGTTTGTGTATTTCCCTCAATTGTCTGTGTACGTGTGTTTGTTTGAGTAGGATTTTAATTTAGTGCAGATTACAGTATTATTAGAGTGTTATTTCACCGGTTTCCCCCCTGTTCAGGCTAATTAAAACCTGTCCATATTACTTTTAAAGCTGTATAATCCCTGGATTAGCAGACCAAGCACAGACAGGATATAAACTAGCACTTCAAAAGAGCGGTGTAACAGCTTGACCTCGCCAGCTACCCCCAACAGACCTGCCCTCTGAGCAACTTTCCATCCGAAGAAATGGCTGGGGGAAGTAAATGCTAATTTTGCAACGTATCCTGTGTTAGCCATACACATTGGCCTATGTGTATTATACTTATCAGCGTAGCATTCTGACGTAACTGTTGAATTGGCCAAAAAAAAGATGACATCTTGACCCCATCAAGTTAAATAAACAGAGAAATCACTTAAATACTTTATCTAAACACTTTGTTTAATATAGGGCAGCATCAAATTACAGTGGTCATCTGAGAAAATCTAGACTTGTCGCAACCCATGAGTATGAGTATGGGAGTGTAGCCAGGTACATAATGGACAAAATCCAGTCAAAATGTTCTCCGTTTTGAGGATTCAATGTGGTAAACTGATCTTGAGATTTTGACAGAACTTCCACTGGGAATATTAGACAACATTTGTGACAGTAAAAATCCATAGTCAGAATGTGATATGTCTCTTGGGAGGTCAGGAAGGCTGCTAATCTGCGAGCAATGACTTTCAAATAGCCAACGAGAGCTGAGAAATCCTGCAGACACACTCGCCTAATGGTCCTATAGAATGAGTTCAGTTCCTCAATTTCATCCATAGTGTGTCCAGCATCACCAGCTTCCATGTCAATACTGTAATTGGGAGTGGAGAGAGCAGCTAATGATACAACACAAAGGGAAAACATATTACAAGGACATGATAAAACAATTCTAACAAAGCCTCGCCTATTCTCCAAACTCCAACTCCAATATGCCACAAAAAGGATGCCAATATGAAATAAAATGGATGCCAACATCAAAACAAAAGCTACTCTGTATTCCGTATTCCGCTGAGAATGAGTGTTCGTGAACTTAGAAACGGGACACCCAAACAGATTAAGAACTCTGTTGGTTTTCTTTTAATGGACTTTTAATGGACTGAGCGTCGGCAGGATGTGTTTGTCATGTTGCAGTTCCATTTCTAATGGATCCAATGTGCCTCAACGGATGATAATTCAAGGTCCTTTTACCCCCAAAACAAAACACCAAACTGTTATCTTCCAACCAATTGATTTTGCTGTGACCTGAATGCTTTTACGCAGAGTGGGGAGAGGTGGACAATAACACCTGGAAGCTGTTTTAATGGGGAACATTTCCAAGAGATGATCTGAAATACTTCATGATGGTTCAAGCCCCACATGTACACACACTCATTAGAACATAACAGACACTTACAGTACCTTGCAAAACTTTTCAGACCCTCTTGGATCTGACACACCGTTTTTCCTTCATAGGCACACTGGTCAAGGTCATTGCATTTAAAGCTTGCGAGCTGGTTACTCGGCAAGTGGATGGAATAGAGGAGTGGGTTGCAAACATATTTCCCATATCAGCTGTTCAGTGAGTAACATACTGCCAATCCAAACCTCCAGCAGACTCTCTGCTATATTGATGCCTATCATCAATATGTCATGAGCTGAGCTACTATATGTACTTCACCCAGACCTTTCCTAAACTATGGCCTCTAGAGAGGAGGTGGCCACTTCAGAGGAGTGCTCCAGCTCATTCAATTTGTATGACATTAGCTGTACACATGAAGGGCCAGGAACTCTGCTATACCTTGGGACCATTCTCTATACCATACATATTAACATTCTCCCACACTCATAGTAAGCATGAGACCACGTCCAGTGCCTTCAGAAAGTATTCACACCCTTTGAATTTTTTTGTGTTACAGGCTGAATTCACAATGGATTAAATTAAGTATTTTCTTTGTCACTGCCCTACACACAAGACCCCATAATGTCAAAGTGGAGGTATGTTGTTGAACATTTTTACGAATTAATAAAAAGGGTGTGAACGATGCTGAATGGGTGTAGTCAAAGAGGAGCTCTCCAGTAGGTTTACCAAAGTATTCAAGGGCCATTTTCTCAAAAGTAAGGTTACAAGTTTTTCAACTTTCCAGGCAATCGGTCACAAATATTGAAGAATTTAAGGGGTATAAATACTATCTGAAGGCACTGTACTGTACAGTACATGCGTGATTGTGACAGAAAACCATGCCCTCCAGTCATTGAACACACAAACACACAGACAAAGTGATGCGCACAAACACACAGTGATGGGCAAGAATTACAAAATACAAATACAAAATACCATAAAGATCAATGTATCAAATAAATACATGAAATGTATTTCATAAAAATACATGTATTTTTTATTTTAAAATACAGAAATAGATTTGTAAGGAATCGGCCCGAACAGCATTAACATTCTCAGTAACGGTTACAAAAACATTTTACATGCTATGACTGTGATATGTTGTTGTTTATCTACCTTAGTTGAATGCGCTGACTGTAAAGGTGTCCTCATGCTTCCCATCCGAAACAGTGCAGAACAGTTTGTGGATTTATTACAACATTTTGTGATGTTTATGTTAATTTTGGTCTTCGACAAGGGCATTTTAGGCTGTTCATGTAGACTACATTTTTTCTCAAGGCAAGCCGAAATCGGTAGCCAAAGTCGGTAGCCACTACGTGTCACGCCCTGACCTTAGAGATCCTTTTAATTCTCTATTTGGTTAGGTCAGGGTGTGACTAGGGTGGGCAATCTCTGTTTTCTCTATCTTTGTTGGCCGGGTATGGTTCCCAATCAGAGGCAGCGGTCTATAGTTGTCTCTGATTGGGGATCATACTTAGGCAGCCTTTTTCCACTTGTAGTTTGTGGGATCTTGTTTTTGGTACTGTGCTGTTTAGCCCTACTAGACGTTACATTTTGTATTTGTTTGTTTTTCGGTGTTCATTTAATAAATTAAAATGTACGCCTACCACGCTACACCCTGGTCCGATCCTTCCATCGACGAGCGTAACACTACGCCTCCTTGTCGGTGATTGGTCAACAGTAGGGATTCTTCAATTAAGTGTTTGTTGTTATTCAACTAGAAAACATTTAATTAAAAATTAATTAAATTGAGAGACACTGAACCAAACAACTTCGTTAGATGTAAAAATTGCACTACTAAGATCAAAAACGTCAAAATTAATGACAGATTAATTCGGACAATTTTGAGGAATTGTGTACTAGCTACGGCGTCTCGAGATGGACAAACAGTACTATTGCCGCTTTTTTCTTGTTTATCAAGCGAAGGTCTTTTAAGGGAGTATGCGAGCCCACTCGTTCGGTTTGCCTAGCCAAGTTGAGCGAGGTGCCAGCCAAACCAAAGTCTGAGGAAGGATTAAGTTACTCTGGATAAGAGTAACTGCTAATTAACCAAAGATGTTGTGCACAACGTCTTTAACAATAACTACAGAACATTCCATAAAAGTTATCAATAGGTTTCCAGGTAATGTAACAACACAATGTACAAGTAATGTTTTCCCAGCAAACCAAAACCGGTTTTGTGAAAGTTCCCAGAATTTTTTTTAGGTCGAGGCAAATGTTCTCATAACATGAAAACTGTCCATTCATGGTGATGATAATAGAATGTTTGTATAAAATATTTGCCTGATGTTGCAAGAACCTTCCTACAAGATATTTGCTCTGTTCTTTAAATGTTCCCAAAATGTTTCATTAAGTTGTGAGAACAGTCTGATGGTAACAATGTGGGGACATCCCAAAAGATATGTTCCCAAAACACAAAAACTGTCCAGTTGTGCGGATGATTCTACAATGTTTCTTTTAGGGTGAAAAAACATTCACCTGATATTACAAGAACATTCCCAGAACACATGTAGTCCATTCTTTAAAGGTTCCCAGAATGTTTCATTAGGTTGTGGTAACATTGTGGGGACATGACAAAAGATATATTCCCAAAACCCCAAAACTTTCCAGTTATGCTTCATTCAGATAAATGTTTGTATCAGAGTGCACAAAACATTCCTTTGATGTTGCAAGAATGTTGACACAACACAGCAGTTCTTTAAAGGTTCCCAGAACATGTAATTAGGTTATGGGAACAGTGTGAATACATTACAAGAGATATATTCGCAAAAAAACAAAATATGCTCAGTTTTAATGACATTCATGCAATGTTTAAGTTAGGTTGCACAATAAATTACCTTAATGTTGTAAGAATGAAATAAGTCTGTTTGTATGAAGTTCATGACAAATTAGTTTTTGGTTAAAATAATATTCCATTGATGTTCATGCTATATACATTTTACCTTGTCTTAGAGATCCACAATACATTTCAAGAACATTTAGAAAACCTTATATTTACATTTTACCTAACATTCTCAGCATGCAAATTAAAGCAGATTGAAAAACATCCCCATTATGTTTCCCCCTAGATTTAATGTCAATTCGCATTTGAGGACTCTATTGTAGGTGATATTAGAGACACATGGCACTTTCATTTAGGACATTTGAACAGCATGTTGTGACGACCCTCCCACTCTGTCTGCCGTATTCTCTCTTTACTCTTGTTTTCCTTATTAGGATGCCGGTGGGCGGAGTTGGGAGGGTCGTCAGCTACATGGGAAACACCTGGGCCAGGTGTGTCCCAGGATAAATAGACTTCTTCCACATTCATGGAAGAGACTCTCTCCATGCAGACACCTGTATAGATTTTGTTGTGTTTCTTGGTGGCCTTTTGGTTGTTTGCTTTGGCACCTTTCAACACCTTGCATTATCACATTCATGCATGCAAAACACTCACTTACACTACTGATTATCATACAAACACAACCATATTTTTTACACTACACCAGACTGTTCCCACAACCTGGCTTATTTTTCATGATCTGAAAAGAAAAATGTTCCTAGATCAGCACTCATAGTATTGGATACCTTGCAAATATGGGTCCAGAAGTACCCAGCATATAAAGAGGATGGGCGAAGTGATGGCTAACCCAGTTACCAGTAGTTCGCTGAGTTAGTTATGTCTAAGAAGATTAAAAAGGAGGCATAGAATTCCTGATTGACCATACCGCCATTGCTTTATACCAACAGATATAAAGAGACGCAAGCATGCTTACTTGGTGGCGCAAAGGATATAAGACCTGGGAAACAAACACTGCAGGTTCAAACCCCATATGTGCAGACTGTCAACGCATGAAGCATATAAAATATGGTCCGTCTTTGTATGATTAAACGCTGGTCAATTGTCCTGTGAATTCAAATAAAATGCCATAAAATGCCAATGACGGCCTAGGAACAGTGGGTTAACTGCCTGTTCAGGGGAAGAACAACAGATTCTGTCAGCTCGGGGGTTTGAACTTGCAACCTTCCGGTTACTAGTCCAACGCTCTAACCACTAGGCTACCCTGCCGCCCCTGCTGTTGATAATTATATTAGGTCAAATTTAAATATAAGATTGTATGAATGTTCTTGAAATGACCTCCAAGACAAGATAAAATGTATATTACATAAACGTCAGTTGAGAATTTTATTAAACAAATATGATATGAAAGTCATAAAAACAGACTTATTTCATTCTTAAAACATTAAGGGAATGTCCTGCGCAACTAAAGTTAAACATTGTTTGACTGTCATCACAGCTGAACATACATTGCATTCGGAGAGTAATCAGACCCCTTCACTTTTTCCAAATTGTGTTACGCTACAGCCTTATTCTAAAATGGATGTAAAAAAACATCCCTCAATCTACACACAATACCCCATAATGAGTATATGATAATCATATTTGCATAAGTATTCAGATCCTTTACTCATTACTTTGTTGTAGCACCTTTGGCAGCGATTACAGCCTTGAGTCTTTTTGGGTATGATGAAACAAGCTTGGCACACCTATATTTGGGGAGTTTCTCCCATTTTTCTCTACACATCCTCTCAAGCTCTGCCAGGTTGGATGGGGAGTGTCACTGCACAGCTATTTTCAGGTCTCTCCAGAGATGTTTGATCTGGTTCAAGTCCAGGCTCTGTCTTGGCCACTCAAGGACATTCAGAGACTTGCCACTCCTGTGTTTTCTTGGCTGTGTGCTTATGGTCATTTTCCTGTTGGAAGGTGAACCTTCACCCCAGTCTGAGGTCATGAGCTTTCTGGAGCAGGTTTTCATCAAGGATCTCTCTTAACTTTGCTTTGTTCATCTTTCCCTTGATCCTGACTAGTCTCCCAGTCCCTGCCACTGGAAAACATCCCCACAGCATGATATTGCCACCGCCATGCTTCACCGTAGGGATGGTATTGGCCAGGTGATAAGCGGTGGCTGGTTTCCTCCAGACGTGACGCTTGGCATTCAGGCCAAAGAGTTTCATCTTGGTTTCATCAGACCAGAGCATCTTCTTTCTCATAGGACTCCTTAAGGTGCCTTTTCCAAACTCCAAGCGGGCTGTCATGAGCCTTTTACTGAGGAATGGCTTCCGTCTAGCCACTGTACCATAAAGGCCTGATTGGTGGAGTGCTGCAGAGATGGTTGTCCTTCTGAAAAGTTCTCCAATCTCCACAGAGGAACTCTGGAGCTCTGTCAGAGTGACCTTCGGGCCCTACTCCCCCGATTGCTCAGCTTGGCCGGGTGGCATGCTCTAGGAAGAGTCTTGGTGGTTCCAAACTTCTTGCATTTAAGAATGATGGATGCCACTGTGTTCTTAGGGACCTTCAATGCTGCAGAAATGTTTTGGAACCCTTCCCCAGATCTGTTGCTCGACACAATCCTGTCATGGAGCTCTATGGGCAATTCCTTCAACCTCATGGTTGGTTTTCATTCTGACATGCACTGTCAACTGTGGGACCTTATATAGACAGATGTGTACCTTTGTCCAATCAATTCAATTTACCACAGGTGGACTCCAATCAAGTTGTAGAAACATCTCAAGGGTGATCAATGGAAACAGGAAGCACCTGAGCTCAATTTCGAGTCTCATGGCAAAGGATCTGAATACCTATGTAAATAAGGTATTTCTGTTTTTATTTGAAATACTTTTGCAAAATTTAAAAAAAATCTGCTTTCGCTTTGTCATTATGGGGTATTGTGTGTAGATTGATTAGGACTTTTTTTGCCATTTTAGAATAAGCCTGTAATGTAAAACAATGTGGAAAAAGTGAAGGGGTCTGAATACTTTCCGAATTGTGCTGTTTTTTGTGTTTTAGTAACCTATATCTTGTAATGTACCCACACTTTTCCCACAACCTAATTAAATGTTCTGTCAACATTCTTGCAACATCAAAGGAATGTTTTGTGCACTCTGATACAAACATTATCTGAATGTCAGCCCAACTGGACAGTTTAGTGTTTTGTTCATCTCTTGTCAAATCCTCACAATGTTCCCACAATCTAAAGAAATGTTTTAGGAACTTTTAAATAACATTTAAAAAATAATGTTTTAGGACTGTTCTTGCCACTTTAGGCAAATGTTTTTTGAAACCTAATGGAAACATTAGCACTGGACAGTTTTGATATTTTGAGGACATATCTCCTGTCATTTTCACACAATGCTCCCACAGCCTAATAAAGCATTCTGGGAACCTTTTAAAGAACAGACTAAATGTGTTCTGGGAACGTTCTTGTAACATCTGGTGAATGTTTTAAACAACCTAAAATCATAACCACTATTGCATAGTTTTTGTCTTATGAGAACATTTGCGCAACCTAATGGGCTATCACCTAAAGTTTATCAAGGTATGTATATACTAAACAAAAATATAAATGCAACATGCAACAATGTCAAAGATTTTACTGAGTTGCAGTTCATATAAGGAAATTAGTCTATTGAAATGAATTCATTAGGCCCTAATCCATGGGTTTCACGACTGGGCAGGGGGGAGCCAGGCCCAGCCAATCATAATGAGTTTTCCCCCACAAAAGGGCTTTATTACAGACAGAAATACTACTCAGCATCCCCACCCCCCTCAAAAGATCCTGCAGGTGAAGAAACTGGATGTGGAGGTCCTGGGCTGGCGTGGTTATACGTGGTCTGTGGTTGTGAGGCCAGTAGGACGCACTGCCAAATTATCTTAAAACGACGCTGGAGGCGGCTTACGGTAGAGAAATTAACATTACATTCTCTGGCAACAGCTCTAGTGGACATTCCTGCAGTCAGCATGACAATTGCACACTTCCTTAAAACTTGGGACATCTGTGGCATTGTGTTGTGTGACAAAACTGCACATTTTAATGTGGCCTTTTATTATCCCCAGCACTAGGTTTACCTGTGTAATGATCATGCTGTTTAATCAGCTTCTTTATATGCCACACCTATCAGGTGGATGGATTACATTAGCAAAGGAAAAATGCTCACTAATAGAGATGTAAACACATTTTTGAGAAATAAGCTTTTTGTGCGTATGGAACATTTCTGTTTTTTTAATTTTAGCTCATGAAACATGGGACGAACACTTTACATGTTGCGTTTATATTTCTGTTCAGTATATAAATCATACACTGGGAACCCACACATACACAGGAAAGGTTATGTTGTACTGTAATGTGTTATCATATGAGATATCAGAAACTGATTCTCTAATTTGCTGAGGCGAAGAGAAAAGAGGAGATGATATGAAGTTGTATGAAGTTGAAGTTGAAGATACTGTAGAAAATCAGGGAGCGTTGGATAGAGGAGAGGAGGATGGGTGCTCTTGAACTGTCACTGGGCTAGCTAACAGCATAAGCATGAGTGAGAGCTGTGTTCATTGTGTCAGCCCCTGTGTTACAGACAGACTTTATTGGCTAGTCATAAACAAATGTGTGCAATCCGAACAGGCCACATAGCCCCTCTTTCAGTGACGAGGGGAAGGCATTTACTAAAACCCTGACTATAGGCTGTTTGCCAACCACAACAAACACACATTAATCCTTGGGAACAAGGTGTGATTAGCCAGCCCCTTAAAATCACCTTACAATGAATGCACCATGCCACATCAAATGGAAAGATAAGATGAGTAAATACGTGGTGTGTATGTGCGTGTGTATATATATGTGTGTGTGTGTGTGTGTGTGTGTGTGTGTGTGTGTGTGTGATAGAGAGTGCTTTTTTTAGGCTCGTCGTTTTCAATCCATCTCCTGAGGGTAGAATAAGCAGCTCTCTTTCCCATAGGCCTTCACTAAGCCGTGCTAGGCGCTTGCCCAAGCGACCACTAATTAGGAGTGGCAAGGCCATTCTGTCTGAGAACATGGGAGGGGACAACCCTGACCCTTCACAGAGGAGAGAGAGAGAGAGAGAGAGAGAGAGAATGTGAAATAAAGGAATGCCAGAAAGAGACAATGTACAGTATGAGAGTGAGAGAAAGTAAACAAGTGCTGATTGAGTGAATGTAAGAGAAAATGAGAGACAGGGAGAGTGACAGGGCCTTGAACAGTCAGTGCAAGTAACCCTACTTGTGAAACAGCATGGGGGCGGGAAAGGTTGGTTAAGAGAGCAAAGGATAAAAAGATACTGAATATCCATATCCTGGTAATACGTGGAAATAACCATGGAAACAGCCCTCCTGGTGTGTGTGTGTGTGTGCTTGAACTGAAATGCAGGGAATCAATGTGGATTCCTACATACAAGATAAAAGTACACATCAAACATAACACATGAGCATACACACCCACCCTCCTGGACAACTATAATAAGGATCGTACCATTTTTTTTACATTTTCGCCTAACACGACATACCCAAATCTAACTGCCTGTAAGTCAGGACCTGAAGCAAGGATATTTTATTTATTTAACCAGGAAGGGCTCATTGAGATGTAAAATCTTTTTTTCAAGAGTGTCCTGGCCAAGATAGGCAGCACCAAGTCATTACAAAAATGACTGACAAACAACATGAAAAACTTCAAGTAATCTAGTAAAAACCATATAATTCACAAGAGTTTTAACAAAATAAAAAACAGCCATTTAAAATCATTGACAGGTCAGGGAATCAGTCTCAAGATCATTCATCAGTGATTTAAAAATACCAATCGGGACAAGTACTTCCAGTTTAAGAGTACATAAAAGCCCTTTAACCAAATTCAGTTCGGACATTTGGAACAGTTAGCAGGATAAAGTCCAGCGAACAAAGAGAGTACCCACCACATTTCTGAACAATAAAAATGCCCAAATAAAAAGGTAGTAAACCCAAAATGGCTTTGTAAATAAAAGTATACCAGTGACTGAGCCTACGAGTGACTAGAGAAGGCCAGCCAACCCTGGTATACAAAGTGCAGTGGTGCGTAAGGGTTTTACAGTTTAAAATACATCTCAAAGTGCCATGTAAAGGGTGTCAATTGATCTCAAACACTGAGCGGAAGCATTCATGTCTAAAATATCCCCATAGTCTAGTAAAGGCATAAATGTAGATGATATCCTTCTGGCTTTAAAAGAAAAACAGGCTTTATTCCTAAAATAAAATCCCAATTCCAGCTTAATTGTTTTTGTAAGTTGTTGAATATGCAATTTAAAAGAGAGGCTGTCATCAATTAAAATGCCAAGATATTTATATGAGGTTACAACCTCAATCTCCTTGCCCTGACAGGTAGTAATAGGTGAAAGGTTCAGAGGTATATTTCTTGCTTTAAAAAACACCATTAGTTTAGTTTTGTCAGTATTGAGGACAAGCTTCAATTGACGGAAGTTATGTTGAACAGTATAAGAAACAGTTTGCAAGTTCTGGAAAGTTTTTGTAAGAGACGAGGTACAATAGTAAATAACAGTATCATCAGCATAAAAATGAAGTTGCCATTTTGGACATTTTTGTCTAAATCATTTATATAAATAGTGAATAAGAGAGGACCAAGTACAGAGCCTTGGGGCACACCATTAAAGACAGACAATTTAACAGACATAAGCCCATCAAATTGAGTGCACTGAGTTCTCTCAGACAGATAGTTAGCAAACCATGCAACTGCATGCTCTGAAAGATCTACACTCGACAATCTCTGCCTTAGTATAGCATGATCAACTGTATCAAAAGCCTTAGAGAGATCAATAAAAAGTGAGACACAGTGCTGTTTTTTGTCAAGGGCTTCAGTAATATAATTTAAAACCTTCATGGCTGCTGTAATTGTGCTATTCTTCTTCCTGAAGCCCGATTGGTACATTGATAAAATAGAGTTAATAAATAAAACTCTTTTAGCTGTTCACTCACAAGGGATTCAAGTATTTTCACCAGGGGTGAAACCTTTGAGATTGGCCTATAATTATTTAAAAGAGTTGGATCTCCCCCTTTTAAAAGTGATAGGACAAATGCTGATTTCCAGATCGTTGGAATTTCATTATATTCCAGGGTTAGATTGAACAAGTATGTAAGTGGTTCAGCTATGAAATCAGCTGCCAGATTTAAAAAGCAGCGATCCAAAAGATCAGGACCTGCAGGCTTTCTCTGATCTAAGGATTTCAGGGATTAATGTACCACCTGCATTGAGAATGGCAAAAAGCTAAAAGTTTGACCAGCTCTCACTGGTTCATTCACACGGGGTTGTACAGGACACTGAATCAAACAGCCTACAAGATGATACAAAGTGCTCATTGAAACAATTCAGCATTTCAGTTTTGTCATATACAGCAACAGAGTCCTTCAAAACACATGACGGTAATTCATTAACATTACTGTTACCAGACATAGACTTAATATCCTTCCAAAACTTTCTAGGGTCATTCAGGTTATCAGTGGTAACAGACATAAAATATTCAGACTTGGCCTTCCTGAGAAAAAAATAACACTTGTTTCGTAGCCAATCAGCATCAGAACATGATTTCCTTGCTTTAGCCCAGGCTAGATTACGGTTGTGAATAATACAAGACAGAAGAAAACCATGGATTATCCCGCCCTTTAACCCTGAACCTGTGGAATGGGGCATGTTTGTTAACTATTTGAAAAATAAACATCATGAAAGAATTTCCAGGCAGTTTCCACATCAGGGATAAGGTCAATCTTGCTCCAGTCAAAATAGGGGTCACCGATCCTGTAGAGGTTAAACTAATAAAGTAATCAGTGTCCTTGCAGCATGACTTAACAGATATCTCTACTTGGGTTGTGTTCATTTGGCACCAAACGGAAGAAAACAGACTGAAACAGTTAGGGACTACCAATTAGAAACACACATTTTCATCTTCTGTTGCAAAACTACAGTTGCTCTGTGAACATTAGCCTTGCCAACACTCTTTTCTCCATTGATGGATTTACAATTTCATTGTTCACTATGGTTCACTGCATTACACACCGCACATCCATACAACCAGAGATACTATGCTAGCGAATGGGCTCTGCTGCACAATGTATAGTTTACAGTTGTGTGCAGATATGGCTCCAGTCTGTTATATGGCTTTCTGTGTGCTCTGCTGTGCTGTGCTGTGCTGTACTGTCCTATGCTATGATGGCTTTTTAGAACAGTGTGCAATTTCGTTTCAGGTGTTGAGGTGGCACGACTCTGAGAGCTGTGAAATTGCTTCTTATGCGGTCCGACTCAGTGGGTGGAGGAATGGGGGGATACAGTCTTAATAATAAAAAGAGTCATGGCATAATACATACTTCCCCTCCCTTTTCCATTTCACCTTGCTCTCTCTCTGCCTCTCTCTCTGTCTCTCTGCCTCTCTCTCTGTCTCTCTGCCTCTCTCTCTGTCTCTCTGTCTCTCTCGCTCTCTGTCGCTCACTTTCTCTTTCTCTCTTATGATGATTCTATTGGTGTAGATAAGGTAAAAATTGTGGTGATTCACATAGCACACTTTTAGCCGAGGACACACAGCGATTCGCATCTGACGCCATTAACCGTAGCCTTGGGGCAGAACAGCCGTCACAAATCTCACTGGGACAGAATCCAATCTTCTTTAGGATCGACAGGAAAATCAAACTTGGACCACCACATTTTTCAGATGAATCTCACTAGAGTAGCCTTTATCAAAAAAGCCCTTTACGATCCATTTGAGCTCAATAAAATAATCTGAATTAGGTGATTTATAATGTATACTCATTGCCATTTCTAGAGTATAGGGTTAGGGTTATAGGGTTAGGGTTTAGAAAACCATTTCAGAGACAAAATAGAGTGAATCAGAAATGCATGTTTTTCTTCTGGAACAAAAGCTCTATTTCTGGGTCTCTCGCAGGAAAAACATAGAACATTCCCCATCCCACGTCTCATTTTGGGGACAAAAGTGAAAGTGCGGTTTCAATTTCGTGGTCATAATCAAACTTGAATTTGTAGTTACCGAGCAAAAGCAGAGATAAACAGCTAAATTGACAAATCAATTTGCCATACACACACAAAAACACACACACACACACACACACACACACACACACACACACACGTTCACACCAGAGGAGGCTAGTGGAACTATATGATGACGGGCTCATTGTAATGGCTGGAATGGAATTGATGGAACGGTATGAAACACATCAAACATATGGAGACCACGTTTGACTCTGTTCCATTCATTCCATTTCAGTCTTTACAATGAGGCCATTCTCCTATAGCTTCCTCTGGTACACCTCTGGCACACACACAAGCATGTAAGTATACACAAGCATGTACGTATATTCATTAAAAGGTGTATTACTCTATGTTGGATGGCAGGTAGACTAGTGGGTAGAGTGTTGGGCCAGTAACCAAAGTTTGCTAGATCGAGTCCCTGAGCTGACAAGGTAAAAATCTGTTGTTCTGCCCCTGAACAAGGCGGTTAACCCACAGTTCCAAGGCTATCATTGTAAATAATAATTTGTTCTTAACTGACTTGCCTAGTTAAATACAGGTAAAAAAAAAAAAAAAATGTCTTCGAAAGGGGATGCCTAGTCAGTTGCACAACTGAAATATGTCTTCTGCATTTAAACCCAACCCCTCTGATTCAGGGGGCTGGGGAGCAGGTGTTGATGGGGTGTTTAACTGCATTGCTCACGGGCAGAATGGCAGACATTTCAACCTTGCCGGCTCGGGATTCGAAAAAGCAACCTTTTGGTTACTGGCCTAATGCTTTTAATTGGTAGGCTACCTGCCACCTTGTGGCACAGCATGAACAGCTGACAGTGACAGATCTCATCTTCTGGCACACCATCAATGATATCCCGCACTTACATACATACACACACCCACAACCACTCTGGTGTTCTAATCACATCAAAGGCAAAATATTGAGTATTGAATTTAGTGTCATTCTGCTCTTGTCAGAACTAGTTCAATCAGTTTGGCTGCATGGTTTGCAAATCCCCTAATCTGCCTTGTTCGATAGATTGCCGTGCTTGGTTTAGTTATGTGCTTGGTTTAGTCATTCTTGATTTAAAGAAATGTCCACATCATTGTGTTTAGAGACCCTGGGTAGACAGACAGCTAAAGAGCATCACACACCACAGTGGATCCAAGCCCAATTCCATCAAAGACGCTCCCCATTGGAATTGCCACAGGGACCAGACCAGGTAGCCTTCAAGAAATCACACTGTCAACCCCAGTAGCCTTTCACTGTGAAATATAATACCACATCACATTTTAGAAGTTGATAGCTACTCTGCAACATTCATTATTCTATTAACTTTTCACCTTGACATTAATCCAGTTTACTTCACATTTCAATCCTAATTCATGGGTTGCACATTTCGTCACAATATTGTTTTGAACATCCGTATTAGGACTGATGTCGGACTGAGCATTTTACTTAATACATTGTCAATTGGCGCTGATGAAGACTTCATCCAAAGTGCATTACAGTGGTTTGGAAATACAATTACATTTCAAAAAGAGGCAAATAATTAGTAGGAAAACCTTTAGTCATTGTATAGTGATGTCGCAAGATAGATTTTTGATGCAGAATAACATTAGCTAGCTAGCTCAGATTGAGGGAAGACCGCCAGATTTGAGCTAGCTAACGTTAGCATTTCTGGCTATTTTTCACTAACTTTACTAGATAATGACAACATTGCCTTATGTCTAAAGACAATTTTACGATATGATCATGATGGCGAAGTTGTTTCCTACAAAATATTTGCCTACATGTTGAATGGGGAAGGTGGCCACCTCTCTCAACCACACACTAGGTGTTCCCTGAAACTGCAGGGACAGCAGGTGATGGCCGATCGTAGTGTGTGTGTCAGGGCTTTGAGAGATGTTCAAAGCCTATAGGCAAAGTATAGAGGGCTATGGTGACCAGATGCATTAGGGTGGGAGGAAGAGGGAAAAAGGGAAGCAGGGGTGGATGGGCCACTGGGCTAAAAACAGACCAGCCCATCTGGCATTTGCCCGAAATGCTAGATGGGCTGGTCCGTTTTTAGCCCAGTTCTTTGTCTAACTTGTTTTTGTGTGTGAAATATGATCATTATCTGGCTAATAATGGTCGCCTCAAGGGAAAACATAGGCAGATGTTGGGGCCTTGAGGAAAAAAATTGCTGGTGTGGGAACAAAATGGTCTGGTGTGTTAGAAATGCCAGGGACTATTTTTTGGGGGGTCCCAGTCTGAAAGGAAGCTAAATGTAAATCTCTCTAGACTGGTGGGGTGGTCAGTGACAAGACTAACCCTCTGAGCCTTCTGCTAGAGCGAGAGAGCGAGAGAGAGAGGTTCTGTACTGGCTGAGCCCCAGCCCTCTGTGTGTCTCTCTAGACCAGGTCCCTGATCTGGTGGGGTGCTCTCATTTTATATAACACATTAACCCCTCGTCACCCACCATCCTCTCTTCTCTTCTCCTCTATCAACTTTTCTCCTCTGTCTCCTCCCATCTTCCCGACTTTCCTCTCCTGCTCTGCTATGTGTTGTGTTACTATGAATAATGAAAACTATGAAGCTCAGCCCTTATCCTCCCTCCCAAACCCCCTCAGGCATAGCTGGGAATGAGGGCAGTACATGTCAGGAGCAGACACATGTGCACATGCACAGACTTTAGCAAAATATTGTGGCTGAAATGTCCAATCGGAAACACCTGCAATGTTTCTTTTTCCACATCAGAAATGGAAACTCCTGTGGCAGGACGCCGCTCAGGCCTGATGGATGTTTCCCCGCCTTGTCATCTGTCCCCATCCAAATGGCCTGTGCTACCTGGAACTTGCCTGCCAAGGAAGTTGTCTCCATCTGCTTCTCCTCCTCTAACTAGTAGTGGAGAAGATGGAAAACAGCAAGAAGATTGATCCAATCATCACTGGTCCCATGTCACAAGTCGTGAAAACCGAAGGCAGTGGCATGCTGCTAAGTGGGAGTGACTGCGAGAGGGTCGGAGCAGATTGACATAAGGAATAGCTTCGCTGCACTGGTGCCTGATCTACCTGCGCCTTCATCGCTGGGATTTCCTGTGTCTGAGACGGCTGCGCTGACTCCACCTACGCTGACTCCAGTAGCGGCTTCGTCATAAAGCCTGGCTTCTTTCCCTCTCTCTGGATCTAATGGGGCACTGCCTGCTGTGGGAGGTCTGGACCTATCTCCGGGAGCAGCAGGCGTACTCGATCCTGCTACTCGTGAGCCTGTGAAAGGTTCAACGAATTGTGTGAGTGGTAGAAATGGCTCGGTTCCTGGAGCAAGAAATGGTGTGCTGTCCAGGAGCACGAGTACAAGACATCAATAACTGCTGCCAAACATTTTCAACCAGCATCAGGAAATTGAGTCTATCGTAGTTCATGTGGGATTTAAGCACGTTATGAAGGGCAGCTCAGAAGATCTGAAGATGGATTTTAAAGAACTGATTGGGTCTCTACTTGACACCAACAACCGCCCCATAATGTCTGGCCCTATGCCCTCCCTAAATTGTGGTATTGGACGTTTCAGCAGACTTTCAGCCCTCCATAACTGCCTACAAGACTTTTGCAGCTATGCGGGTGTAACAATTATTGTCAATTTTGATACCTTCTTTACAAGGAGGATGAGATCCCCCCAAATCATTTGGGTTCCTGGATCCCTTCACAGCATTATAAGGCCGTGTTGAGACAATGACTTATCAATGACCCAAGCTCAGTTAATCCCTGCCATTTGTGTTGCTGAGTTGTCATAGTTCTCCAGCAAATGTACATTATCCCATAGGCATTGGAAGACACAATGTAAGTAACCTAATTTATGTCCCTGTAACTGCCCTGAATGTCTCTAATGATCCTACAGCTATTGTACAGAGTAATCATGTGCCTATGAACCACCAGAGTTATACTGTTAGCACTGAGGCGGTGTGTCCTAGTAGGACATCTACTGTGTGCAGCTCACCCTGCAGTAACATAAATAACATGAGCATGTGTACTTCCGCTAAGCTTCCCTGTAAAGCAATGACAACAATCAATCATCCCAGAAAAGTGCTACAGATAGCCCACGTTAACACGTTGCTTAAGAAACAAGGTTCATGAAATCAATCATTTTAACAGATGACATTCATATTCTGACAATCTCTGAAACTCACTTAGATAATATATTTGATGATACAGTGGTAGCAATACATGTTTATAACATCTAAAGAAAATACAGAATTGCCAAAGGTGGATGTGTTGCCATTTATATTCAGAACCACATTCCTGTAGAGATTAGAGAGGATCTCATGTTAAAACTTCTTAGGGCTATGCCCTTCAGCTAAAGCCCAACAAATACCTTACAAATAAACAATCCAAAAAAATCAACACATTCAGGAAATTCGATAAGTATTCAGACCCATTGACTTTTTCCACATTTGGTTACATTAAGCCTTATTCTCAAATGGATTCAATTCATGTTTTTCTTCATCAATCAATACACAATGCCCCATAATGACAAAGCGAAAACAGATCTTTGGAAATATTTGCAGAAGAATGCACACCCTTTGCTATGTGACTCGAAATTGAGCTCAGGTGCATTCTGTTTCCATTTATAATCCTTGAGATGTTGCTACAACTTGATTGGAGTCCACCTGTGGTAAATTCAATTGATTGGACATGATTTGGAAAGGCACACACCTGTCTATATAAGGTCCCAAAGTTGACAGTGCTCGTCAGAGCAACAATCATACCATGAGGTTGAAGGAATTGTCCGTAGAGCTCCGAGACAGGAATATGTCGAGGCACAGATCTGGGAAGGGTACCAAAACATTTCTGCAGTGTTGAAGGTCCCCAAGAACACAGTGGCTTCCATCAATCTTAAATTAAATGTAAGAAGTTTGGAACCACCAATACTCTTCCTAGAGCTGGCCTCCCAGCCAAACTGAGCAATTGGGGAAGAAGGGCCTTGGTCAGAGAGGTGACCAAGAACCTGACTGAAGCCACTCCTCAGTAAATACACATGACAACCCGCTTGAAGTTTACTAAAAGGAACCTAACGGACTCTCCAACCATGAGAAACAAGATTCTCTGGTCTGATGAAACCACTCTTAGGCCTGAATCGCAACCATCACGTACGGAGGAAGCCTGGCACCATCCCTACGGTGAAGCACGGTGGTGGCAACATTATGCTGTGGGGATGTTTTTCAGAGGCAGGGACTGGGAGACTAGTCAGTGTCAAGGGAAAGATGAACGAAGCAAAGTAAAGAGATATCCTTGATGAAAGTCTGCTCCAGAGCTTTCAGGACCTCAGACTGGGGTGAAGGTTCAACTTACAAAAGGACAACGACCGTGAGCACGCAGCAAAGACAACACAGGAGTGGCTTTGGGATAAGTCTCCGAATGTCCTTGAGTGGCCCAGCCAGTGCCCGGACTTGAAAGCAATCGAACATCTCTGGAGAGACCTGAAAATAGCTGTGCAGCGACACTCCCTATCCAACCTGGCAGAGCTTGAGAGGATCTGCAGAGAAGAATGGGAGAAACTCCGCAAATACAGGTGTGCCATGCTTCTTCCGTCATACCCAAGAAGACTCAAGGCTGTAATCACTACCAAATTACTGTAAAGGGTCTGAATACTTATGTTATGTATTTTTTCAGTTTTTTGATTGATGAGAAAAAAACTACAATTTAATCAATTTTAAAATAAGACTGTTAAGTAACAAAATGCGGAAAAAGTCAAGGGGTAATTATTTCAGAATGCAGTCCAGATATGGATGGAGACAAGTTGGCCAGGTGGGGTTGCTGGAATGGGGTGGAGGCCCACTTCTTTTCTGTTTTCTTTTTGGTGGATGGAGACATGTTGGCTGGGTGGGGTTGGGGGGAGTCTGATGGGAGATTGGGGGTGGAGGCCCATGTATTTTTTCTGTCCTTTTCCTGTTTATTCAGCTTTTTGGGGGAATGTCAGCCTACAGGTAGAAGGTTTATACATTTATCATTTGAAATGGATCATGTATCTGTAACCTCCCCCACAACAATAAACAACAACACAAACAAAATGAAAATTGTGTGTGTGTGCGTGGGGTGTGCAGGTGTGCTCATGCATGTGTGTACTACATTACCCATGCAAAAACACAGTACCTTCATCCTACAGTACCAGTCAAACGTTTGGACACACCTACTCATTCAAGGGTTTTTCTTTATTTTTACTATTTTCTACATTGTAGACTAATAATCATCTACAAGTCCATGCTAGGTAAAGCTCCGCCTTATCTCAGTTCACTGGTCACAATGGCAACACCCACTCGTAGCACGCTCTCCATCAGGTGTATCTCACTGATCATCCCTAAAGCCAACACCTCACTTGGCCGCCTTTCGTTCCAGTTCTCTGCTGCCTGTGACTGGAACGAATTGCAAAAATCGCTGAAGTTGGAGACTTTTCTCTCCCTCACCAACTTCAAACATCTGCTATCTGAGCAGCTAACCGATCGCTGCAGCTGTACATAGTCTATCGGTAAATAGCCCAATTTTACCTACCTCATCCCCATACTGTTTATATTTATTTACTTTTCTGCTCTTTTGCACACCAATATCTCTACCTGTACATGACCATCTGATCATTTATCACTCCAGTGTTAATCTGCAATATTGTAATTATTTGCCTACCTCCTCATGCCTTTTGCACACAATGTATATAGACTCTCTTTTTTCCTACTGTGTTATTGACTTGTTAATTGTTTACTCCATGTGTAACTGTGTTGTTGTCTGTTCACACTGCTATGCTTTATCTTGGCCAGGTCGCAGTTGAAAATGAGAACTTGTTCTCAACTAGCCTACCTGGTTAAATAAAGTATATGAATACATCAAAACTATGAAATAACACATGTGGAATCATATAGTAACCAAAAAAGTGTTAAACCAATCAAAATATATTTTATATTTGAGATTCTTCAAAGTAGCCACCCTTTGCCTTGGTGACAGCGTTGCACACTTTTGGAATTCTCTCCACCAGCTTCATGAGGTAGTCACCTGGAATGCATTTCAATGAACAGATGTGCCTTGTTAAAAGTTAATACTGTGTTTGGGCCAATCAGATGTGTTGTGACAATGTAGGGGTGGTATACAGAAGATAGCCCTATTTGGTAAAATATCAAGTCCAATTTATGGTAAGAACAGCTCAAATAAGCAAAGAAAATGTACAGTCTATCATTACTTTAAGACAACTTCAAGAACTTTGAAAGTTTCTTCAAGTGCCATCGTAAAAACCATGAAGCGCTATGATGCAACTGGCTGTCTTGAAGACCACCACAGGAAAGGAAGGCCCATAGTTACCTCTGCTGATGAGGAAAAGTTCATTAGAGTTACCAGCCTCGGAATTTGCAACCCAAATTAATGCTTTACAGAGTTTAAGAAACAGACACATCTCAACATCAACTGTTCAGGCCTTCATGGTCGAATAGCTGCAAAACAAACACTACTAAAGGACACCAATGAGAATAAGAGACTTGCTTGGGCCAAAAAACATGAGCAATGGACATTAGACAGGTGGAAATCTGTCCTTTGGTCTGATGAGTCCAAAATTGAGATTTTTGGTTCCAACCGCCGTGTCTGAGACACGGAGTGAGACACGGAGTAGGTGAACGGATGATCTCTGCATGTGTAGTTCCACCTGTGAAACATGGCGGAGGAGGTGTGATGGTGTGGGGGTTCTTTGCTGGTGACACTGTCAGTGATTTATTTAGAATTCAAGGCACACTTAACCAGCATGGCTACCACAGCATTCTGCACCGATAAGCCATCCCATCTGCTTTGCGCTGTTTTTCAACAGGACAATGACCCAACACCTGATTAGGGACATGGCTTTAGGTGATTGTAGAGGATATGTGGGGACAGTAATGTGTGTGATCTCCCCATGGAACTACCATATAGAGTGGGCTCTGATCACGCTCCATCAGAGCTCCGGTCTGTCTGTGACATGTCTGTGCTTAGACCCATCCTGACATGTACTGTATCTCCCTGTTGTGCTTGGACATGATCTGCTGTCCTGTCTCTCTCTGTCCTACCAGCCTCCACTCCACTATGGAAAAGCTTCCGATGTAGCGAATATCAATGTTTTATTTTAGGACATGCAGTACAACTTGTGGTTTCCATGGATATCCTGCTGACATAGGTAGATCAGGAAGTCACACAAACACAGAGGGGGAGGGGATGTCTGATGATATCCATATTCAAGAGCAGATGCCATTTAGGTCTGTGACAATCAGAGATTGTGTCATCATGACACACTCACACGCACTTGTACACACACTTTAACAACATGCTTTCTAGGTATAGAGAGAGTGTCATTTAAATAAAGTAAACTTTTTTTTATGGTGTCCCAACTTTCCGACAGCATCAGAGCTTGCCTCTGAATTTCTAAAGATTAACTTTTGTCTTTGTCACGCTGAACAAGGCGTGAGAAGATAACATATTGTTTGCAGCTCTTCTGGCTCACTCTCCGTTTGCGAGGCGTCTGTTCTTTCTCTCTCACGCACGCACGCACGCACGCACACACACACACACACACACACACATGAATTTGACAGTAGCTTGCAGGCAGCTTAGTGGCAAGTAAAATGCTGTATTTCATATATTACACTACACTTAGTTTAATATAAATACAGTATCAAAGCAAATACTGTGTAATGACAAACAGAACAATACTGTAAAATTGGCTGTTTTATACTGTTATAAAGTGTTATCGTAATCGGAATGAACCAATTAATTAATGTATTCATGAAATTTGTTGAGGGGAGGGGTTTGTATTTCACACTATTTTACTATAATGACAAGAGATTGGTGCAAGCAGGTTGGCTGCTAGGTAAAATGGTTACAAACATTTCAGAATATTAATAAATATTTGGTGTTTTATATGACTTGCAACTCTGGAGGCCATAACAACATAACATAACATTTTAAATAGATGGAGCACTATAACCACATAGGAGTTAAATTGGTACATCAATCTCACTCATGGGTGCAACAAATATATTCTCTTACAAAGCAACGTATGTTAATTAACCAGAAACAACAATACCATTCACCCACTAGTGGCCAAAAGGTTTTTGATGCTCCAAAGATTCAGTAAGGTTCTGTATTCTGTGGGGTGGAATTACAGAACCATTTGAAATACAACAATTCTGCCCACGCCCACAACATTTTCCTACAATGCACAATAACTTACAGTATGCTGCATTAAAAAGTTTCAGTCTTTTATTCTGTTGACAATACCAGTTTTTTCATCACAGTGCACTGCTGGCTCTCTCTTTGTATTTGAGGGTGGCTGGCTCTATTCTATTTCTCTGTGGGTGGTTTTCCTCTTGTGTACTGGAGACGCTGCTGTGGTCCTACACCCTCCCATTAGTTAAATTAGGATGAACCCATGTCTATAGACAAGGCTGCTGGTTAGGAGGAACACAGGTAACGCTCATTAAAACAAAATGTCCCTTCAATACTTTCACACAACTCAGAGTTAAAGACTTTTACAGCACAGGCAGGGAAGAGAGAAAATGAGATAAGAGAGGGAGAGACTGTGGTCCCAGCTCTCTTCAGGTCATTGACTAGGTCCTGCCGTGTAGTTCTGGGCTGATCCCTCACCTTCCTCATGATCATTGATGCCCCACGAGGTGAGATCTTGCATGGAGCCCCAGACCGAGGGTGATTGACCGTCATCTTGAACTTCCTCCATTTTCTAATAATTGCGCCAACAGTTGCTGCCTTCTCACCAAGCTGCTTGCCTATTGTCCTGTAGCCCATCCCAGCCTTGTGCAGGTCTACAATTTTATCCCTGATGTCCTTACACAGCTCCCTGGTCTTGGCTATTGTGGAGAGGTTGGAGTCTGTTTGATTGAGTGTGTGGACAGGTGTCTTTTATACAGGTAACGAGTTCAAACAGGTGCAGTTAATACAGGTAATGAGTGGAGAACAGGAGGGCTTCTTAAAGAAAAACTAACAGGTCTGTGAGAGCCGGAATTCTTACTGGTTGGTAGGTGATCAAATACTTATGTCATGCAATAAAATGAAATTAATTCATTACTTAAAAATCATACAATGCTGATTTCTTTTGATTTCCCCATGATGTCAAGCAAAGAGGCATTGAGTTTGAAGGAAGGCCTTGAAATACATCCACAGGTACACCTCCAATTGACTCAAATCATGTCAATTAGGCTATCAGAAGCTTCTAAATCCATGACATCACTTCCTGGAATTTTCCAAGCTGTTTAGTGTTTGTAGTCAACTTAGTGTTTGTAAACTTCTGACCAACTAGCATTGTGATACAGTGAATTATAAGTGAAATAATCTGTCTGTAAACAATTGTTGGGTAAATTACTTGTGTCATGCACAAAGTAGATGTCCTAACCAACTTGCCAAAACTATAGTTTGTTAACCTCTTGAAGCTAGGGGGCACTATTTTTATGTTTGGAAAATAACGTTCCCAAAGTAAACGGCCTTTTTCTCAGGACCAGATGCTAGAATATACATATAATTGACAGATTAAGATAGAAAATACTCTAATGTTTCCAAAACTGTCAAAATATTGTCTGTGAGTATAACATAACCGATATTGCAGGCGACACTCTGAGGAAAATCAAACCAGGATGTGGATTCTATTTTGAGAACTACATGTTCCATAGCCTGCCTTTGCTCCATTTAAAGGGATATCAACCAGATTCCTTTTCCTATCGCTTCCTCAAGGTGTCAACAGTCTTTAGACATAGTTTCAGGCTTTTATTTTGAAAAATGAGCGAGAAAGATAACATTGCGTCATTGTATGGCCAGGTGCCAGCAGCGTTTTGCTTGGCGCAACAAAGTTTGGGCAGCCATTGCCTTTCCCTCTCCTACTGAAAAAGACAGTTGCGGTTGATATATTATCGATTATATATTTTAAAAACAACCTGAAGATTGATTATAAAAAACGTTTGACATGTTTCTGTGGACATTACGGATACTATTTGGAATTTGTCTGCGTTGTTGTGACCGCTCTTTCCTGTGGATTTCTGAACATAACGCGCCAAACAAACTGAGGTATTTTGGATATTAAAATTATCTTTATGGAACAAAAGGAACATTTATTGTGTAACTGGGAGTCTCGTGAGTGAAAACATCCGAAGATCATCTAAGGTAAACGATTAATTTGATTGCTTTTCTGATTTTCGTGACCAAGCTACTTGATGCTAGGTGTTCATAATGTTTTGTCGAGCGATCGACACGACAGGTGGATTAACAAAAGGCTAAGATGTGTTTTGCTATATTGCACTTGTGATTTCATGAATCTAAATATTTTTAGTAATATTATTTGACTGGGGCGCTATGCAATTCAGCGGTTGTTGATGACAATTATCCCGCTAAAGGGATGGGTAGCATCAATTAACAAGAAATTTGTGGAGTGGTTGAAAAATGAGTTTTAATCATTCCAACCTAAGTGTATGTAAACTTCCGTCTTCAACTGTATATATCAGATTTCAATAAGTATTCAGAGCCTTTACTCAGTACTTTGCTAAAGCAACTTTGGCAGCGATTAGAGCCTTGAGTCTTCTTGGGTATGACATTACAAGCATGTTACACCTGTATTTGGGGAGTTTCTCGCATTCTTCTCTGCAGATCCTTTCATGCTCTGTCAGGTTGGATGGGGATCGTTGCAGCATAGCCATTTTCAGCTCTCTCCAGAGATGTTAGATCGGAATCTAGTCCGGGCTCAGGCTGGGCCACTCAAGGATATTCAGAGACTTGTCCCGAATCCACTCCTGCGTTGTCTTGGCTGTGTGCTTAGGGTCGTTGTCCTGTTGGAAAGTGAACCTTTGCCCCAGTTGGAGGTCCTCTGGAGCAGGTTTTCATCAAGGATCTCTCTGTACTTTGCTCCATTCATCTTTCCCTCAATCCTGACTAGTCTTCCAGTCCCTGCCACTAAAAAACATCCCCACAGCATGATGCTGCCACCACCATGCTTCACCATAGGGATGGTGCCAGGTTTCCTCCAGATGTGACACTGGGCATTCAGGCCAAATTGTTCAATCTTGGTTTCATCAGAACAGATCATCTTGTTAACCATGGTCTGAGAGTCTTTAGGTGCCTTTTTTAGCTAACTCCAAGTGGGCCTTCATGTGCATTTAACTAAGGAGTGGCTTCCGTCTGGCCACTCCACCATAAAGGCCTGATTGGTGTGTGCCTTTCCAAATCATGTTCGATCAATTGAATTTACCACAGGTGGACTCGAATCAAGTTGTTGCAACATCTCAAGGATGACCAATGGAAACAGTTAGTACCTGAGCTCAATTTCGAGCAAAATTTCATAGCAAAGGGTCTGAGTACTTACAGTGGCAAGAAAAAGTATGTGAACCATTTGGAATTACCTGGACTTCTGCAAAGATTTGTCCTATAATTTCATCTGATCTTCATGTACATCACAACAATAGACAAACACAATTGACTTAAACTAATAACACTCAAACAATTATATGTTTTCATGTCTTTATTGAACACACTGTGTAAACATTCATAGTGCAGGGTGGAGAAAGTATGTGAACAATTGGTTTAATAACTGGTTGACCCTCCTTTTTGTAGCAATAATCTCAAACAAACGTGTTCTGTGGTTGCAGATCAGACCAGCACAACGGTCAGGAGGAATTTTGGACCATTCCTCTTTATAAAACTGTATCAGTTCAGCAATATTCCTGGGATGTCTGGTGTGAACTGCTCTTTTGATGTCATGCCACAGCATCTCAATTGGGTTGAGGTCAGGACTGGGCCACTTTAGATGGTGTATTTTCTTTTGTTGGAGACATTCTGTTGTTGATTTACTACTGTGTTTTTTGTCGTTGTCCTGTTGGATCACCCAACTTCTGTTGAGCTTCAATTGGCAGACAGATAGCCTTACATTCTCCTGCAAAATGTCTTGATAAACTTTTTCCGTCGATGATAGCAAGCTGTTGTCACGACTTCCGCCGAAGTCGGTCCCTCTCCTTCTTTGGGCGGCGTTCGGCAGTCGATGTCACCGGCCTTCTAGCCATCGCCGATCCACTTTTCATTTTCCATTTGTTTTGTCTTTGTCTTACACACCTGGTTTCATCCCCCAATGACCTGTTCATTATTTAACCCTCTGTTCCCCCATGTTTGTTTGTGAGGGATTGTTTCTATGTAGGAAGGTCTGTTATTGTGGGCTCTGTTTTTGTATTGCATTTATTATATGTTGAGTAAAATACGTTTATTTACTCATATCTGCTTGTCCTGCGCCTGACTCCTATACACCAGCTACACCAGCTACACACAGACCTCCTTACAGCTGTCCAGGCCCTGAGGCAGCAAAGCAGCCCCAAACCATGATGCTCCCTCTACCATACTTTACAGTGGGGATGAGGTTTTGATGTTTGTGTGCTGTGCCTTTTTTTCTCCACACATAGTGTTGTGTGTTCCTTCCAAACAACTAAACTTTAGTTTCACCTGTCCACAGAATATTTTTCCAGTAGTGCTGTGGAACATCCAGGTGCTCTTTTGCGAACCTCAGATGTGCAGCAATGTTCTTTTTGGGGAGCAATGGCTTCTTCCATGGTGTCCTCCCATGAACACCATTCTTGTTTAGTGTTTTATGTCTTGTAGACTCGTCAACAGAGATGTTGGCATGTCCCAAGAGAGTGTCTTTAGCTGACACTCTAGGACTCTTCTTAACCTCATTAAGCATTCTGCACTGTGCTTTGCAGTCATCTTTGCAGGACGGCCACTTTTAGGTAGAGTAGAAACTGTACCGAATGTTCTCCATTTATAGACAATTTGTCTTACCATGGACTGTTGAACATCACAGCTTTTAGAGATACTTCTGTAACCGTTTCCTGCTTTATGTAAGTCAACAATTCTTAATCTTAGATATTTTGAGATCTCTTTTCCTCAAGGCATGGTTCACATCAGGCAATGCTTCTTGTGAATAGCAAACTCAAATTGTGTGCCTGTTCTTTATAGGGTTCGGCAGCTCTAACCAATATCTCCAATCTCAGTTAATTGATTCGAATCCAGGTTAGCTGACTCCTGACTCCAATTAGCTTTTGGAAAAGTCATTAGGCTAGGGGTTCACATACTTTTTCCAACCTACACTGTGAAAGTTTACACACAGTGTTTGTATATTGTTGTGTCTTAGACAAAGATCAGATCAAATTTTATGACCAATTTATGCAGACATCCAGGTAATTCCAAAGGGTTCACATACTTTTTCTTGCCACTGTATGTAAATAAGCTATTTCTGTCTTTTATTTTTAATACATATGCAAACATTTCTAAGAACCTGTTTTCACTTTGTCATTATGGGGTATTGTGTGTAGATTGATGAGGGAAAAAAATATTTGAATCCATTTTAGAATAAGGCTGTAACGTAATAAAATGTGGGAAAAGTCCAGGGGTCTGAAAACTTTCCGACTGCATTGTATATTTTTCGTAGCATTTTGAATGAAGAGCAAAATGCTTTCACACAAATTTGTCCTTTCAACTTCCTTCATCTTCACTTGATGTTTCAATTATTCATATATATATGTGAAACTATCTGACACACACAAAAAGAGATGATTACTCTCCTACTGAAACAGGAGCTGGGTGGACAGTATAAAGCCACAGTGTCTAAGTACAAAATATTGGCAAAAGGTATTGCTCATAGAATTATCGGATATTATTCATCACAATCAGACAGGAATATTGAAATGAAGATATTTTGGAGATAACATTAGACAATTATTAGAAATAATGCAGGGAAACGAGGCATAATCTTTATTGCAAATTTTGATAAACCCTCCGATAAAGTACAGCTACAATGTATTTATTAGTGGCTGGATTATTTACATTTTGGGGAATGTCTTATAAGATCGATAAAAGTAATGTATAACAACACTCTTATGTCAAATTATAAATAATGGTTATTTCTCTGGCAATTTTGAGGTTGCCCTTTTCACCATATCTGTTTGTTATGGCCATTGAATTATAGCTATAGAAATCAGATCCAATGATAAAATTAAGGGATTAGAAATGAATGAATTAGAAACAATGATATCAATGTATGCCGATGATTTGGGTTTTCTCTTGAGTCCACAATCTTAATAAGCCCTGAATGTGTATATTGAGGACCTGGATAATTTCACCAGTTTATCTGGACTAAAACCCAACTATGATAAATGTTCTTTATTACGGATTGGGTCTCTAAAAGACACAAACTTTAAATTGCTATGTGGTCTCCCAATTAAATGGGGGGGCATTTTTTTTTTGCTTGCGTTGAAGATGTCTATATCGGTCTGCTAATACAGGACCAGTGCACTACTTTTGTGAAATGTAAACTAAATGTATTTTAGTGCTCAGCAAAAGTGTGTTAACTTCCAATTTAACTGCATGTATAAAAACAGAATTTTCCATTGGGAATCAATAAAATATCTAATGCAAACATTCCACAGTTTTGCTATAGGATTGCCGTTACACTCTAACTCACATAGTGTTGATTTTTTTTAAACCATCTGTAGAATAGACTTGAGAACAGCGAACAGAACAATTGAGTGTAATTCTCCCAATAATGGTTATTTTGAAATTGTTTGTCTCAGCATTCCTGAAATTTTACATACCAGTCTCAAGCCAAATGAATGCAAAGCTGATAAGTCGGGAACTGAAGTTGATGGAGAAGTGTTTAATTAAGGAGATGGTGACACAGCCAAGTCCTGGTGTTTTCACAATGACACTGGGCAACGATACTGATCCTGGTATGTGTTCGTTTTTCACAGTAATAAAGTTAGAGAAGGGTTTAACTGTCAGCCTCTCCATTGGGGTAGTCACTTTGTATAGAGCTATATTGCTTTCTCACATTCATTTGGAATGTCTGTCTTTGTCAAAACCTTTACAATAATCAACCACTTTGTGGGACAGTATCTTCCCAGATGACTTCCTCCTTTGCCAGTTCTTTGTTGGAGATCTCCTCCATTGAGTCGATTGATACTGTCATTCTGAGCGATGATATGATGGGAGCCCTTCAAGAAAACGACAAAGAGCTGAGGATGAAGCTAAACATGTACATTTCTGAGTGTAATGTAATGAGCCTCTGTTTAGAATCATTAATTTGCTAACCTCTCTTTCTACTCACTAATGTTCCATATATCAGCTTACCCTTCTGACAGTTGGGAGCTGTAATCCAGTGCGTGCATTTTTACCAGCGGTGTCCGATGAGAGTGGGTAAGGTTGGTTCTGGATTGTGCTTGATCATTTTCTTTTCATTGTTAATCCATTACATACTGAAGAAGGAATCTGGTGGCGATCTTGTCATCAAGGAATACTCTCGAACCAAAGGGCTGACTGATGGCACCTGACGAAAGATGATTAATATTCTCACAGCAGAGATGACCGGTAACCACTAAACCAGGCAAGCAAGAAAGCTGTCTGTGTCTAGGCTGTATTTCAGATACCTATAGCAATTTCAGCAACAGGGTTTGCATTGCAAATGGATTTGTCATAAGAAACTAGCTCACTGGTATACAGAAAATACCAGAGCCCTGAAGCAAGGTTCCAGAAAATTGGAACGGAAATGGCGCTACAAATCTTCTGACTCGCTTGGAAAGACAGTACCGTGCCGTATCGGAGACACCTCACGGCTATTCGATCATCCTAATTTTCCAACTTAATTGAGGAGAATAAAAACAATCCAAAATGTTTTTTTTATACTGTCGCAAAGCTAACTAAAAAGCAGCATCCCCAAGAGAGGATTACTTTCACTTCAGCAGTGATAAATTCATGAACTTCTTTGACGAAAAGATCATGATCATTAGAAAGCAAATTACAGACTCCTCTTTAAATCTGTGTATTTCTCCAAAGCTCAGTTGTCCTGAGTCTGCACAACACTGCCAGGACCTAGGATCAAGGGAGACACTCAAGTTTTTTTAATCCTATATCTCTTGACACAATGATGAAAATAGTCTTGGCCTCTAAACCTTCAAGCTGCATACTGAACCCTATTCCAACTAAACTGCTGAAAGAGCTGCTTCCTGTACTTGGCCCTCCTATGTTGAACATAATAAATGGCTCCCTATCCACCGGATTTGTACAAAACTCACTAAATGCGGCAGTAATAAAGCCTCTCTTGAAAAAGCCATACCTTGACCCAGAAAAAAAAAACTATTGGCCTACATCGAATCTCCCATTCCTCTCAAAAAAAATTGTATACGTAACACTTCAGTCTGGTTTTAGACCCAATCATAGCACTGAGACTGCACTCGTGAAGGTGTTAAATGACCTTTTAATGGTGTCAGACAAAGGCTCTGGATCTGTCCTCGTGTTCCTAGACCTTGCTGCTTTGATACCATCGATCACCACATTGTTTTGGAGAGATTGGAAACCCAAATTGGTCTATACAGACAAGTTCTGGCCTGGTTGAGATCTTATCTGTCGGAAAGATGTCAGTTTGTCTGTGTGGATGGTTTGTCTTCTGACAAATCAACTGTAAATTTCCGTGTTCCTCAAGGTTCCGTTTTAAGTCCACTATTGTTTTCACGATATATTTTACCTCTTGGTGACGTCGTTCGGAAACATCATGTTAACTTTCATCTGCTATGCGGACGATACACACCTGTACATTTCGATGAAACATGGTGGCCCCAAAATTGCCCTCCCTGGAAGCCTGTGTTTCAGACATAAGTTCTACTTTTAACTTCTTGGTGACTGGGGGGCAGTATTGAGTAGCTTGAATGAATAAGGTGCCCAGAGTAAACTGCCTGCTATTCAGCCTTAAAAGCTAGAATATGCATATAATTAGTATATTTGGATTGAAAACACTCTGAAGTTTCTAAAACTGTTTGAAGGATGTATGTGAGTATAACAGAACTCATATGGCAGGTGAAAACCTGAGAAAAATCCAACCAGGAAGTGTGAAATCTGAGGTTTGTAGTTTTTCAACTCATTGCCATTACAATATATCGTGTCTGTGGGGTCATTTTGCACTTCCTAAGGCTTCCACTATATATCAACAGTCTTTACAACCTTGTTATCAAATGAGAGGGGATTGATTCAGGTGTCTGGCAGAGTGCCATGGGCCCGTGACGCGTGTTCATGTGAGAGTTACCATTGCTTTTCTACAGACAAAGGAATTCTCTGGTTGGAACATTATTGAAGATTTATGATAAAAACATTCTAAAGATTGATTCTATACTTCGTTTGACATGTTTCTACGACCTGTAACATAACTTTTTGGACTTTTCGTCCGACCTTTCGGCTGGACCTGCCCGCGCGTCGTGAGTTTCGATTTGTGAACTGAACGTGCTAACAAAAGGAGGAATTTGGACATAAATGATTAACTTTATCGAACAAATCAAACATTTATTTTGGAACTGGGATTTCTGGGAGTGCATTCTGATGAAGATCATCAAAGGTAAGTGAATCTTTATAATGCTATTTCCGACTAATGTCATGGCGGATTTCTGTTTGGCTTGATTTGTCGCCTGAGCGCCGTACTCAGATTATTGCATGGTGTGCTTTTTCCGTATAGATTTTTTGAAATCTGACACAGCGGTTGCATTAAGGAGATGTTTATCTAAAGTTCAATGTAAAATAGTTGTATCTTTAATCAATGTGTATTATGAGTATTTCTGTAAATTGATGTGGCTCTCTGCAAAATCACTGCATGTTTTGGCACTACTGAACGTAACACGCCAATGTAAAATGAGATTTTTGGATATAAATATGCACTTTATAGAACAAAACATACATGTATTGTGTAACATGAAGTACTATGAGTGTCATCTGATGAAGATCATCAAAGGTTAGTGATTAATTTGATCTATATTTCTGCTTTTTGTGACTCCTCTCTTTGGCTGGAAAAATGTCTGTGTTTTGCTGTGACTAGGTGCTTACCTAACATGGTAGTTTGTGGTGCTTTCGCTGTAAAGCCTTTTTGAAATCAGACACCGTGTGTGGCTGGATTAACAAGAATTGTATCTTTAAAATGGTGTAAAATACTTGTATGCTTGAGGAATTTTAAATATGAGATTTTTGTTGTTTTAAATTTGTACAGTCGTCTCAAATAAAACTGTGAAGGCCCTCCGCGTTACTCTGGACCCTGATCTCTCTTTTGACTAACATATCAAGAATATTTCAAGGACAGCTTTTTTCCATAATCTTAACATTGCAGAAATCAGAAACTGTCCAAAAATGATGCAGAAAAAATGTATCCATGCTTTTGTCACTTCTAGATTAGACTACTGCAATGCTCTACTTTCCGGGAACCCGGATAAAGCACTAAATACATTTCAGTTAGTGCTAAAGAAATTGTATAATCTTACTCCAGTGCTAGCCTCTCAACACTGGCTTCCTGTTAAGGATAGGGCTGAATTCAAGGTTTTTACTGCTAACCTACAAAGCAAGACATGGGCATTCTCCTACCTATCTTTCCGATTTGGTCCTGGCGCACATACCTACACGTAAGCTACGGTCACAAGATGCAGGCCTCCTCACTGACCCTAGAATTTCTAAGCAAACAGCTGGCTGGAGGCAGGGCTTTCTCCTATAGAGCTCCATTTTTATGGAATGGTCTGCCTATCCATGTGAGAGACGCAGACTCAGTCTCGACCTTTCAGTCTTTATTGAAGACTCATCTCTTCAGTGCATCCTATGATTGAGTGTAGTCTGGCCCAGTGGTGTGAAGGAGAACGGAAAGTCACTGGAGCATCGAACCGCCCTTGCTGCCTCTGACTGGCCGGTTCCCCTCTCTCCACTGGGACTCTCTGCCTCTAACCCTATTACAGGGGCTGAGTCACTGGCTCACTGGTGCTCTTCCATGCATCACTTGAGTGGGCAGGAACCAGTATCCAGGAACACCTTGATGCCATTGCCCAAAGCAGTCAACTGTACCTCCTTGCTGTCTGGACCAAAAGTAGCAGTATCCATAGTTAGTTCATCATCCTGGACTAGCAAGCTCTGCCATGCAACTCTACAAGCGCTCTTGGTGCCTTTGATGAGCAATTCAAGACACACTTTGTGTTTGGGACCTCTTATAGTCTGATGCTGCACAGTATGTACACCTTCTTACAGACAACTGTGTACAAGATAGATATTGGGAAGGTTAAGGAGAGTCCACGTGTTGCAGAGCTCATTTCCTACACTAATGCAGAAATATTGAGTTCAAATAGGATTTGTGTTTGTCATGCTAGTCATGAGAGTACCAACTTGCTTGTGTAGCATCTCAAGTGGATTCATGAATTTTGCCTGGTAAAACACTTAAACTGAAATGTGGTCAAACAGGTTGTTGTCTTGTATTTGGTACTTTTTCAGGCTTAAGAAAACATTTAAACATGGTGCACAAAGGACAAGATGATGTTCTATTAAACACTGAAATGGATGTGAATGCAAATGTTAAGTCAGCCAAGTGGTTTTGATGTCATGCCAATAACGTCTTATGTCTTGCCAATATCCAACAAGAACACCCTTGATTTGTGTGCTTCAGCTATTGCACAACTGCAAGCTGTGGGTGTAGGTCAGACAACTGTAAATAGTTTTGTTACTTCCTTGGAAGAAGCAGTTATTGAGATACACGGTCAAGCTAAAGAGACAGCTCTGCAGTGGAGGCTGTTGATGGGAGGACAGCTAATAATAATGGCTGGAATGGAGCGAATGAATGGCATCAAACACATAGAAACCATGTGTTTGGTGTACTTGATACCATTCCCGTCCTCCAGAATTAAAGTGCCAACAACCTCCTGTGCAGCTCTGAAATGTAAATATTTACAGGACACAGAAACACAGAAAAAAGTATTTTGCACAGAAATGGGAAACAGGTTAACCTAGTGTAGAAAGTGCTTGGTGTTAGATTTGATAATTGAAGAAACAAAACAACTGGAAGTTATGATCATGTAGACGTAACTGACAAGTTTGCTTGTGTTCCAATTTTTCAGACGTTGCAGAAAATGTTTAAGGAGAAGTGTATCTAAAGTTCCATGTATAACACTTATATTTTCATCATCATTTATAATGAGTATTTCTGTAAATTGATGTGGCTCTCTGCAAAATCACTGGATGTTTTTGGAACTACTGAACATAACGCGCCAATGTATACTGAGATTTTGTACATACATATGAACTTTATTGAACAACACATACATGTATTGTGTAACATGAAGTTCTATGAGTATCATCTGATGAAGATCATCAAAGGTTAATGATTAATTCTATCTCTATTTTAGATTTTTGTGACTCCTCTCTTTGGCTGGAAAAATGGCTGTGTTTTTTCTGTTACTTGGCGGTGACCTAACATAATCGTTTGTGGTGCTTTCGCCATAAAGCCTAATTGAAATCGGACACTGTGGTGGGATTAAATCGTTTACCTTTGATGAGCTTCGGATGTTTTCACTCACGAGACTCCCAGTTAGATAGCAAATCACGTTTGGCTGAGAATTCGACCGGAAATTGCGGTCACGACAACGCCCAAAAATATTCAAAATTAGCTCCATAATATCGACAGAAACATGGCAAGCGTTGTTTATAATCAATCCTCAATGTGTTTTTCAAATATCTATTCGGTAATAAATCAACCAGGACAGCTGTATTTTCAGTAAGACCGGGAGGAAGAATTACTCTGAGAGCACTCAGCCGGCCACTTACGCAAGGTAGTCGTTTACGCTCATTCTTCAACATAAAGGCATGAAACTACGTCCAAATTCTGTAGACACCTTGGGGAATACGTAGAAAAAGGAATCTGGTTGATAGCCCATTCACTGCTCAATAGGGACGCATTGGAATGCAGAGCTTTCAAAACATGAGTCACTTCCTGATTGGATTTTTCTCAGGCTTTTGCCTGCAATATCAGTTCTGTTATACTCACAGACAATATTTTTACTGTCAATTTAGCTGTCAATTATATGCATATTCAAGCATCTTGTCCTGACAAAATAGCCCGTTTACTTTGGGAACGTTATTTTTCCAAAAATGAAAATAGTGCCCCCTAGTTTCAAGAGGTTAATGCTGTGTCAGATTTCAAAAAAGCTTTACGGAAAAGGCAAACCATGCAATAATCTGAGTACGGTGCTCAGAAACCAAACAAGCCAAAGAGATATCCGCCATATTGTGCAATCAACAGAAGTCAGAAATAACATTATAAATATTCACTTACCTTTGAGGATCTTCATCAGAATGCATTCCCAGGAATCCCAGTTCCACAATAAATGTTTGTTTTGTTCGATAATGTCCATCATTTATGTCCAAATTCCTCCTTGTTTGTTAGCGCGTTCAGCCCATTAATCCAACTTCATGACGCACGAGCAGACGAAAAGTCCAAATCTTCCGTTATAGTCCATAGAAACATGTCAAACGAAGTATCGAATCAATCTTTAGGATGTTTTTAACATAAATCTTCAATAATGTTCCAACCGGAGAATTCCTTTGTCTGTAGAATTGCGATGGAACAGAGCTCGCTCTCACGTGAACGAGCTTCAAAAGCCTTATTCATCCAAGCGACTCAATACTGTCCCCGGCCATAACAAGTTAAATTGTTAAAGCACTAAGGTGCTGACTTTTGCCTTGGCTTGATCATACAGTGTGTGTTGAAGTAATCATCAACGTGCCATTGTTTTACAAAACCAAGGACATTGCTGTGAAAGATGAGCAAGTTCTATTGGGTGGCTCAACCCTTGAAATGCTTTTGATGACCATTTCCATGCATTTAAAGTCATATTGAGACGAAGTGGACTGTGTAAGGTATTTGATGTCAATTAGATTATGTATTACAAACCATGTGATTTACAGATGGCTTATGTATCAACTTATTTTTGGTATGTGGTTCCATACTGTCACCTATTGCAACTTTGAGTAGGTTGCTTTATCGATGTAAAGATGGTGTACAGTACATTTTGTTGTTGAACTGAAGATGTCCAATTCATATGCAACTTTGCTTGTTTTGTGTTAATCATCAGTGTATTACTGTCACGTCTGCTCCCCCCCCCCCCCTTGTCCTCGAGGGCTCCAGGCTGCCCTGCATCACGCACTCCTTCTATCCATTACGCACACCTGTCTTCCCTCGTCACGAGCATCAGCGATATTGGACTCACCTGGACTCACTCATCACCTGTTATTACCTTCCCTATATTTGTCAGTTCCCCAGCTCTGTTCCCCGCTTCTGCATTGATTGTCTTTTGTTTGTGTTACCTGTTTGCTGATGCTCTTCCTGTCTCGTTCTATGTCCGTTATATAGTAAATGTTTTACTCTCCGTACCTGCTTCGTCTCTCCAGCGTCAATTCCATGTGACAGAATGCAGAAGCCATCACACGAAGCATTGGGTTGTACTGGCGTTCCAGTTGGTATGGTGGCATCGGCTCTGGGTTGCCACCTATGGAACCGGGGGTGCCTAGCCAGCTCATCGGGCTTCACGCCCTAGCTGGCTTGAGAGGTTTCCTTGCCTCGGTTGGCTCGGCGGCTTCCCATTCCACGTCACATTCCACCGGATCTTCGAGCTCCCTCTCTGCAGCGGGATCGACAGGTGTCTTCAGGCTTCCATGCCATCAGCCCGGCTCGCCAGCCTCTCACACTCCTGCCGGTTCGTTGGGCTTCCACGCCCCAACCGGCTTGCCCAGGGCCCATGTCTCGGCTGGTTCGCCCAGGTGGGACGCCGGGTGGCGCCCCTAGAGGGGGGGGGTACTGTCACGTCTGCTCCCACACTCTCCCCCTCCTGGCGCTTGAGGGCGCCGTGGGGAGCGTGTTTGTGGGTGTTTGTTTCCGTGTGAGTGTTTGGGCCACACGGTACTGTTTCGGTTTTGTAAATTCACGTTGTCATTTATTGTTTAGTGTTCTGAGTTTTAATTAAACATCATCATGAACACTTACCACTCTGCGCTTTGGTCCTCCTCTCTTTCTCCCGACGAAAGAACGTCACAGCCATATTCCTTGAGTAATTCGTGGGTGATTGTCTATGTGTTAGTTGCCTGTGTCTTCACTTTTCATATACAGCTTCACGTTCACGTTCACGTTGTTGTTTTGTACGTTTGTTTGAGTGTGCTTCGTTTCATTAAATAACGAACGTGACAGGGGGAAACATTATGAATGTATGTAAACACATTGAATCCTAGCTCTGGACAGATGGGGATAACTCTTTATAATACCGATTACCATTAATAAAAGATGTGCATTTGTAAGTGATTATAAAGCATTTATAAGCATTAATAATGGATGTTCTGAAAGGTATCTAAAGTGTTACAGAGACGGGAAAGGTGAGTGAATAGATTAACAGTGAAAGAGGTTCATAAATCAGTTATGTAACAGTTATGTAATACAGCTGTGGAACTGTGTTGGAATAACTGAACAGTGGTGGAATAATCACGAAACAATGTTGGCTGTTCCTCCCCTACTGTATTTGCCGCTAATGTTAATTGGAATTATAAGTATATTGCAAAGATCTGCGGCAATCTGGGATTTAAACAACAAAGTGTGCGAATCCCAGATTTCCCCTTTAAGGCTTTAGGACAGGGATGAGGAAGATGAAGAGAGGCCATCCGTTTATTGACACTCCATTCCCTCCTCCCATGTGTGTTGTGTATCACTGGGCGACTTGATATGCCAAGATTAGTGTTGTGACACCAATGCTATGTCCCCGAAAATGAACTGTCAGCCCAGCCAGGTTTAAGCAGACAGCACCATCCTCATCACTCCGGCCAACTAGTGAGGCCACACAACACTCCTACACACCCACATACACTCGCATCCGTACAGACACAAATAGACACATGCCTGCAATTACACACACAAACAAAAAGAAGAAGAAATTGTATTATGAAGTCAAGATAATAATAAAAAATACTACTTTAAAAGAAATGATGGGTGGAGAGACAAATTCAACTCCATCTTTCATCGAATCAGATGGCTTATTCATTACAAAACCATTTGACGGTCACCAATTATGCTAATGATTGCTTCATTGGCAAAGTGGCCAATTTAGGCAGGGAATGCCAACAACGAACAGTGCATCATACATGCATAAAAAACTATAATGAAAGAAAAGCATTGTACGTTTGAATTTTGTAAAGGTAGTGTGGGATAGGTGGATAATGTTTTGTTATCAATCAATAATGACATACCTCCTGGCATTGACACCTTAGATGGAAAGCTACTGAGGATGTTAGCTGACTCTATAGCCACTCCTATCTGTCATATCTTTAATCTGAGCCTAGAGGGAAGTCTTTGTCCTCAGGCCTGGAGGGAAGCCAAAGTCATTCCGCTACCCAACAATGTTAAAGTGGCCTTTCCAGGTTCTATCAGCAGACCCATCAGCTTGCTGCCAGCTCATAGCAAACTGTTGGAAAGAAATGGTGTTTGATGAAATTCAATGCTATTTCTCTGTAAACAAATTAACAACTGCCTTTCAGCATTCTTATAGATAAGGGCACTCAACATGTACTGCACTGACACAAATTACTTGATGATTGATTGAATAAAATTGGTAATAAGAAGATTGCGGGAGTTGTACTGTTAGTGGCATGGTCCCTCCTGGCACCAGAGGGCGGCAGAGACAGCTCTAGAGACTTTTATCTGACTCAAGTGTTTCTTATTATTATATGACTGTGTCCCGGTTAAAAGAGGTGTGTCCTTTGCAGAAGCTTGAATTGTTTACCGTGTGCGTTCGTTTCCTGGGTGAGTTTTCGAGACTTAGTGTTTGTTGTTTTTTTCAAGTGTACTGTGATCCTGCGGCTACCGTTTCTCAGTAAAGAATTCTCTTTATCCCTAACCACTGATTCCTCATCTGGTCTCTTCTCTGCACCTGGGTCCAACCTTACCAAATCACAGTTAGATTTCAATGCAGCCTTTGCAGTGTTTAATTTGGGTGGGGTTATCCAGGGGGCCCTGAGGCACCGGAACAAATGGAGAAAAAAAGTGTCAAACACAGCGTAGCAGCGTGCCACAGTTGACAGTGCATGTCAGAACAAAAATCAAGCCATGGGGTCAAAGGAATTGTCCGTAGAGTGGGAGGCCCCGGTGCACAAGAAAATCTAATGGCATGATTGGGACTGTGAAGAGACACACAGGACATTTTTATACATTCTGCACTGTATTTTGCATTGTATTATGTATGTGATACATGGTTGTGATACGACTGTGATATATGGTTATAATGCCTAGCTACATTAAGATCAATGCATTAGCTGTGGGCCGCTCTGGATGGGAGCGTCTGCTGAATGGCTAAATTGTAATACATACAGTGCCAGTCAAAGGTTTTCTCACGTCCTGACCTTAGTTCCTTTGTTATGTTTTTTGTTTAGGTTGGTCAGGGCGTGAGTTGGGGTGGGCATTCTATGTGTTGTTCTAGTTTTGGTTTTCTATGTGTTTGGCCTGGTATGGTTCTCAATCAGAGGAAGCTGTCAATCGTTGTCTCTGATTGAGAACCATATTTAGGTAGCCTGTTTTTCCCACTTGATTTGTGGGTAGTTGTTTTCTATTTAGTGTATGTCACCTTACAGAACTGTTTCGCTACATTCGCCATTGTTATTTTGTTTAGTGTACTCGATTTAATAAATATGAACATGGACACGTACCACGCTGCATATTGGTCCGATCTCTCCTACTAGTCCTCAGACCAGGACGACGGACGTTACAGGTTTGGACACACCTACACTTCAAGTTTTTTTAAATTTTTTATTTTATTTATAATATTTTTAAAGGGGTTTTCTTTGTGTTTTTGCTATTTTCTACATTGTAGGATAATAGAGAAGACATCAAAACTATGAAATAACACACATGGAATATTGTAGTAACGAAAAAAGTGTTTAACAAATCAAAATCCATATTATATTTGAGATTCTTCAAAGTAGACACCCTTTGCTTTGATGACAGCTTTGCATACTCTTGGCATTCTCTCAACCAGCTTCATGAGGTAGTCACTTGGAATGCATTTCAATTAACAGTTGTGCCTTGTTAAAAATGTATTTGTGAAATGTATTTCCTTGTTAATGCGTTTGAGCAAGTCCATATTATGGCAAGAACAGCTCAAATAAGCAAAGAGAAACAACAGTCCATTACTTTAAGACATGAAGGTCAGTCAATACGGAACATTTCAAGAACTTTGAAAGTTTCTTCAAGTGCAGTCGCAAAAACCATCAAGCGCTATGATGAAACTGGCTCTAATGAGGACCACCACAATAAAAGGAAGACCCAGAGTTACCTCTGCTGCAGAGGATAAGTTCATTAGAATTAACTGCACCTCAGATTGCAGCCCAAATAAACACTTCATAGAGTTTAAGTAACAGAGACATGTCAACATCAACTGTTCAGAGGAGACTGTGTGAATTGGGCCTTCATGGTTGAATTGCTGCAAAGAAACCACTACTAAAGGAGACCAGTAAGAAGAAGAGACTTGCTTGGGCCAAGAAACACGAGCAAAATACGAGCAATTAGACCGGTGGAAATCTGTCCTTTGATCTGATGAGTCCAAATTTGCGATTTTCACCATGGCTTTCGGAGAAGCAGAGTAGGTAAACAGATGATGTCCACATGTGTGGTTCCCACCGTGAAGCATGGAGGAGGAGGTGTGATGGTGTGGGGTACTTTGTGGTGACACTGTCAGTGAATTCTTTAGAATGCAAGGCATTCTTAACTTGTTATGGCTGCAATCCCATTAACCTGTTGCTTCTACTCGGGACGCTTGCGTCCCAACTAGAGCTCTGGAAATGCAAATGCGCTACGCTAAATGCTAATAGTATTAGTTAAAACTCAAAAGTTCATTAAAATACACATGCAGGGTATCGAATTAAAGCTACACTCATTGTGAATCCAGGCAACAAGTCAGATTTTTAAAATGCTTTTCGGCGAAAGCATGAGAAGCTATTATCTGATAGCATGCAACACCCCAAAAGACCCACAGGGGACGTAAACAAAATAATTAGCATTTCGGCGTTACACAAACCGCACAATAAAATAGAAAACATTCATTACCTTTCACCATCTTCTTTGTTGGCACTCCTAGATGTCCCATAAACACTATTTGGGTCTTTATTTCGATTAAATCGGTCCATATAAAGCCTAGATATCGTTATATGTAGACTGTGTGATAAACGAAAAAAACATCGTTTCAAAACGTAACGTCATTTTTTAAAATTCAAAAAGTCGACGATAAACTTTCACAAAACACTTCGAAATACGTTTGTAATGCAACTTTAGGTATTAGTAAACGTTAATAAGCGATAAAATTCATCAGGAGGCGATGTAAAGATCATTAGCTGTCCGTCTGGAAAAATGTCCGGCTAGAAACTCAACGAAAATATCCGGTCCTAGACCGGATTAGATACGGTGTCCTGTATGTGTTTGACCAAGAAAAAACTCGAAGGGAAATGACAAGACTCTAGACACCCTGTGGAACCTCAGTCAATTAATTGTGGTTCACGTTTATCAATGGGTTCAAGTAGCGCATGGATATATTTTCCCCATTTTCAGTGATCAGTTTTTCCTGTGCTTTTCGATGTAAATGCCGTTCTGGTAAAGCCACAGCAGTGATTTAACCAGTTTTTTAAACGTCTGAGTGTTTTCTATCCACACAGACTAAGCAAATGCATATACTATATTCCTGGCATGAGTAGCAGGGCGCTGAAATGTTGCGCGATTTTTAACAGAATGTTCAAAAAAGTAGAGGGTCGACTGAAGAGGTTAACGGGATAATTGTCATCAACAACCGCTAAATTGCATTGCGCTACATTCAATGAATATTACAAAAAATATGTATATTTATGAAATCACAAGTGCAATATAGGAAAACACAGCTTAGCCTTTTGTTCATCCACCTGTCATGTCAGATTTTGAAAATGTGCTTTACAGCGAAAGCAATCCAAGCGTTTGTGTAAGTTTATCGATCGCTCAACAAACATTAATTACACTTAGCATCAAGTAGCTTGGTCACGAAAATCAGAAAAGCAATCAAATTAATCGTTTACCTTTGATGATCTTTGGATGTTTTCACTCACGAGACTCCCAGTTACACAATAAATGTTCCTTTTGTTCCATAAAGATTATTTTTATATCCAAAATACCTCCGTTTGTTTGGCGCGTTATGTTCAGAAATCCACAGGAAAGAGCGGTCATGACAACGCAGACAAATTCCAAATAGTTTCCGTAATGTCCACAGAAACATGTCAAACGTTTTTTATAATCAATCCTCAGGTTGTATTTAAAATATATAATCGATAATATATCAACCACAAATGTCTATCAGTAGGAGAGGGAAAAGCAATGGCTGTCCAAACTCTGTTGCGCGAGCAAAACTCATGCGACCACTTGACGCAATGTTATCTTTCTGGCTCATTTTTCAAAATAAAAGCCTGAAACTATGTCTGAAGACTGACACCTTGAGGAAGCAATAAGAAAAGGAATCTGGTTGATATCCCTTTAAATGGAGCAAAGGGAGGCTAGGGAACATGGAGTTTTCAAAATAGAAGCCACTTCCTGGTTTTATTTTCCTCAGGGTTTCGCCTGCAATATCAGTTATGTTATACTCACAGACAATATTTTGACAGTTTTGGAAACTTTATAGTTTTCTATCCAATACTAATAATAATATGCATATATTAGCAACTGAGACTGAGGAGCTGGCCATTTACAATGGGCACCTTTTCATCCAAGCTACTCAATTCTGCCCCTGCAGCCATAAGAAGTTAACAAGCATGGCTACCACAGCATTCTGCAGTGATACGCCATCTTAACTGGTTTGTGCTTAGTGGGACTGTCTTTTATTTTTCAACAGGACAATGACCCAACACACCTCCAGGCTGTGTAAGGGCTATTTGACCAAGAAGGAGATTAAGAGTGCTGCATCAGATGACCTGTTCTCTACAATCACCTAACCTCAACCCAATTGAAATGGTTTGGGCTGAGTTAGATCGCAGAGTGAAGAAAAAGCAGCCAACAAGTGCTCAGCATATGTGTGAACTCCTTCAAGATTATTGGAAAAGCATTCCACATGAAGCTGGTTGAGAGAAGGCCACGAGTGTGCAACGCTATCATCAAGGTAAAGGGTGGCTACTTTGAAGAATCTAAAATATATTTTGATTTGTTTAACATTTTTTGGGTTACTAAATGACTCCATATGTGTTATTTCATAGTTTTGATGTCTTCACTTTTATTCTACAATGTAGAAAATAGTACAATGTAGAAAAACCCTTGCATGAGTAGGTGTGTCCAAACTTTTAACTGGTACTGTATGTAGTGTTATGTACAGTATGTATATTTATGTATATTATGTATTTTAATTGTTGTGTTGTTTCCTTTTTGGTCCCCAGGAAGAAAAGGCCACTCCCTCGGCAGAAAGGTCATTGGGGATCCTAATAAATACTAAATATACTTTTCCTTAACAGAGCCATTATTTTAAAAGCATGGGAACTGGTTAGAAACTTTATTTTACGTTCCGGGCATTTGTTTCAGTCCCACAAAAATGCAACAAAGCGCCTATGCCAAGCCCTCCCTCAGACTCTCCCCCTCTGAAGCATAAGTGTGATTCAGAAATTAGGGAGATAATTTTAATTACAGAAGAAGGAATCAACTTTTTCAATGCTATTTAAAAATAATATACTTATGACATTTGACATTGGATTTATTAACTACAGAAAGGTAAGACATGTTTTTAATTCTGGTGTCTCTCTGCACAGTCAAACATGTTCAGCCAACTCTCGGAAGTACAAAGACATTCAAAGTTACTCCATGAAAGCCATTCCTCCCAAGATTTAATTCTGTGGGCATAGCTACTGTAATTGAGGTAATACATGTCATAACGAGATGGCCAGTTCTTTAAGCCAAGCCCCTTCCTCCACCCTCTCTCGCTCTCTCCCCACCCACAAAATTTCAGTCGCATCTCACTCCTTACACTTGTCTGTCCATCGTGCATGTAAACAACTATAGCTTGACCGCTCCATAACAAGCTGCTCTATCCACACAGATTCCAGCCTTTTAACAGTAGATACACAATATCAATATTTTAGTCTAGCTGCAAGCAGCCATGGCAGGGTTCAAGCTGTAGCCCCACAGTGCCACCATCAGGCCAAATTGACACATCGTCCTAAAATGAGCGACTTCTGTACTTATCACACTTGCCAAATATCAGAACTCAAAATCAAACAGATCATGCTGTATGCTTTTGATGTATTTTGGACAATTTGTTATGATTGGCCTACTTCAAACTTATTTTCCAGGACCGCTGACCCAATCGACACCAACTTTGGTAAATAGCCACAGACATCCCAATATTTTCCAAGACTATGTTGTTGCTAGCAATATAGAAGAAAAAAAGACTATGTTAGCCTCCCAGGCCCTGTTGTCATAGATTAATAATATTACATTGTATAGTAACTGGCCACCGACCCCCTGCATTACCTCCGCGGACCCTCAGTTTGGAAACCACCAATCTAGTAGATTTGTTCTAAAGCACAGCTAAGCTAGTGCAATAGTATCCCTATAACAAACATGTTAAAATGATCCGATGTACATTTTTTCTGCTTAAGTGACATAATAAAAAGCTTATATTGTCACACCTTGATCTGTTTCACCTGTCTTTGTGCTTGTCTCCCCCCCTCCAGGGATTGCCCATCTTCCCCATTATCCTCTGTGTATTTATACCTGTGTTCTCTGTTTGTCTGTTGCCAGTTCATTTTGTTTGTGAAACCTACCAGCTTTTGTTTCCCTGCTCCTGCCTGTTTCTTGCTCATGTCTTCTAGTCTTTCCTGGTTTTGACCGTTCTGCCTGCCAGGACCATGAGCCTGCCTGCCGTTTTGTACCTTACTGGATTATTGACCCCTGTCTGCCCTGACCCTGAGACTGCCTGCTGTTCTGGACCCTTTGCATCCTCTCTGCATCCTCTCTGGATTATTGACCCCTGTCTATGACCCTGACCCCTGTCTGCCCTGACCCCTGTCTGCCCTGACCCTGAGACTGCCTGCTGTTCTGGACCCTTTGCATCCTCTCTGGATTATTGACCCCTGTCTGCCCTGACCCTGAGACTGCCTGCTGTTCTGGACCCTTTGCATCCTCTCTGGATTATTGACCCCTGTCTGCCTTCAACCTTTTGTTTGCCTGCCCCTGTTTAAGAAATACATTTTTGTTCCTTCGACACTGTCTGCATCTGGGTCATACCTGAAACGTGATATATATGTAAGCATTTTTACATGTTCATGATGCTGTTTTAGTCCTGGGCATAATAAATTAAACAATGTCCCCAGCTCTGAGCTCCCAATGTGAAACATGTGGACAATGTTTTGATCCCTATTGGGATGTTTGTAATAAATAAATAATAATAATAACTGTAAGTAGTTGCTTATTTGATGAAGACAAAAAAAAAATCTAAATTGTACAATATATGGCTAATTTGACTTTTCAGCTGGCCCATCTGCCTCCATGACAAGATTCATCCCAATGTACATCAACCTACAAATTGAAGTGGCTTACCATAACACACTCTCCATAACACTCTGTCTCTGTCCCCTCCCTCCCTCCCTCTCCTGAACACAAATCAAACCGTTTAAAATATACCTTTAAGCCTATTTTCACGCCTGTGGTGGGCGAAATGACATCACACACACCAGTGACTGGCTCCTTGGAACTGGGGAGTGGCTTCTAAAACTCATCAACCCAGGGGTTAATCTGCATCAGTAGTTTTGTTACACATCGTAACCTCAGACAATGCAAACACGACGCCTATAACGTAACCCGCCTGTTAGCACAAACTGTACAGTATGTACCCAAACATTTTAAAGTATTTTAATGTAACGGACATTACACAAACAAGTGGTGCTGATCTACGTGCACTGCAGCATAGCCTTCTTATCAGTGGCCCTTGCCCGTGGCCTATGGTCAGAAGTGTAACACAGTAAGTTCTATTTCTGAATGACTGAGAATGGCACAAATTGTGATGCAACACAGATCTGAATCAAGCCATGTGTCTGTAGGGCATGTAAAGCTCTTAGACCTTTGGAACCGGAGCTGGAGAACCCCGTGCCTTGGCAGGCAACCCCGTCTCGCTGATGGGATGGGGTTAGGGCCTCTTTCCAGGCTGATAGGTAAGAACCACACTGCATTGTGGGTACATGCGTGTCTTCCATGTCTGGACAAGACAGATAAGGCAAGGGAGAGCTGGCGCAGGATCATTGGGGGCAAACCTCTTCTATCACCCCCCCTATCATTTTCTCTCTTTACTTCTCCTTCCATCTCTCCATTTCCTATTAGGTCTTTTGACCTGCATTTCTCTCTTTTGTTCGTTGTCCTCCGCTGCCCTTCTTCTGTACTCCCTCCCTCACCAGTGTTTTTTTTTTATCTCTTTCTGTGGTCTCTTGTGACAGACTGTTAATATAAATGTGAAAGTCTGTACACCTCGTGCAGAGTCTGTGATGGGGGGTGAATTATTCTTGTGCAGTGGTTTAGTGTCACTGATTCTTTTGACAAATCCTGATTTTGCAGAGGTGGCACTGATAATGGTCAGCATCGAAAACATTGGAATGGTAGGTGGCTGCGGGACGGGCTTTGGCAGAGACTTTTAGAGTGGGTGGTAAGCCTACTGTTCTGCTACCGCTGTTCCGTACAGATTTGAAAATCTCAGCCCTGAAAGCCAAATTGAGTAGCTGGACAGTGCACGTGAGATTTGATTCTGGGTTCTAAGTTTGTTCGTTCTGGTACCACTTTTCCTCCCGTATCATTTCGCTCTATTTTCCTCCCTCTTTGACTTGGATCTCTCTCTCCCTCCATCTCTCTCAAGAGCTTGGCTCCCAGGATGATAGGCTAAGAATGAATGGAAATGAGGAAGTGTCTCAGTTACAGGATTAGAGGGAAAGGCTGCCCATGTAGAGAGGGAGCAAGAGAGGGGGGGATACCATGATCACACATCATTTTACTTTCTGATTCCACAAGTCAAAGCAGGAGACAACTACTGACATTACCTGCATTGATTTATGAGGGCTATAATCAACAAAGTTGTTATACACATCACATCAGTAACTTCCAAACATAACATATCATCCTCCATCATCTATGTAGCTTGCTATAATAGGCAGGTGCAACATTTACAATTTCTTTCACAATATTTCTAGAATGTAAGTATATTCAAGGAGAAATCCAGTACTAAGAGCAGTCCTATTGAATTGCCTGCATTGCGCTGATTGGCTCACCACTTAACAGAAGAAGAAAAAAATAACACTGTCCTAATTTCTACCGTTTCGGGCTCCACAGTAGCAGATGCATTGTAGGCACTGGGAATTTTACCCATGATACCCAATGGCAATCTACACGTTCACTTGTGAAAAGTGTCTGAATGTAGTGACAGAGGGGGAGAGAGGGTAGGAGAGAGAAAGAGAGAAAGACATTTGGGGGAGAAGGGGTGAAAGAGTGAGATCCCTGTAATTCTATCAGATGACTGTGTTAGCAGTTATGGCCCAGAGAAATGATGTAAAATTGCTGCTATACATGAACCCAGATGAAATATGACCTTCACACGTAATAGTGTAACAACACAGAGTACAGGCGCAGACATTACCATGTAGAATAGCCGCACGTGGCTCGCTGGTGCAGAAATTACTTGTCTCATGGCAATGCCAGCACATAATTAATCCTGGGACTTGACTCCATCCCATGCTCATACATTTATGTGCCGTGATAATTCATCTGGAAGTTTAATTGCTTTTTTCCCATCCCACACCCCCCTGCTATCAATCCATTACATCCCAAGGGGGGAAGCTGAAACACAAACATGCAAATAAATACAGATGCGAGAAAGTGAGAAGGAAGAGAGATGGTTTGTGTATGGGTGTCCCCCATATAGGAAAAAATATGTATTGGAATGTATAAAAAAATACATTTTTACATTTCTTTGTGTATTTGCTGAATACATTTAACCAATATATTGGCATATATTTCTATTGGATAAATGTATTCAGCAAATACACAAAGAAAAAATATATATGTGCATATATGTGACTCGTTTAAGGAAACTAGGCGTATGCAATTCTCGCCTCAGAAGGAAAGTGAATAAAATAATGTATTTTAAACGTTTTTGGGCAGTTATGCCTTCTGGAACGTCTGAACTTTCATGTGCCTTAATAACAAACCTGTATGCCATCTGTAAATATGAATATAATTTATTTATTACGAGCCTAGTTGGTTTAGCCACACAAAAAAAAACGACAGTAACCATCCCGCTAGCCATGATTGACTGAGATAACAGATGGTCTAGACAGTTCTGATTGGTCTGCCATGTAGCACGCTTATGTCTATAACATGAGCTGGTCAGAATGTGTAGGTGTCCTCAAGGTGTAAGTTAAAGATTCACTGTCACGGTATTTAAGTTGTGTTTTGTACACAAAGCTACAAAATGTGTTTTTAATTAAGGATGTCATTGTAAAACATAAATCTAAATTGTGTTCCCATATGGTTGATGTTTGAAATACTGACATTTTAATCAGTTTTACAATTTGGAGATTTCATCAAGGTAAAACCATTTTACCACAGGTTAAAAAAAAATCTACCTAGGTCTGTCTGCACAGTATGGTTGTTATGACATCACAATGCTACCTGCATCACTGATAGTCTACCTACAAAACATTGTAGTTTATTTTGAATGGATTTCTATTGGAAACTTTTATGGGAACTTTTGGAGAAAACAAACTCAAAATTTGACAATTTATATATTACAAAGGTAATATAGGTGGCATCCATCGGCAGTGTTTGTGAACTGGGAAATGTTATGGGAAAAACTAGTAAAGATGTTCAGATTACATGATTATTGGAGTTGTAATCTCTTTCTTTGTTTTGCATTGTAGCCAACATTTTAGTTTGACAAATATCCCACAGTGCAAACAAGCTATTTGAGACTCCATGAGACCCCATTATTATAAACTCAGTTAAAAAAAGAAACGTCCTCTCACTGTCAACTGCGTTTATTTTCAGCAAACTTAACATGTGTAAATATTTGTATGAACATAACAAGATTCAACAACTGAGACAACTTAACAAGTTCCACAGACATATGACTAACAGAAAATGAATCATGTGTCCCTGAACAAAGGGTGGGTCAAAATCAAAAGTAACAGTCAGTATCTGGTGTGGCCACCAGCTGCATTAGGTACTGCAGTGCATCTCCTCCTCATGGACTGCACCAGATTTGCCGGTTCTTGCTGTGAGATGTTACCCCACTCTTCCACCAAGGCACCTGCACATTCCCAGACATTTCTGGGGGGAATGGCCCTAGCCCTCCGATCCAACAGGTCCCAGATGTGCTCAATGGGATTGAGATCCAGGCTCTTCGCTGGCCATGGCAGAACACTGACATTCCTGTCTTGCAGGATATCATGCACAGAACGAGCAGTATGGCTGATGGCATGGTCATGCTGGAGGGTCATGTTAGGATGAGCCTGCAGGAAGGGTCCCACATGAGGGAGGAGGATGTCTTCCCTGTAACATACAGCATTGAGATTTCCTGCAATGACAACAAGCTCAGTCCGATGATGCTGTGACACACCGCCCAGACCAGGACGGACCATCCACCTCCAAATTGATCCCGCTCCAGAGTACAGGCCTCGGTGTAACGCTCATTTCTTCAACGATAAATACGAATCCGACCATCAACCCTGGTGAGACAAAACCGTGACTCGTCAGAGAAGAGCACTTTTTGACAGTCCTGTCTGGTCCAGCGACGGTGGGTTTGTGCCCATAGGTGACGTTGTTCCCGGTGATGTCTGGCGAGGACCTACCTTACAACAGGCCTACAAGCCCTCAGTCTAGCCACTCTCAGCTTATTGCGGACAGTCTGAGCACTGATGGAGGGATTGTGCGTTCCTGGTGTAACTCGGTCAGTTGTTGTTGCCATCCTGTCCCTGTGCTTCAGGTGTACTGTTTGGATGTACCGATCCTGTGCAGGTGTTGTTACACGTGGTCTGCCACTGCGAGGATGATCAGCTCTCCGTCCTGTCTCCCCGTAGTGCTGTCTTAGGCGTCTCACAGTACAGACATTGCAATTTATTGCCCTGGCCACATCTGCAGTCCTCATGCCTCCTTGCAGCATGCCTAAAGCACGTTAACACAGATGAGCAGGAACCCTGGGCATCTTTCTTTTGGGGTTTTTCAGAGTCAGTAGAAAGGCCTCTTTAGTGTCCTAAGTTTTCATAACTGTGACCTTAATTGCCTACCGTCTGTAAGCTGTTAGTGTCTTAACGACCGTTCCACAGGTGCATGTTCAATAATTCTTTATTGTTCATTGAACAAGCATAGGAAACAGTGTTTAAACCTTTTACAATGTAGATCTGTGAAGTTATTTGGATTTTTACTAATTATCTTTGAAAGACAGGGTCCTGAAAAAGGGGCATTTCTTTTTGCTGAGTTTAGTTATCAATGGTTTCCATGAGAGTATTTTTGGTTCTTATGAAGTCTATGGAGTTGAAGCTCTGTTCTATCCCAGATGGTTCTGCCCACAGAGATCCTATACTAGCTAGTGTTAGTGTTCTAGTTCCTAATTCCACGGTTTTGCCTACCTGCAACAATTAGAACGTACCTGCAAAGTTGATTGCAATTCTGTAATTTGACAACTAATAATTTGAGAATAATTTCTGTACAGTTTAATAAGAGCTGTTTTGCAAGCCGTTGATGTTTAAACAACGGTTTTCAAGGCTTCCTGGTGTCCTGATACCTTGATCTGATCGAGTACCTCCAAAGTAAAAATGTGAACCTTTCTAAGTCAAAATATAATGTAACAATAAGTATACAGTGCAATGGGAAATTATTCAGAATCCTTCCTTTTTTCCACATTTTGTTATGTTACAGCCTTATTCTAAAATATATTACATTTAAAAAAATGTCCTCATCAATCTACACATAATGGCAAAGCAACAACAGGTTTAGAAATGTTTGCAAATGTATTAAAAATAAAAAAGTATTCCGACCGTTTCCTATGAGATTCAAATAATTAGCTCAGGTGATCCATTGATCATCCTTGAGATGTTTCTACAACTCTATTAGAGTCCACCTGTGGTAAATTCAATTGATTGGACATGATTTGGAAAAGCACACACCTGTCAATATAAGGTCCCGCAGTTGACAGTGCGTGTCAGAGCAAAAACCAAGGCATGAGGTCAAAGGAATTGTCCGTAAAGTTCCAAGAAAAAATTGAGCACAGAGTTGGTGAAAGGTACCAAAACAAATTCTGCAGCATTGAAGGTCCCCAAGAACAGTGGCCTCCATCATTCTAAAATGGAAAAGTTTGGAACCACCAGGATTCTTCATAGAGCTGGCCGCTCGGCCAAACTGAGGAATCATGGAAGAAGGGCCTTTTGTCAGGAAGGTGACCAAGAACCCGATGGTCACTCTGACAGAGCGCCAAAGTTCCTCTGTGAAGATGGGAGAATCTTCCAGAAGGACAACGTCCTTAAGCACATTCAAGACAACACAGGAGTGGCTTTGGGACAAGTCCCTGAATGTCCTTGAGTGGCCCAGCCAGAGGCCAGACTTGAACCCGATCGAACATCTTTGGAGAGAACTGAAAATAGCTGTGCAGCAACTACCCCCATCCAAGTTGACAGAGCTTGAGGATCTGCAGAGAAGAATGGGAGAAACTCCCCAAATACAGGTGTAACAAGCTTGTAGCTACATAACTCAAAGCTGTAATCACAGGACTCAAAAGACTCAAAGCTGTAAACACTGCCAAAGTTGCTTCAACAAAGTACTGAGAAAAAGGTCTGAATAGTTATGTAAATATGATATTTCATTTTTTTTGCAGAGATTTCTAAAAAGCTGTTTTTGCTTTGTCATTGTGGTATTGTGTGTAGATGGATAAACAATAATAAAATGATCAATTTTAGAATAAGGCTGTAATGTAGCAAAATGTGGAAAAAGTCAAGGAGTCTGAATACTTTCCGAATGCACTGTATAATAGGATTAATCATTCAGTTAATAAGTTTCATGGATCTATTTGAGTTCAATCCACTTAATATAATCGTTTTAATTCTATTATCTTTACTCAATGTATTTGAACACATCTAAACAACTTACTCGAGCTTATCTACTCATAAAAACAAGTGAAAATATCTACTCAATAATACTACCTGTAATTGTGTTGCCTACAGTATTTTGAGTAGATTCCACAAATCATTTTTTATAGTGTGTCTCCGGATTACATCTTCAAACTTCAACCATGGTATCCGTGACAGAGGGAGTAGTGTCCATCCATGTATAGTCTAGCTAGTTACATTTTCAGACATTAAATGTTAAAGTTAAAGCACACTGTTAGCTAACTAGATAACGTTAGCTGGTTGGCTCGCTAGCTGACGTTACGTGTATGATCTGTGTGGTAAAAGTATTTGTTTCTCAGAGAAATTTGCATTGCTAGTTATAGCCTAATGTTATCTAGCTAGCTGACATTGAACCTGGTTGGTTAGCTACCTGCAGATTCATGCAGGGTAGTAATGATATGAGTTGGGATTATGGTTCATTGTTTAGCTAGCTAGCTATATGTATAAACAAGAGACTACACTACGCAAGTAACCATTTCACTACACCATCTTTATCCTCTGCATGTGACAAATAAACTTGAGCGTGTGTTTACCAGAGACAGTAATGTGAAGAACAAGACCTGCACCAAAGTCAAATTAGGATATAATGTTAGGCCAACGAAACAAACCATAAGCTAGTTTTTGTAATTGGCTCGCTATTAACTTGTAAATATTGATCTAGTTGTGAGTTCATTTTCCTGTAATAATGAAGACAAATGAGCTAAAGTGAATAAGTTGTCAGCTATATGATATGGTTATTATCTGACCTGGCTAGCCAGCTAACAAGCTATAAACTAACCAAAATCTTGTTTAGGGAGTTGCTTTTAGTTGCCTAGTGTGCCAGATTGACATATACTAAATTCATTTTTTAAACGGGTGGGTTTATTAGAGTTCAAATACAATAGTTATGCTATGTTGAACCACCAGGCTGCTGATGTCATGCAGCCTGTAGTTTTTGTGTTTATACTTTTTCATAACGACAATGACAAGTTTGATGACGGACGACAATAGAATGTTCATTTTGTCACTGATACAACTGTCGATAGACGTATTATAAACCAGTCTTTACATCTTGGTTGTTTAGTACATGTCCTCACATGTGAATCTTTAAAGAGATGGGTGGGGCTAAGGCTTAAGAGGGTGTGAACAATGCAGAATGGATGTAGACTAAGAAGAGCTCTCCAGTAGGTTTACCAAACGCTTCAATGGCCATTTTCTAAAAAGTGAGTTTACAAGTTTCAAAGCAGTACATTTAAACATTCTCCTATTTGTTTAAAATGCTACAGTGGTAAATATTAAAATAATAACTTCCAAATTAAACAAACACCCCCAACTCTGTGTAAAAAAAATATATATATATATATAAAAAACATCCCATGTGGCTGCACTTATCTCAACCCCTTTTCATGTGTCCCAACTTTTCTTTCTACGAAAAAGGTCATTTTGTCAGCAAGATGCATCAATTCTTTCAGGGTACAAAAGTGTAGACATAGAGTGTAGACCCAATAACCAAATGTCATTACACTTTTTGGTGTTTTGTCTCTTTCCATTCATTAAATGGGTCGAGTGCAGAGTGCACTGTTTGGATTCTGGAATTATTTTGGAGTGGACAAACATGTGCAGGTGATTTGTTTGACAATAAGATGAATACATCATGACTGGTTGTGTTAATGACATGCATTTCAGGTGACTAACTCATGAAGCTGGATTGTGCAAAGCTGCCATCACGGAAAAGGAAAAAAACAAATGTTCTGTTAATTAACTTCAAGGACTTAAGACACGGCATAGGACATCAACAGTGACAATGATTGGCTGCTACTTAAGGGAATAGTTTGACTGTCAAATCCGTGTATTGGTGTGTGGCCAGCAACTTTTACAGAGAGACCGCCCAAAATGTTCTGTGCCATTTGAGAGTTTGAAAATTAACTCCATGAACTAAGCACCCCAGCGCGTGTGACAAAATCAGTGGTACAATACCAAAGATATTGATCTGTAAGGTTGCAACACAAACTCTCCAGATTAGGTCAATTGTATGTATTAGTCAAATTTAACTGCTAATGCTAGTTATTGTTAAATATTCTGGGCCACATGACCAAAAGTATATGGACATCTGCTCGTCGAACATCTCATTCCAAAATCATGGGCATTAATATGGAGTTGGTCCCCCCATTGCTGCTGTAACAGCTTCCACTCTTCTGGGAAGGCTTTCCACTAGATGTTGGAACATTGCTGCGGGGGCTTCCATTCTGCCATGAGAACACTGATGTTGGTTGATTAGGTCTGGCTCGCATTTGGCATTCCAAATGGGGTTCGATGGTGTGCTGTGCTGACGTTGTGCTGATGACGTTGCTTCTAGAGGCAGTTTGGAACTCGATAGTGAGTGTTGCAACCGAAGACAAACCATTTTCAGCACTTGGCGGTCCCATTCTATGAGCTTGTGAGGCCTACCACTTCGCAAAACATTTGATGAACTGACTTGTTGGAAAGGTGGCATCCTGTCACGCTGGTATAAAGGATTTGGAGACAGGCACAGGAATACACAATAGGGTTTTTTAATACACCCAAAACAAACACGTATACAAAAACACTGGGCTGTGTCCAAACAAAAGAGCGAGGGTAAACCTCGTTGAACAACATGGGATGATACCTGTAATACACAGTATATAAAGCACGCCGCTTAACAGCTGCACCAACGCAAAGGTACTCACACCACCAACGGACATGGGAACAATAACCGACAGAGGGAACAGAGGGCACATAAATAACATACTAATCAGGGGAAATGGGAACCAGGTGTGTGTAATCAGACCTAGACAGTCCCGGATTGATGATAATGAATCCCGTTCAGTGAAGCCTAGAAAGCCGATAACGTAGACCTCCGGAATTGGTGAACAGAATGAGCAGCAGTACCGAGGGGATCCGTGACACATCCTATGACGGTGCCACGTTGAAAGTCACTGAGCTCTTAAGTACGGTCATTCTACTACCTATGTTTGTCTATGGATAATGCATGGCTGTGTGCTCGATTTTCTCCACCTGTCAGCAATGGGTGTTTCATTCATTTGAAGGGGTGTCCATATACCTTTCTATATATATTTTAGCTACTTAGCAACATGTTGCTTGCTAGCTAGCTAGCCTATAGTGAGGGTTGGGTTTCTCTTAGCTAAAAAGCTAGAACTAACTAGAAGATAATTGTTAACAAAAATGTATATATTTTCCCCATCTTGAATGTGGATCCATCTGGTCTGGAGCCTCAGCTGCCTATAGACAGTCAACAGCCAATGTATGTTAGTCGTTTTTATCATGTAGTTAAATGGGCTAGCTAGCTAGCTTGTCAAGAAATGTGTTGATTGGTAACTAGCTAGCTAGCTTTATAATGAGGGTTGGGTTTGTCTTACGGCAAGGTAGAACTGTCTGGCTAGCTAAAATTATCATATTTTTCCCCTCCTGCAATGTATCCTTCAGCTGTCTATGGACAGACCCCAGCCAATTTAAAAATTAGTCTTGTCGTGACTTGACTTTAACATGAATCTGAAGACGGTTATTTATCTAATTAACTAACTATGTTTAATTATTACCCAATTTAAATGAATCATGTAACAACTATCTCAATAGGGCTCCTGAGTGGCGCAGCGGTCTAAGGAACTGTATCTCAATGCCAGTGGCGTCACTAGAGACCCTGTATCACAACCGGCCGTGATTGGGAGTCCCATAGGGCAGCGCACAATTGGCCCAGCTTCGTCCGGGTTAGGGTTTGGCCGGGGTAAGCCATCATTGTAAATTTGAATTTGTTCTTAACTGACTTGCCTAGTTAAATAAAATCCTTATTTTAATTTCAATCTGGGGCACCACGAGAGTGGTTCATTAAAGAGTTTCCATCTCCCAAATTAAACTCTAAAAAGGTCTTTACCTACAACATATATAAACAGTTAACCTATTAATCATAACCTCATATCCTATTATCATTCTGAACAGTCATTACCTACTTGCATCTGCAAAAACCCAAACCTTACTTATGATTCAGTTCTGCACAAATTGGTTTTATTATTTATTTACTAGCTAATTAAATGGGAACACAGGATAAACATACACTTTGCACCGGTTATTGACTGGAGAGTTAATACGCTGAAAACATGTCCCTAGCAGACTGACAACAACATGGCTGCTTGTTAAAGAAGAGAGGGTGAGGGGGAGAGAGAGAGTGAGGGACTGAGACACTTACAATTTGTACATTCAGAAACTATTCTCACCTACAGTAACCATATACTTTGCACACAAACCGCCACCTGCTTTGAGCAAGAAATAATTTATGTATTTACGTGAAATGCCTGGGTTCGCCTGGGATCTCTCGGTGAACCGGGCAGCCTTGGAAAGGGGTTTGGGCCTTTTCGTGGCATGCTCTGATTGTTCGAAATGGTTCCAACAACTCTTCTACTGTTGTCCTTTTTGTAATTGTCCAGTATCCAGTGACTTGTCGTGTAGTCCTGAACAGAACTACAGAGTTTATTTTCCTTCCATTCGCTCTTGAAGATGCTTCTTTGAAGATAGGCTAGCCAGCCGTATCGATGGTTTGAGCAGAGTAACATGATGGTCCTACTTAAATTCGCTTTCGAAGATACTTTACTTAGGACAGCTAATCAGCCGTACTAGTGATTGTCCGGGAGTTGAGTTTATTGTCTCAACCTCATGTTGAGGTTCAAACGTGCAGCTGCCGCTTCATGTTTTTCTGGTCTGGTGTGGTTTTTTTTCTCTTAACCCATAATTTATACATTTTGCTCGAAAGGTGCAGTTCCGGAAGGCTGACACTCTCTGACCTCACTTCGGGGCGGTGACTGCTCACTGTGCAAAGTTAGGTAAAACAAATATCTTATAGCTTCTCAAATCCCATCTCTCTCTTAACAAAAACACTTTCAATTTTTTTTTATTACATGCACAACGCAGAGTGTGGAAACTTCATATACAGTGGGGAGAACAAGTATTTGATACACTGCCGATTTTGCAGGTTTACCTACTTACAAAGCATGTAGAGGTCTGTAATTTGTATCATAGGTACACTTCAACTGTGAGAGACGGAATCTAAAATATCCAGAAAATCACATTGCAACAAAATTACGATTATTCATTCAAACTTTTCAAAATATACTACAGCATGCTATTGTGTATCATTGCTGACATTTGTAGTTTTATGCATTGAATTTAGTACCAAAATATAAACGCAACATGCAACAATTTCAAAGATTTTACTAAGTTATAGAAAATTAAATTCATTAGGCACTAATCTATAGATTTATAATGACTGGGAATACAGATATGTACCTCGTTTCAGGAAACGAGTCATATATTGCTCGTCACTACTTCACATGAGAGGCATTTAAACTTAAACATGTATTTTTTTATCAAAATACCCTCTGGACCATGTGCAATTCATGTTCCTTAATAACAAATGTGTATGCAATCTGTAAATACAAATAAAATTGTTAAATTACGTGCCTAGATGGATTAGGCACAGAAAAGGTCAGGAATGTTCCCGCTAGCCATGATTGGCTGAGATAATGTATGTCCTGGACATGCCAAGAGATGAGTTCGAATTGGTCTGCCATGTAGCAGGCTTCTGTCTATAACATGAGCTGCTCAGTATGTGTAAGCAATCCTTTCTAACCCATTTACTTTTCAAAGATAAAACTGCGAAAGTGGTGCTAATGCTCTCCACTTTCTGGTGGACTGAGTTTTAAAATCAGTGGAATGTCCAGTGGAAGCAGAATATGATAACTAAGGAGATGGAGAAGATTCTGCCGTTTGATTACAAATATGCGGAGGAAGTTGTACACCCACTGGGCAGCCAGTCTGGCCCACTGGGGAGCCGGCGCCCCCCAACTTGTCGGAGAGGAAGGAAACTGCCCAGGGATTTCACCATTATGCCAAGGGTGACATTAAAACATTACAGAGTGTATTGTCTGTGATAGGAGTAAACTGAGGACAGATCAACAACATTGTAGTGTCTCCACAATACTAACCTAATTGACAGAATGAAAATAAAAAATATTCAGAAACATGCATCCTGTTTGCAATAAGACACTAAAGCAGTGGTCACCAAACTTTTCTGAGTCAAGATCACTTTCTTAGTCAAAATGCAAGCCGAGATCTACCCCTCAGATTTTTTTTAAACATGACTTAAAAAACGTAAGCCTATGCAACAATAACCAATCAAAAACAGTTTTTGTAGCAATGATGTTTGTGCATTTAGGCTATAGGCCCAATACATTATCACCACATATTGGCTATGCTTAAATTGTCCTGACAATGTTGTTCTTCTCAAACCATTTAGAAATTCTATTTTGAAAAATGTGTTATATGATCACACTGGTAAGAGACGATTTGTTGTATTACATGTGAGACACAGCTGAGCATAATCATTATTTTTAATATATTTTTTTACTGGACTGATGGGCTACATCTGATGGTCAGTCTGAGGGGAGGCAGGGAACAGTGATGAAGATGCCTCTCACAGACTCACCATCCCACTGCCTTCCCTCCCTCCGCTGAGAAAAGGGGACATAGTCTTTCAGCTGATGGCGAAACTGAAGTCGCACTGCATTATTTCTGCTTCATGCACCAATTAATGGTGTTACTCCTATGACCAGAGAAAGTGAAATATTCCTCATTATTAAAAAAAGCCTCTAACAATAACATAATAATAACGCAAGGTTATCGGAACAATTTGCTATACACATTCATTGCAGCTGCAGTGCTATTAGTAGCATGAGTGGAAGTAGGGAGAAAGAACATTTCATGGCATTTTATGATCAACGTGTTCACAGTGCTGAATAACAACAAACATGACCTTACTCATAAAAACAGCAGCTCTTTGACGTATTCCTTGACTCTCTCTCTAGTCATGTTTTTAAACGCTTTGAAATCTCACAGTATCAACTTTGCTGTGCATTTGAGACTTCTTTTTACAGTCTATGGCTCGAGGAAACTTTGCAGACACGGTGATCTGAGCTATCTGATTGGCCAGCGGTAAGTCTATGGCAGTGGAGGCTGCTGAGGGGAGGACGGCTCATAACAATGGTTGGAGTCAATGGAATGCTATCAAACACTTTGCCTTCCCGGCGCTAGCGCTGCTGAATCAAGTGCACCTAACTCCAACAGCACGAAACTAAAAAAAAAAAAAATCGGAACACAAGGCTTTATGGTTGGGTGTTTTCCAGAAATGTTTGGTGATCAATTAGAAATGACTAGAAACGACCAGTTGATTGGGTTCGACAGGTTGGTGACCATTGCACTAAAGTAATACTGCAAAAAAAATGGCCAAATAAATGCTTGTCATTGGCAAGGACAACAGAGTTTTTCAGGATAAAAATAAACGGATTAGAGATAAGCACAGGCAAAATACTAGAGGAAAACCTATTTCAGTCAGCTTTCCAACAGACACTGGGAGACAAATTCACCTTTCAGCAGGACAATAACCTCAAACACAAGGCCAAATAGACACTGGAGTTGCTTAGCAAGATGACATTCAATGTTCATGAGTGACCTAGTTACAGTTTTGACTTAAAACATCTTGAAAATCTATGAGAGTTTGAAGAATTTGTTTTATAATAATGTGCAAATATTGTACATCCAGGTGTGCAAAGCTCTTAGAGATTTACCCAGAAAGACTCACAGCTGTAATCGCTGACAAATGTAACTCTAACATGTATTGACTCAAGGATGTGAATACTTAGATATTTCTGTATTTCATTTTCAAGAAATTTGCAAAAATGTCTAAAAACCTGTCTTCAATTTGGGATTATGGGGTATTGTCTGTAGATGGGTGAGTGAAAAAATATCAACTGAATACATTTTGAATTCACGCTGCAACACAACAACATTCGGAATAAGTCAAGGGGTATACTTTCTGAAGGCACTGTATATTCTTGCAGGGAATAGGGTGTAATAGGGCTTTGGTCAAGATGGCGCAAACAGACACGGCCGCCCTGTCTCTTGCCCCTAGACAACTTTATTTTGGTGTTATTTAGTCAGCACGTTTCTTGTATTATTACCGACAGCCAGAAATAACGTTTGGATATTAGATCGGCCATCTCTCACCAGAAATTCAAACAGAAATTTGACTTCCCTGGATCTTTTGATTGTACTTCCTGAGGCAGCAGTGGAGCCCACCGCTTCCTATTATATTACTCACTAATGTTCAGTCCCTGGACAATAAAGTAGACAAGCTCTATCCTTCCAGAGAGACATCAGCGATGGTAACATAATGTGTTTTACGGAATCATGGCTCTCTCCGGATATATTGTCCCCGTCAATTCAGCCAGCTGCGTTCTCCGTCTATCGTGCGGACAGGAAGAAAGAACTCTCCAGGAAAAAGAAAGGTTGAGGTTTTTTTTTCATAACAACTAATGGTGTGATTGTGGTAACGTACAGGAACTTAAGTCCTTTTGTTCTCCCGATTTGGAATACCATAAAATTCCGACCGCATTACCGCCAAAGATCATTTTCTTTGGTCACTGTCACTGCCTTGTATACACCCACCCACCGCGACAACTCTCAAGGGATTATACTGGACTATGTGTAGACAGGAAACCACATATCCTGAGGCCATATGTGACTCATTTCAGAGAACTAGGCAAATGTCGGACGTCACTACTTCACAGGAGAGGCTATTGAACATAAGCATTCATTTTTTTAATCTAAATACTTTTTTGGGCAGAAATGCCTTTCTGGAAAATGTGAACATTCATGTGCCTTAATAACAAACTTGTATTACATCCGTAAATATGAATACAATTGTTAAATTACGAGCCTAGTTGGTTTAGCAACGGAATAAGACAGGAACTAGCCATGATTGGCTGGGATAATGGGTGGGCTGGACATGCCAGGAGATGAGATTGGATTGGTCTGCCATGGAGCGAGCTTCTGTCTATAACGTGAGCATGCTCAGTAAGTGTTGATAGACCTTTCTACCTTTCTACCTTTTCTCAACAACATTGATGCCCTGAATTTAGCAGGTTCTATTGACAGATCAGTTGTGATTGGGCTGCTTTCTGAACACGCCACGGTCAGTGTGAACCGGAGTGACTTGACACAACACTGGCCAAACAAGATGTAGCTAATAACAAAACGTTAAATGTTAAATGGTTCCAGTCTGCCTTGAAGCGTTCATCCGTGTATACGGGGGTAAGAGTCTAGTTACATTTTCAGATAGGATACATTTCATCAGAAAGTTGTTTTCACTTCAAGTTAAAGTGTTTTGCTCACTATCTGGCATTACGTGCATGATCTGTGTAGTGATGTTATTTGCAGATTCATACTACAGATATGACTACGTTTGCATTGGCAGTAGTATGAGTTGGGATTATTCCGGTTCATTGTTTAGCTTGACTCCATTTCGCCAGATGATTACATGATCCATCAAGCTAGCCAGGTGTATCTGAGGGTTTTTACGGCCAGTTTCAACTGACCTGAGCCCTAGGACCATGCCCCAGGACTACCTGACATGATGACTCCTTGCTGTCCCCAGTCCACCTGACTGTGCTGCTGCTCCAGTTTCAACTCTTCTGCCTTCTTATTATTCGACCATGCTGGTCATTTATGAACATTTGAACATCTTGGCCATGTTCTGTTATAATCTCTACCCGGCACAGCCAGAAGAGGACTGGCCACCCCACATAGCCTGGTTCCTCTCTAGGTTTCTTCCTAGGTTTTGGCCTTTCTAGGGAGTTTTTCCTAGCCACCGTGCTTTTACACCTGCATTGCTTGCTGTTTGGGGTTTTAGGCTGGGTTTCTGTACAGCACTTTGAGATATCAGCTGATGTACGAAGGGCTATATAAATACATTTGATTTGATTTGATTTGATCTATTGTATTTCATAAACATGTGTACATGTCTAGACAATATTAATCCATCCACTTAGCTAGATGTGGCTGTGGGGTGGTTATATAATTTCCTTCACATGACCCATCAATTTAGACAAGTGTGTCGGGTAAGCGTCAATTAATAATGATAAAATATTTTATCTGTGCATTTTCTGTTTTTGATATTGCTACGCAAGTAACCATTTCACTGTACCATTGACACCTTCTGTATCATGTGTGTCACAACTTCGGCCGAATTCGGTCCCTCTCCTTGTTCAGGTGGTGTTCGGCGGTCGACGTCACCACGTCACCGGCCTTCTAGCCATCACTGATCCATTTTTCATTTTCCATTGGTTTTGTCTTGTCTTCCTTCACACCTGGTTCCAATCCCATCAATTACATGTTGTGTATTTAACCCACTGTTTCCCCTCATATCCTTGTCGGAGATTGTTTTATTGTATGTGATTGTGCATGTATTATGTTGGTGTGCGACGGGTTTTGTACCCAATTTTGTTATTTTATACATTTTGGTTTTTGGAGTTTAATCAGCATTTATTAAACAACTCAGTTTTTTACCAAGTTCGTTCTCCTGCACCTGACTTCCCTGCCACCAACACGCACCCATTACAATGTGCATGTGACAAATAAACACAGATTTTATTTTGATATTGTGTGTTTACCAGAGACGGTAATGTGAAGAACAACATGCCCCAAAATCAGATTAGGATATAGGCCAAGGACTAGATTAAGTGCATTTTTACCTGGAGTTTTTCCTTATTGTAGGCTACTACTTTTACCACTTCTAGTCTTGAAATCTTTGGTTGTTTACTACACTACTCTCTCTGTTTAGCACATGGCCTCACGTGAATCCTTAAAGAGATGGGTGGGGCTAAGGCTTAAGAGGGTGTGAACGATGCCGAATGGGTGTAGACAAAGAGGGGCTCTCCAGTAGCTGTACCAAAACACTCACAGATTATTTTCTCAAAAGTTGGGTGACAAGTTCATAAACTTTTAAAGCAGAATTACTTTCACATTGTTCCTCAACTGCAGTGTATTATATAACATTTTCTAGCTCTGAGTATTTTATCCATTTCAAAACACCATTTCAAATGTTGGTACTTAAGACCGAATTGCGGCGGTCTGTCACAGTTATTGTAGCTGGGGACTATAAAATAAATCTGATGAAAATCCTACCAAATTTATATTCACATAGCTCCTGTGCTACATGTGCAACACAGATCCTGGATCATTGCTAGTCTCCCTTCCGGGATAGCCACAAGGCCCTCCCCCGCCCTCAGCCTTCAACACCAAAGTGCCCTCCAAGCTCTTCACTAAGCTCAGGGCCCTGGGTCTGAACCCATCCCTGGACTTCCTGACAGGCCGACCCTAAGTGGTGAAGGTAGACAACAACACCTCTACCACGCTGATCCTCAACACAGGGGCCCCACAGGGGTGAGTGCTCAGCCCCCTCCTGTACTCCCTGTTAACCCATGACTGCATGGCCACAAATGTCTACAACTCAATCATCAAGTTTTCTGACAACACAACAGTGGTAGGCCTTACTATCAACAATGATGAGACAATCTACAGGGAGGAGGTGAGGGCCCTGGCGGAGTTATGCCAGGAAAATAACCTCCTCTTCAACGTCAACAAAACAAAGGAGCTGATTGTGGAATAAAGGAGACAGCAGAGAGAGTACACCCCCATCCACATCGACGTGGCCAAAGTGGAGAGGGTAAAAAGTTTCAAGTTCCTCAGCGTGTACATCACTGACAACATGAAATGGTTCCTTCACACAGACAGCGTGGTGAAGAAGGCACAACAGCTCCTCTTCAACCTCATACTGAAGAAATTCTCCTTGGCCTCTAAGACCCTCACAAACCTCTACAGATGCACCATTGAGAGCCTCCTGTTGGGCTGTATCAATGCCTGGTATGGCAATTGCACTGTCCGCAACCGCAGGACTCCCCAGCGAGGGTGATGAAGTCAGCCCAACACATCACAGGTGGTACACTGCCTGCTCTCCATGGACATCTACAGCACCCGGTGTCACAGGAAGGCCAAGAAGATCATCAAGGACCTCAGCCACCCGAGCCACTGCCTGTTCACCCCACTACCGTCTAGAAGCAGAGATAGTACAGATGCGTCGAAGCTGGGACCGAGAAACAGCTTCTATCTCCAGGACATCGGACTGTTAATTTAAACAGTCAACACTAGCAGGCCTCCGTCCTGTACGCTGCCCTGAACCTGAGTCACTGTTCTAGCCTGCCCTATGTACATAGAGTCACTGAACACTGGTCACTTTAATAATGTTTACATACTGTTTCATCCACTATATATGTATATACTGTATTCTAGTCATGGCTCATCCTATATAAAAAAATATTTAAAAATTCTGTGTATCATATATTGTTTATTTTTTATTGCTAGTTATTACGGCACTGTTGGAGCTAGAACACACAAGCATTTCGCTGCACCTGTGATAACATCTGCAAATCTGTGTACGCAACCAATAAACTTTGATTTGATCAAAAGTAATGTACTTTATCGGGAAAAATATCACCAAGATTGTTCAGTTAAAATCGGACAAAAAAAACACTCAAGTAATTGTATACTAACGTCCAGTTGGATATCCGGATATTCAATTAACCATGCCCATCCCTACATAATGCAATATCATTGGACATGCATTCTAAGCAGTATGTCTATGGATATTGGAACATAATTATTATAACCACAATCGCAATAAGAGTTATATATCTTTCGGAGAAATAGCCAAGGACTGGCAGAAAGAATGGCCCTCTCATGCAGGAGCCACTTACTAATCTCTGCCTTTACACACGAGGGTATAATCCTATTGATGTGCTGCCTCTGCACTCTTGCACAGAACCCTAATGTCCCAGTCATATGTGTCATGCAAAGTCTCGCAACAACACATATGTAACCAGAGATCCTATTAAATTACTATTCTAATTCCTAATTCTATGTAGGTAACAAACACCGCACACAAACACACACTGTACACACACACACACACACACTGAAGTGTGCACATTGCCAATGAGAGCGTACGCCAGAACAGACTGTGTAATCTGCAGTATGTGCACACGCTTACAGGCACAGAGCACACTCAGACATTCACAAAGGTTCCTCCACAGGAATCTAATTGTCTTGTCATGGTGGCCTATATATTTAGGGGCGGCAGGTAGCCTAGTGGTTAGAGCGTTGGGGCATTAACCGAACGGTTGCTAGATCAAATCCCTGAGACCTCAGCCACAGGTAACAATCTGTTGTTCTGCCCTCCTCACTCTTTGTCTCAACCTGAGATGGAGCAGACCTCTTGAGTGGTATTCATCAAACTCTAGCATCATCTTACAGCGACTCCAAAACAGGCCCGTCACACAAAGAACCCCTACCCCTTAGAGCAACTATTATCAAGACTGCTCGAGGCTCTGGGTCAGATGGAGAAGACATGAACATGTCCATGGTTCTGCAGAGTCGAGAGAAAACAGAGCGAAAGAGAGAGAAGGAAAACCCATTTTTGAATGCATGGCCTATAACTCAGAGACACACACAATCCCATTCACTTTTCCATGCAATCTGTCTCTCTCTCGCTCTCCGCTCACTCACACACATGCAAAATCACCCATTTATCTACCTGTGTTTAAAAATCCCATAAAAAAATATATTAATGCAAGCCCACAAACATGAAGTGCACATCATTCTTTCACACACACGTTATGTTCTTCTATCCTCGTGGGGACCTACATTTAATTTCCATTCAAAATCTTATTTTCTACAATGGGTTGGTAGAAATAAGCGTTGTGATTGGTTGAGATGCGTTCTAAGCCATGGTAAAAAAAAAAACAGCTTAGCACGGGTAAGCCTAGGATGCAAAAATGTATATATACTGTTCTATCTGAGAAATCCTGCGTATTCCACTGTCTCATCGCCCAGCCAGCCAATTCATTAACTTGATCACCACTGTAAAAAGCATGTAGCAAGCAATGGATAAGAGCCTTTCCAGCCAACATGGCAATGGAACATTTAGAACGAACGACTGGGTCGCGTCCATAGATACAGAACAAAAAGACTTACATTTACATTTACATTTAAGTCATTTAGCAGACGCTCCGCGACAGGGTCGAATCTCTGTCAACCTAACCAATATAATGAATGGGCAGCCGGCATGGCTAGCAACTATAAAGTTTCACCCATTGTTCTGTGTAGATACTCTCAAGCTCTGTCAGGTTGGATGGGGAGCATCACTGCACAGCTATTTTTAGGTCTCTCCAGAGATGTTAGATTGGGTTCAAGTCCGGGCTCTGGCTGGGCCACAAAAGGACATTCAGAGACTTGTCCCGAAGCCACTCCTGCGTTGTCTTGGCTGTGTGTTAAGGTTGTAGGCCCATTGGAAGGTGAACCTTTGCCCCAGTCTGAGATCCTGAGCGGTCTGGAGCAGGATCAAGGATCCTGCCTTCCAGTCCCTGCCACTGAAAAACATCCCCACAGCATGATGCTGCCACCACCATGCTTTACTATAGGGATGGTATTAACCAGGTGATGAGCGGTGCCTGGTTTCCCCCAGACGTGACCCTTGGCATTCAGGCCAAAGAGTTCACTCTTCATTTCATCAGACCAGAGTCCATTAGGTCCCTTATAGCAAACTCTAAGAGGGCTGTCATGTGCCTTTTACTGAGGAATGGCTTCCGTCTGGCCACTCTACCATAAAGGCCTGATTGGTGGAGTGCTGCAGAGATGGTTGTCCTTCTGGAAGGTTCTCCCATCTCCACAGAGGACCTCTGGAGCTCTTTTCGAGTAACCATCAGGTTCTTGGTCACCTCCCTGACCAAGTCCCTTCTCCCCTGATTGCTCAGTTTTGCCGGGCGGCCAGCTCTAGGAAGAGTCTTGGTGGTTCCAAACTTCTTTCATTTAAGAATGATGGCGGCCACTGTGTTCTTGGGAACCTTCAATGCTGCAGAAATTTCTTCATATCCTTCCCCAGATCTGTGCCTCTACACAATCCTGTCTTGTAGGTCTACGGATAATTCCTTCGACCTCATATGGAACCTTATATAGACAGGTGTGTGCCTTTCCAAATCATGTCCAGCTCAATTTCGAGTCTCAAAGCAAATGATCTGAATACTTAAATAAGACATGTTTTCGATTTGACATACAATACCATTAAAGTTTGGGGACACTTAGAAATGTCCTTGTTTTTGAAAGAAAATACAATAAAATGTGTCCATTAAAATAGCATCAAATTGATCAGAAATACAGTGTAGACATTGTTAATGTTGTAAATGACCATTGAAGCTGGAAACGGCTGATTTAAAAAAATATATATATCTATATAGGCGTACAGAACCCCAGTATCAGCAACCATCACTCCTGTGTTCCAATGGCACATTATGTTAGCTAATCCAAGTTTATAATTCTAAAAGGCTAATTGATCATTAGAAAACCCTTTTGCAATTTTGTTAGCACAGCCGAAGACTGGTGTCCTGATTAAAGAAGCAATAAATGAATATAGACTAGTTGAATATCTGGAGCATCAGCATCTCTAGCATCAGGGTTCGATTAGAGGCTCAAAATGGCCAGAAACAAATAACTTTCTTCTGAAACTCGTCAGTCTATTCTTGTTCTGAGAAATTAAGGTTATTCCATGCGAAAAATTGCCAAGAAACTGAAGCTCTCATACAATGCTGTGTACTACTCCCTTCACAGAACAACACAAACTGGCTCTAACCAGAATATAAAGAGGAGTGGGAGGCCCTGGTGGACAACTGAGCAAGAGGACAAGTACACTAGAGTGTCTAGTTTGAGAAACAGACGCCTCACAAGTCCTCAACTGGAAGCTTCATTAAATAGTACCCGCAAAACACCAGTCTCAACGTTAACAGTGAAGAGGTGACTCTGGGATGCTGGCCTTCTAGGCAGAGTTCCTGTCCAGTGTCTGTGTTCTTTTTCCTATCTTACTATATTATTTTTGTTGGCCAGTCTGAGATATGTCTTTTTCTTTACAACTCTGCCTAGAAGTCCAGCATCCTGGAGTCCCCTCTTCATTGTTGACGTTGAGACTCGTGTTTTGCGGGTACTATTTAATGAAGCTGCCAGTTGAGGACTTGTGGGAAAAAAAATCTGTGTTACCCAAAACCTTTGAACGGTAGTGTAAATTTGCAAAAGAATTCTAAAAACCTGTTTTCGCTTTGTCATTATGGGCTATTGTGTGTAGATTGATGAGGAAAAATCTATTTTAGAATAAGGCTGCAACGCAACAAAATGTGGAAAAAGTGAAGGGTCTGAAATTCTTTGGAATGTACTGTAGTAGCCTATGAATACACTTATCAAAATAACGCTTTTTATTTAATTGGTAGCCCGTTGTAGAAAAGCAATTGTACACTCAAGGTTCCGCCTCGTACCTATAACCGCAGCATATCCGTGATAAAAATGTAATTTAGCAAGCCATCTCCTGTACAATTTCTGTATTCCCTAATCCCTAACCCTTACCATAAATCTAACCCATAACCCAAACCCTAAAAGTAACTCCTAACCCTAGTCACTAACCCTTTACCCTAGCCTTTGTCCCCATGGGTAATGTCCCCATGAGGGAGAATTTTCCTTGTTTTACTATCCCCACAAGGATAGAAGAACCAACCCCAGACTGGCTGTATTAGGTATGCCGTCTCCAACGGGGACAGACATTTAACCATTAAGTCCATTTTGAGGGACTGATCCACTTATATTACTGGGTTATTATCTCCCGGTTCCAGAGAGCTACGCTAAACATAAGTACACAAAAACAACAAAACAATACTCTCTACAGAACGAAGCAGATAACTGACTTCCGAGTTTGTGTGTGTGTGTGTGTGTGTGTTCTTGTGTACTGGGAGTGTGTGTTGGCTTTGGGAAATATATGGAAGCAGCACACTGCTCTCCAGTGATTTAAGATGCCACCACTCAATGCTAATGAGAGAAACCATCACTACAAAGATAATATGCTTTGCTGGAGTGGTGAGAAAGAGAGATTATACACATTTTAGAGAGAGAGAGTCAGAAAAACAGAGAGCGGGAGTAAAATGGAAAACCAAAAGCCAAACCAAAAACCCAACTCCAATTCAGAGCAAGTGATTCAGGTATTCTACAAGCTTGGGACCAAACAAAACCATGGTATTGGATCCCCAATCTCTGTGCCGAAGCGTTAGAGACCAAAACACTGTCTGAGTTGAGCAATGACAACTGAAATAATCTATGAAAAGATGCACATGACTCAGGGAGACTGGGCACCGTAAAGTTAGATTCCTAGATATCAATAGAATTCTAATTCACTGTTTGACACTTGTCTATGACAAAATGTCTGAAAAGGTCTAACCTGAATATACTAGTGAGGACAGAAACCGTATAGAAGATCTGCATAGATGCCATGGTGAAACATTCTTATATCATCAGCAATCAGAATGGACCGAATGTGATAGATATGTACAGGTACAAGGACATATGTCACAAAGACCTACAATACCAGTCAAAAGTTTGGACAGACCTACTCATTCAAGGGTTTTTCTTTATTTTACTATTTTCTACATTGTAGAATAATAGTGAAGTCATCAGAACTGTGAAATAACACCTGTGGGATCATGTAGTAACCAAAAAAGTGTTAAACAAATGTTATATTTGAGATTCTTCAAACCCTTTGCCTTGATGACAGCTTTGCACACTCTTGGCATTCTCTCAACCATTTTCACCTGGAATGCTTTTCCAACAGACTTGAAGGAGTTCCCACATATGCTAAACACACATTGTCTGCTTTTCCTCCAATCTGCCGTCCAACTCATCCAAAAATCATCTCAATTGGGTTGATGTCAGGGGAATGTGGAGGCCAGGTTATCACTCTCCTTCTTGGTCAAATAGTTCTTACACCACCTGGAGGTGTATTGGGTCATGAGTAGGTGTGTCAACTTTTGACTGGTACTGAATGTCAATGGCGATGTTATTAGTGTGTCTTGCTGGTTTAATGTCAGAGAGAGAGAGAGTCACGTCACTGAAAAAAAACTTTCTGGCACCTGGAATGATAGATGTATGATGCTCTCTACGTGGAGTCGAGCTCTTACCCCCACAGTTGAGCCACAGTGTTAAACTGCGTCAAGAAGCGGAGCCATCTAGCAGACGAAACCAGCATTTCCCTTTTTGTTTCCAGCCTCAGATAATGACATTAACTTGTCCCTGTCTGAACTGTTTACTACTGAGCTTATCAAAGAACACTCCATCATTAACATTGATTCCATCAGGCCAGCCTGTCGTAGAGTACACGGGCTATTCCATCAATCAAATCGATCAAATTGCATTTGTCACATGCCGAATACAACAGGTGTAGACCTTACAGTGAAATGCTTACTTACAAGCCCTTAACCAACAATGCTTTAAGAAGTTAAGAAAAAACAAATAAATAAGTGTTAAGTAAAAAATAGAAAATAGAAAATAAAAGTAACATAATTAAACAGCAGTGCTAAAATTAACAAGCTAGGCTATATACAGGGGGTACCGGTACAGAGTCAATGTGCGGGGGCACCGGTTAGTTGAGGTAATTGAGGTAATATGTACATGTAGGTAGAGTTAAAGTGACTATGCATAGATTACAAACAGAGAGTAGCAGCATCGTAAAAGAGTGGTCTGAGTAGCCCTTTGATTAGCTGTTCAGGAGTCTTATGGCTTGGGGATAGAAGCTGTTAAGAAGCCGTTTGGACCACGACTTGGCGCTCCGGTACCGATTGCTGTGCGGTAGCAGAGAGAACAGTCTATGACTAGGGTGGCTGGAGTCTTTCACAATTTTTAGGGCCTTCCTCTGACAACGCCTGATATAGAGGTCCTGGATGGCAGAAGGCTTGGCCACAGTGATGTACTGGGCTGTATGCATTACCCTCTGTAGTGCGAGCAGTTGCATCACACGACCAGGTCTCTGACCTCCCTATAGGCTGTCTCATCGTTGTCTCATCATTCCACCTAAAGGCTACCACTACCATACTGTACGCTGTCCAGAGTGCTGAAAATAAACATTTGGCCCAAGCTTCCATTCTCCCTGTCACAAGGAGATGGATTTAAATAGTAATTACCAGTTGGAAAATTCCCATTTGGTTTACAAACACACCATAACACCACTAACTCATTGGAAGCACAAGACCTGTACCTACCCTTTGACATATTGTGGAGTGTTGTACGATGTATAATTTTTGTTCAACTCAATAAAAACTTGAATCAAAAAATATATAAAAACAGCCTAGGGCTTTTTAAAATATATTTTTATTGATCAATAGGTAAAGAGTAATTTAAGAAGCCAAATTAGGAACCACTTTGGCCACCATGTAGACTATGCATAGTCATGCATTTACATGCATTTTAGCAAAGATGCACATGTATGTAAATGTTTGAAATACACTATATATACACTATATATACACTATATATACAAAAGTATGGAACGCCCCTTCAAATTAGTGGATTCGGCTATTTCAGCCCCACTGTTGCTGACAGGTGTATAAAATCGAGCACACAGCCATGTAATCTCCATAGAAAAACATTGGCAGTAGATTAGCCTTACTGAAGAGCTCAGTGACTTTCAATGTGGCAACGCCATAGGATGCCACCTTTCCAACAAGTCAGTTCATCAAAATTCTGCCCTACTAGAGCTGCCAAGTGCTGTCCTCAGTTGCAACACTCACTATCGAGTTCCAAACGACCTCTGGAAGCAACGTCAGCAAAATAACTGTTTGTCAGGAGCTTCATTAAATTGGTGTCCATGGCCGAGCAGCCGCATGCATACAAGCCTTAGATCACCATATGCAATGCCAACTGTTGGCTGGAGTGGTGTAAAGCTCACCGCCATTGGACTCTGGAGCAGTGGAAATGCATTCCCTGGAGTGATGAATCACGCTTTCCCATCTGGCAGTCCGACGGACAAATCTGGGTTTGGAGAACGCTATCTGCCTGAATGCATAGTGCCAACTGTAAAGTCTGGTGGAGGAGGAATAATGGACTGGGGCTGTTTTTCACGGTTCGGGATAGGCACGTTAGTTCCGGCAAAGGGGAATCTCAATGCTACAGCATACAATGACATTCTAGACGATTCTGCCCTTCCAACTTTGTGGCAACAGTTTGTGGAAGGCCCTTTCCTGTTTCAGCATGACAATATCCCCCGTGCACAAATCAAGGTCCATACAGAAATGGTTTATCGAGGTTGGTGTGAAAGAACTTGACTTACCTGCACAGAGCCTTGACCTCCACAACTCCATCGAACACCTTAGGGATGAATTGGACTGCGAGCCATGCCTAATCACCCAACATCAGTGCCCAACCTCACTAATGCGCCAATGTTCCAACATCTAGTGGAGGCCTTCCCAGAAGAGTGGAGGCTGTTATAGTAGCAGAGGGAGGACCAACTCCATATAATTGCTCATGATTTTAGAATGATATATTCGACAAGCAGGTGTCCCTTTTGTCATGTAGTGTACATTTTAGGTGATGGTAAATACACTGCTTAAAACATAAAGGGAACACTAAAATAACACATCCTAGATCTGAATGAATGAAATACTTTTTTCTTTACATAGTGGAATGTGCTGACAACAAAATCACACAAGAATTATCAATGGAAATCAAATTAATCAACCCATGGAGGTCTGGATTTGGAGTCACACTCAAAATTAAAGTGGAAAACCACACTACAGGCTGATCCAACTTTGATGTAATGTCCTTAAAACAAGTCTAAATGAGGCTCAGTAGTGTGTGTGGCCTCCACGTGCCTGTATGACCTCCCTGCAATGCCTGGGCATGCTCCTGATGAGGTGGCGGATGGTCTCCTGAGGGATCTCCTCCCAGACCTGGACTAAAGCATCCGCCAACTCCTGGACAGTCTGTGGTGCAACGTGGCGTTGGTGGATGGAGCGAGACATGTCCCAGATGTGCTCAATTGGATTCAGGTCTGGGGAACAGGCGGGCCAGTCCATAGCATCAATGCCTTCCTCTTGCAGGAACTGCTGACACACTCCAGCCACATGAGGTCTAGCATTGTCTTGCATTAGAAGGAACCATGACTGACCCACCGCCAAACCGGTCATGCTGGAGGATGTTGCAGGCAGCAGAATGTTCTCCACGGTGTCTCCAGACTGTCACGTCTGTCACATGTGCTCAGTGTGAACCTGATTTCACACCAGTGGCGAATTTGCCAATCTTGGTGTTCTCTGTCAAATGCCAAACGTCCTGCACTTTGTTGGGCTGTAAGCAGAACCCCCACTTGTGGACGTCGGGCCCTCATACCACCCGCATGGAGTCTGTTTCTGACCGTTTGAGCAGACACATGCACATTTGTGGTCTGCTGGAGGTCATTTTGCAGGGCTCTGGCAGTGCTCCTCCTGCTCCTCCTTGCACAAAGGCGGAGGTAGCGGTCCTGCTGCTGGGTTGTTGCCCTCCTATGGCCTCCTCCACGTCTCCTGATGTACTGGCCTGTCTCCTGGTAGCGCCTCCATGCTCTGGACACTACGCTGACAGACACAGCAAACTTTCTTGCCACAGCTCGCATTGATGTGCCATCCTGGATGAGCTGCACTACCTGAGTCACTTGTGTGGGTTGTAGACTCCGTCTCATGCTACCACTAGAGTGAAAGCACCGCCAGCATTCAAAAGTGACCAAAACATCAGCCAGGAAGCATAGGAACTGAGAAGTGGTCTGTAGTCACCACCTGCAGAACCACTCCTTTATTGGGGGTGTCTTGATAACTGCCTATAATTTCCACCTGTTGTCTATTCCATTTGCACAACAGCATGTGAAATTTATTGTCAATCAGTGTTGCTTTCTAAGTGGACAGTTTGATTTCACAGAAGTGTGATTGACTTGGAGTTACATTGTGTTGTTTAAGTGTTCCCTTTATTTTTTTGAGCAGTGTATATTGAAATGTATGAATTTTCTTAATATAGGCACATTCTACAATGGTAATACTCCTTACAAAGCAGATAATGGCTTCATCTCATTAGACCACATTATAGTCTTAATCTGGGACTAGATTCACAATACAGCTTAGCTTCACTCTTGATGTTTTATAACCCAGAGCAAACCCGTTTGGTACAAGCCAAAAGTCTGAACAAGTGGAAATGTACCTACGTATCCTCTTACTTCTCTTAATTTACATCTTCATTACTCTAACAGCCTTGAGTGTAATATACCCCATAAACATAGATACATCATCAAACAGAAGTGTATTGAGAAATGTATGTATTGATTCACCTTTGGTCAATTGGACATCTATTAATTACCCCACAATGAATGCACAAACTAACAGGCATGTAGAATACCAACAACATTTAAATACTCAAGAATAAACACGCCTTAGAAGACAAACACACACGCACGCACGCACGCACGCACGCACGCACGCACGCACGCACGCACGCACACACACACACACACACACACACACACACACACACACACACACACACACACACACACACACACACAGAGGCATGCATTCACAACTACTTACACCCAGATGGAAGTGTCTCACTCCACATTCTAAGCGCACAGGAAGAAGGTAGCACTTATAATAATTGATCAGACTAATTTAATAATGCTAAGTGAACCTAACCAAAAACCTTTTACTGTCATCAAGCAGCCAGCTTAACTCATTCTGAATTACAGGGAAGCCAGAATGAATGTGTGTGTGTGTAGAGTGCATAAGAGAGTCAGGACAGGAGGCGATTACTTCTGGGACCACGGGCCAGTGATCAACCAAGCCAAAGATGCATACACACGCACACATAATAGATCCTTAGTGATGTGGACAGCAAGGAACTTGAAGCTCTTGACCCGCTCCACTACAGCCCCGTCGATGTGAATGGGGGCGTGCTAGGGCCTCCGTTTCTTGTAGTCCACGATCAGACCTTTGTCTTGCTGGCATTGAGGGAGATGCTGTTGTAATGGCACCACACTGTCAGGTCTTTGACCTCCTACCTGTAGGCTGTATCATTGTCGTCTGTGATCAGGACTACCACTGTCGTGTCATCGGCAAACTTAATGATGGTGTTGGAGTCGTGCACAGCCACGCAGTCGTTGGTGAGCAGGGAGTACAAGAGGGGACTAAGCACACACCCCTGAGGGCCCCCTTGTTGAGGTTTGGATGTTTTGTTGCCTACCATCACCACCTGGGGACGTATCGTCTGGAAGTCCAGGATCCAGTTGCAGAGGGAGCTGTTCAGTGCTTAATTTGTAAATTGGGAGGTGCCGGATCAAAAAGTGAATGAGAGGGGGGTGACCTGGGGCCCTCTGAGGTACCGGAACGTATTAAAAAAATAATCACCTTTATAATAAAGCATTGCATGCATATCATAGCTTTTATGTGCTGGCATAAAGCATTAGTGTAGATTCACTTGAAGAAGACGCATACTTTTTTTTTTACGCCTAGGGTCTGGGAAAAATGTGGTCCTTTCTAAATGCATTTAACGCAATTCAACAACATTTTAAATGACTGAAGACTAATTAGCATAATATTTTTTAATACCTCACAAATAATCTAAATGAAAGGCTACTTTGACACTGACAAACTGAGAATCTGAGATCAATAAAAACGACCTTGTCTTGAATCCATCAATAGCCTTGGTGTGTGTAGACACATATTGTACAATATGAGGAGGAAATAGTCCTAAAAAATATAAAATAACAATATAGTCATAAAAAAATCTTTACAGTTTCAAATTTTACTTTGTAAAAGAATGCTGTTCGCTCAACAGGCCTATTTGGAAGTTGATAACATAATTTGATAGCCTACAGCCAAATTAGTCATCTCTTTTCAGCAGAATCCATTTGCTTTCCAACCTGTGTTTTCCTGCAATTGTATTTGAAATATTTTGAAAGGTTTTGGCTGTATGCTGTTCATGGACAGATCTGCCACAGGTTCCAGACTGTGATTGGGCTACACAATCCACAGCTAGGCATGTTTTTTAAAATATATACAGTATATAAGATATTGATCCTCTGTGGCTAAATTATAGGACTAGTGCTGGTGTAGTATTCTGAATGATTTCATTAATGTCTGAAAAGACAGAAGTAATTCTATAACTTTAGCAAATGTATTTCAATTTATCAGGGGCACCTCCAGAACCCTTCCCATGGCTATGACTCTATAAGGAAATAAAGGGTGAAGTGCAAAGCTGGAGAGATGAGAGTTGCAGGCTCATGTCTATCAGAGCAGAGAGAGGGAGAGAGAGAGAGAGAGATCACAGAAAGTGGATCTCATTCTAGTTCTGTAAGAGATACAGGCACACTTCTTTCTCTAACCACAGCAATTGCCACGTGTTGGTTTATGCAAGCTATAATGTTGCGCAAACCATAAACCAGAGCCCGTCCAACACAAATCAATTCTTAGAATATCAGGCACATTTTCACGTTTTCACGTTACATTTTTTAGGGGAAGGAGTATTACAGAAGAGACAACTTAAATTAACTCTTATATTGTCATTTTTACATTGCAAACAGTGAAAATGCTGTTTCGTGCCAAGAGAGCTACCGGATCCTGGCAAATGGGATCCGGAAGGAAGCAGTCCAAACTTGAAAGGTGCCAGATCCTGTTCTGGCTCAAATTACGCACTGGAGGTGTTCAGTCACAGGGTCCTTAGCTTAGTGATAACCAGGACGTGTACTCCGAGCATGCGTCTTCACTGACATTTTCAACCTCTCCCTGTCTGAGTCTATAATAGCAACATGTTTCAAGCAGACCACCATAGTCCCTGTGCCCAAGAACACTAAGGTAACCTGCCTAAATGACTACCGACCCGTAGCACTCACGTCTGTAGCCATACAATGCTTTAAAAGGCTGGTCATGGCTCACATCAACACCATTATCCCAGAAACCCTAGACCCACTCCAATTTGCATACCGCACCAACAGATCCACAGATGGTGCAATCTCTATTACACTCCACACTGCTCTTTCACTCACACCTGGACAAAAGGAACACCTATGTGAGAATGCTATTCATTGACTACAGCTCAGCGTTCAACACCATAGTGCAATCAAAGCTCATCACTAAGCTAAGGACCCTGGGACTAAACACCTCCCTCTGCAACTGGATCATGGACTTCCTGACGGGATGCCCCAGGTGGTAAGGGTAGGTTACACCCTTACTCACATCCTCTACGCTGATCTTCAACACGGGGGCCCCTCAGGGGTGCGTGCTCAGTCCCCTCCTGTACTCCCTGTTCACTCATGACTGCACAGCCTGGCACGACACCAACACCATCATTAAGTTTGCTGATGACACAACAGTGACAGGCCTGATCACCGACAATGATGAGACAGCCTATAAGGAGGCCAGAGACCTGAACGTGTGGTGCAAGGACAACAACCTCTCAATGTGATCAAGACAAAGGATATGATTGTGGACTACAGGAAAAGGACAGAGCTTGCCCCCATTCTCATCGACGGGGCTGTACTGTAGCAGGTTGAGTGCTTCAAGTTCATTGGCGTCCACATCACCAACAAACTAACATGTTCCAAGCACACCAAGACAGTCATGAAGAGGGCATGACAAAACCTATTCCCCCTCAGGAGACTGAAAATATTTGGCATGGGTCCTCAGATCCTCAAAAGGTTTTACAGGTGCACCATCGAGAGCATCCTGACTGGTTGCATCACTGCCTGCCTGGTACGGCAATTGCTCGGCCTCCGACCGCAAGGCACTACAGAGGGTAGTGCGTACGGCCCAGTACATGACAAGCTTCCTGCCATCCAGGACCTCTACACCAGGTAGGGTCAGAGGAAGGCCCTAAAAATTGACAAAGACTCCAGGCACCCTAGCCATAGACTGTTCTCTCTGCTACCGCACGGAAAACGGTATCGGAGCGCTGTGTCTAGGTCCAAGAGGCTCCTAAATAGCTTTTACCCCCAAGCCATAAGACTCTTGAACAGCTAATCAAATGGCTACCGAGACTATTTGCATTGCCCCCAGCTAGGCTATTGTTATTTACTGCTGCTCTTTAATAATTTGTTATTCTTATCTCTTACTTTTTGGGGGGTATTTTCTTAAAACTGCATTGTTGGTTAAGGGCTTGTAAGTAAGCATTTCACTGTAAGGTCTACACCTGTTGTATTTGGTGTACGTGACAAATTCAATTTGATTTGATTTGATATTTTATTTCATGTCTAGACAATATTTACCCATCCACTTAGCTAGATGTGGGGTGTTATATCATTTCCTTCACGTGACCCATCAATAAGGGTCATCTAATAATGATAAGATATTGATTCAATATTTTGATCTGGACACTTTCTGTTGTTGATATTGCTACAATGCAAGTAACCACTTCACTGTACAGTTTACACCGTTTTCTATATCTTGTGTATGTTACAAATAACTTCGATTTTCTTATAGCGTGTGTTTACCACATGTTCTCACATATGATTCCTTAAAGAGATGGATGGGGCAAATGCTTAAGAGGGTGTGAACGATTCTGAATGGGTGTAGACAAAGAACAGCTCTCCAGCAGTTGTACCAGAACATTCAAGGGCCATTTTCTCAAAAGTGGGGTTACGGGATTATCAACTTTCAAAGCAGAATTACTTTCCCATTGTTCATAAACTGCAGTGTATGACATACAATATTCTAGCTCTGTGTCTCTACTTTAATCCAATGTAAAAAACACAAAACAAGTCACCTTTTTTAGAATTTCATAATTAATTAACATTATTTCAAAAACCCGGCAAAAATCTGGTGTTTCTATTTCAAACAGTTTTGTTATATTTCACTCTTCTGTGATGTATACAAAGTGTAATATTGTGATGCAAACTCAAAATGTAATACAGTTCAACATCTGACATGGTACAGGTGTCTTCTTTTTTTAAAGCCCATAACCATGTGTGTGAGGTGTATACTGTTGTTTCAACATAGATTTGTTTAAGACACTGTGCCTCTGATTTAGCCCATTGCAGTAAAAGGTTGAAGGTCGAAGGGAAAACTCTTTTAATGGGGGATTTAATTACTGGTTGAAAACGTCAGAGAACTTGATTAATTACCAGTTAGGATCGGAATTAATCATGGCACAGACTTATTGAATTACCATCGCACACTGGACCCATGAGCATCCAACACTTTTGGCTATCTCTAAATCTCATCTTTATTTTCACTGTACACACCCACCCTGACAGACATCCGTTTTTTAAAATATATATTTAACCAGGCAAGTCCATTAAGAACAATTTCTTATTCACAAAGACGTCCCACCCCAGCCAAACCCGGACGATGCTGGGCCAATTGTGCGCCATGGGACACCCAATCATGGCCAGATGTGATACAGCCTGGAATCGAACCAGGGTCTGCAGTGACACCTTTAGCAATGAGATGCACTGCCTTAGACCACTACGCCACCTGGGAGGCCCATCATTATCATTATTCTGAATTACCTTTAAATCAATGTGGGCAAGGATGCTGGTTAGAAGATACCAAGGGAATTTCAGCAGGACAATAAGCTAAAACATAAGGCCAAATATGAACTGGTGTTGCTTACCAATACGACATTGAATGTTCCTGAGTGGCCTATATAAAGTTTTGACATAAATCGGCTTGAAAATCTATGGCAAGTCTTGAAAATGGCTGTCTAGCAATGATCACAATCAATTTGACAGAGCTTGAAGAATTTTAAAAATAATACTGTGCAAATATTGTACAATCCAGGCATGCAAAGCACTTCAAGACTTGCCCAGAAAGACTCACAGCTGTAATCGCTGTCAAATGTGATTCTAACATGTGGGGTGTGAGGGGTGTGAATACTTATGTAAATTAGATATTGTATTTCTGTATTTCATTTTCAATAAATTTGCAAACATTTATTAAAGCATGTTTTCACTTTGTCATTATTGGTTATTGTTATAGATGAGTGAGAGAAAAAATTCAAGCTATAACACAACAAAATGCTGGAATGAGTCAAGGGTATGAATACTTTCTGAAGGCACTGTAAATTGGGTTGAGATCTGGTGACTGAGACACAAACACACACACACACACACACACACACTCTCAAATACAAATACTCTCGTTACTATAATTGGGTAGCTTTTCCGAGTGAGTAATTTTACTTTTACTTAAGTATGTTTAGAATGAAGTATTGTTCTTAAATACTGTTTCAAATCTATCCGTTACAGAGTACAATTTTGTAGGCTATCCATAATAGTAGATCATAAGGTCATGTAAAGTTTGCGAGAGCACCTCAGAGCTAACTTTATTTAGTTTGAGATGTAACGTGATGTGTGTTAAAAACAATTTAGACAGAGGAGTCTGTGACCAGTTCTCCTTCAAACACAGGAGAGGTGATGCTATGCAAGCTTTGCTTAACTATCCAAGATGGCGTAGCAGTAAGTTGTCCTGTCGTATCGTCTCTCTGTAAATATCGTCTCTTTTTCGTTTTAGATATTTTTTTAGATAAACCTAAGCTTCCAAATACTCTTCTGCAACCCGCCAATGTAGCTACTTTCCTAAAGTAGTTATATTTACTTCGGAACCGGACCCTCTCAACTGAAGCTAGCCAGCTAACTACCAGCTATGCTAGCGGTCATCAACTAACCTTTAGCTCGGAAAGCTCTCGCCAGTTCGAACAACGCGACGCTAACCAGAGCATAACGGACCTAATTTTTTTTTTTTTACCCCCGGATTCCCACCACAAACGGAACATTCTTCAGCTGGATCCTCGCAACTAGCTATCGAGCTAAACAGCAACCCTGGTTGATTACTCCTGGCTAGCGTTTCCACCCACGTAGCTTGAAGCTAGCCCGGCCAGAGCTCCTAGCATACTCCTGGGCTACAATACCTTGACTACGACCGGTCTATCGATATCACTGCATGAAGAGGAATAAACAGACTCACCCCATCGCGACGTCCTCCAAAGGCTAACTCTCTAGCCCTCGCTATCTCCTTGCTTGCTAGTTCGGCACGCTAACTGCTAGCTTGTTTAGCCCAGGTCCGCTAACTACTACCTTGTTTACCCCGGCCTGCTAATCTGTTAGCTTGTTAGCACAGGCCTGCTAACCGTCCCGCCGCGTCCCAAAAACGCAGTGGCCCATATGTACTCTATCTCTTCCCGATTTTTTTTAAACATTTGTTTATACCTTCCGGAAACCTGCCTCACCCAATGTGATACGGAATCGCTATTATCTTTATTTTTAGAACACACTCAAGAACCTCCAGAAGCTAACCAGCTAGCTAGCTACAAGCTATTTAGTCATTGTTAGTTTTCTTAACCTGGATAACACTCGCCAGCCCAGCCCCCCTGCCCCATCCACCGCTGCCCCTGGACTCTGATCACTTGGCTACATAGCTGATGCACGCTGGACTGTCCATTAATCACGGTACTCCATTCTGCTTGTTTGTTTTATCTGTCGGCCGAGTTGCCTAGTCAATGCCATCTCACCTGCTGTTGTTATGCTAGCTGATTAGCTGTTGTCTCACCCACTGTTTTAGCTAGCTTTCCCAATTCAACACCTGTGTTCACTGTATGCCTCGCTGTATGTCTCTCTCAAATGTCAATATGCCTTGTATACTGTTGCTCAGGTTAGTTATCATTGTTTTAGTTCACAATGGAGCCCCTAGTCCTATTCCTCACACCCCTGATACCTCCTTTGTCCCACCTCCCACATATGCGGTGACCTCACCCATTACAACCAGCATGTCCAGAGATAAAACCTCTCTCATCATCACCCAGTGCCTGGGCTTACCTCCGCCGTACCCGCACCCCACCATACCCCTGTCTGTGCATTATGCCCTGAATATATTCTACCATGCCCAGAAACCTGCTCCTCTTATTCTCTGTCCCCAACGCTCTAGGCGACCAGTTTTGATAGCCCTTAGCCGCACCCTCATACTACTCCTTCTCTGTTCCGCGGGTGATGTGGAGGTAAACCCGGGCCCTGCATGTCCCCAGGCACCCTCATTTGTTGACTTCTGTGATCGAAAAAGCCTTGGTTTCATGCATGTCAACATTAGAAGCCTCCTCCCTAAGTTTGTTTTACTCACTGCTTTAGCACACTCTGCTAACCCTGATGTCCTTGCCGTGTCTGAATCCTGGCTCAGGAAGGCCACCAAAAATTCAGAGATTTCCATACCCAACTATAACATCTTCCGTCAAGATAGAACTGCCAAAGGGGGAGGAGTCGCAGTCTACTGCAGAGATAGCCTGCAAAGTATTGTCATACTTTCCAGGTCCATACCCAAACAGTTCGAACTACTAATTCTGAAAATTACTCTCTCCAGAAATAAGTCTCTCACTGTTGCCGCCTGCTACCGACCCCCCTCAGCTCCCAGCTGTGCCCTGGACACCATTTGTGAATTGATTGCACCCTCATAGACGTCATCCTGACCAACTGGCCCTCCAAATACACCTCCGCTGTCTTCAACCAGGATCTCAGCGACCACTGCCTCATTGCCTGTATCCGCTACGGTGCCGCAGTCAAACGACCACCCCTCATCACTGTCAAACGCTCCCTAAAACACTTCTGTGAGCAGGCCTTTCTAATCGACCTGGCCCGGGTATCCTGGAAGGACATTGACCTCATCCCGTCAGTTGAGGATGCCTGGTCATTCTTTAAGAGTAACTTCCTCACCATATTAGATAAGCATGCTCCGTTCAAAAAATGCAGAACTAAGAACAGATACAGCCCTTGGTTCACTCCAGACCTGACTGCCCTCGACCAGCACAAAAACATCCTGTGGCGGACTGCAATAGCATCGAACAGTCCCCGCGATATGCAACTGTTCAGGGAAGTCAGGAACCAATACACGCAGTCAGTCAGGAAAGCTAAGGCCAGCTTCTTCAGGCAGAAGTTTGCATCCTGTAGCTCCAACTCCAAAAAGTTCTGGGACACTGTGAAGTCCATGGAGAACAAGAGCACCTCCTCCCAGCTGCCCACTGCACTGAGGCTAGGGAACACGGTCACCACCGACAAATCCATGATTATCGAAAACTTCAACAAGCATTTCTCAACGGCTGGCCATGCCTTCCGCCTGGCTACTCCTACCTCGGCCAACAGCTCCGGCCCCCCCGCAGCTCCTCGCCCAAGCCTCTCCAGGTTCTCCTTTACCCAAATCCAGATAGCAGATGTTCTGAAAGAGCTGCAAAACCTGGACCCGTATAAATCAGCTGGGCTTGACAATCTGGACCCTCTATTTCTGAAACTATCCGCCGCCATTGTCGCAACCCCTATTACCAACCTGTTCAACCTCTCTTTCATATCGTCTGAGATCCCCAAGGATTGGAAAGCTGTCGCAGTCATCCCCTTCTTCAAAGGGGGAGACACCCCGGACCCAAACTGTTACAGACCTATATCCATTCTGCCCTGCCTATCTAAGGTCTTCGAAAGCCAAGTCAACAAACAGGTCACTGACCATCTCGAATCCCACCGTACCTTCTCCGCTATGCAATCTGGATTCCGAGCCGGTCACGGGTGCACCTCAGCCACACTCAAGGTACTAAACGACATCATAACCGCCATCGATAAAAGACAGTACTGTGCAGCCGTCTTCATCGACCTTGCCAAGGCTTTCGACTCTGTCAATCACCATATTCTTATCGGCAGACTCAGTAGCCTCGGTTTTTCGGATGACTGCCTTGCCTGGTTCACCAATTACTTTGCAGACAGAGTTCAGTGTGTCAAATCGGAGGGCATGTTGTCCGGTCCTCTGGCAGTCTCTATGGGGGTGCCACAGGGTTCAATTCTCGGGCCGACTCTTTTCTCTGTGTATATCAATGATGTTGCTCTTGCTGCGGGCGATTCCCTGATCCACCTCTACGCAGACGACACCATTCTATACACTTTCGGCCCGTCATTGGACACTGTGTTATCTAACCTCCAATCGAGCTTCAATGCCATACAACACTCCTTCCGTGGCCTCCAACTGCTCTTAAACGCTAGTAAAACCAAATGCATGCTTTTCAACCGATCGCTGCCTGCACCCGCTTGCCCGACTAGCATCACCACACTGGATGGTTCCGACCTTGAATATGTGGACACCTATAAGTACCTAGGTGTCTGGCTAGACTGCAAACTCTCCTTCCAGACCCATATCAAACATCTCCAATCGAAAATCAAATCAAGAGTCGGCTTTCTATTCCGCAACAAAGCCTCCTTCACTCACGCTGCCAAGCTTACCCTAGTAAAACTGACTATCCTACCGATCCTCGACTTCGGCGATGTCATCTACAAAATGGCTTCCAACACTCTTCTCAGCAAACTGGATGCAGTTTATCACAGTGCCATCCGTTTTGTCACTAAAGCACCTTATACTACCCACCACTGCGACTTGTATGCTCTAGGTCATCTACAAGGCCATGCTAGGCAAAGCTCCGCCTTATCTCAGCTCACTGGTCACGATGGCAACACCCATCCATAGCACGCGCTCCAGCAGGTGTATCTCATTGAGCATCCCCAAAGCCAACACCTCATTCGGCCGCCTTTCGTTCCAGTACTCTGCTGCCTGTGACTGGAACGAATTGCAAAAATCGCTGAAGTTGGATACTTTTATCTCCCTCACCAACTTCAAACATCAGCTATCTGAGCAGCTAACCGATCGCTGCAGCTGTACATAATCTATTGGTAAATAGCCCACCCATTTTCACCTACCTCATCCCCACAGTTTTTATTTATTTACTTTTCTGCTCTATATAGACTCCCCTTTTTTCTCTACTGTGTTATTGACTTGTTAATTGTTTACTCCATGTGTAACTCTGTGTTGTCTGTTCACTCTGCTATGCATTATCTTGGCCAGGTCGCAGTTGCAAATGAGAACCTGTTCTCAACTAGCCTACCTGGTTAAATAAAGGTGAAATACATTTTTATTTTATTTTTTTAAACAGGATGGCGGTGGTGGCAACCTACAAAACAAATACAGAATTTATCAATCTAATGCAACATCTATAGCCCCTTCTCTATTTCAGGGGGGTTTGCACATTCATTTTATTTTCCATGAAGTTCTGTTGTTGCCTCCAGAGCTAATTTGACACCAAATCCTTTAGGTAGGTCCAGTGTGCCCTGGCACTCCCCATTTGACCTTGTATGAAGAGTGAGTGAGTGTGTGTGAGCGTGCAGGTATGTGTGATTGAGTGAGTGAGTGAGTGAGTGAGTGAGTGAGTGAGTGAGTGAGTGAGTGAGTGAGTGAGTGAGTGAGTGAGTGAGTGAGTGAGTGAGTGAGTGAGTGAGTGAGTGAGTGAGTGAGTGAGTGAGTGAGTGAGTGAGTGAGTGAGTGAGGAAGGGAGGGAGGAAGGGAGGGAGGGAATGAAGGAATGAAAGAAAGAGGAAGTTTGTGTTTGAGGGAAAGTTTGAGGGAAAAGAGTAAATATATTTTCAAATATATTTTTTATACTACATATATAAATGAATTACTTAAAAATCATACAGTTGAAGTGTACCTCTATGATAACAATTACAGACCTCTACATGCTTTGTAAGTAGGGAAAACCTGCAAAATCGGCAGTGTATCAAATACTTGTTCTCCCCACTGTATATAGTAATGTAGCAAAGTAAAAGTTGTCATAAATATAAATAGTAAAGTACAGATACCCCAAAAATCTACTTAAGTGGTAGTTTAAAGTAATTTGACTTTACACCACTGTATGTAGCCTACTGGTCATAGTTAAGACCTCATCATAAGCTGGTAATGACCACCTGACTCCATCTTATTGCCGATTTGTAAAAAGTATCGCTCTCTCTTTCACACACACTCACAGGTAGAATGACAATGTTGACATGATGATAATCTTTTCTATAAGTTATTGTGATCATCATCTCTCTCTCCCCCTTCTCTCTCTCACACAGAACACACACATCTTTTTTTTCTTATCTTTTTTTACCCCTTTTTCTTCCCAATTTCGTGGTTTTCAAGTGGTAGTTACAGTCTTGTCTCATTGCTGCAACTCCCGTACGGACTCAGGAGAGGCGAAGGACGGGAGCCGTGCGTACCCCGAAACACGACCCAACCAAGCCGCCCGCACTGCTTCTAGACACAATGCCCACTTAACCTGGAAGCCAGCCACACCAATGTGTCAGAGGAAACACTGTACACCTGGCGACCATGTCAGCGTGCATGCGCCCTGCCCGCCACATCCCCTAACCCAGACGATGCTGGGCCAATTGTTCCCCGCCCCAAGGGTCACCCGGTCAGGGCCAGCTGTGACAGTCTGGACTCGAACCAGGATCTCTAGTGGCACAGCTAGCCTTAGACCACTGTGCTCTCTCTCTCTCTCTCTCTCGCTCTCTCTCTCTCTCTCTCTCTCTCTCTCCTAACAAACCATCGCCTAATTAAGAAAACTTAGCAGTCAAATCTTTTAAATTGAGAGGCTTTTGTTGTTTCCAAGTGGTGGTATTGTTGTGTGGTGGTGTAGGCGTCTCATGTGCTATATGGAATGCTCAAGCAATGCACTGAGCAAGCACCCCTACAGGTGTCGCACATCTTCCCCATTATCCCCGGTGCATTTATACCTGTGTTCTCTCTTTGTCTGTTGCCAGTTAGTCTTGTCAGGTCTTACCAGCGTGCTTTCCCGTCTTCCTTTTCTCAAGACTCCCAGCAAGGAGCCCCCTTTGGAAGACACGAGGACTTACTGCAATGCCTTATGGAGGGACTCCATACCCTGGCAGAACGCCATGACCAGGCATTTGATACATTGCTGGAGAAATTCCGCAGATTCCCTTCTCGGCAGCGGGCTACACCAGTAATCCCCCAGACTCTCAGCAACCCCGCTATCAGCAGCTTTTCTTCACAGCCTACCCCAGTGTCCCGAGAACCCCGCATACCTCCCCCGGGCGCTACACTGGAGATTCTGGATTCTGCCGCGCCAGTTCGTACTATCATGGGAATGCCTGTGAAAATAAAAACCTCAAATGGCCCTACTCCTGAAAAAAAATTATCGGGACGGATAGGCTGAAGTTGATTATGCCCGAGTACCATTAGCCAGAGCCCAGAGAAATATGATTCTGCCTGTCTCTGAAAAGCACAGCCCACATGAAGCCCCCAGAGTCCGAGTCCATGCTGAGTCCCCCAAGTCTCCCACAAGTCCCTGCTAAAAAAGAACATTACTCAAATGTGTATAATGGTAATGGTTCTAGTGTCTTATATGCAATGGGCGCATGGCCCACAAACACTATGCACATTTTTATATAGATTGGAGTCTATTAATTTAGTAGCATTTAGATAACTGATCAGTAGTTCAATCAGATTTAAACCAAAAAACAGATATCAACCAAAATAAGTTGTATTTTTCATGAAATCAAAAAGACGTCAGGAAAAAGACGACTGAATCTGGTTGTGACCTGGTTATAAGACACCCTGACCAGATTTCAACCAGTAAAATATGTCTTTATCACGTCGTATTCCCACTGGGGTGGGTTATAATCAAAGTAAAATGTCTCCAATCAATATTGTGCTAATATACTTCAACAAATGCCTGTGGAGAGGAGTCTAATGTGTCGTCCTTTTTTCAGTCAATAATGCTCGATGGAGTAGACTACATGGGGAGCCAGTTTGTGTTGTCGGGGCTGTCTATCCCTGTCTAGATGGACAATATGCTGGATAAAGACATGGAAGACTCCAAAGAGGAATTTAATACAACTTTAGAATCCATTGGTTAGAATGGAAAATGTGTATTCTCCCTTTCCCAACACCAACAAACACACACACGTTGACACAGGTTGAGTAGCAGTGCAGAGCCCCCTAATGGAGAGCAATTGTGGGTGGTTAGGTGCCTTGCTCAAGGGTACAAAGGCAGGAGATGGTACATGGGATCAATGACCAACAGCCCTGCAGCTGCCAGTTCAGTTGCATTCCCATGTCTGTGTTGCCCGGCCCGGGGCTTAAACCAGCAACCTTCCAGCTGCTGGTCTGCCTCTCCAGCCTCTGTTTCTCAATCCTGGTCGTGGGAAACTAAAGGGGTGCAAAATCTTATTTTTGTCTCAACACTACACAGCTGATTCGAATGATCAACGTATCAAGCTTTGTTTTGAATCAGATGTGTAGTGCTAAGGCAAAACCAAAAATGTGCCCCCCTTTGGGTCCCTAGGACCAGGATCAGGAAACACTGCTAAGCTAGGCTACTACAGGGCTAGGCTACTACAGGGCTAGGCTACTACATCACTAGGCTACTACAGGAGCAATGAATGAGTGTGGTGCCATGGCTACAATGGTTCATGCCCAGGATGTAACAAAAATGGGTATGGAACTGAACTGGTAGCTGGATGTACCGTCTCCATGTACCGTCTCCTGACATTGTGTCCTTGACTAAGGCACAATTGCTCTCCACCAGGTGCACCTGCTGCACTGCAGGATGTTGGGCAAAGCAGAAGACACATTTCTGTTCTAACCGATTGACAATAAAGTATCTACTCTCTCCATGCTCTTGTCACAAGATGACTCTGTTGCCTCTTATTGCACAACTGTACAAGTATTCCATGTATTCTACTACACTGCCATTACTGTATGTATGGATATTACTTAAATATTTGACACTGTGAAAGACTAATGTCTCTCTTACTATGCCTACTTTGAATATTGTTGTGAATGACTTGTTTATGGTGAAATATCCTGATATTGTGAGATACTAATATGTCACATTATAACATGTTTACTTTGCCATCAAATGAGAGAGCTGAAATGAGAAGGCTAAAACAATACCTTTGAACTTGAGATGGGTTAAATGGAATTCTAACTGAAATATGAACACTGACAGGACTGTAACATCTCTCATGTAACCTTATATGAAATGAACTTGTGCAGAATTAAGTACTTCTCGCAGTTCAATGACACACCAAGCGTTATTTTTGGTCTCGTAAAAAGGAGTGGAGTAATACGGTAAGATTGATTTATTTCAGTATGTCGAGCAAATGCGAATATGGGTGTGCTTTCAGTGATCGTACCTTTTGCCTAACAGCCGCACGAACGCAAACACACACACACACACACACACACACACACACACTAGACAATGCTTTACATGGTAGCCAGGTAATTAGGTCAAATCCACGGGAGACTGGGAAAGGGCTTGAGGTGCATAAATGTGCACACATGATAACGATAGGCTTATTAGGCTGAACTTACACTGCCATTCTGACATCTCCTGAGATGGACCAGACACACTATCTAGAACCATTAGTGATTAGAAAGCCACTCACATCAATGCACACACGTTTCCTATCTCTCTGTTAATGCCTTATACACTCATGCACACAGACCCCATCAGTGATCACAATAGAATTCATTTGACTGAGCTATACACATGCAAAGACAAACACGTCCACACACACACACGTATTCAACTGGCCTGGTTTAACATCATAGAGATACAGTACTTGCTGTGAGACTTTGATGCTGAGAGATCAAAAGAAGACTGGGGAGAACACAGACAAGAGCACTATAATCATGTGTATCAAAATGCATGGTTATAAACAGCCTTTAACATGTTCACACTAGCCAATGAATAAAGACAGTTTATAACCAGGTCTATAAATATCTTGTGACAGCCAATAAATTGCCTCATATGTTAATCACATTTATCACTCACCACACACACCTCTCATACAATGTGCAAATACAGTGAACACAGGCACACAGCCAAACCAGTGGAGGCTCCTCAGAGGAGGAGGAAGAGGAGAACCATTCACTATAAAAAATAGTGAAACATTAAAAACACATTGTTTTGCAATGAAGGTTTACAGTAGCCTCAACAGCACTCTGTAGGGTAGCCGGAGGACAGCTAGCTTCCGTCCTCCTCGGTGTATATTGACTTCAATACAAAACCTAGAAGGCTCATGATTCTCAACCCCTTCCATAGACTTGCACAGTAATTATGACAACTTCCGGAGGATGTCCTCCAACCTATCAGAGCTCTTGCAGCATGAACTAACATGTTGTCCATCCAATCAAAGGATCAGAGAATGAATCTAGTACTAAAAGCATATGTTAGCGCCTGCTAGCACTGCAGTGCATTATATGTGGTGAGTAGTTGACTCAAACAGAGAAAGACAATAGTTGAGCAATTTTGAACAAATTAATTTCTAAAACAATTGAGTAGCAGCAGAGAGGGAGAACTTCACTTTCGCTTACTTAGCTAGCTAATACAGCTAATTTAGCCTACTCAACAACCTGACTCAAACAGAGAAGCATAATATGTATGTTAGCTAGCTGGTTAAGGCTATCTAATACTTCAACTCTTCCAAGTCAAATCAAAATCAAATCAACAATTCTTTGTCACATACACAGGGTTAGCAGATGTTAATGCGAGTGTAGCGAAATGCTTGTGCTTCTAGTTCTGACCATGCAGTAATATCTAACAAGCAATCTAACAATTTCACAACAACTACCTTATACACACAAGTGTAAAGGAATGAATAAGAATATGTACATAAAAATATATGGATGAGCGATGGCCAAACGGCATAGGCAAGATGCAGTAGATGGTATAGAGTACAGTATATACATATGAGATGAGTAACATAGGGTATGTAAACATTATATAAAGTGGCATTGTTTAAAGTGGCTAGTGATACATTTATTACATCCCATTTTTAATTATTAAAGTGGCTAGAGATGAGTCAGTATGTTGGCAGCAACCACTCAATGTTAGTGATGGCTGTTTAACAGTCTGATGGCCTTGAGATAGAAGCTGTTTTTCAGTCTCTCGGTCCCAGCTTTGATGCAAGTCAAGGTAAGCTTTCGGTTAAATGAAATGATTGCCACCGGGTAGCTATTAAACTGCTATACACATGGATTGGACTGTGGGTTAGTTCCAATGGTGTTTATAAACTGGTTTGCTGATGCTATGTTTTGGCTATTGAGAGTCTTTGAAGCCACCGGTCAGCCATATTGGTACTCCCCAGTAGGAGCATTCAGCCATATTGGTACTCCCCAGTAGGAGCATTCAGCCATATTGGTACTCCCCAGTAGGAGCATTCAGCCATATTGGTACTCTCCAGTAGGAGCATTCAGCCATATTGGTACTCCCCAGTAGGAGCATTCAGCCATATTGGTACTCCCCAGTAGGAGCATTCAGCCATATTGGTACTCCCCAGTAGGAACATTCAGCCATATTGGTACTCCCCAGTAGGAGCATTCAGCCATATTGGTACTCCCCAGTAGGAGCATTCAGCCATATTGGTACTCCCCAGTAGGAGCATTCAGCCATATTGGTACTCCCCAGTAGGAGCATTCAGCCATATTGGTACTCCCCAGTAGGAACATTCAGCCATATTGGTACTCCCCAGTAGGAGCATTCAGCCATATTGGTACTCCCCAGTAGGAGCATTCAGCCATATTGGTACTCCCCAGTAGGAGCATTCAGCCATATTGGTACTCCCCAGTAGGAGCAGTCCTCCATAGGAATGAATGTAATTCTACAGTATTTCAATCCAATGTTTAACTGACAAAATTACATGTATTTAAGTACATGTATTTAAGTACTTTTTTGTTTTTGATTTTGATCCTGGACAACACCCTGTCGTTCTCAACTAACATCAAGGCGGTGGCCCGTTCTTGTAGGTTCATGCTCTACAACATCCGCAGAGTACGACCCTGCCTCACACAGGAAGCAGCGCAGGTCCTAATCCAGGCACTTGTCATCTCCCGTCTGGATTACTGCAACTCGCTGTTGGCTGGGCTCCCTGCCTGTGTCATTAAACCCTACAACTCATCCAGAACGCCGCAGCCCGTCTGGTGTTCAACCTTCCCAAGTTCTCTCACGTCACCCCGCTCCTCCGCTCTCTCCACTGGCTTCCAGTTGAAGCTCGCATCCGCTACAAGACCATGGTGCTTGCCTACGGAGCTGTGAGGGGAACGGCACCTCAGTACCTCCAGGCTCTGATCAGGCCCTACACCCAAACAAGGGCACTGCGTTCATCCACCTCTGGCCTGCTCACCTCCCTACCACTGAGGAAGTACAGTCCCCGCGCAGCCCAGTCAAAACTGTTCGCTGCTCTGGCCCCCCAATGGTGGAACAAACTCCCTCACGACGCCAGGACAGCGGAGTCAATCACCACCTTCCGGAGACACCTGAAACCCCACCTCTTTCAGGAATACCTAGGATAGGATAAAGTAATCCTTCTCACCCCCTCCCCCCTTAAAAGATTTAGATGCACTATTGTAAAGTGGCTGTTCCACTGGATGTCTTAAGGTGAACGCACCAATTTGTAAGTCGCTCTGGATAAGAGCGTCTGCTAAATGACTTAAATGTAAATGTAAATGTAAATGTAAATGTTTTAGTGTGGACAGTAACATTACTATTTTCAAACAATATACTTAATTTTAGCTAACATAATATAATTGAAAAGTATGCATTAAGGTGTAACAGAATAAATGTGTCAAAAATGAATGTACGCATCAATAAATGCATTTATGTAGCTTCCAAAATCTGTTTTTCCAATGGAGGATGAGTACCAAGATGGCTGGGAGGTGGCTTCAATACATCTCCCCATGTCAGTCATCCAGACGTTATATACAGTACATCATTGGTTAGTTATAGTTATAGTTTTTTTTCGCCTGGTCCCAGACAGTTGTTGTGTTGTGCACTGAAGTCCACAAGCGAAGTGAAAATATCAGAGGAGGAGAGCAGTAGATGTGATGATGCTGTGAAAGTGAACTGTGTGTGCGGGTGATTTCATTATATTGAGCTCCAATATGCTGTAATAGAAATAAGGCCGTGATCATAATTTCTTAAAATAATAATCGTCCTCCCTAATCATAAACGGCACCCACCACCAGAGAACATTTGTTACAGCGTGGTCACTTTCACCCAGCTAAGCAAAACCTCAAGGAAGGCACATCAAGAATGAATCACACATCTAATCAAATCAAACAAATCAAATCAAAGTTTATTGGTCGTGTACACAGTTTGGAAGATATAGCAGGTGCAGAAAAATGCTTGTGTTACTAGCTCCTAACACTGTAGCAAAAAATGCCAAACAGAAAACAGGGCAGTGTAGATTGGATATAACACTATTTGAACCTAATTGCTCAGATATCTTCACCAAACAGTCATTGTACACAGTATAATGGCTATTCTTCCTTGTAACCTCCTCCTGTGACACTTTGGTCCCCGCCTGGTCTGTTTGAGTTGTCTTGCCAAAAACCAAATAGGAGTAGGTAAGACAGAATAAACAGATCTGGGAGAAGCATATTCCTGTGTAAATGTACTTTTAGGTTTTTCTTAACCACCCTCTTATGTCAATCTCAAACTCCCCCACCTGCCCCCCTACATTCATCGTCCCTCTCCTCCTACACAACCTTCTCTCCTACTCCACTTCTCCTCCTCCACTCCCCAGTCCCCTCTGGTACCCATACCTTGAGCAGGCGTACGGATGGTAGGAAGGCTGCGGCACACAGTTTCCTGATGGTCCAGTTGATTGGCCGCGGAGGATCCAGCTGCTGGTTCATGGTTCCCGCTCCTCCCGCCTGGCTTTTCCCGGCTTTTCCAGGAAAAGAGCCCCTCCGGGGGGGCAAAACAACAGGGTCTCCAGCCAAATAGAACAACTCAGATCCCGGCAGAACATGACCCACAACACCAGACCACCACCTTCATCCTTGTTCCACGGCAGGTCAGCCCTTCCTTCACCTGGGTGCCCTTCCTCCCCTCTCTCTCTCTCTCCCCCACCCCTCCCCTCCCTTCCCACCCCACAGATCCACGGGGTCCGACGGCCGAGTTCCGAGCACCTGAAGCATCCAGCCCTCTCTCCACATGCAGTATCCCAGTATCCCAGTATCCCAGTCGATCCGGTGCATACGTTCCAAACTAGCAGAGCAGAACAGAGTATAGAACAAACAGAAGGTGACAGAGAAAGAGAGTCGAGAGAAGCAAGAAGGAGAGGAGGAGCGCAGCACAGCACGGCAGCTCAGAGCATAGCACGTAAACCGAGCAGAGTGACAGGGAGCTGCACAACACCGTCTCCAAGACGAAAAAGAGAGAGAGAGAGAGAGAGAGAGAGAGAGAGAGAGAGAGAGAGAGTGTGATAGGGGGAGAAAAAGAGAGAGAGAAAGAAAGAGAATGGACAAGGCTGAGAGAAAATAGGCTGAGAGAAAATAAATAAATGAGGTAAAGAGAGAGTAAAAGGGAGAGCAGAGCTTGAGCACAAGCAGAAAGAGAAGGAGAGAGAAAAAAGGAGATTAAAGAAGAGAAAGGAGAGCGAGGATAGCAAGCAAGTAAGAGAGAGGGGGGATTGATGGAGAGAGGTATGGCGTTTAAGAAAGATACAGCGAGAGGAGTGAGTGTCACAGATACACCTCCCTTCATTTGGAATGGAGATGAATAGAATATAGGAAAAAAATAGAACATTCAAATCAGTATAATTTCAATACTGAATACATCAGTAATCATCTATGTTGGTAAAATCATCAGAATGACTAAAGCAAGCACTTTTTTAAAAATCAAATGGAATCCTCCTAAAAATAGGTTGTAGCAAATACTAAGGAAAAATGTCCATATTGTTTGCCTTCTCTCTCTCGATCTATCGCTTTCTATCTCTGAGAAGACTTAGAAAACTCTCTTACCTTGCTCTGGTATTGATTCCTCGCTAACCTTCTCCACCACGGCTCAAAGGGATTCTTTAATCAACATCCTGTTCACGTGGGAGAAGACTTTAATAGCCCCTCCCTAGTGAATGCTATTGATTTACACCAACATAACCACAACAATACCTTGCCCACAGGGACAAGCTGGGAAAACTCTCATAAGCCAATCATACAAACCTTCATAAAAGAAATGTGATGCTAATGTGATGATCTCCTCAGTGGCAAACTTCACAAGTTCAGACTGGTACAGACCGATTCAATAAGCAGTCATTCAATAAAATAATTTTTTTAATTGACAGTGGGTGTGGAAAAAAATATGTTTTTACATATCATTTAGATATTTTTCTGATTATAATTTACAACATTTGGTAGGAAATATGTTAGGCTACACAAAGTTTCTCTTCTGTCATTAATGAATGCTTTAGAATAATAAATAAAGCCTTGTTCACCAGAATAAAGACCTAAATCCATAGAATGAATGTATCATCAACAATTTGAAGTTACAATACTTTTCTCTTTTAATGTCTGCTTCTCTCCTGGAGCGAGGACATTTAGAGACCTGGGGATTTTACATACAAAATCATTTTGACCGGTTTTAAGGAAATGAAAATGTGTGACAACAATCCAACATGTTTCTGATAGATTGGATTCCAGTTAAGTCTTGGATGCGTAGGCCTATTTTCTGTGGTTGAAAATGAAATACTGTCAACTTTTATGTCGGCGAAAAAAATTGCACGTTTAGAGTACATAAGACAGTCCCTAAGCATACATTTGCATTCTCTAAAGATGCTGAAACAAATCATACTTGTTCATGGTTCTACTGACTCCAGGAGAATAATTTTTCAAACCATGCAAGAAATGTCATTTTATTTGGAATGGCAAACCAGATAAAGTTCAATGGGCATACTTATATAACGAACATGAGTTTGGAGGGTTAAAACTTAAATATTAAAGGGGAACTGCAACTGCTGATTAGGGCTTGTTTTTTGGCTTCCTCCTCAAGAAATGCTGGTGCCATGACAGAAGCCAAACGTTAGTTGGCTTGGGGGTGTGGTTTGATGTGAGTGTTTCTTGGAGTGTCCTTGACAACTATGCCACATAACATTCAAGATAGTTGGGAACAGATTTTTTTATGTCCCAATATCATGGCATCGGATTTATGAACTGATATACTGTACAAAACAACAATTGACACATCAATCCATTGTTTTCAATTTAAACTATCATATAAAATTATCGGCACAAAAATATGGCTCAATATATTGGGGCATTAAACAGTCATTTCTGTGCAGACTCTGCCACTAGGAAACAGAACCAATAGATCATCTCTTTTGGTTCTGTCCTTCGGTGGTTCCGTTTTGGTGTCAGGTCCAGGACTGGTTGTTAAGTCATCATTTCTGTGTTCAGATGGACCTACAAACAGTACTGTTAGGAGATCTGAAAAACCACAATTAATCAATGGGAAATAGGATTATACTCATAGATGTATTTTTTAGGGCAATCCCGGTAGAAATGGTACAAATAGAGAGGTTCAGAACCTCGTAAGCCATCATGTATTGAAAAAAGGAAATAGTAAAATGGTAGTGGACTGGGAAAGATGGGTTTGTCTGTGGAAATCTGAGGGTTGGAATTATAATGAACGTAACATGTTTCATGAGCTGAAATAAAATATCCCAGAAATGTTCCTTAATATGCACTAAAAGCTTATTTCTCTCAAATTTTGTACACAAATTTGTTTACATCCCTGATAGTAAGCATTTCTCCTTTGCCAAGATAATCCATCCACCTGACAGGTGTGGCATATCAAGAAACTGATTAAACAGCATGATCATTACACAGGTGCACCTTGTTCTGGGGAAAATAAAAGGCCACTCTAGACTATGCAGATTTTTCACACAACACAATGGCATGTTGACTGTAGGAATGTCGACCAGAGTGCTTTCCGGATAATTTAATGTTCATTTCTCTACCATAAGCCGAGGCGGTAAACGTTGTTTACCATAAGAATTCGTCAGGACGTCCAACCAGCCACACAACCGCAGACCAGGTGTATGGCGTTGTGTTGGCGAGCGGTTTGCTGATGTCACCGTTGTGACAGAGTGCCCCATCGTGGAGGTGAGGGTTATGGTATGGGAGGGCACAAGTTACGGACAACGAACACAATTGCATTTTATCAATGGCAATTTGAATGCACAGAGATATCGTGACGAGATCCTGAAGCCCATTATCGTGCCAATCATCCGCTGCCATCACCTCATGTTTCAGCATGATAATGCATGGCCCCATATCGCAAGGATCTGTACACAATTCCTGGATGGTAAAAATGTCCCGGTTCTTCCATGACCTGCAATACTCACCAGACATGTCACCAATTGAGCATATTTGGGATGCTCTTGATTGACGTCAAAATGTGTATCAAATCTTACAATAGTGCATGTATACTAACAGCATAATAACGGGTTATAAAATGGTGGAATTGTCCTTTGAGGCCAACACTCTGACCCCAGTCATCTCTATCCTGGCTCACGTGACCAAAGTGACATTACAGCGAGGAAGAGCTGTGACTCACTGGTCTGGAAAAGAGGCTGTTTTTAATGCAGTATTTGCTCAGAAACTGAGTGGACACATTGATTGGTTCACGCAAAGGCTTTTTTTCCTGTCGGGTTGAGACCTCTCGTTGTTTGGATTTGAAAATGCAAAAGTTGTAATGGAAGGGAGCTGCGTTCAGGGGCTGTGTGTGGCTGTGCCTGTGGGTGTTTGAGTGACAAAGACACGGAGGAGAACCAACCAGTAAAAGTCCAGCCCCCTCATTATCAACACATCGTGCAGACAACATCAAAACAGCCTTTCCAGACTCTGAAGGAATTCGAGTTTGCTGTCAGCCAGAGTAAGTCGCCTTAGCCAATCGCTCAGATGTCAAATCAAATCTAGTTTGGATACTGAATGACAGACCTCTATGATCCAACATCACAGTGTTATATACACAGTGTCCGTGTGTGTCCATAGCTGCGTTCAGTGCTGCAGTGAACAACCAGTTGACAAGCAGGTAGGGGTTGGGTTGTGGGTTGGGGAATGCTGTCAGCATGGCCACGGGCCTTTAAATACATCACTCATTACTTCAAGCCACACCTCGCCACACCAACCAAATGGGAGCAAACGAACCTCAAGGTCTGTTCAAGAATGTACAAGAACGTTTTGGGGAAACGTGCCGTTCAGTACAAACCGTTCCGCAACGCAGCAAATGTTCAAGCGAACTGCATGCACCTCGTGTGTTTTCGTGTGTGTGTGTTTGTGTGCTGCACAGCAATGGAACCACCAACAGAGAAGCATCCGACTCTCTCTCTCATCCTCCCTTTCCTCTTCTCCCTCCCCTTGATCACTCCTTCATTCCTGATTGTGATCCTGTTGCTTCTCCAGCTCTTGGCTCGGGCAGTCCTGTTGGCATTCACCTCACACACAGCAGACTGGAGTCACTGTCCTGCACTGCCCCTGTACAAGCACTAGATGGAAACCCTCTAATGCAGATCACTAGTTCCAGCTCCAGCCCCACTACTTCATAATAATTATGTTTTGAGAAGTTTTTCAGTGATCACTTCACAATCCTCATCCCTGAGCTCCAGAGAACAAATGGACTTCCGGAGGAAGATGTTGCTGTCAGAAGGTTTCCCATGGGATAAGTGGGTTGTGTCAGCAACACATTCTCCCACAGGCTTGTCTAAATCCAATTGGAGCACACACGTTTGCCACCAGAGGGCCTCCGTCCAACATACCATTTGTCCACTACTATGGAGCGCAATATGTTGTATTCTGTTTTCTGCTTCATGTAAGTAAGAAGGGCGAAGCCCATCGACAATCCAATTACCACTGCACTCAGAAGACATTAAAAAGACAGAGCGAACAAGACCGGACAGGCCGGATTTTTACCATCTCAGACTGATTATTTTCCCTAAAGGAACCTTGAGTATGGCTTAGGGAGGAAATCGGTGAGGCAATTTACAGTGAATGACTGAAGTGTTTTAGTATTGAGCAGTGCTAGTGCAAACATCACAATGAATGCCAATCACCTGTATCACTCTTTTACTGTCCCTCTAAGGTAAAAAGGGTAGGGATGGAAATTGGTCTTTGTACAAGATCAGACATTTGATAGCAAATCTGTACAAAATATCTGAATGCAATGGCTAATCCTAAAATTTGTTTTATATTGTGTGATGTCTGCGACAGATTTTTCAATTAGCCCGTAATAGATGGCTATTGTTCATTAAAGAAAATAGAAAAGCAGATCAATTAAATTGGCACTGGCCAATTGTCCAGGAACAGATTTTAAAAATCCCATTGGAAAATGTAAGCCTATTCATTGATGGAAATACCAGTCAATGGAAATACAATTAACTGGTCATGCTTATCAGGCTACAGGTTAATTTGCATAATTTAGTTACATTTAATTTACACATGTCTACAGTATATTATTTTTATTGTCTGGTTCATCTCACACAAACAGTAGAAGATCTGACAGACAGCGCAAGAGCTGCTTTCACGACAACTGGGAACTGACAAATACGACTTCAGTTATCTTCATGTCGAAAAATTGGAGCTCTAAAAGAAAGCCTGCGTGGATGAGTTGGAATTCTGAGTTCGTTGACCGTTCAAACCAAGTTTTCACCGTCGGAGCTCGTTTTTTCCCAGTTGTCATGAACGCACTGAAGTCTAAGATTTTCGAGATCCCAATTGTTTTGAACGCGACATCAAACGGCAATGTAAGGCAGGCTTCATCAGCGCGTCACACACCACTTTGCAATGAGCTGGAGGCAGTATGCATTTTGAAAACATACTTAATTGTTTGAAACTTGAATGTTTTAATACATATTATGAGGCATGGCTTACCTTCAAAGTAGCCTATTAGATCTCCTCTCTTTCTAAATTTCTAATGGATATTTTCGTCTCTGTCACATGATACCGCTCCCATGTGCAGTGCCTTTTTGACAATGGTGTTTTCCCGTTTAATTGTATTATGGAACGAACATTTGCGCGTAGCCTTCTGCCATGTGCATATTGCTGCACTTATAATGTGAATAAGTAATAGTTTATCAACATTTTAAGCGTTCTGATCTGTTGCGTCAGACTCATTGCCTTTTAACCTTTTTTTTTTAATGTAGCCTAGTTCTAGTGGTTGTATGAAGTTGGGATCTATCGTTTAACAACTGCCCCAGAGTCTGTTTGGAATAGGCTATTTATTTGTCGACAAGCTGATAATAGAAAAGGTATCCTAAAAGTTTCTAGTATAGTAGATTGACATAGGATAGTGATTTTGCTGTTCATTACTTGTCTTGTTGTCTGAGGAAAAGTTCATGTGGACAGTTATTCTAACGTGTTCAAAGTGGACATCTGAATTAGGTAAGAAGGACCACACATCGTTGCATCCCCGACTTGCATGTGTTGTTAATATGAATTACCATATTCTAGATGCGATTTATGTCATTCTGAGCATCATGCGTGGACGCCCTAATCAGGTTTACGCATGAAATGCATATGGATGCGGCACATTTCTCAAATGTCCGGTAAAAAAAAAAAAAATTGTCGGCCAGATGTTTGGCGCCACATTCTCCTAACGTGATCACTAGTCTGGAGCCCACCATCAAATCGAAATGGCCTGATTTAGACAAACCATTTTAGATCTCTGCTGCAACCCACTTTCAACACGTTCTGCCTTCTCCAGGAGTGAAACAGAGGCTAGCCTAATGTTAACCTTTCAGTGCTATTTCTAACCCCATTCCCCAAACATTCTTCATAGTCATAATAAATTCTAGGTCTACTTTTGTCTAGGAGAAAAAACCCGTTCAGTATCCAGCACATCATCTGACAAACCCATTAAAGATGTGTGTGAGGGGTAAATGGTAACACAGCAGATTTATGCAGCATGGTATCCCTGTGTGTGTGTGTGTGCAGTGGCGGATTTAGTTATAGGTGGCATCTTGCCAGTGCAGCATGAGGCGCCCGCACAAAATAACTAGCGTAATGGTGACATTTGCGTGATCGGTTTGCTATCGCTGATTTGCACGTCACGTCAATGATATCATGTTACTGAGTGAGAATGTGAGTCAATTAACCTTGTCGGAGTGGGCGCCCTGATTCTAGTTTGTGAGCTAGGCAGGCCTGGGAAGGTCTCCCACTCAGAAGTACGAGATGGAGAGGGGGCAGGGGTAGGTTGACCTCAGTTCTCCCCACTGGAAGCCAGAGGTAGGGGGAGCGGAAGAATCTATCAAATAGCACCCCTCTAACTTTGTACAGTACTAATGCAATTAGTAAAATCAGACACACTACGAAATGCTACCAAATAAACCACAATTAATTCATAATACTGGGAATATATAGTTTCACAGACATATTGTTGCATTTTTTTCTGGTTTGTGCGAAATAGTTAAGAATAATATAAAACCCATCTGCACACCACCAAGGTGAATTGGTTTCGTCTTAACTCTTGGTTGACAGAGTTGTGGGATGGGTAATGTATTGATGCTCGAGTGCCAAATCAACACACATTTGTTTCTATTTCTCTTTGTTACTTTTTTTCAATATTTATGAGTCTTATTTTTGTATATATTTTTATATTCATGTAGTTTTAAATGTTATGATTATTTATGTGTGTTCCAAATGTCTGAATAGAAATTACAGTTAGTGCAGAATGGTGCTTTTTTTTGGAGGGGGGGGGGGTCGCCCAGGGAGCCATACAAGCTAGAACCGCCACTGTGTGTGTTTGTGTGTTATAGTCTTGTACTGTATCTCTGCTCTGGAACATCCCTGCGCAGTTAGACCCAACCTGACAAGCCCTATTTGCAAAGTGACAGGCATGAATATGAAAACATTTTCCACCTGTCACTCACTAGGAAGAGATTGTGCTAATACATCCCTCAAATACCTAATTACACGAATTAAAAATCTGCATCTTCTCTGTGAACCAAACAGAGTTAGGGGACAGACTGTCTCTGCACTCCTCTCTGAGCTGCTCTATTCCTGGAGGTGCTGTGTGAACATAGCTTAATGCGCTAGCAACACCCCTCTCTTTCAGCCCTCCATGCCCCCCTTCCTCCACATCCCAGAACCCGCATCTCTCACCCTGAGGCAGGAAGACCTATGCTGGGCTGGGCTTTCTCCATCTGGAGAGGGTGCGATTAGCCCCCAGGGCAGAGCTCCTATCACACATCCTACTATCACAAAGCCATAAATATCAGCAAGAGCCTGTGGTTGAGTGGCAACAGGACTGGCTCCAAGCGCATATATTACAACCCCAAAGACCGGGGTTCAATTCCTGCATCCACACAATCTTCCCACTTATGTTTCCAGTGCTGCCTTAGCATAGAAAAGAGAGGGTGGGAATCCCACTGCCATTCATATAATCATCACAAGCATGCAGACCAACCATCAATCTAAACTGTCCTTAATCTCCCACAATCTCTCTTTGACTTTCTCTCACGCATGCATTCAATGACATAAACTCAAAGACAAACATACTTACTCAAAAACATACAGATAATGGTCATTGCCAGTGGTGTGTTAAATTTGCCAGAAGATATTGACCCTAAAGTTATGCTTGTTTACACTGAGCTGCACTGGGGTTGGAACATTAAGACACTGTGGAGCCGGCGCGAGATATGGGTCGGAAAAAATACCTCAATGCAGGAATGGGATATGCAAAGTACTCCAAATTTTACCATTATCCACACTGCTCTATTGAGAAGATTGAAATAATGCTTGTTTTCCTGGAAAACTGCCCATTTTGTCCTCGTGCTAGCTAGCAACCATTATGGAATGGCAGTATCAGCCAATTAGCTCCTTTGTTGTTCAACACCACGTGCCATTCCAAAATGGCTTGCTGTAGCTACTGTTGCTAGCATAAGGACTAAAAGGGCAGTTTTCTGGGAAAGGGAGCAGTATTTCAATCTTCTCGATGGAGCAGTGAGGATAGAGGTCAAATTTGGAGTATAGTGGCATATTCCAACCCTGCATTGAGGTACGTTTTCCGACCCATATCTCGCGCCGGCTCCATGGTGTCTTAATGTAATGCCTTCCGGCCCCAGTGCAGCTCAGTGTAAACAAGCGTAACAGTAGGGTCGGTATCTTCTGGCAAGTGTTAAATGAGAACCTGGTCACCATGGCAACAGGCCATTACCATTTTTCCTCCTCTAAATATCGGTAAGAATAAAAACGTTGCACTTAAGCCTGAGACAGCATCCACATCAAACAAGTGAGGAAAAATATATTTGAAGGTCATCATGACATGTTCACCACTCCCCATCTCATTTAATCCCCTACTCTACCTCCAGAGATCACCGCTTTCCCTCCTCTCTGTTCCTGAAATGAATGATTGTTAGACTTGTCATTCCAGTAGCCATCTCCCACAGTAAATATCTATCAAGGAACTCATCGAAGCATGGCTATAGTGATTGTTGGCAGGCCTCATTCCTCAAACAGCAGGGTTGGCACAACAAGGCTCAGTGATCTTTGATAACACGACTCCTGTTGATGTTTGGACTGAATCAACCTTTACTGTAAGGCTTCCCAAACCTTTTTTGCCCGTGACCACATTTTGATATCAAAAGATTTTGCGACCCCACCATGTAAAAAAGGTGATGTAATAAACAGCCAATGTTAACTTTTTTAATTGGGGCTACGACAGTCTATTACAAATCAGTCTGACAGTACTTTTGAAAGTATTTCAATATGAAGGAAGTATGGTTTGAAGTGACTGAAATGCATCAGAAAGAAAGTTAATCATTTTGTATGGTCTTGTGTAGAAAAGAGCACCATCAATGACAATGTTCTTTTCCCAACAGTCTGGTTTAGTGCCTGCTATTGTCCACTGAGTTCTAATTAGGCTTGTTAACATACGTGTCCATGAGAGTCTAATGCTTTTCCAACAGTCTTGAAGGAGTTCCCACATATGCTGTGCACTTGTTGGCTGCTTTTTCTTCACTCTGCGGTCCAACTCATCCCAAACCATCTCAATTGGGTTGAGGTTGGGTGATTGTAGAGGCTAGGTCATCTGATGCAGCACTCCATCACTCTCCTTGGTCAAATAGCCCATACAAAGCCTGGAGGTGTGTTTTGGGTCATTGTCCTGTTGAAAAACAAATGAGAGTCCCACTAAGCTCAAACCAGATGGGATGGCGTATCACTGCAGAATACTGTGGTAATCATGCTGGTTAAGTCTGTCGTAACCGGCCGCGACCGGGAGGTCCGTGGGGCGTCGCACAATTGGCATAGCGTCGTCCAGGTTAGGGAGGGTTTGGCCAGTAGGGATATCCTTGTCTCATCGCGCACCAGCGACTCCTGTGGCGGGCCGGGCGCAGTGCACGCTAACCAAGGTTGCCAGGTTTCCTCCGACATATTGATGCAGCTGGTTTCCGGGTTGGATGCGCGCTGTGTTAAGAAGCAGTGCGGCTTGGTCGGGTTGTGTATCGGAGGACGCATGACTTTCAACCTTCGTCTCTCCCGAGCCCATATGGGAGTTGTAGTGATGAGACAAGATAGTAGCTACTAACAATTGGATACCACGAAATTGGGAAGAAAAAGGGGGTAAAATTGTAAAAATAAATTAAAAGATAATGCTGTTCAACGACTACAGCTCAGCATTTAACACCATAGATCAACACTGGGCCCCACAAGGGTGCGTTCTGAGCCCTCTCCTGTACTCACTGTTCACCCACGACTGCGTGGCCATGCACGCCTTCAACTCAATCATCAAGTTTGCAGACGACACTACAGTGATTACCAACAACGACGAGACAGCCTACAGGGAGGAGGTGAGGGCCCTCGGAGTGTGGTGTCCTCACACTCAACGTCAACAAAACAAAGGAGATGATCATGGACTTCAGGAAATTGTTAGGTTAGATTACTCGTTGGTATTTACTGCATTGTCGGAACTAGAAGCACAAGCGTTTCGCTACACTCGCATTAACATCTGCTAACCATGTGTATGTGACAAATAAAATTTGATTTGATTTTGACCAAAGGACGGATTTCCACCTCTCTAATGTCCATTGCTTGTGTTTCTTGGCCCAAGCAAATCTCTTCTTCTTATTGGTGTCCTTTAGTAGTGTTTTCTTTGCAGCAATTTGACCATGAAGGCCTGATTCATTCAGTCTCCTCTGAACAGTTAATGTTGAGATGTGTCTGTTATTTGAACTCTGTGAAGCATTTATGTGGGCTGCAATCTGAGGCTGGTAACTCTAATGAACTTATCCTCTGCAGCAGATGTAACTCTGGGTCTTCCTTTGCTATAGCGGTCCTCATGAGAGCGAGTTTCATCATAGAGCTTGATGGTTTTTGCGACTGCACTTGAAGAAACTTTAAAAGTTCTTGACATTTTCTGGATTGACTGACCTTCATGTCTTAAAGTATGATGGACTGTAATTTCTTGTTGCTTATTTGAGCTGTTCTTGCCATAATATGGACTTGGTCTTTTATCAAATAGAGCTATCTTCTGTATACCAGCCCTACCTTGTCACAACACAACTGATTGGCTCAAACGCATTAAGAAGGAAATAAATTCCATAAATAAACTTTTTTACAAGGCACACCTGTTAATTGAAATTCATTCCAGGTGACTACCTCATGAAGCTGGTTGAGAGAATGCCAAGCGTTTGCCAAGCTGTCATCAAGGCAAAGGGTGGATACTTTGAAGAATCTCAAACATAAAATATATTTTGATTTGTTTAACACTTTTTTGGTTACTACATTATTCCATATGTGTTATTTCATGTCTAAACTTTTGACTGGTACTGTATAAATATATATAAATCTACTGGTTGCTGATTAGTATGCTGTTGTATTGAATTTCCAACTTTAATTACATTGTTGACACCAGCCAGAAGTCTCAATGGCAGCCTTGCGACACCGTGTATAGCTTCGTGAAATGTTATGCTTAAAATGAGAAAATGACAACCAAATAGTTCTACCAATTAACATGTTGAAAATGCACCCCTCCAAACCTATTTATATCGCATACGCGATAATGGCATTTATCGCATATTAAATACTGAATTAAGGGACTGTTTCAAATACTTTGTCAGCAAACTCAATGGACTAATGTTGTATAATTACATCAATATCTATGTTATGGACATAAAATATATAAAAAAGTTGTTTTCAGCAACTGGTATGTTTTAATTCGCTTGTCATATTGGCAGGTTTTCTAGCAACAAACTATTTAGCTAGCTTCTAGCCTATTGTTTGATTTGCAATGCGATCTCCTTGTAATGAGCAGTGTCGAGTGTCCTGACAAGAAGGCAAACTTTTCTAGCTATGCCAGGCAAAATTGGGCATTATCAGCTCATTATTATGGATGTATCCAAACGAATGTCAATAGAAAACAGTTACTTTGCTGTTATTCTGGCTGCAAAGGTCGTAACAGTGTAGCCATAGCTACACAGTGTAGCCAAGCATAGGATATGAACATTGCCAGCGAGCATTGTAATGGAACACAAAGAACGAACTAATCGAACGAATGACTGGGTCGTGTCTCTAGAAACCAAAAGATGAGAGAGTATGAATTTTCTAATATAATTCAAAATTTCAAAAATGTATTTCTACAGTTAAATGTTTGCTTATAGTATTGTTGTCTTCGGCAACTGTGGTATAAGCAAGATAAACAGCTTAAACAAACGCAACGGAATAAACTTTGCAGTTATTCTGGCTGCAGAGGTTGTGACTGTGTAGCCATAGCTAGTTGGCTGGCTAGCTAGCAGCAAGCAAGGAATAATAAAATTGCCAGGGACCAAAAAAACTCTCAGTAAACTTTACAAATGTCAACAAAACTAAATACGCTAGACAAGGTGGGATGTTTTTGTGTCGGTAAAATGAATTATATGAAAAATGTTGGTCGAAGTGCAAATATTGATATAATATCCATCATATTTAAGTCAACGTGATGACATTTAGTGTTGTCCTACCACTACGACTCATCTGGGAAGCCATGCAGTTTTTTAGGCTACAGATGAAATTATGATGAACTTCACAGGGTGGTGAAAGTGCACGGTGAAAAGCCTGATGCTCCTTTCCAATAAATATTGAGGGTCTTATTATTGTGACATGATGCTTGGCTGCTATTTGACAAATACAAATAATATTGCCCTTTTGTCCATAATAATCTCATCATGTAGGCTACACAAAACCCTTGACTTTTTCCACATTTTGTTTCATAACAGCCTTATTCTAAAATGGATTAAATAACATGTTTTCCTCATCAATCTACACACAATACCCCATTATGACAAAGCAAAAACAGGTTTTAGACATTTTTGCAAATGTATAAAAAACTAAAACAGAAATATACCCTATTTACATGAGTATTCAGACCCTTTGCGATGAGACTCGAAATTGATCTTAGGTGCATCCTGTTTCCATTGATCATCCTTGAGATGTTTTGACAATTTGATTGGACTCCACCTGTGGACTCCACCTCCAATCAAATCAGTTGATTGGAGATGATGTGGAAAGGCTCACACTTGTCTCTATAAGGTCCCACATGAGGTCAAAGGAGTTGTCTGTAGAGCTCCGAGACAGGATTGTGTCGTTGCACAGATCTGGGGAAGGGTACCAAAACATTTCTGCAACATTGAAGGTCGCCAAGAACACAGTGCCCTCCATCATTCTTAAATGGAAGAAAATTGGAAACACCAAGACTCTACATAGAGCTGTCCGCCTGGCCAAACTGAGCAATCAGTGGAGAAGGGCCTTGGTCGGGGATGTGACCAAGAACTCAATGGTCACTCTGACAGAGGTCCAGAGTTTCTCTGTGGAGATAGGAGAACCTTCCAGAAGGTCAACCATCTATGCAGCACTCCACCAATCAGGCCTTTATGGTAGAGTGGCCAGATTGAAGCCACTCCCCAGTAAAAAGCACATGACAGCCCGCTTGTAGTTTTGCCAAAAGGTACCTAAAGGACTCTCAGACCATGAGAAACAAGATTCTCTGGTCTGATGAAACCAAGATTTATCTATTTGGCCTGAATGCCAGGCGTCATGCCTAGAGGAAACATGGCACCATCCCTACAGTGAAGCATGGTTGTGGCAGCATCATGCTCTGTTGATGTTTTTCAGCTGCAGAGGCTGGGAGACTAGTCAGGATCGAGGGAAAGATGAACAGAGCAGAGTACAGAGAGATTCTTGATGAAAACCTGCTCCAGAGCGCTCAGGACCTCAGACTGGGGCGAAGGTTCACCTTCCAACAGGACAACGACCCTAAACACACAGCCAAGACAACACAGGAGTGGCTTCTGGACAAGTCTCTGAATGTCCTCAAGTTGCCCAGTCAGAGCTCGGACTTGAACATCTCTGGAGAGGCCTGAAAATAGCTGTGCTCCCCATCCAACCTTATAGAGCTTGAGAGGATCTGCAGAGAAGAATGGGAGAAACTCTCAAAATACAGGTGTGCCAAGACATGAACCTGTAATCACTGCCAAAGGTGCTTCAACAATGTACTGAATAAATGGTCTGAATACATCAAAACTGGGACCGGGAGACTGAACAATAGCTTCTATCTCAAGGCCATCAGACTGTTAAACAGCCATCACTAACACAGAGAGTCTGCTGCCTACATACAGTACATACTTGAAATCATTGGTCACTCTAACAATGGATCACTAGTCACTTTATTAATTCCACTTTAATATTGATGTTTACATAGCTTGCATTACTCATCCCATATGTATATACTGTATTTTATTTGATACTATTTATTGCATCTTGCCTATGCCGGTCGGTTATTGCATATATAGGCAAATAAAAATAGTTGAAACTGCAGAGTTGCAAAGAAAAATACATATCTCAGACTGGCCAATAAGAAGAAAGGATTAAGATGGGCAAAATAACACAGACACTGGACAGAGGAACACTGCCAAGAAGGCCAGCATCCCAGAGTCACCTCTTCACTGTTGATGTTGAGACGGGTGTTTTGCGGGTACTATGAAGTACTCTAATGTACTTGTCCTCATGCTCAGTTGTGCACCGGGGCCTCCTACTCCTCTTTCTATTCTGGTTAGGGCCAGTTTGTGCTGTTCTGTGAAGGGAGTAGTACACAGCGTTGTATGAGATCTTCAGTTTCTTGGCAATTTCTCGTATTAAATAGCCTTAATTTCTCAGAACAAGAATAGACTGACGAGTTTCAGAAGAAAGTTATTTGTTTCTGGCAATTTTGAGCCCGTAATCAAACCCACAAATGCTGATGCTCCAGATACTCAACTAGTCTAAAGAAGACCTGTTTTATTGCTTCTTTAATCAGGACAACAGTTTTCAGCTGTGCGAACATGATTGCAAAAGGGATTTCTAATAATCAATTATCCTTTTAAAATGATAAAAGTGGATTAGCTAACACAACGTGCCATTGGAACATAGGAGTGATGGTTACTGATAATGGGCTTCTGTAAGCCTATGTCGATATTACATTTTAAAAATCAGTCAATTCCAGCTACAATAGTCATTTACAACATTAACAATGTCTACACTGTATTTCTGATCAATTTGATGTTATTTTAATGGACAAAAAAAGTGCTTTTCTTTCAAAACAAGGACATTTCTAAGTGACCCCAAACTTTTGAACGGTAGTGTATCTAAGCCTTTATACTTAGGTATGAACTAATCGACATACAGTTGAAGTCAGAAATTCACATACACCTTAGCCAAATACATTTAAACACAGTTTTTCACAATTCCCGACATGTAATCCATTCCCTGTCTTAGGTCAGTTAGGATCACCACTTTATTTTAAGAATGTGAAATGTCAAAATAATAGTAGAGTTAATTATTACAGCTTTTATTTTATTTATTTCTTTCATCACATTCCCAGTGGGTCAAAAGTTTGCATGCACTCAATTAGTATTTGGTAGCATTGCCTTTAAATTGTTTAACTTGGGTCAAACGTTTCGGGGAGCCTTCCACAAGCTTCCCACAATAAGTTGGGTGAAAGTTGGCCCTTTCCTCCTGACAGAGCTGGTGTAACTGAGTCAGGTTTGTAGGCTTCCTTGCTCGCACATGCTTTTTCAGTTCTGCCCACACATTTTCTATAGGATTGAGGTCAGGGCTTTGGGATGGCCACTCCAATACCTTGACTTTGTTGTCCTTAAGCCATTTTGCCACAACTTTGGAAGTATGCTTGGGGTCATTGTCCATTTGGAAGACCCATTTGCGACCAAGCTTTAACTTCCTGACTGATGTCTTTAGATGTTGCTTCAATATATCCACATAATTTCCCTTCCTCAAGATGCCATGTATTTTGTGAAGTGCACCAGTCCCTCCTGCAGCAAAGCACCCCCACAACATGATGCTGCCACCCCGTGCTTCACGGTTGGGATGGTGTTCTTCGGGTTGCAAGCCTTCACTTTTTTCCTCGAAACAGTTCTATTTTTGTTTCATCAGACCAGAGGACATTTCTCCAAAAAGTACGATCTTTGTCCCCATGTGCAGTTGCAAACCGTAGTCTGGCTTTTTTATGGCGGTTTTGGAGCAGTGGCTTCTTCCTTGCTGAGCCGCCTTTCAGATTATGTCGATATAGGACTCATTTTACTGTGGATATAGATACTTTTGTACCTGTTTCCTCCAGCATCCTCACAAGGTCCTTTGCTGTTGTTCTGGGATTGATTTGCAAGTGTCGCACCAAAGTACGTTCATCTCTAGGAGACAGAACGCATCTCCTTCCTGAGCGGTATTACAGCTGCGTTGTCCCATGGTGTTTATACTTGTGTACTATTGTTTGTACAGATGAACGTGGCACCTTCAGGCTTTTGGAAATTGCTCCCAAGGATGAACCAGACTTGTGGAGGTCTACAATGTTTTTCTGAGGTCTTGGCAGATTTATTTTGATTTTCCCTTGATTTCAAGCAAAGAGGCACTGAGTTTGAAGGTAGGTCTTGAAATACATCCACAGGTACACCTCCAATGGACTTATGTCAATTAGCCTGTCAGAAGCTTCTAAAGCCATGACATCATTTTCTGGACTTTTCCAAGCTGCTTAAAGGCACAGTCAACTTAGTGTATGTAAACGTCTGACCCACTGGAATTGTGATACAGTGAATTATAAGTGAAATACTCTGCCTGTAAACAATTGTTGGAAAAATTACTTGTGTCATGCACACAGTAGATGTCCTAACCGACTTGCCAAAACTATAGTTTGTTTACAAGAAATTTGTGGAGTGGTTGAAAAACGATTTTTAATGACTCCAACCTAAGTGAATGTAAACTTCTGACTTCAACTGTAGTTTCAGAAATGTATCATTACCTGATAATTTATGTATCTGTATATAACAAGAAAAATAATTTCAATAGATATCCTTACATGATATGTAATATTCATCATCGTATATCTGATCGAAAATGGGCTAAATCCAACTCACTAAATGTACAGCGCCCAAATTATTTTACCTGTTCACGCGCTACATCACGCGAAGGTGACATATCTGAGCATACATTTGTACCAAATTCAGTTGTAGGCTAAACAAAGATTGGTAAGGCGAACATCATCATATTTAATCCAAGTTGCTGTTTCCAAAGCACATCTCTGCTATTTCTGTTTTAAAACATGCAGCATAGAAAATGTAGAGCTCCAATCACAACACCTGTTTTCTGTAAAGATGCTAAGTAGGCTAATCTTTGTTAAAAATTTATTTGATATATTTTAATAAGAGTTGTATGGGTGCGGATTGGGTCGTCAGCGGCTGTCCATCGCAGTCCAGACCCAACGTGATGGTAGTGTTGGTCTGTGATCCACTCTAAACTGTCAATGCAGAAATCAAATTATGTCAACATTGCAAGAAAATATTGTTATTTAACATAACCATACCACAAGGAAGCTTCCCTACCTGCTTCATTCATGACAAGAAAACTATCTGGAACAAGCTAGCTAGCTAGACAAGTTTCTAGTTAGCTAGCTAGCTGGTTGGTTAGTTGGTTAGCTGGCTAGTTTATATTAACCAGTAATAGAAAAATATACCTAAACATTTTTTAAACGTTAGCTGTCACATTGAAGGGGGGGGGTAGCAAAAAATAATCCCTGGAGGCAATTCTGTTACTTGTTAGCTAGCTAGGCTACCAGTTATCTTTTACAGCCCTATCAAGCGTAGCTAGCCCTACTGACTGCTGGCCAAATTAGCTAATGTTCTTCATTCTAGTTACTGAGGATAAATAAAACTAATCAAATTAGCTACTCACTATGGCGAAAACTTTTTAAAGGTATTTTCTGAACAGCTTCTCAGTTCTTTGTTTCTCCAGTTGTCAGTTCGACCAGACACCATTTACACACTCATGTGTGGCACCCAGATCTCAGGATATCTAATGAGTCAATACCTGGCCACACCATGTATGATATCCGGAGGGAATCCAAAAATGATTAGTGCATTACAGAAACATGTGGATTTCATGTTTGTTAAATTATTGGGCATGTGCTGAAACCTCAGAAATGCATCTGAAATCATCCTTATTTTCAGCATATCAAAAAGTATGTCAAGAGAAGCATATCTATATAGCTTCATAACTTGAATGTGCTAAGAAAACACATATTTGCAATGTATACAGTTGGTATTTGTCAACATGAAGAGAGAAAATAGGATGTTCCATATCTCAGGATATTAAATGAGTCCTTATCTGGCCATAGGAAATGTCCATGTGTGATATTCAGAGTAATTCCAACATCATGAATGTCTAAAAGACACATTTGGATTCAGAATTTGTCAGGATATGGTGCATATGCACAAAACTCAAAATATGCATTCGAAATGGTATGTGTTCTGTAGAATATCAAAAATGTGTCATGTAAACATATCCTGATATGGACCCTTTTTGCCCAGTGACATATTTGAAACGGTCCTTTTAATTGAGTCTCCAATATGGAATAAATGACATTATTACATATGCAATGTAAAGTATCAGTCAAACATTTGGACACAACTACTCATTCAAGGGTTTTTCTTTATTTTACTATTTTCTACATTGAAGAATAATAGTGAAGACACTAAAACTATGAAATAACGTATATGGAATCATATAGTGACCCAAAAAGTGTTAAACAAATCAGAATATATTTTATATTTTAAATTATTCAAAGTAGCCACTTTGCACTGATGACAGCTTTGCACACTCTTGGCATTCTCTCAACCAGTTTCATGAGGTAGTCACCTGGAATGCATTTCAATTAACAGGTGTGCCTTGTTAAAAGTTCATTTGTGGAATTTATTTACTTCTTAATGCGTTTGAGCCAATCAGTTGTATTGTGACAAGGTAGGGGTGGTATACAGAAGATAGCCCTATTTTCTAAAACACCAAGTCCATATTATGGCAAGAACAGCTCAAATAAGCAAAGAGAAACAACAGTGCATCATTACTTTAAGACATGAAGGTCAGTCAATGCGGTAAATGTCAAGAACTTTGAAAGTTTCTTCAAGTGCAGTTGCAAAAGAATCAAGCGCTATGATGAAACTGGCTCTCGTGAGGACCGCTATAGGAAAGGAAGACACGGCACAGGAAGGGGAGACCCAGAGTTACCTCTGCTGCAGAGGATAAGTTAATTAGAGTTAATAATTGATTAAAAACCTAATGTTTTGCAATGAAGGTCTACAGTAGCCTCAACAGCACTCTGAGGGTAGCACTATGGTGTAGCCGGAGGACAGCTAGCGAGAATGAATCTAGTATTGAGAGCTACAGCTAGCTAGCACTGCAGTGCATAAAATGTGGTGAATAGTTGACTCAAAGAGAGAGAAAGACAATAGTTGAACAGTTTTGAACAAATTCATTTCTTCAAAAATTAAGGAGAAGCAAGAGAGAGAGCTATATTTCGCCATTGCTCGAAGCCAGTTTAGCCTACTCAAACACCCGGCTCAAACAGAGGGAAGCTATGTTAAAAAAAAATATATATATATATATTATTTTTATTTTTTTAGAAGGTGGATCAGCTTAATATTGCGGAAAGAATGTTGCTTCCAATGTAATTGTCTGCGTCATTTCCAATCCCCCATATTTTTGGGGTAAATATATATATCCATACACGCATGCATATATATACACATATATACATACATATACCTATATAGACATACATACTTTTTCAAGAATATACCTTTATTATTATTCCCAGCAAACCCTACCGCCGATCCCCCAATTGAAGTAAACTAATAAACAGGGAAGCTATGTTAGCTAGCTGGCTATGACTATCCAACACAACACTGTAACTCTTACTCGTCAAGGTAAGCTTTTGGTTTTACTAATTTATTGCCACCGGGGCCCGCCGTTGTAACTGCTAAACTTATTTTTGATCTGCTTACTGACTGTACACTGTAACGTTACTGCATGTTTGTAGCGGGTATATTAACGTGTTATTTCTATTAGCTATGTTGACTATGAAGTTACTTTAGCTAATATGGTGACAACAATGTAGGCTGTGTGCAGCGGTTATGATATGGTTTGGCTTGTAAAGTTTTTTTTTGCCTGGTCACTTGCAGCTGATGTGTTGTGCATTGAAGTCCACAAGCGAAGGGAAAAGGTCAGAGGAGGGGAGTGCATAGAAACAAGAAGGAGTACAATGTGGCTGCTAAGAAAGTGAACTGTATTTACCTGTGATCAGGGATGTATTCATTCCTCCGATTCTGTTGCAAAATGTTTCTGAAAAATATAAGCAAGCTGAACTAAATGGGTATCAACATACATGTACTTATCTAATGTAAACTCTTGTTTGCAACTGTTGGAATGATTACACCCTAGAACATCTAGTTGCAGGCAAGAATGTGCAAGGTGGTATTGAATATGTCATTGTCTGTCGATGTGTCACTCTCTGTCACCTCTCGACCTGTGTGCACCTACTTTGTAAACTTTCATTCATAGGCTAGGTTGTAGCAACCTCATGATGGGTATAGGGGAAATAACAGTATCATGTAGTAGTCTAAATCTGTCAATGTTACATTGAACTGGTTGAATGGAATATAAATGACAGTCATCCAATATGCTGTTATAGAAATTAGGCCATGCGCATTAGAAGAAAAAAAATCGTCCTTCCTCATATTAAATGGCACTGAGTGCCGCTAGTGCCTTTATAAAGTGCTTAGATGTTTATTTTCTGACCTATTTCATGACATCCACATGCAATCATAGTTATGTGGAATCTCAATCACTGAAGAGGGTCTAACCGAACTACCGCCTGGGAGGCATGTGCTTCTGCATATGAAGCGTTTTGGAATAGTCAATACAATTTAATTACTGGGTATACACATACTGTATTATATCATCATAACACAATTCACTGGCAGAAGGCGACACTAAATCTGTTTTGAAGAGGTTGAGAACTCTCCCTGTCAAGCATATTCAGCGTGATACCATAATGTGCAGTGTATGCACACATTATTTTGTCTAGTCAAACAGATACCATTTCAGAAGAAATAAGCATGATTAAGATCAGGTGTGACCAATTAGTGGGCTCAGCCAACATACCTGAACACACTTAACAAGATAGAGGATAGAGAGAGTTTTGTTGATGCTGAGAACGGAATGGATTCTTAGAATGTTACTACATTTTTGTGGTGTTTTTCTTAACGTTCTCTGATCATTTAAAAAAAAACTTTAAATAGAATAATGAGAAAACCTGTAGTAAACATAATGCTGAAGTACTGAAATTCCCAAAGAAGAACGTTGTTTCTTAACGTTCTCAGAACAATGTGAGAACATTACTCTAAATAGAACCATGAGAAAAACATGTGTGTGTGTGTGTGTGTGTGTGTGTGTGTGTGTGTGTGAAATCAAATCAAATTTGATTTATCATATGCTTTATCATATGCAGGTGTAAACTAACTGCACAACAATGCAGAGAGAAAATGATTAAATAAAACAGTTTCCTCATCAATCTACACAATACCCCATAATGCAAAGCAAAAACAGATGTTTTTTTTTTTTTATAAAATAAAAACAGAAATACCTATTTTACATAAGTATTCAGACCCTTTGCTATGAGACTCGAAATTGAGCTCAGGTGCACCCTGTTTCCATTTATCATCCTTGACATGTTTCTACAACTTGATTGAACATGATTTGGAAAGGTACACACCTGTTTATATAAAGGTTCCACAGTTGACAGTGCATGTTAGAGCAAAAACCAAGCCATGAGGTCAAAGGAATTGTTCATAAAGCTCCGAGACAGAATTGTGTCGAGGCACAGATCTGGGGAAGGGTACCAATATATTGAAGGTCCCCAATAACACAGTAGCCTCCATCATTCTTAAATTGAAGAAGTTTGGAACCACCAAGACTCTTCCTAGAGCTGGCCGCCCAGCCAAACTGAGCAATCGGAGGAGAAGGGGCTTGGCCAAGGAGGTGACCAAGAACCCGATGGTCACTCTGACAGAGCTCCAGGGTTCCTCTGTGGAGATGGGAGAACCTTCCAGAAGGAGGGGGGATTGATCCGATGGTCACCGCCAAGGATGGACTCCTCCCTATAGTCCATCCCTGGCCTATAGGGAGGAGGTAAGTGACCTGGCAGTGTAGTGTCAGGACAACAACCTCTCCCTCAAAGTCAGCAAGACAAAGGAGCTGATGGTGGACTACAGGAAACGGAGGGCCGAGCATGCGCCCATTCACATCAACTGGGCTGTATTATTATGGACCACACACACCAACAGTCATGACGAAGGCACGACATAGCCTCTTCCCTCTCAGGAGGCTGAAAAGATTTGGCATGGGCCCTCAGATCCTCAAAAACATCTACAGCTGCACCATTGAGAACTGGCTGCATCACTGCTTGCCATCCGACCACAAGGTGTTACAGAGGAGAATGCGCACAGCCCAGTCCATCACTGAGGCCGAGCTCCATGCCTTCCAGGGCCTCTATACCAGGCAGTGTCAAAGGAAGGCCCTAAATATTGTCAAAGACCCAAGTCATAGACTGTTCTCTCTGCTACCTCCAGGGCAGGTGTTACCGATGCACCAAGTCTGGAGCCAACAGGACCCTGAACAGCTTCTACCCACAAGTCATAAGACTGCTAAATAGTTATATATACACAAACACACACACACACGGCCGTCTTCCTGGACGGAATAAGTGGACTAAAGCGCAGCGTTGTGAGCGTACATTATTTTATTTCTAATGTCACCAACAATAAACAATACAAAACGACAGTGAAGCTTAAGAGGGCTATAGTGCCACTAACAAAGTCAATTTCCCACAAATAACAAAGGGGAAAAGGCTACCTAAGTATGATTCCCAATCAGAGACAACGAATGACAGCTGTCCCTGATTGAGAACCATACCCGGCCAAAACAAAGAAATACAAAAACATAGAAAATAGAACATTTTTTATTTATTTCACCTTTATTTAACCAGGTAGGCAAGTTGAGAACAAGTTCTCATTTACAATTGCGACCTGGCATAGAATGCCCACCCAAATCACACCCTGACCAAACCAAAATAGAGACATAAAAAGCTCTCTAAGGTCAGGGCGTGACAGATATTTAACTGTTTTGACAGTTTGCTGGATATAAGGCCTTTGTTTTAAATAGCCCATGTGTGTGTGGGGGGGGGGGGGGGGGGACTGCAACATTCAGCAGTGAGGTGTGGTGGAGGAGACGGAAGTAGGTGGCTAGTACCTTGCGTCAGGATGTCACCATTCCTTTCCCCAGGGAGGTGGATCAGTGATGTGCCCATCTGGCAGTGCCAGTGTAACAGTATAACTTTAGACCGTCCCCTCGCCCATACCCGGGCGCGAACCAGGGACACTCTGCACACATCAACAACAGTCACCCATCGTTACCCATCGCTCCACAAAAGCCGCGGCCCTTGCAGAGCAAGGGGAACTACTACTTCAAGGTCTCAGAGCAAGTGACGTCACCGATTGAAACGCTATTTAGCGCGCACCACCGCTAACTAAGCTAGCTGTTTCACATCCGTTACAACAGTGCTAAGTTATATCCCCTGTCACCAAATGGAACTCATAAAAACACAGGGAATAGATCCATAAATGGCAGATTAGCTTTTCAGCTAAGGATGATTTAATCCCCGGAGTCAACAAACTATGTCCAGATATAGCTCTAAATCAAGGATCCAGTCATGAAAAGTCATTCAGTAGAACACTGAAGTTACAGTGACATAGAGTGGCTCTTTAACACTAAAGCTACAGTAATGCAAAGTGAGTGGCTACTGTAATAATGCATAACAACTACTGTATAATTTGAAGTCAAATTCTTTCTGGCAACTCTTACATGCCTGGTAAAAGATTGGTTAAACCTTACATGGTTTTCCTCTATCCTGTCAAATCAATGTGTTATCAATTTATGTTATTCATCAGTAACACAAACTCCAAAGCAAATCGGGGGGAGAAAAATAGGTTTATTCAGAGAGGACAAATCAAGATGTTATGCTGGGTGGTATATGTTCAGATGTCTCCCCTGTCCTCAGCTTTTCCCCACCGAACAAAGGAACAGGATGCGTTTTATAACCCCCCACCCTAGCCTGGGGTTGACCAATCAGAAGTCCTTGCAGTACAACTTGGCCAATGGCCAAATAACCCGTATCCTGCTCCCGACTCAATGTACAGACCAATGAAAACGTGGCACACGTAGCACACGTCACTCTGAGTTCAGGAGTGACATTCCACAGATTCTAACAGATGTTGAACTGAAATCCAACTCCTATTTACAATTCGCTATTGACCATTAGTTTTTAGTCCTCTTGTCCTCTGCGTTGTGTATTTATCTTCAAAATATTCTTATAATAGCTTACTTGGTGAAAGGATTTAGACCACAGATATTTTGGCTGAGCCTTCTGTGACAATGAAATTTTGACAAGCACTTTACGAAATCTGGAATTGAATGCTTTTTCAACCCAAACTCCATAGGGTCAAGCTGGTCAAGTCTGATTCACCTTGGCTCAGTCTGATTCTGCCTGGTGGGATGATTGCTTTTTAATGTTTAGTTTAGGCCTTGCTGCCTCCGGGGCAGCTCCTCCCCACTGATCTGGATGAACTCAGCCAGTCAGGTGAAACGAATGGTTACCATGATAAAACCCCTGGGACAGAGCAAATGGATCTATTTTCTCTGTCATCACTCCCACTCTCATCCCTGTGCCCCATCAATATCGCTAGCCTACCGCACTCTGGATAAAAACAAAATGCCACGCTCGCCTGACATAAATTCTGCATTAGTCGTCGAGACCACAGCGTTGTCAGGGCGACAGTGTATTTAGCATTTAATAGGAATGGGTGTAATAAAAGTGAACCCTGAGGCATGTAGCTAAGGTAATAGCCTTTATGACAGCATGTACTTCCCGGCCATCGCACCTGGACGTGCTTCGCTACATGCAGCCAGTAGCCTGAAGCAGAGCGTGCGGCAGGTGTGTTTCGAGCACACCGGGGTTGTGTTCATTTGACACAACGGACTGAAATGGCTTGAGGTTCAATCTGAACTCGTCCAATTTTTTTGGTTCAGTTGCACAATGTTTTGAAACATTTTGCTGCTGTGTTCCCTATTGAACATTACCTAAGACAGGACATCCCTGGGTCGTTCCATGAAAAGTTTTGCATCCTTTTGATAATTTAAGTAGAAATAGAGCACCAATATTGCATTTTTATGAAGTTGAACATGTGCTCTCTATGACAGAATGTTCAAATTAGGTGAAATATAGTACCAGTCAAAAGTTTGGACACACCTACTCATTCCAGGGTTTTTCTTTATTTGTACTATTTTCCACATTGTAGAATAATAGTGAAGACATAAAATCTATGAAATAAAACGAATGGAGTCATGTAGAACCAAAAAAAGTGTTAAACAAATCAAAATATTTTTTATATTTTAGGTTCTTGGTCAAATATCCCTTACTCAGCTTGGAGGTGTATTGGGTCATTGTCCTGTTGAAAAACAAATGATAGTCCCATTAACAGGAAATCCGATGGAATGGCGTATCGCTGCAGAATGCTGTGGTAGCCATGCTGGTTAAGTGTGCCTTGAATTCTAAATAAATCACAGACGGTGTCACCAGCAAAGCACCATCACACCTCCTCTTCCATGCTTCACGGTGGGAACCACACATGCGGAGAGATCATTCGTTCACCTACTCTGCGTCTCACAAAGACACGATGGTTGGAACCAAAAACCATCACATTTAAGTTAAGCATTCTTTCCAAAAAGTATATTTTAAGTATATTTTCTTGAGTATACTCTCAGGAAGCATGTTCCTCAGCTGTGGATGTTCCCTTATGTGGATTTCAGAAAGTACTTTAAAACACCTTATTGACACTGAAATTATACTTATAGTGTGCTTGATCAATCACAAGCAGAGTTTCATAAAATAATATATTTGCTTCAACCAAAAAAACAACTCCAAGTGTATTTTGAATGAATATACTAAATTACAATTAAAGCGAATGACATTGAAGTACACTTTTAATGAGTGTGTTTAAGCATAATAATAGTGAACAAAAAAATGTAAAACAATGCATTTTAAAGTACACGTTTAATAAATGTATTGAAGGTTGATGATAGTATATTTATAGTATACATAAAGAATAAAAAACAATTAATTTAAAGTACACTTTTAAGAAGTGTATTGGCAGTTTATGATAGTATATTTATAGTATATTAAAATATTGAAAGTACACTTTTAATAAGTGCATTGAAGTGTGATGATAGTATATTTATAGTATGCTTAAGATATAGTAGAAAATAACATCTCATATTTGAAGTATATTATTTACATTTACATTTACATTTAAGTCATTTAGCAGACGCTCTTATCCAGAGCGACTTACAAATTGGTGCATTCACCTTATGACATCCAGTGGAACAGTAGTGCATCTAAATCTTTTAAGGGGGGGTGAGAGGGATTACTTCATCCTATCCTAGGTATTCCTTAAAGAGGTGGGGTTTCAGGTGTCTCCGGAAGGTGGTGATTGACTCCGCTGTCCTGGCGTCGTGAGGGAGTTTGTTCCACCATTGGGGGGCCAGAGCAGCGAACAGTTTTGACTGGGCTGAGCGGGAACTGTACTTCCTCAGTGGTAGGGAGGCGAGCAGGCCAGAGGTGGATGAACGCAGTGCCCTTGTTTGGGTGTAGGGCCTGATCAGAGCCTGGAGGTACTGAGGTGCCGTTCCCCTCACAGCTCCGTAGGCAAGCACCATGGTCTTGTAGCGGATGCGAGCTTCAACTGGAAGCCAGTGGAGAGAGCGGAGGAGCGGGGTGACGTGAGAGAACTTGGGAAGGTTGAACACCAGACGGGCTGCGGCGTTCTGGATGAGTTGTAGGGGTTTAATGGCACAGGCAGGGAGCCCAGCCAACAGCGAGTTGCAGTAATCCAGACGGGAGATGACAAGTGCCTGGATTAGGACCTGCGCCGCTTCCTGTGTGAGGCAGGGTCGTACTCTGCGGATGTTGTAGAGCATGAACCTACAGGAACGGGCCACCGCCTTGATGTTAGTTGAGAACGACAGGGTGTTGTCCAGGATCACGCCAAGGTTCTTAGCGCTCTGGGAGGAGGACACAATGGAGTTGTCAACCGTGATGGCGAGATCATGGAACGGGCAGTCCTTCCCCGGGAGGAAGAGCAGCTCCGTCTTGCCGAGGTTCAGCTTGAGGTGGTGATCCGTCATCCACACTGATATGTCTGCCAGACATGCAGAGATGCGATTCGCCACCTGGTCATCAGAAGGGGGAAAGGAGAAGATTAATTGTGTGTCGTCTGCATAGCAATGATAGGAGAGACCATGTGAGGTTATGACAGAGCCAAGTGACTTGGTGTATAGCGAGAATAGGAGAGGGCCTAGAACAGAGCCCTGGGGACACCAGTGGTGAGAGCACGTGGTGTGGAGACGGATTCTCGCCACGCCACCTGGTAGGAGCGACCTGTCAGGTAGGACGCAATCCAAGCGTGGGCCGCGCCGGAGATGCCCAACTCGGAGAGGGTGGAGAGGAGGATCTGATGGTTCACAGTATCGAAGGCAGCCGATAGGTCTAGAAGGATGAGAGCAGAGGAGAGAGAGTTAGCTTTAGCAGTGCGGAGCGCCTCCGTGATACAGAGAAGAGCAGTCTCAGTTGAATGACTAGTCTTGAAACCTGACTGATTTGGATCAAGAAGGTCATTCTGAGAGAGATAGCGGGAGAGCTGGCCAAGGACGGCACGTTCAAGAGTTTTGGAGAGAAAAGAAAGAAGGGATACTGGTCTGTAGTTGTTGACATCGGAGGGATCGAGTGTAGGTTTTTTCAGAAGGGGTGCAACTCTCGCTCTCTTGAAGACGGAAGGGACGTAGCCAGCGGTCAGGGATGAGTTGATGAGCGAGGTGAGGTAAGGGAGAAGGTCTCCGGAAATGGTCTGGAGAAGAGAGGAGGGGATAGGGTCAAGCGGGCAGGTTGTTGGGCGGCCGGCCGTCACAAGACACGAGATTTCATCTGGAGAGAGAGGGAGAAAGAGGTCAGAGCACAGGGTAGGGCAGTGTGAGCAGAACCAGCGGTGTCGTTTGACTTAGCAAACGAGGATCGGATGTCGTCGACCTTCTTTTCAAAATGGTTGACGAAGTCATCTGCAGAGAGGGAGGAGGGGGGGGGGGAGGAGGATTCAGGAGGGAGGAGAAGGTTGCAAAGAGCTTCCTAGGGTTAGAGGCAGATGCTTGGAATTTAGAGTGGTAGAAAGTGGCTTTAGCAGCAGAGAGAGAAGAGGAAAATGTAGAGAGGAGGGAGTGAAAGGATGTCAGGTCCGCAGGGAGGCGAGTTTTCCTCCATTTCCGCTCGGCTGCCCGGAGCCCTGTTCTGTGAGCTCGCAATGAGTCGTCGAGCCACGGAGCGGGAGGGGAGGACCGAGCCGGCCTGGAGGATAGGGGACATAGAGAGTCAAAGGATGCAGAAAGGGAGGAGAGGAGGGTTGAGGAGGCAGAATCAGGAGATATGTTGGAGAAGGTTTGAGCAGAGGGAAGAGATGATAGGATGGAAGAGGAGAGAGTAGCGGGGGAGAGAGCGAAGGTTGGGACGGCGCGATACCATCCGAGTAGGGGCAGTGTGGGAAGTGTTGGATGAGAGCGAGAGGGAAAAGGATACAAGGTAGTGGTCGGAGACTTGGAGGGGAGTTGCAATGAGGTTAGTGGAAGAACAGCATCTAGTAAAGATGAGGTCGAGCGTATTTCCTGCCTTGTGAGTAGGGGGAAGGTGAGAGGGTGAGGTCAAAAGAGGAGAGGAGTGGAAAGAAGGAGGCAGAGAGGAATGAGTCAAAGGTAGAGGTGGGGAGGTTAAAGTCGCCCAGAACTGTGAGAGGTGAGCCGTCCTCAGGAAAGGAGCTTATCAAGGCATCAAGCTCATTGATGAACTCTCCGAGGGAACCTGGAGGGCGATAAATGATAAGGATGTTAAGCTTGAAAGGGCTGGTAACTGTGACAGCATGGAATTCAAAGGAGGCGATAGACAGATGGGTAAGGGGAGAAAAGAGAATGACCACTTGGGAGAGATGAGGATCCCGGTGCCACCACCCCGCTGACCAGAAGCTCTCGGGGTGTGCGAGAACACGTGGGCAGACGAAGAGAGAGCAGTAGGAGTAGCAGTGTTGTCTGTGGTGATCCATGTTTCCGTCAGTGCCAAGAAGTCGAGGGACTGGAGGGAGGCATAGGCTGAGATGAACTCTGCCTTGTTGGCCGCAGATCGGCAGTTCCAGAGGCTACCGGAGACCTGGAACTCCACGTGGGTCGTGCGCGCTGGGACCACCAGATTAGGGTGGCCGCGGCCACGCGGTGTGGAGCGTTTGTATGGTCTGTGCAGAGAGGAGAGAACAGGGATAGACAGACACATAGTTGACAGGCTACACAAGAGGCTACGCTAATGCAAAGGAGATTGAATGACAAGTGGACTACACGTCTCGAGTGTTCAGAAAGTTAAGCTTACGTAGCAAGAATCTTATTGACTAAAATTATTAAAATGATACAGTACTGCTGAAGTAGGCTAGCTGGCAGAGGCTGCGTTGTTGACTATGTAGGCTAGCTGGCAGTGTCTGCGTTGTTGACACTACACTAATCAAGTCGTTCCGTTGAGTGTAATAGTTTCTACTGTGCTACTGTGCTGCTATTCGGGGCTAGCTGGCTAGCTAGCAGTGTTGATTACGTTACGTTGCGTTAAAAGAACGACAATAACTGGCTAGCTAACCTAGGAAATCGCTCAAGACTACACAATTATCTTTGATACAAAGACGGCTATGTAGCTAGCTATGTAGCTAGCTACGATCAAACAAATCAAGCCGTTGTACTGTAATGAAATGAAATGAAAAATGTGAATTTGAATTTGAATTTGTAGTATATTTAAATTGACTTTAGTATACTGGTAATATATTAAAATATACTTTTTGCATTGCATTCATTAATCCAGAGACATGAATGACAAATCCAGGAGTGTGTGTGTGTGTGTGTGTGTGTGTGTGTGTGTGTGTGTGTGTGTGTGTGTGTGTGTGTATGAGAGAGACAGTGATAGAGATGCATGTGTGAGGTTGCACGTGTGTATGTGTAGTGTATCTGTGTCAATATGAGTATGTAACTTCCTTTGGTGTGTGTGTGTGTGTGTTCTAATCCTTTATGATCCTGAAGCTGTAGAGTGGATGGGCCCACAGTCCTGTGAGATTTCAGGTGGAGTGATTTCAGTTGATCCCTTCCACTCAGAATCATCATTGATTGATTATCAGACAAGTCGAGGGCTTTTGGTTGGGATATATACTAGGCTACTAAAGAGCAAAATAATCCACTTGTTATACTAGGCTACATAACATGTAGCAAAATGTTCTGATCAGTGCTAATACATGAGCAAACTAGACAGACTAAAGATTATCATCATCAGCTCTATATAGCTAACATTTTCCCAGTCTAATTGTAACCAAATATCCAAATGGCAATTCGGTGAAAACAAAAATCTGACAGTGATTGATTTTTCAAGACGAATCCCCAAGCCCATCAAAACTGTGCTTAAATTAAGGTTGACCACACATTTCTTTAAATTATTGCTTTAAATGATTTTAAACGGTTGGATGACTTTGGGAGTTTCAGTAAGCAACAACTTGATGCATGCCTTCAATGGCATCAGCCTACTTTATTCCAATATTATCCTCATTCATTCATTCTCACAGCAATTATTTATTGATCCATCCAGTTGTGATTATTAAAACAAACATGAATAGTGGTGGGCTTTGCCAAGTGATTGGCGACGTGAAATGCCTCTGCCACGAGGAAAATAGCTACCTAGAAACCACCATTATGAAGCATCAGATCTCATGAACATGCATTGCTTACGCTGGGCTTAGCTATGACTAGTCTTTTTTGGGGGGTTGACGCAACAGGTGTTAATTCTGTTCCCGAAGTGAGAGGTAGCTACAGCCCACCTAACATTTAAGACCAACTTTGTTATGCCCAACTGGTGCAACCGGTCCCTGGAGATGTTCACAATGGCCTTTCCATTTTTACCACTCAAAACTCCCACGACACGGACACACAGTGGAGGTACATACAAGGTATATTACTCACACCTTGATTGACTGTAATGTTGCCCCAGTCACCTGGATAAATAAAGGACAAATACATGGACAAAAATAGTCCAACAAACACAACTGTTGGAACAAAACACCCTGGTAGTTGTTATCAGCTCAATACGTAGAACGGTAGTGGGTGGGTTGAGCAGTGGATGTTATGACAACAGAAGTAATCCATATCACTTGTCAACTCCTCATGCCTACACCACCCTCTTCAAAAATAAATGCTATCCATAACCTTAAAGGGTTCTTTGGCTGTCCCCTCTGAAGAACCCTTTTTATTTCGAGGTGGAACTAGCCCTGTGGCAGTCATGAAATTATGTCAGCCGGTGATTGTCAAGCAAATAACTGCCAGTATCACAGTGAATGACCGTTAATTAACATAAACTCATTTGGCATCTCCTGGCTTCCACGCATAGCCTACAAGCCACCGATGCAGACCTTTGGAACTACTACATTTTTAAAAAGTCTAATAAATCCATGTAATATAGCCTACACCATCACAGAGACAACAGTCTATAACTTGGGTGACTGGAGTCTCTGACAATTTTATGGGTTTTCCTCTGACACCGGCTATTATATAGGTCATGGATGACAGGAAGCTTGGCCCCAGTGATGTACTGGGCCGTTCCTACTACCCTCTGTAGCGCCTTACTGCTGAGCAGTTGCCATACCAGGTGGTGATGCAACCGGTCAGGATGTTCTCGATGGTGCAGCTCTAGAACCTTTTGAGGATCTGGGGGCCCATACCAAATCTTTTCAGTCTCCTGAGGGGGAAAATGTTTTGTCATGCCCTCTTCATGACTGTCTAGGTATGTTTGGACCATGATAGTTCGTTGGTGATGTGGACACCAAGGAACTTGAAACTCTCGACCCGCTCCAGCCCTGTCGACTTTAATGGGGGGCCTGTTCGGCCCGCCTTTTCCTGTAGTTCACGATCAGCTCCTTTGTCTTGCCCACATTGAGGGAGAGGTTGTTGTCCTGGCACCACACTGCCAGTTCTCTGACCTCCTCTCTATAGGCCGTCTCATCGTTGTCAGTGATCAGGCCTACCACTGTTGTGTCGTCAGCAAACTTAACCTGTTGCGACGAGCAATCCCGTATCCGGGATCCTATTTATAGCCTCAAGCTCATTACCATAACGCAACGTTAACTATTCATGAAAATCGCAAATGAAATTAAATAAATATATTTGCTCTCAAGCTTAGCCTTTTGTTAACAACACTGTCATCTCAGATTTTCAAAATATGCTTTTGAACCATAGCTAAACAAGCATTTGTGTAAGAGTATTGATAGCCTAGCATAGCATTAAGCCTAGCATTCAGCATGCAACATTTTCACAAAAACAAGAAAAGCATTCAAATAAAATAATTTACCTTTGAAGAACTTCAAATGTTTTCAATGAGGAGACTCTCAGTTAGATAGCAAATGTTCAGTTTTTCCAAAAATATTATTTGTGTAGGACAAATCGCTCCGTTTTGTTCATCACGTTTGGCTACGAAAAAAACCTGTATCCAGGAGTGTAATTATCTCAGCAAGCTCATTAGCATAACGCAACGTTAACTATTCATGAAAATCGCAAATTAAATGAAATAAATATATTAGCTCTCAAGCTTAGCCTTTTGTTAACAACACTGTCATCTCAGATTTTCAAAATATGCTTTTGAACCATAGCTAAACAAGCATTTGTGTAAGAGTATTGATAGCCTAGCATAGCATTAAGCCTGGCATTCAGCATGCAACATTTTCACAAAAACAAGAAAAGCATTCAAATAAAATAATTGACCTTTGAAGAACTTCAGATGTTTTCAATGAGGAGACTCTCAGTTAGATAGCAAATGTTCAGTTTTCTTCATCACGTTTGGGTAAGAAAAAAAAGGAAAATTAAGTCATTACAACGCAAACTTTTTTCCAAATTAACTCCATAATATCGACAGAAACATGGCAAACGTGGTTTAGAATCAATCCTCAAGGTGTTTTCCACATATCTATCGATGATAAATCATTCGTGGCAGTTTGGTTTCTCCTCTGAAGAAATGGAACGCGCATGGACCTGGAGATTACGCAATAATTTTGACGCAGGACACCGGGCGGACACCTGGTAAATGTAGTCTCTTATGGTCAATCTTCCAATGATATGCCTACAAATACGTCACAATGCTGCAGACACCTTGGGGGAAACGACAGAAAGTGCAGGCTCATTCCTGGCGCATTCACAGCCATATAAGGAGACATTGGAACACAGGGCATTCACAATCTGGACCATTTCCTGTATGAAATGTCATCTTGGTTTCGCCTGTAGCATTAGTTCTGGGGCACTCACAGATAATATCTTTGCAGTTTTGGAAACGTCAGAGTTTTTTTCTTTCCAAAGCTGTCAATTACATGCATAGTTGAGCATCTTTTCGTGACAAAATATCTTGTTTAAAACGGGAACGTCTTTTATCCAAAAATTAAAAGAGCGCCCCCTATCTCGAAGAAGTTAATGATGGTGTTGGAGTTGTGTTTGGCCACGCAGTCGTGAGTGAACAGGGAATATAGGAGGGGACTAAGTACACACCCCTGAGGGGCCCCAGTGTTAAGGATCAGCGTGGCAGACGTGTTGTTCAGGATCCAGGTACAGAGGGAGGTGTTTAGTGTCCTTGGCTTAGTGATGAGCTTCCTGGGCAATAGGTTGTTGAACACTGAGCTGTAGTCAATGAACAGCATTCTCACATAGGTGTTCCTTTTGTCCAGGTGAGAAAGGGTGGTGTGGAGTGTGATTGAGATTGCGTCATCTGTGGATCTGTTGGGGCGGTGAGTGGGTCTAGGGTATCCAGGAGGATACTGTTGATGTGAGCCATGACCAGCCTTTCAAAGCATTTCATGGCTAACGACGTGAGTGCCACGGGGCGGTAATCATTTAGGCAGGTTACTTTTGCTTCCTTCGGCGCAGGGACTATGCTAGTCTGCTTGAAACATATAGGTATTACAGACTCGGTCAGGGAGAGGTTGAAAATGTCAGTGAAGACACTTGACAGTTGGTCCACGCATGCTTTGAGTGTATGTCCTGGTAATATGTCTGGCCCAGAACAGCTGGTGCTCTCGTGCATGCTTCAGTGTTGTTTGCCTCGAAGCGAGCATAAAATGCATTTAGCTCATCTGGTAAGCTCGCGTCACAGGACAGCTCGTGTCTGGGTTTCCCTTTGTAGTCCGTAATAGTTTTCAAGCCCTGCCACAGCCGACGAGCGTCAGAGCAGGTGTAGTAGGATTCAATCTTAATCCTGTATTGACGCTTTGCTCGTTTGATGGTTCGTCTGAGGGCATAGTGAGATTTCTTATAAGTGTCCGGATTAGTCTTCCGCTCCTTGAAAGCGGCAGCTCTAGCCTTTAGCTCGATGCAGATGTTGCCTGTAATCCATGGCTTCTGGTGGGGTTATGTACGTACAGTCACTGTGGGGACGACATCATCAATGCACTTATTGATGAAGCCGATGGTGGTGTATTCCTCAATGCCATTGGATTAATCGCGGAACATATTCCAGTCTGTGCTAGCAACACAGTCCTGTATTGTAGCATCCGTGTCATCTGACCACTTCCATATTGAGAGAGTCACTGGTACTTCCTGCTTTAGGTTTTGCTAGTAAGCAGGAATCAGGAGGATAGAATTGTGGTCAGATTTGCCAAGGAGGGCGGGGGAGAGCTTTGTACGCGTCCCTGTGTGTGGAGTAAAGGTGGCCTATGTTGCACGTGAAACTCTGGTAAAAATTTGGTTAAACTGATTTAAGTTTGCCTGCATTAAAGTCCCCAGCCACTAACAGCGCCGCTTCTGAGTGAGCATTTTCATCTTTGATTATGTCCTTATAGAGTTGGTTGAGAGCGGTCTTAGTGCCAGCTTCACTTTGTGGTGGTAAATAGACGGCTACGAATAATACAGATGAGAACTCTCTTGGTAGATAGTGTGGTCGACTGCTTATCATAAGGTACTCTACCTCAGGCGAGCAATACCTCGAGACTTCTTTAATATTAGACATCGCGCACCAGCTTTTATTGACAAAAAGACACACACCCCCACCCTTCGTCATACCAGAGGTAGCGTCTCTGTTCTGCCGGTACATGGAAAATCATGCCAGCTCTACAGTATATTGTCCGTTTCTTCGTTCAGCCACAAGATGTTAGAGTTGGTAGGATAATCTTAATAGTAGGTCATCAATTTTATTTTGTAATGATTGCATGTTAGCAAGGAGAATGGAAGGAATTGGGCGTTCACTGGCTCACCTCCGGCTACTCAGAAGGATCCCCGATCTGCGTCCCCTGCATCCGTCTTTTCTTCACGCAAAAGGCATGGATCTGAGCCTGTTCCAGTGAAAGCAGGATATCCTTCTCGTCCGACTCGTTAAAGGAAACAGATTTTTCCAGTCTGCGTTGAGTAATCGCTTTTGTGATGTTCCAAAGTTATTTCAGGTCATAAGAGATGGTAGCAGCAACATTATGTCCACAATAAGTTAAAAAATAAGTTAAACAACTCGCAAAAAAAAAAAAAAAATGCACAATTGTTTGGGAGAATGTAAAACGTCAGCCATGTTCTTTGGTGCCATCTTGATACCATATCTTTGATACTCTGAGTTGTTCTCATGTTAGGTCTTACAGTTTTGTCCCATCACTGCAACTCCCATACAGACTCGGGAGATGAGAAGGTCAAGAGCCGTGTGTCCGAAACACAACCCAACCAAGCAGCACTGCTTCTTGACACAATGCACACTTAACCCAGAAGCCAGCCACACCAATGTGTCAGAGGAAACACCATGCACCTGGCGACCGTGTCAGTGTGTACTGCACCCGGCCCGCCACAGGAGTTGCTAGTGCGCGATGGGACAAGGACATCCCTGCTGGCCAAACCCTCCCCTAACCCGGACGACGCTGGGCCAATTGTGCGCTGCCCCATTGGTCTCCCGATCGCAGCTGGCTGCGACAGAGCCTGGGCTCAAACCCAGAATCACTAGTGGCACAGCTAGCACTGCCATGCAGTGCCTTAGACCCCTGTGCCACTCGGGATGCCCTTATCCAATTCCGAGGTGCATATTGAAGATATTGGAAGATTTGTCCACATTTAATTTGTCAGCCAACAAGATGAGTAGGCCTAACGAACCGCAAAAGCACTACCTTATGTCAATCTACTATCCCCCATCGTACAAAAGTTGACCTATTGTATTCAAAAAATGTTAAACCCTTTTTCTCCCCAATTTTATGATATCCAACAGGAGTCTCTAGTGCGCGATGGAACAAAGACATCCCTGCCGGCCAAACCCTCCCCTAACCCAGACGACGCTGAGCCAATTGTGCACCGCCTCATGGGTCGCGGCCGGCTGTGACACAGCCCGGGATCGAACCCGGATTTGTAGTGACACATCGAGCATTGTGATGCAGTGCCTCAGACTGCTGCGCCACTCGGGAGGCCCAAACTATTCTATTCTGTGTGAAAAATAAATATTCCAAACATAGTCTGAGACACTTGTGGGATAGGATAGATCCCAAATATTACAATTATTATTGTTTTAAGCAATGAAGCTGACACAACAGATCAGAACGTTTAACTTAAAATGTTGATAAACTATTACATTATAAGTGCAGCAATGCACACACAGCAGTAGGCTATAAGCAATCAAGTAGCTGTAAAATACCATTCCCAAAGGTGACCTCAAATGCCATAATGCATGTAATGCTTTTATTATAAAAGTGCATTTTAATGGCAAAAATGGTCTTCCCCAAATTTGAAACTCACGCGCTGCATATGTATTCCAGTTAGGCTCTACACCCATTGTAAAGTGGTTAATGTGCTTAATTTTAAGAAGTTAATTTGGCCACTTTAGTTGTGATACAAACCAGATCAAAACATATGGGCTAGGCTACATTAGGTTTGCAACTATGATTTGAAAAAGTCGCCAAAAAAGGCATGCGCTGTTTCCTGCCTTACTGCACTCAAACTGGGCATCATTCACAAGTGATAATATATCATTCACAAGTGATAGGCCAATATTGTCACCCATCAGACTATTATTGATTTAATATTGATTAGAGGGACAGTAGAGTGCTGAGTAGCAGGCATTTAGCAAGTTTGGTAGGCTACTAATGACCATCAGCAGCATCAGAGCATGGAGAAGACTAATTACCGTGACTGCCGGTGAAGCAGTAATACAAATCAAATCAAATTTTATTGGTCACATCACTTGATTACCAGACGTTAATGCGAGTGTAGCGAAATGCTTGTGCTTCTAGCTCCGACAGTGCAGTAATATCTAACAAGTAATATCTAGCAAATTACACAACATATACCCAATACACACAAATCTAAGTAGGAATTAATTAAGACTATATGCATATGGACAAGCGATGTCAGAGTGGAACGGACTAAGATACAGTAGAATAGTATAGAAAACAGTATATACATATGAAATGAGTAATGCCTGATATGTAAACATTATTAAAGTGACTAGTGTTCCATTTCTTAAAGTGGCCAGTGATTTCTAGTCTATGCCTATAGGCAGCAGCCTCTAATGTGCTAGTGATGGCTGCTTAACAGTCTGATGGCCATGAGATAGAAGCTGTTTTTCAGTCTCTCGGTCCCAGCTTTGATACACCTGTACTGACCTGAACAGGCAGTGGCTCGGGTGGTTGATGTCCTTGGTCACTAACAGCCCTAGGTAGAACCCTTTTGGGTTCCATGTAGAACTTTCCTTTTGGGTTCATGTAGAACCCTTTCTACAGAGGGTTCTACATGGAATCCAAAAGGGTTCAACCTGGAACCAAAAAGGTTATACCTGGAACCAAAAAGGGTTATTCTATAGAGACAGCCAAATAACTCTTTTGGAACCCTTTTTTTAAAAAGAGTGTATCCAACCCCTCAGAGTGAGCTCCATTCAGAACCATGCCCCATAGCATTACTGTAATTATGCATTTATTCAACACATTCTGACTTCCTTCACTCCAATAAGGCATGATGTCTTCTTAGCAAGTTCTCCCACCAGATAAAACCTACCAACAAGCATTAATGCTAAAACAAAAAGATAAATAACTTCTTCTGTTTCCAAGTTACTGTTGCCAAGGGTGTCCATGGACAACCCCCCACCTTCCAATCCAAGCACTACCATTCCAGCACCATGTTCTAAAAGCATGTGTGGTGTAAGGCGAGGAAGATGTTAATTAGAACATACAGTATCTGTGATCCAATCCTAGTGGTGCAGTGCTGTGCTCAGTGCAAACATTTTTGAAAGAGCCACCTATCATCAATGGAGCGTGAAATCAAAAGGATCTGGAAAAAAAAGCTTGTTCAAAGAAATCTGTGTATTTCATTAAAAAATTCATTTAGTTCAGTTTGACCCAATATAAATTGTTTTTTTTTGTTGTTGTTGCTTTGCCTCATTTGTAGTCAAAGGATGGTTGGGGATCGGTGTCTTTAGGCACCCAGTGATCTGTCTCTTAGATGGCTCTCTCGGTTTCATGCATCGAACTAGCCATTTTCCCTTTCATCAGAGAGAAGCGTTCCTTGAGGCTATTGATTTACAAATTGGCTAATCTTAGTCTGCAGTGAAATACAACTGAATTCAAATCTGTCTCATACAGTTTCTTAAAAGGCCCTATTTGACAGTTTTGATAATGCAAATGAGTGATATATGAAGAAGAATAGCACTTATGATTCTGAATACCTCAAATTTAGTTAATCTTAACCCCATCATAATCTAAAATATACCATTGTTTTACTCCCTTGTTAACCCTTAGCCAAAAATTGTCGTGCCCCCTGAAAATCAAGTGAACATAATACAAAAATCCCCATCAAAAAGTCTGTTGACGATAGTGATACAGTGCATTCAGAAAGTATTCAGACCACTTGACTTTTTCCACAATTTGTAACATTACAGCCTTATTCTAAAATTGATTAAATGTGTTTTTTTCCCACTCATTAATCTACATACAACCCATAATGACAAAGCAAAAACACATTTTTATTTTATTTTAGCAAAAACATTTTTTTTAATTAACAGAAAAATCACATTTACATAAGAATTCAGATCCTTTAATCTGTTGAAGCACCTTTGGCAGTGATTACAGCCTTGAGTCTACTTTGGTATGATGCTAAAAGCTTGGCACACCTGTATTTGGGAAGTTTCTCCCATTCTTCTCTGCAGATCCTCTCAAGCTCTGTCAGGTTGGATGTGGAACGTCGCTGCACAGCTATTATCAGGTTTTTCTAGAGATGTTAGATTGGGTTCAAGTCCGGGCTCTGGCTGGGCCGCTCAAGGACATGCAGAAACTTGTCAGGAAGCCACTCCTGTGTTGTCTTGGCTATGTGCTTAGGGTCGTTGCTGCAATCAGAGGTCCTGAGTGCTCTGGAGCAGGTTTTCATCAAGGATCTCTCTGTACTTTGCTCTGTTCATCTTTCCCTCGATCCTGACTAGTCTCCCATTCCCTGCCACTGAAAAACATCCCAACAGCATGATGCTGCCACCACCGTGCTTCACCGTAGTGATGGTATTGGCCAGGTGATAAGCGGTGCTTGGTTTCCACCAGACATGACGCTTGGCATTCAGGTCAAAGAGTTCAATCTTGGTTCCTTTAGGTGCTTTTTGGCATACTCCAAGTGGGCTGTTATGTGCCTTTTCCTGAGGAGTGGCTTCCGTCTGGCCACCTGATTGGTGATGTACTGCAGAGTCGGTTGTCCTTCTGGTATTGGTGGTGCCTTGGTATCAGCAATGTAGGAATGATGAAGGGATGGGGTTGTCGGGGGTGTTGTGTGTGTGGGGGATTATTTTCATCCACCACCACAATTAACATAATCCCCCTGTGAGATTAAATGGTGCTCATTTTAGTCAAGCACCATCAGAGAAAATGAATGTGCTGCTGGCAAGGAATCAGACATTATGATCACTAACAGTTACACCACTACAACACTTCCCACCGATATAAATGCACGAACCCACATACACAAAAACAAAACAATAATGAGCACCCGCTAGTGTTTTTACATAGAAAGTTGAGAGGGTATAGTTATGACCTAAATGTGCTGAGCGGAACGCAACCGCGCCACACCAGATGGCTGTATCGCCTGCAGTGAATTCTCAATGAGATGGCAGACACGCACGCACCACAAACATACACAGAAGCACACACATTCACACACAGAATCACTCAGACACTCATGATCATAATAGATCATAATGATGAAGGGTCACCTAGCTGGAGCATCGAAGCTTTGAGATCCTCAGTTATCACACTCTCTGCCAACAAATCCCTATGGGGCTAATGCACCTACAGTATTATCTCTCACATACACGTTCTATCGTCACCTCTCCTATTCTCGTCTTTCTATGCTTCTGTGTACACTGACTCAACTCATCGCAATCGTTGCTGGTAAAACAGCAGTTATTGTTTCAGCATGTGTCATTTCTCTTTGGACATGGTATTGTATTATTAGCTGTAGTTCTGGGACATTAGTCATAAAATGTCTCAGAGCAGGAGTGCTGATCTAGGATCTAGTTTTTACTTCTAGGTCGTAACGAATAAGATTACATGGACAGGATGGACCTGATTCAATAGCAACACAAATGCCCCGCCCACGTGAGGATATCTATTTCCTGTGTTTGAGTGCAAAATCCACTTAGTCACTTAAATCTTGCTTGATTGCATTCATTTTACTCCGGTGACTCTTTCCCACTCTTGCTTGTGCCATTAGGTTGTTCACGTTAACGTAATGACCACGGAAACGTTTGGAATGACCTGTCAAACACACTCCAGTCATGGCTGAAATAGGCTCAATGGACCACATTGGTTTTCCGTTTGTGGGTGTTGATTTTTTCAGTGTATTGAAAAAAGTTACGATGTAAAGTATGTATAGATAGGTCTAATCTAGAGCCAAGCATTTTTATTTAAAATTGTTCAATTACACGGTTGTCCTTCTCTTGACACACCTGTTGAATTATGCAAGAGAATGTGACAACTTGCGGGTGACTGCAGGTCCACATAGTGACAGAGCAAGCTGTTGGTGGTTGCTGCCTTGTTCCAACCCTTTATGTTATTTTATCCACGGATGCAAATACACGTATCGTTTTCTTTATTTTATACTAAGAATATTTATACGAGTGCATTAAGAGAAAAAGTTCAATTATACAATAAATGTAATACCTGAATTTCCACCTAAATGCCTGGACTCCATTCATGACTTGTCTGTGTCAGTACAATGCTTTATGTGCTATAATTCAGTTAATATCTCATTGATTTTAAAAGTCTGAGTATCTTCATTCATTGTCCAGCTGTTGCATTTATTAAAATAGTTTTTAAAACCTTTTAACAATTTTGATGACCGTTGCTAGACCCAGGATCAAAACGAGAGCAACAGCCCCTGATCTCTCCACGCTCTGCATTTAGGATCATACTGTTGTCAGATGTCTGATGGGTTTTCATAGTCCCTAGCATTCTTCTTGTTGACCTCAATCCAGAAACATCAATAAAGTTCTACATGTCGAAAATAGAACGGAGGACTGGCCCCGAACCAGATCAATCCAGAGTGGTGGCTGACTGCTCCCAGACCCACCGTGGAGAAACTCTCTTCAGTCATACATGCCTGGCCAAACACTTCTAAAACTTTAAGCACACACTCTGAAGCCTTGGTAAAGATACCACAGGAGGAAAAGAAGCGTGGTGGGGTTAACCCATATCCTCGTCACAAGTTGCTCTCTTTCTCTGAACCAGGCCCAACTCTATAGCAACTCCAAACTAACCAGCTCATGGGCTACTCAGCATTCCCAAAAATACACCCATCTCCTCTTTCCATATTCCAGTCTCCCAAAACAAGTTCCCATTCTTCTACGCTTGGAACCATCTCATGAATACTTCCAAAACCAGACTGTACTCTACTAAAAAAACAGTGTCTTCTCTATTATTCCCAATACCACCTTTGCCACTTCTCACTTTCTAATCTCCTCAACAAACCTGCCTCACCGCTGTATGACTTCTCAAACTGGCCCCTCCTCCACCTGTACCCATACAACCAAATTCACTATCCCCTACTTTCCCCCAACCTAGGCCTAACCACCTCCACTCTCAGGGCCCGTGCTATTGTTTGAGCCTGGAGGGGGGGAGGGCTCAGTAAGTCCTCTCCAAGTCTTACCAGTGGCTGCTGGGAGTTGAGCGCACCCCTCTTGGTGGAGCCCCCCCTGGAGCTAAGCCTCTTCCAGGACTCAGAGAAACGCCCTCTGGTGGTGGGACGTCCCGGCCCCTCTGACGACTCCTCCCGCGTGGAGCACGCACGGTCCCTGCGAATGCCCTCTCTGCGAACATCACCCAATTTCTTCTTAGAAGCCATGTAAAAGCCAGAGAAAGAGCAACCAAAGCCCAGAAGAAGCTACGGCCGCAATAGCTATGAGAGAGTCTGAGACAGTTATCTACTCAGCGCACACAGCTCTGCAACCTGCTACAGGTGTCAGGTCATCTCCCTTCTGTTATCTTCTCAACTCCTTCTTCTCTTCTCTTGAGGAATGACAAAGGACACTGTCTGCCCACTGTTGCATGTGATGCTGCTACCTCTGTTGTTGTTGCTGTTTCTCCTACCGGGGAGGTAGAAACAGAGAGAATGGAGGGAAAGAGTTGGAGAGAGAGGCAGGGATAGAGACAGCTTTCTAAAATGGTGAGGCTTCTGTCGGCGTGTGGCTCCTCCTGTTGAATGGAGCACTGCACTGGTTCTTGTGATAGAGAGGCAGAAAGACAAATGTTGTTTTCAGTAAGTCAATCTCTCGCTCTGAACGCGGCACCCCCTCCCCTCCATGTTCTCCCATTTACACACTCCCCCTCCCTCCTTCGCTCCACAGTCCTTACTAGCTCCCCTCTCCTTTACTGCCTTGTTTTTCAGCTGAGCTGAAGCTCTATCGCATTTTTGTTTGTCAAAATGACTTTCCTCCCCATCTCCATTTCCTACTTTCTATACTCTATTCATCAAAAACTATTCAAAAGCACAGGGGACAGTGAGAGCCTAAAGCTGCTACTCCTTTAACTGCAGTACAGATAGATTAAAGCAAACTCATGACAGGAGAATCCAGTGCAGACAGAGGTGTAAACCCATGTAATGGCTCTATCTGTCCGTCTCTGTCTGTCTCTCTACCTATCTCTCTCTGCCTGCCTGCCTGTCTGTCTACCTATCTCTCTCTGCCTGCCTGCCTGCCTGTCTATCTACCTATCTCTCTCTGCCAGCCTGTCTGTCTGTCTACCTATCTCTCTCTGCCAGCCAAACTGTCTGTCTACCTATCTCTCTCCGCCTGCCTGCCTGTCTGTCTACCTATCTCTCTCTGCCAGCCAGCCTGTCTATCTCTCTCTCTCTGCCAGCCTGTCTGTCTGTCTACCTATCTCTCTCTGCCAGCCAGCCAGACTGTCTGTCTGTCTGTCTACCTATCTCTCTCTCTGCCAGCCAGACTGTCTGTCTGTCTGTCTGTCTACCTATCTCTCTCTGCCTGCCTGCCTGTCTGTCTACCTATCTCTCTCTGCCAGCCTGTCTGTCTGTCTCTCTCTGCCAGCCTGTCTGTCTGTCTACCTATCTCTCTCTCTGCCAGCCAGACTGTCTGTCTGTCTGTCTGTCTGTCTACCTATCTCTCTCTGCCAGCCAGACTGTCTGTCTGTCTGTCTACCTATCTCTCTCTGCCAGCCAGCCAGCCAGCCTGTCTCTGTCTGTCTGTCTGTCTGTCTGTCTGTCTGTCTGTCTGTCTGTCTCTCTGCCAGCCAGACTGTCTGTCTGTCTGTCTGTGTCTACCTATCTCTCTCTGCCAGCCTGTCTGTCTGTCTGTCTCTACCTATCTCTCTCTGCCAGCCTGTCTGTCTGTCTGTCTACCTATCGCCCTCTGTCTGTCTGTCTGTCTGTCTGTCTGTCTGTCTGTCTGTCTGTCTGTCTACCTATCGCCCTCTGCCAGCCTGCCTGTCTGTCTACCTATCTCTCTCTGCCAGCCTGTCTGTCTGTCTGTCTACCTATCTCTCTCTGCCAGCCTGTCTGTCTGTCTGTCTACCTATCTCTCTCTGCCAGCCTGTCTGTCTACCTATCTCTCTCTGCCTGTCTGTCTGTATGTCTGTCTGTCTGTCTGTCTGTCTGTCTGTCTGTCTGTCTGTCTGTCTGTCTGTCTGTCTGTCTGTCTGTCTGTCTGTCTGTCTGTCTGTCTGCCTATCTCTCTCTGCCAGCCTGTCTGCCTGTCTGTCTACCTATCTCTACCTATCTCTCTCTGCCTGCCTGCCTGTCTGTCTACCTATCTCTCTCTGCCAGCCTGTCTGTTTACCTATCTCTCTCTGCCAGCCTGTCTGTCTGTCTGTCTACCCATCTCTCTCTCTGCCAGCCTGTCTGTCTACCTATCTCTCTCTGCCAGCCTGTCTGTCTGTCTGTCTGTCTGTCTGTCTGTCTGTCTGTCTGTCTGTCTGTCTGTCTGTCTGTCTGTCTGTCTGTCTGTCTGTCTGTCTGTCTGTCTGTCTGTCTGTCTGTCTGTCTGTCTGTCTGTCTGTCTGTCTGTCTACCTATCGCCCTCTGCCAGCCTGGAACAGTCTGCCCATCACTACCAAGACTTTGGAACAGTCTGCCCATCACTACCAAGACTTTGGAACAGTCTGCCCATCACTACCAAGACTTTGGAACAGTCTGCCCATCACTACCAAGACTTTGGAACAGTCTGTCCATCACTTCCAAGACTTTGTAACAGTCTGCCCATCACTACCAAGACTTTGGAACAGTCTGCCCATCACTACCAAGACTTTGGAACAGTCTGCCCATCACTACCAAGACTTTGGAACAGTCTGCCCATCACTACCAAGACTTTGGAACAGTCTGCCCACACCCTACAGAGGAGAGACAGAGGGCAGAGGTCGATAATAGTTACCAGCCACCACACCTGCAATTGAGACTGAGGGCCTACTAGACAGTCAGTCTCTTGTTTATTTCTTTATCCAACCTTTTGATTGAATTAATCTAATTAGCCAGAGGCACATGCGCATAACGATAGGACAAATGGGGAGATAGTAGCTCCATTTTGTACTGTCAAAACTGTGATTATATGTAGAAACCAGAGAACATAGTTTGAACTGCAGTGGGCCAAATTAGGGTCACTTAGAGTGCTTCTTGGTATTCTTTTTTTTAAAAGTATTTTGAAACAAAAGTATACACCTCACATACATAGTTATGTGCTTTAAAAAAATAAGACACCTGTACCATGTCAGATATACAGTTGAAATATATTACATTTTGAGTTTGCATCCTAATATTACACTTTATATACATCACAGAAGAATTAAATATAACAAACCGTTTGACATAGAAACACCGGATCTTCTGCATTTTTTAAAAATCATGTTGATAAATAATGAAAAATATGAACAATATTCCACCTATGAGGCCACTACAAGGCGCTTTGGTCATTCAGCTGCAGGAAAAGGCTACATTCACAAGAGCCGATGAAGCCCTAAACAGGCTGAAAGAGAGCCCAGTGCCCTGAGGAGAGGCAGAAGTGGAAAAAACAGATAATCACACTAGGCTACATACAATGATGCCCAAGACCAGCTCATCATAGGTTGAGACCATATTCCTTCCCTCTCCCCCAATACAATCTAGACTCTATTGTCCCCAAGTAACTGTTCTTCTCTAGGAAGTAATGATATAATTAGTCAATGTCAATGACATACATGGACACTGAAAAATCTACAGACAAGAGGAAATATAGCATGTCTGTCAAGAATTGTTATATGGACGTGTGTGTGGGGGGGGATATGTGTGGGTATGTGTCTGTGCATATGAATGGGAGCGTGAAGGAGGGGAATATGAATATGTGTATGAGGGTGGGAGAGAATGGGTGTGCGGAGGCATAGGGTATTTGTTGTGTGTGAATGAAGATGAATGGATGAGTAAGTAGATGTATAGAGGGGTGTGAATGTGTTTAAGAAGAAGGGAGAAGGGAAATGACAGAGGTTGGGATAAACTGGGTCTGGGTGGGTAAGGGAGGGCAAGGAGGGGAGTTGGTGATAAGCTTAGCTTGGAGGAGCAAGGGTGGGACAAGCTTGGCTTGGGTGGACAAGAGGGAGTATAGATGGGAGGTGGGGATACGCTTGGCTTGGGTGGGGTAAAGGGGGAAGAACAGGGAGGGTGTGGTGCAGAGGGATGGATTTGGCTTGGGAGAGAGAGATGAAATTGGATTAATTATATTTACAGTCATTACATTTCATTCTCTTTGAGGGCCCACTGAACTCAGGTAGACCCCCACCAGCCACTTTCATTATTAGGTCATACAAATCAACCACAGTACTTAATTGGTAGTCTTTTTTCAAATGTATGTACAATGTATGAATCCACAGCTTTTTTTAAAATCTTAAATTAGGAGAGGAGTTGGGGCTAAAAAGCCTTAAAAAGGCATAGTACAAAGACCTAATTTGCTTTATGTTATGTTTTTTGTTAAATGTCTGATCAGCCCACATACACTATATATGTAATTTATACAACAACTATGTATTTATACTACGATCTTCCCACTGAATGCCCACCACCCTCATATGTCTGATACCGTTTCCCTGGAGAACACCGCCATATTCTGATCGACAAGCTGGGCCCGGGTCGAGGCCATCATTGCTCGCGACCACCACTGGTACCGTTGGCGTCCTGGGTCCCGACCAAAACTGTCTTCTCGTGCCACCACTTCAATAGGTTCAAGTGGTAAATCTGCTGGGGCTGTCGTACGCGGTATTTGACGGACCCCAGCTTCTCTATCACCTCGTACGGTTCGTGCCATGTTGCCAGGAACTTACTTTCGGCAGTGGGGATTAAGACCAGCACCTTGTCTCCCACCTTGAATCCTCGGGGCTGGGTTCCCTGATTGCAGACCTAAGCTTGGGCGCATTGGGGCCTTCTCCATATGTTCCCTTACCACTGCCTACATGGCTATCATCCACTCCGTCATCGTCTCCACGTGTTCTACAATGCTGCGTAACGGGGTCGGTTGAGCTTCCCACACTTCCTTGGCGAGGTCCACTAGGCCGCGTTTCTCCTCCCATAGAGGAGATCGAAAGGGGAAAACCCGGTGGATGACTGGGGCACTTCTCGGACTGAGAATATTAGGTGGGATAGTAGCTGGTTCCAGTTCTTCCCGTCCTGCTCGATGACCTTCCGCAGCATTTGTTTGAGCGTTTTATTGAACCGCTCAATAAGCCCATTCGTCTGCAGGTGAAAGACAGAAATCCGGATCTGCTTGATCTGCAGGAGAGCACACAAATCTTTCATTAGTCGGGACATGAACTCGGTACCTTGGTCAGTCAGGATCTCGTTCAGGATGACCGCCCTGCTAAAGTGGTAGAACAGCTCCTGGGTGATTCCCTTGAAGACAGCTGCTGGTAGGTGAATGGCCTCGGGCCATCTGGTGGCATAATCTACTATTACCAGGATGTACTGGCGTCCTTGTGCCATTTTTACCAGGGATCCAACTATGTCCACGGCGATGCGTTCAAAGGGCACCCAGATGATTGGTAGGGGAACCAGCAGGTTTAGGAAATGTGCTTTTGCGGCAGTGATTTGACACTCCTGGCAGCTGCGACAATAGTCTTCCACGGCCCTCCTCATCCCAGGCCAGTGGAACCGGACGGCGATCCATTCCCAGGACCCATAGACACGGGTTTGTCAACCGCTTGCTGTGCTTGTTGGGCCTGGACGAATTGAGTTATCACTTCGTCCACGCTGATGCTGTGCTTGTTGGGCCTGGACGAATTGAGTTATCACTTCATCCACGCTGATGCTGCGTAAATGTCAAATCTGACCTGACCATGTTATCAGAATCCTGTACACCATACTACTTTTAGTGAACACAATTTCAAGCGCTACACCGATTTGAGTCGGATGGTCACAATTATACATTAGATAAGATCGACAGACCTTAAAAGGCAAATTTATACCAACAGAAAATACACTTATCGACAGAGTTTGGAGAATGAATAGAAATCGTCTTCTGGACACAAAATGTATTAAATAAGTCAAAGAAAAATGTTAAACCTTTACCTTTACAAATGTATACATAGAGGACAAAGAAAAGCAAACCCCCGATATAAAATTGCATTTAAGGTGTACATTAGGGGGGGATCTCAAACTCGGCAAAAGTTCAATCAGATTTAGAAATTTAAATTAAAGAGAAAAAAACACTATCTTAAAAAAGGCCCAGAAAATAACATTTCCAAACTTAAGCAGGAACCTTCAGAAGTTACATAATTAGTTAAATAAAGTCCACCTGTGTGCAATCTAAGTCTCACATGATATCAGTATATATACACCTGTTCTGAAAGGCCCCAGAATCTGCAACACCACTAAGAAAGGGGCACCACCAAGCAGGCAGCACCATGGAGACCAAGGAGCTCTCCAAACAGGTCAGGGACAAAGGTCTGGAGGAATAGAGATCAGCGTTGGGTATAAAAAATATCCGAAACTTTGAACGTCCCACAGAGAACCATTAAATACATTATTAAAAAATGGAAAGAATATGGCACCACAACAAACCTGCCAAGATGGCCGGCAAGGAGGGCATTAAATCAGAGGCAACAAAGAGACCAAAGATAACCCTGAAGGAGTTGCAAAGCTCCACAGTGGAGATTGGAGTATCTGTCCATAGGACCACTTTAAGCCGTAAACTCCACAGAGCTGGGCTTTATGGAAGAGTTGCCAGAAAAAAAAGCTATTTCTTAAAGAAAAACATTTGTAAACACGTTTGGTGTTCGCCAAAAAGCATATGGGAGATTCCCCAAACATATGGAAGAAGGTACTCTGGTCAGATGAGACTAAAATTGAGCTTTTTGGCCATCAAGGAAAATGCTATGTCTGGTGTAAACTCCATCGGGACATATTTTAGTCTGTGCTAGCAAAACAGTCCTGTAGCTTTTTGCTTCATCTGACCACTTTCTTATTGACCGAGTTACTGGTGCATCCTGCTTTAGTTTTTGCTTGTAATCAGGAATCAGGAGGATATAATTATGGTCAGATTTGCCAAACAGAGGGCAAGGGAGATCTTTGTATGCATCTCTGTGTGTGGAGTAAAGGTGGTCTATAGTTTTTTTCACTCTGGTTGCACATTTAACATGCTGGTAGAAATTAGGCTAAACGGATTTAAGTTTCCCTGCAATAAAGTCCCCGGCCACCAGCAGTGTTTTCCTGTTTGCTTTTGGCTGTATACAGCTCATTGAGTGCAGTCTTAGTGCCAGCATCGGTTTGTGGTGGTAAATAGACAGCTACGAAGAATATAGATAAACTATATTGGTAAATAGTGTGGTCTACAGCTTATTATGAGATACTCTACCTGAGGCAAGCAAAACATTGAGACTTCCTTAGATTTTGTGCACCAGCTGTTTTTTTACAAATATACATAGACCACAACCCCTTGTCTTACCAGAGGCCGCTGTTCTATCCTGTTGAAAAAGTTTAAAACCCGCCAGCTGTATGTTATTCATGTCGTCATTCAGCCACGACTCAAGATCGAAACAAGATCCTATAGCCTTCTTAGACTCAACAAATCTGAAGCAATTATCAGCAGACAAAAAAATATATCTCTAAAAACAGAGATCATCCAAAAAGAAGTATTAGATACTGTTAAAACATTTGCACTGAGAAAAACCCCAGGATTGGATGGCTTCCCCATAGAATTCTATTCAACATTTTGGGACAAAGTAGCCCCCTATTTTAACAAATTACAACACAATTCACTCAATTCAGTACTTCCTAGTTCCGAGTATCAAACAGTTATTTATTTTTGTTACAACCAGGAATATCTGGAGAGCCCTGCTGATTATAGACCCACAAGTTTCATAAATTGTGACAATAACATAATAACAAAGCTTTTAATCAATAGAATGTCAAAGTCTTTACCGGACTTGATGCATATCAATCAAACATACATATAAATAGACACTTACAAACAAATACAAGAACATGTTTTAGTTGAATACAATATGCAAAAAAAAATATATATATAGTTTGGTCAATAATGGCTGGTGATGCTGAAAAGGCCTTCGATCATCTTGAAAGGCCTTTTCTGTTCAAAACTTTGGAAGCTTTCAACTTTTCAGCTGAAATAATACATTTAATAAAATGTTGTATAAATGTCCTAAAGCTAAAATATTATCAGTTGAAATAGCTTTAGAAAGGGGCACAAGACAGGGATGTTCCCCCTCCCCCTTCCTGTTTGCACTGGCAATTGAACCGCTTGGAGAAATAATTAGTCAGGACCTAAACGTAACAGGTATCACAATTGTTAAACATGAATACAAACTAAACGTTTTATTTTTATGAACCCCTACACCACCACCCCTCTTCGAAGGACAAATATATTTTTGTTTTTTTACAGCTTTCCTGCTACATTTTACATACATATTTTGCATACACATTTTACATACACAGTTTGCATACATGGTACTTCTATATAAAGCAGTCACATAACAAGAATACTTTACCAAACATGAGCTCTTTAATCACAAACCCTCAGCCACTCTCAGCCCATCCCACCTATCATCATAGACCACATTCGTTTGGTTTCCATGTGTCATATATTTTTCAATTGTGCTGTGATGTTTAACATACATTTTTTTACCTTCCTTTGTATAGTATCCACAGATTGTGAGCTAAGATGAAAACCTTTCCTACGAGTAATTATTATATTATTTATTGACTGACTAAGGCTTTCCAAATCGCCCAACACTGCTATTTGTTAGGTTAATTTGAAGTGCAAGTTGTGACCTGTGACCAGAAACACGCTACATAGGGGCAATACCAGAACAAATTATATTATTGATTCTGTCTCTTCGCAGCAAAATCTACAGAGATGAGATTGTTGCATGCGCCATATGTATAGCATTCTGTTGGTGGCAAGAATTGTATATAATAATTGACATAAAAAACTAAAACTAAACTTATATGCAGATGATCTCCATATATACCTGACTAATATTGAAAACTCAATGCCCCTTTTTTTAAAAATATTTTCCAAATACTCAAATCTCAGAATATAAAATTAACTTGAAGAAAATATCAATCGAAGAAAAAAAACTCACGATCTACAGAAATACCACAAAAAATATGAAATACTTAGGATGCTTAATAAGTGACTACAAACAACAAATATATAAAGATAACTTTATTCCATTACTCAACCATATGAAAACAGATTTCATTAAATGGAAAAAACTTCCCATAATCTTACAGGTAGAATAAACCTCTTTAGAATGGCATTGCTGCCAAAGTTTTTGTATTTATTTTCGGTAATACCAATTACCCCACCGAAGGCATTCTTTAAAACTTATTTGGGACTGGGGGGCAGTATTGAGTAGCTTGGATAAAAAGGTGCCCAGAGTAAACTGCCTGCAACTCAGGCCTATAAGCTAGAATATGCATATAATTGGTAGATTTGGATAGAAAACACGCTGAAGTTTCTAAAACTCTTTGAATGATGCCTGTGAGTATAATAGAACTCATATGGCTGGCAAAAACCTGAGAAAAAAATCCAACCAGGTTTTTAAAAAATCTGACACAGCGGTTGTATTAAGGAGAAGTGGATCTAAAATTCCATGCATAACACTTGTATCTTTTAGCAATGTTTATTATGAGAATTTCTGTAAATTTATGTGTCTCTCTGCAAAATCATTGGATGTTTTGGAACTACTGAACATAACGCGCCAATGTAAACTGAGATTTTTGGATTTAAATATGAACTTTATCGAACAAAACATACATGTATTGTGTAACATGAAGTCCTATGAGTGTCATCTGATGAAGATCATCCAAGGTCAGTGATTAATTTAATCGCTTTTCTGATTTTTGTGAGCACTCTCCATGGCTGGAAAATGGCTGTATGGTTTTCTGTGACTAGGTGCTGACCAAACATAATCGTTTGGTGTGCTTTCGCTGTAAAGCCTATTTGAAATCGGACACTGTGGCTGGATTTACAACAAGTTTATCTTTAAAATTGTGTAAAATACTTGTATGTTTGAGGAATTTTAATTATAGGATTTCTGTTGTTTTGAATTTGACGCCATTCAATTTCACTGGCTGTTGGCGAGGTGGGACGCTACCATCCCACATATCCCAGAGAGGATCTTTAAAAAAGTATACTCGGACTGACCAATGTAGATAGTTTCAATCAATCAATCCACCATCATTATGACAATGGAAAAAATAAAATGTTATTTAAATATTGAACGTGTGTGGGTTACGGAGAGAAACTAAATGAAGCATTTTCAAGCCATGTGGCAGAAAGTGATGCGGGCGCTGAAGATGGGGGTGTGTGCTAGTGGGTCTGGGCAGGTGTTATGTAGATGATGTTTGTATGATGTTGTCGTTTGTATGTTTTGTATTGTTTATAAATCATCAAATAAAATTTAAAAAATATATAATTAATCTAAATACAAATTTTCTTCATATTCCTAAATGTATTTTGTCTTGTTTGTTTTATTGTTCAACATGTTGCTTTGGCAATACAAATATGAACTTATGTCACTATGTCATACCAATAAATCAGTTTGAATTTAATTGAATCAACTTTAAAGAGAGAGAGAGAGCGAGAGAGCGTTGACATTGGCTAACAACCAAACAGCCATTGCATAAACAAGCATATAGCATAGTCATAGCGACTTCTACAGACGCACAATTTATTTTGTGCTTATGACAGCACATGAATGCTAGGTTTTCCTAGGTTATACATTTGATGAAATCCACCCCCCACCCCCATCCCTCCTCTCAACCCTTCCCCTGTGTTCCCATGCGGCCCTCTCCCCTTATCACTCCGATGTGCCCCCGTTTAGGATCCGCCCACTCAAGGCCATGTAGTTGCCATGGTTTCTGCTAAGAAAACTTTTATCTTACATCAATGCTTCACATTAACCCACCACTGAAGAACACACACCAACACACACGCTGTGTACTCATCATACCGCCACTTTAAGAGGAATACAGCAAGTAAGAAATATTTTGGAATAAGGAAATATGTGCATCATATCACTATACTGCCTTGGTATCCATCATGCATGTACAGGAAATATCCTCAGAACTAAGTGACTCATAATGTGTCATACCGCACACCTGTCGACTAGAGGAACTTTCATCCTCTCTTCAAAGGCTCAGGAGACCACTGTACTGTGAATCTGTAAATCTAAAAGAAATGTGTACTTACTTTAGGATAAGAAAGGTTTGAGTTGTTATGAATTGTTATGAGTCTGTAATTCTTTATCAACATCTCAACAAAGTCTCAGTCAATGGAAATCTCGTCTCTCCTGTCTTGCATTGAAGCAACTGTAGATTCCATTTAGATTGCATTTATCTCATTCCATTAATGAGTATATTTCTTCCCCCCAGAATACATTGTCTCCCTGATTATTAGGATACTGTTTCCAGGGCCATGATTACTTCCTCGGCATGAAATCTAAATGAGATTCTGAGAGAAGAAGAAACATGTAGCCTATCATGAGGTGTAACTATTTGCTGGCGGTTTAACAAAAAACTTCTGAAAATGTCTTTAATGCTATTCAATCAAATAAAAGGAGGACACTGATATCATTCTTTTGGGGGACATATTGAGTGTTGTGGATTCACTTAATAACAAGCATCTATTCATGTCGTCAGCAACATGAAAGGACACAACATGTACAATATCCAGTAACAATCCAATGACGTACAGTATTGTACTTCATGTGCACTTTACATTACAGCACAGAATTTGACTGAAATTAAGGGGTATCTTTGCAACTACTTTAACGCATCATGTTATGTAAAGTGCTATGCTACTTTCACACAGGTCCGCCTTTGCGGCCAAAATCAACAACTAGATGACTCTGGAAAATTAGCCATCAGGCCTGAAACAGGAAAGAACAAGCAGCAGTCATGTCACACACACCATCTAAATCTGTAATGTCTAAACCTGATAACTTTCCCCATAAATTTGCATGTCTTAAACTATTAATGTACAGTATGTTCCTTCTTGGTATCTCCAAAACGTGCAATCCAAAACACATTCTGCATCTCCTCTCAGACTGTAGCGGGTAATTTAACCTCCGGAATAATAAACACCTTGTGTTTATAACTTTGTGGCTTTGAGGCTGCAAATACTATACCTTGTACTCCCTGGGAATCTGCAGGTGCCAATAAATGACCAATTAGAAGCAATTATCCTGTTTTGGTTTAAAGTAGTCAAAGACATTCAACACAACTTGTACATGTTAATAATGTATCACAATGCGATTTATAACCAGATCCTACCTGACATCCAAATGATTATGGTCCAAATCCAGACCACATCTACAAAGTAACCGCTTACCACTTGGCCCAGCTACAACTTGGATTTATGGTGTATGGTAGTAATACACCAGATCTGGTTGCCATACCTAAACCCGATCGTGTAAAGACCTGACCTTGCCTGCTAAGGTGGATGTGACATAAAGTCATACCTCAAGCCAGAGATGGCCCATAAGAAAAGTGTGTTCCTACCTTCATCTCTGCGCACAGTGGTGTCAGAACTCTTCTGTTGTGGGCTTTCCTCGTCATGATCCTCTGAAAGACAACAATAGATATAAACAGAAGTTAGAGTTGCCATATACATTACTGCATTTACAAGCATCTGTGTCTAAAGAAACTAGCAGTGAATCATCAGCTATTGAACATTTGGCAGTTTTTCCTCTGCAGTTTTCTATATGGCTGTTCCAAAGAAAATCTGTTGTTTAAAAAGCGGTTTAAAAATAGCCCTTCTCTGAAAAACGCTGACCATGTTGATCTCTTCAAGTCTTTCGAAACTTGACTTCATATACTTAAAAGGCCTTTTCACACTACATTGTTCTTAGCCCTGGGTATCTTAGTCCCAGGATAGACTGGTCCTGGGCTAGCTTAGCCTGTGTTCACACAATCATTTGTTAACCCTGGGCTAAGTTTTAGCCCTTGGCTAAAGATGCACACTTGTCTTCCAAAGCCCTGGGCTAAAGGACAAACACAACATGCGACCAACATTCTATCTCAATGTGCAATAACACGTTTATTAACACTTTCCTTTTGCTTCTAGCCTAGGATTTGATTTCCTTCAGTGATGGTTTTTATAAACCTTGCTGTCTGCATGTCGGACCTCAGAAACAATGTTGCACTTTTTAAATTCAATCTCGCCCTTGTACAGAACCCTGTGAGCGAACAAGACATCGCCTTTTCTGATCCAGGCGAAATCAGACAACAATAATTTTATCATGGATATATCCAATTAAATGTCAATTGAAAAGCTATGAAAACAGAGGAAAATTTAGCATTTGATGCCCTTCCAGTTGAAGAGTTTGTAGCTTTAGTTGTCTAAGTGAGAAGATGTCAGCCAGCCTGCTTAGCAACCATTTTTGTTAGGCATAGCAAGCAACTAAAGTTTTTACGGATTTAAAATATTATTTTTATTATTATTATATTATTATTTTTTGTCCTCAGATGAAAGGATTAAATAGTATGAATGTATTTACTCAAAATAACGAGCAGAACGCTTTACAGGCATCATGGCATACCCTGCCATCAGGAAGTATTCATACCCTTTACCCTTTTTTGTTGTGTTACAGCCAGAATTAAAAACATATTTAAAAAATACACATAACACCCCATAGTGAAGGTTTTTTTGTATTTTTTTTAGAAATGTTTGCAAATGTATTGAAAATTAAATGCATAAATAGCTCATTTACACATGTATTCACACCCCTGAGTCAATACGTCTAGGAATCACCTTTTAGCAGTGATTACAGCTGTGAGTCGTTCTGGTTAAGTCTAAGAGCTTTGCACACCTGGATTGTACAATATTTGCACATTTTTCTTTAAAGAATTATTCAATCTCTGTCAAGTTGGTTGTTGATCATTGCTAGACAGACATTTTCAAGTCTTGCTGTAGATTTTCAAGACAATTTTAGTCAAAACTATAACTAGGTCACTGAGGAACATTCAATGTCGTCTTGGCATAAGCAACTCCAGTGTATATTTGGCCTTTGGTGTTTTAGGTTATTGTCCTGCTGAAAGGTAAATGTGTCTCCCAATGTCTGTTGGAAGGCAGACTAAACCAGGCTTTCCTCTAGGATTTAGCCTTTGCTTAGCTCTATTCCTTTTTTTAACCCCCTAGTCCTTGCCGATGACAACAATACCCATAACATGATGCAGCCAACACATCTTTGTAGTGACTGGGTGTGTTGATACACCATCCAAAGTGTAATGAATACCTTCACCGTGCTCAAAGGAATATTCAGTGACTGCCTTTTTTAATGTTTTACCCATCTACCAATAGGTGTCCTTCTTTGCGAGGCATTGGAAAACCTCCCTAGTATTTGTGGTTAAATTTGTGTTTGAAATTCACTACTTCACAGGAGAGCCATTTGAACTCAAACTTTTTGCTCTCCACTTTCTGGAGGACCGAGTTTTGAAATCACTGGAATGCCCGGTGGAATTAGAGTATGATAGCTAAGGAGATGGAGAAAATTCTGCCATTTGATTGCAAATATGCAGAGGGTCAAAAAGAGAACACACAGAAGGCTGTATCCCTGGCATTTGTGAAGTGAGGGAGAAACATCCATCCATGTAAATGGGTAAGATGGTCTAGCTAGCTACATTTTCAGATATTATAATTTTTTAATCTGCTCAAAAAGTCATTTTCATTTCAAGTTAAAGCGTACTTTTAGCTATGTGTATGATCTGTGTAGTAATATTGTTCATATCTCAGAGCCATTTACATTGCTTGTTATAGCCTAATATTAGCTAGCTAGCTAACATTGAACCTGGTTGGTTAGCTACCTGCAGATTCACGCAGGGTGGTAACGTTATAAATTAGGATTATGGTTCATTGTTTAGCTAGCTAGCTAACTACATGTCTAAACAAAAGACTCCCCTATGCAAATAACTATTTTACTACACCTTCTGTATTCTGTGCATGTGACAAATACACAAATAAATATAGTATGTGTTTACCAGAGACGATAATGTGAAAAACATGACCTGCACCAAAGTCAAATTAGGATATAAGGCCAACAAGACAGTATCCAAGTTCTAAAATTCTCCAGTAGAATGTCCTGCTTTTATTTCATCGAACTCACAACTGTAAGCTATTTTCTGTAATTGGCTTGCCATTTTCCTGTAATAATGAAGACAAATGAGCTAAAGTGAAGACGTTGTCAGCAATATGATATGGTCATTATTTGAACTGACTAGCCCGCTAACTTAACATTAGCTATCTAGCTAACAAGCTAGAAACAAAACAAAACATTGTTTAGAAAGTTGCTTTTATTTGCCTGGTTTGCTAGATTGACATATACTAAATACATTTTTCAAACGGGTGGGTTTATTGGTGTTAAAATACACCAGTTATGCTATTTTGGTCCCCCAGGCTGCTGATGTCATGTAGCCTGTAGTTTTTGTGTTTATACTTTTTCATAACGACAATGACAAGTTTGATGACGGACAACAATAGAATGTTCATGATGTCACTGCGACAACTGTCGTTAGACGTAGTATAAACCAGCCTTTAGTCTTGAAATCTTTGGTTGTTTAGTACATTGCCTCAAATGTGAACCCATAAAGAATTGTGTGGGGCTAAGGCTTGATTAGGGATAGGGGGCAGTATTTTCACGTCCGGATGAAAAGCCTGTTACTCAGGCCCAGAAGCTAGGATATGCATATAATTAGAAAACTGTTAGAATAATGTCTATGAGTATAACAGAACTAATTTGGCAGGCGAAACCCCGAACACAATCCATCTAGGGAAACATTTTTGAGGTCATTGTGTTTTCCCATGCTTTTCTATGGGAACCCTGATTTATTAGGGCCCAGATTGCAGTTCATATGGCTTCCACTAGATGTCACCTGTCTTTAGAAATTGGTCGATGTTTTTCTTTTGAGAAATGAAGAAGTAGTGCTGTTCTTTGTACGTGTCACTCTGAAGGTCTCTAGTATTTTGGTGCGCATGAACAGGAGCGCGCTCCGTGTTATTTTTCTTTGGTATTGGAAACAGATTATCCCATCTTAAATGTTAGCGATTATTTACATTTTAAGATACCTGAGGTTGGATTAGGAACGTTGTTTGAAATGTTTGGACCTAGTTTACAGGTAACTTATTAGATACAGTGCCTTGCGAAAGTATTCGGCCCCCTTGAACTTTGCAACCTTTTGCCATATTTCAGGCATCAAACATAAAGATATAAAACTGTATTTTTTTGTGAAGAATCGACAACAAGTGGGACACAATCATGAAGTGGAACGACATTTATTGGATATTTCAAACTTTTTTAACAAATCAAAAACTTAAAAATTGGGCGTGCAAAATTATTCAGCCCCTTTACTTTCAGTGCAGCAAACTCTCTCCAGAAGTTCGGTGAGGATCTCTGAATGATCCAATGTTGACCTAAATGACTAATGATGATAAATACAATCCACCTGTGTGGATGAGTTTATGGCCATTCCAATAATGTTTGTGAGCTTTTACAATGAAGCCTACCTCACTTGACCTTGTTTCTATATTATTAGTTTACATTTATGTACAGTAGTTCTGTCCTTGAGCTGTTGCCTATTATTATTCTGTATTTGTGTTTTGTCTGGACCCCAGGAAGAAAGAGTAACTGCTGCTTTTGCAACAGCTGATTGGGGGGGATCCTAATACAATTAAAATAAATACAAATAAATAACCTCACTTGACCTGAAACTGATCTAAACCTAACTTGACTTGATGATGACACTGAATGGACTTTATTGTATCGTTGATTCCATTACGTGTACTTGGCTATCCCTTTCCGGCTTTATTGACAGCTCAAGAGGTTATATCTCTGACACTTGGGCTGACAAAGAGGTAATGGAGGTCTGGTGGAAGAGGTTGTCCACGCAACCACTCTTCTCTCTGGTCTTCTGACCTCAGTATTCATGAGGCACGCCCACATATAGAAAGAGAGAGAGAGAACAAGAGAGAGAGAAAGAGCATGAGGGAGGAAGCGAGAAGGAGGGACAGGAGATGGGAAAGAGAGAGAGAGCATGAAACAGGGAGGATGAAGACAGATAGGAGGTAAGGGGAGAGGGAAAAAAAGAGGGAAAAGTAGAGATATGGAAATGAGGAATAGGGGAAAGGAAGCGGACAGGAGCCAATAAGACAATTAGAAATATACCATATCCAGATCACTGTCAAATATTGGGCTAATCTGAGTAATGATGCTGGTGCACACCTAACTCGTCCACTTGTTTGAATGGAAAGGGACAGGTCAGACAGGTGGACGTTCGCAGTACATGATCATAAAAAAAGTATACACCAATCGAGTGTTCCAGTGCCATCATTCAGTCAGTCCAATGTTTAGAAGTGGGTTATTTTTTGTTGTTGCTATGATTCATTTCTACTTAAAGTGACAGTTCACACCAAAATAAAAGTCAGTCAAACACTTGCATACCTCAAAAGTAGTCTAATGTCATGACAAATCCATGTCACATGAGATTAGTTGTACAGATCCAGATATATGCCTCAGCCCCAAAAGGATTGAAAAAAATTAGAACCGAATACAAATCAGGATTGTGCCAAATCCACACAACAGATGACCTGGAATGTCTGAAGATTGGATAAACGTTGATTTGGGAGTCAACAGTCCCTTCCAATTGAAGTAGGCCCAACAATTGTATGTATTTTTATAACATTCTCATATCGACTTCCTCTTTCCCCTTCTTTTTCCTAGGTCTTCCCTTCCTTTTCCTTTTGTTATATTAACCGTCCTTTGCCCCTAAGCGTTATCTCCCTTCCTTGGCTTAAAGTGTCTTATAACCAAGCAATTAATGCTCTGCCCCTCACCCAAATGCTCTGCTATTCCAATGAGGAAGGGAGATGGAGATTACTACATGCTCATACCTGTTTAATGAATTCAGAGGCATGTTCTGTTTGACAAGCTAATGCATTGTGTTAAGTGGCTTTATCTATTTCATTAGCGTGGGCCTTTTCTCATGCTGCCTATTGTATTCCCTTTCACCTTTCTTCTTTCTTGTGGCTACTCACCTTGTCTGACTATTACCCCCTCTTGCTCTAGTTAGTGTCAGGTTTTTTGTAGTTAGGGTTAGGTCAAAGGTTAGGGGTAGGTTTAGGGTTAGGAGTTGGGTGAAAATATAATTTTTCATGGTCAAATGTTTTTACACCCACAAAAAGTCCCGAAATTTCACAGAAATAAAGTGTGTTAGTGTGTGTGTGTCAGAGAGTTGTCTTCAGTACCAGGACATTCATTTACACAAGGATAACAATTCACACAAATGTCCTGAAAAGGTAGGAAAAAGTCTGGACTTTCTTCTGTGTGTGTGTGTGTGTGTGTGTGTGTGTGTGTGTGTGTGTGTGTGTGTGTGTGTGTGTGTGTGTGTGTGTGTGTGTGTGTGTGTGTGTGTGTGTGTGTGTGTGTGTGCTAAGTAATATTGAAGTTCGAAGTCAAGGACTTTTAGCGGCAGAGTCATCATTAATTTCAAGTTTAAAGGTGGAACTAAAGGCAATAATGCAAAAACCCTGTTTCCAATGCTTCCAAAACACCACATATCGAGAAACCCCTTCTCTTTGTCCAACAAGATGGTATTGAGGTATAGATTTCTCTCCCTCTCACCTGCATCTATTGGTTATGCCATTTCTCTGAAGTAACTTTTGAAAGTTCCTCTGATGTACTTCACAATAGAAGGAAGAGTTTCAGTCGATGAACTAGAGCACTGAACTGGAAGCTAACTCGCTGTCACAGTGTACTAGTTGAGGTGAGACATACATGGCACCCTGTTGTGAGGAGCCAGCAGAGTGTTTTTTTAATCAGTGACACTATCTTCACTCATTCCTCGGCATTACTGTGTAAGAGTCCGTCTCTGTTTGACAAGATCACAAATTACAGCAAGCTGATGACACAGTAAATCATTCTGAACTCAGAGATTGTGTGTGCCACAGCAGGTTGGTGGCACCTTAATTGGGGAGGGAGGGCTCCAGTGGCGGTTGGTGCTGTTTAACCTTTTACTGCAGTGGGCTAAATCAGGGTAACAGTGTTTCTTAAACAAGTCTACTTGGGAAAAAAAGTATACACCTCACACACATGGTTATGGGCTTAAACAAAAGAAGACAGCTATAGAGTTGAAATGTAGTGCATTTTGAGTTTGCATCTCAATATTACATGTTATATACATCACAGAAGACTGAAATATAACAAAACCGTTTGACATAGGAACACCGGATTTTGTGCGTTTAAAAAAAAAGAACGTTTATGAATTATGAAAAATATGAATAACATTCCACCCATGAGGCCACTAGACTATTGGATCATTTTCCTTCAGGAAAGGGCTGTTGATGCAAATAGCACTGTCACTTCTCGCATCTACACGCTCTCCTCCTCTCACCTTTAACCTTCGCTTGTGGACTTCAGTGAATAACACAACAGCTGTCCGTGACAGCTTCAAACCTTCATACCATAACTGCTAACCGCTATACACAACCTACATCGTAATCCACCATATTAGCGACCGTCATAATCAACATAGCTACTAGAACTAACGCATTAGTAAACCCGCTATAATCACACAGTAGAGCGTACAGCAAGCAGTTTAGCAGTTACACCGGCGGGCCCCAGTGGCAATAAATTAATAAAACCTTGACTTGGAAGAGTTCCAGTGTTGGAAAGCCTTAGCCAGCTAGCTAACAGAAATTGCATTCATCTCTGTTTGAACCGTGTGATTGAGTAGGCTAAATTAGCTAGTTGCATAGGCTAGCTAAGTAAGTGGAAGTTAAAATACATCTCTCTCTCGCATTCTCTTTCTGCAGCTTTTCTTTCATTTTTGAAGAAATACATTTTTTCAAAATTGTTCTATTATATTCTTTCTCTTTGAGTCAATTACTCACTACATGTTATGCAATGCAGTGCTAGCTAGCTGTAGCTTATGCTTTCAGTACTAGATTCATTCTATTCATTCTATAATTCAGTCAGTTCATGCTATAAGAGCTCTGATAGTCAATGTACCCAAAATAGGATGGAAAATAGCTGTCCTCCGGGTACACCATGGCACTACTCCAGAGAGTGCTATTGAGGCTACTGTAGACTTTCATTGCAAAACATTTTTTTTATGTATTACTATTTTTATGGAATTCACTAAGTAGAATGATCTTACCCATCCTCCTCTGAGGAGCCTCCACTCCTGTGTGTATATGTGCGCGTGCAACTCATCGTCACGAAGAGGAACACTAAGGGATGGCTCATCTGTGTCGAGGCAGCCAGAGACATGTAGCCTAACTAATCACTGAGTCATAAAGTGAACTGAATTTACCACTAGGTTTCATGTCAATACGACTCACCCAACTAGGCCTAGGTTTCTTGTCATCCCAACAAACAACCTTGTTCCTAAAATGAAAATGCATTTAAATTACAGGTTGTAATGCAACAAAATAGGAAAAACACCAAGGGGGATGAATACTTTTGTAAGGCACTGTATGTGGCATCAATATGAGTCAGAAACATTTATTCTAGTGTCAAATTTGACTACAATATGTAAATAGGATTATTTTCGCAGCCAGGTCGTTCAAGATTGACATCGAAATTGGACGTTGATCCATGTTCTCAGGGCGTCAGGAAATGCCTTCAAAACCACCCACTAGGGGCAATAGTGAGCGCTATCACCATCAAGTATGCTTGCGTTTTGCTAGGATATTATGGACAGGGGTGGTGGATGGGTGTAATCCCATGCATCTAGAACAGAAGGTTGCTTGTTCAATCCCAGTCGTTGACTCAGATTTTTGGTTTTAACCCTTTATTGAGTTGGATGCCTGGTCATTCTTTAAGAGTAACTTCCTCACCATATTAGATAAGCATGCTCCGTTCAAAAAATGCAGAACTAAGAACAGATACAGCCCTTGGTTCACTCCAGACCTGACTGCCCTCGACCAGCACAAAAACATCCTGTGGCGGACTGCAATAGCATCGAACAGTCCCCGCGATATGCAACTGTTCAGGGAAGTCAGGAACCAATACACGCAGTCAGTCAGGAAAGCTAAGGCCAGCTTCTTCAGGCAGAAGTTTGCATCCTGTAGCTCCAACTCCAAAAAGTTCTGGGACACTGTGAAGTCCATGGAGAACAAGAGCACCTCCTCCCAGCTGCCCACTGCACTGAGGCTAGGGAACACGGTCACCACCGACAAATCCATGATTATCGAAAACTTCAACAAGCATTTCTCAGCGGCTGGCCATGCCTTCCGCCTGGCTACTCCTACCTCGGCCAACAGCTCCGGCCCCCCCGCAGCTCCTCGCCCAAGCCTCTCCAGGTTCTCCTTTACCCAAATCCAGATAGCAGATGTTCTGAAAGAGCTGCAAAACCTGGACCCGTATAAATCAGCTGGGCTTGACAATCTGGACCCTCTATTTCTGAAACTATCCGCCGCCATTGTCGCAACCCCTATTACCAGCCTGTTCAACCTCTCTTTCATATCGTCTGAGATCCCCAAGGATTGGAAAGCTGCCGCAGTCATCCCCCTCTTCAAAGGGGAGACACCCTGGACCCAAACTGTTACAGACCTATATCCATTCTGCCCTGCCTATCTAAGGTCTTGAAAGCCAAGTCAATAAACAGGTCACTGACCATCTCGAATCCCACCATACCTTCTCCGCTATGCAATCTGGTTTCCGAGCCGGTCACGGGTGCACCTCAGCCACACTCAAGGTACTAAACGACATCATAACCGCCATCGATAAAAGACAGTACTGTGCAGCCGTCTTCATCGACCTTGCCAAGGCTTTCGACTCTGTCAATCACCATATTCTTATCGGCAGACTCAGTAGCCTCGGCTTTTCGGATGACTGCCTTGCCTGGTTCACCAATTACTTTTCAGACAGAGTTCAGTGTGTCAAATCGGAGGGCATGTTGTCCGGTCCTCTGGCAGTCTCTATGGGGGTGCCACAGGGTTCAATTCTCGGGCCGACTCTTTTCTCTGTGTATATCAATGATGTTGCTCTTGCTGCGGGCGATTCCCTGATCCACCTCTACGCAGACGACACCATTCTATACACTTTCGGCCCGTCATTGGACACTGTGCTATCTAACCTCCAATCGAGCTTCAATGCCATACAACACTCCTTCCGTGGCCTCCAACTGCTCTTAAACGCTAGTAAAACCAAATGCATGCTTTTCAACCGATCGCTGCCTGCACCCGCTTGCCCGACTAGCATCACCACACTGGATGGTTCCGACCTTGAATATGTGGACACCTATAAGTACCTAGGTATCTGGCTAGACTGCAAACTCTCCTTCCAGACCCATATCAAACATCTCCAATCGAAAATCAAATCAAGAGTCGGCTTTCTATTCCGCAACAAAGCCTCCTTCACTCACGCTGCCAAGCTTACCTAGTAAAACTGACTATCCTACCGATCCTCGACTTCGGCGATGTCATCTACAAAATGGCTTCCAACACTCTTCTCAGCAAACTGGATGCAGTTTATCACAGTGCCATCCGTTTTGTCACTAAAGCACCTTATACTACCCACCACTGCGACTTGTATGCTCTAGTCGGCTGGCCCTCGCTACATATTCGTCGCCAGACCCACTGGCTCCAGGTCATCTACAAGGCCATGCTAGGCAAAGCTCCGCCTTATCTCAGCTCACTGGTCACGATGGCAACACCCATCCGTAGCACGCGCTCCAGCAGGTGTAGCTCATTGAGCATCCCCAAAGCCAACACCTCATTCGGCCGCCTTTCGTTCCAGTACTCTGCTGCCTGTGACTGGAACGATTTGCAAAAATCGCTGAAGTTGGAGACTTTTATCTCCCTCACCAACTTCAAACATCAGCTATCTGAGCAGCTAACCGATCGCTGCAGCTGTACATAATCTATTGGTAAATAGCCCACCCATTTTCACCTACCTCATCCCCACAGTTTTTATTTATTTACCTTTCTGCTCTTTTGCACACAAATATCTCTACCTGTACATGATCATCTGATCATTTATCACTCCAGTGTTAATCTGCAATATTGTAATTATTCGCCTACCTCCTCATGCCTTTTGCACACATTGTATATAGACTCCCCTTTTTTTCTCTACTGTGTTATTGACTTGTTAATTGTTTACTCCATGTGTAACTGTGTTGTTGTCTGTTCACTCTGCTATGCTTTATCTTGGCCAGGTCGCAGTTGCAAATGAGAACCTGTTCTCAACTAGCCTACCTGGTTAAATAAAGGTGAAATAAATAAAAATAAAAATAATTTAACCATTCGGAACGAGTGCCTAAACTTAACATTTAAATTCAAAATTTGACATTTGGAGAAATGGAATGATACAGGGCAGCAGGAGCAACAAAAACACTTTGGAATTTGACGTTTGGAGAATGTGGATGAACATTTAATTCGGCAATGAGACTGTGAGCGCTTGTTGCATTTTGGTCATAGAGTCAGTCTCGTCTAAAACTCTGCCTACTTCGCTTCCCTACATTGAATGGGGTGCCGTTGTTTCATCACCCCCAACACGTTCAAAGGATCACAGTCATTTTGGACTGAAAAGCCCTATACGGATTGACCATGCAATGCACACTTCCAGCAGGATGCACAGGCAAATGGTTTGCATGCCCTGCCAAAGGACCCAATCATGCGGAATAGGTGATTGGAGACCATTGGTCCCCAGGGGTGGTGGGTATGCCAGTAGCTAGATCATAGTCTGCTGGTTATGTATTTGGTTATCTATTGTATATTTTGATAATCATTATCACTATTATCGCTAGCATAGCTGACAACACGTTAGCTAGCTAGCTACCCTAACTAGCTAGCTAGGACTAACATGAGCCTACCTAAATACAACTCGGATTTGGATTGGAAAAAAGATAACATTTCAAAAGAATGCAAACAATTAGTAGGAAAACATTTGGTCATGATTGTGATTTTGACAGATTGACTTTAGATGCAGTATAAATTTAGCCAGCTAAGTAAGATTGAGGGGACCACCGTATTTTAGCTTAAGATAAGCATTGCTAGTTTGTGGCGCTGGTGGAGGTAAGCCCACTTGCCGCGCCCTTCCAGTGCCTTTCCAGCACCTACCTGCTAGGGGACTCCAAAGAGCTGCCACTGCCTCCTTAGAAAACATTTTGGGGAAGGGCGGCTGTGGAATGGCCAATTGTCAGTCGGCCAATGGTCTCCTTCCCTGCTGGGAGGCTAATGGAGCCCAGCTGAGGATTATAATGACTGTGTGATTGGCTGGACAATAAGCCAGTTGATTAGGCTGCTGCTGCTCCCAATCGAGGGAGAGGACTGAAGACAGCACAGACAGGTTGGGGCAGTGTAAGGGGTGCGTAACTGGCGGCAGCGAAGTCAGACGCAGGAGAGCAGAGCTGGGTAATAACCGGAGCAGTTTAATATATATATATAACCACCGGCATCCAGAATAATAAAGAATGGGTACAAAACCCATCGCGCACCAGACAACAATGTGCACAAGCACTTACAACAAACAATACCACACAAAGACATGGGGGGAACAGAGGGTTAAATACACAACACGTAATGAGGGAATGAAAATCAGGTGTGTGGGAAAACAAGACCAAACAAATGGAAAATGAAAGATGGATCGGCAATGGGTAGAAGACCGGTGACGTCGACCGCCGAACACCACGCGAACAAGGGGAGGAACCGACTTCGGAAGAAGTCGTGACAGCCTGAGTGAGGCAAACAATTCAAACTTGAGGTTTTATTTCATAATTGACCAACAGAAATGCTTAAGATACTTAAAGTATAACGTCAAATAACAACGGTTCTCTTAAAAGGAGTATTTCCGTTTAAGAGAACCGTTGTTATTTGACGTTATACTTTAAGTTTCTTAAGCATTTCTGTTGGTCAATTATGAAATAAAACCTACATTTGAATTGTTTGCCTCACTGAGCCTCTGTACCCATGGAAGTGGCCACTCCCCAGGTTCTGTCACATAGCTATTTTTGATGAACTTTGCTAGAAACAGTAATGGCAACACTGCCATCTCTCTAAAGTAAATTTGATGACACCATAATATGGCAAAATTGTTTTCTACTAATTATTTTCCTACGTTTGCAATGTCATTGTATTGCCATGTCACTCTTAAGTTAAGTGCAATTAGATGAAACAGTCACATTAGGAACCGAGATGCAACCCATGTCTAGGGCACAAATAAATGTTGGATGCAGCTATGGTGGTACTAGCTATCTCATGTATGACTACAACATTGTACTAACTAGACGCAACAAACTCAAACCAACCCAAGGCCATAGCAAAACATGTCATAGTTGGTTACATAGTGTAACCAGCCTAAATCCAATCTGGAGCCAGTCAGTATACATCTGTAAAGCATAGAATTAGCTTTCGAAGGAGATTACGTTATTTCTCGAGCTATGTTTATAATTGAGGGATGATGAAATCTTGCCTGTTTGTAGGTGACCAAATACTTATTTTCCACCATAATTTGCAAATAAATTCATTAAAAATCCTACAATGTGATTTTCTGGATTTTTTTTCTCGTTTTGTCTGTCATAGTTGAAGTGTACCTATGATGAAAATTACAGGCCTCTCTCATCTTTTTAAGTGGGAGAACTTGCCCAATTGGTGGCTAACTAAATACTTTTTTTGCCCCACTCTATACCACTCCCTTTGGTTCCTTCCCCAGGCGTATTGTTTCTGTTCCAGTGTCATGTCTGTGCATTGTTTGTGTTTCTTGTTTTGTATTATGTCACGTTTATTTATTAAAACACTCACTCCCTGAACTTGCTTCTGTACTCTCAGCGCACATCGTTACAGCCTGACTGATCTCCTGGTAAGGAACAGATGCCAGGACCTACCAGAAGGAGCAAAGGTGGGTATCATAATGTTCTGCAATGTGATTGCAATGGTTTAGTGACCTCCAAAAATCTTGTTGCCAGTCTCTCAATTCCTATGAAAAAACATGCCATTATGAGGCCTCTGATAGTGACCCAAGTTACTGCCCCGATGGCACAGACGGATTTCTTAATAACAACAGGTAATGTGTGTTATGTGTAAAGTTGTATTAAATAAGATCCAGCTTGATTAACTAGTAGGCTAATTCCTGATCGCTGTGTTCATTTTATTTCACACTTGATATCTGAAGTGAAATAGAAAAGTTAACGCAGCGATCTGGTTGGTTCCACCAGGCAAATTATAACCACTGTTGATAATGTTGTGTGTGTGTGTGTGACCAGTATCTTTGAGGGGCCAGGAGCTGATCTATGCTGCTATGTCCATCAATGCGGCTCTGGCAAAGACCTCACCTCCAGCCCCACCAACGGTTGTTGAATTAGGTAGGTTTAGTCTGACCTGTTCAAACTTCAACATAGTATATGTTTGTGTGTCAGATATTACCTTTCCCAAATTGCCATTGGTGATAGAACAGTGCCTGTGTGTATGTGTTTACAGATGTACGAGATGCAGAGAGACCACTCAACACATCCACTATGAAGTGATTAGTAATAATACAGTAGAGTAAAAATGTCCAGTAGTAGCAACAACCTTTCAATTCCATGTGTCACTGATGTACTCTGCCTGTTTCGATTTTGGGACTGGCGATGCTTTTGCCAGACGGGAAAACCTACCCGATTTTGGTCCCATTTGACCTGTTCAAACTTCAACATACAGTTGGAGTCGGAAGATTACATACACTTAGGTTGGAGTCATTAAAACTCGTTTTTCAACCAATCCACACATTCTTTTTAACAAACTATAGTTTTGGCAGGTCGGTTAGGACATCTACTTTGTGCATGACACAAGTAATTTTTCCAACAATTGTTTACAGGCAGATTATATCACTTATAATTCACTGTATCACAATTCCAGTGGGTCAGAAGTTTACATGCACTAAGTTGACTGTGCCTTTAAGCAGCTTGGACAATTCCGGAAAATGATGTCATGGCTTTAGAAGCTTCTGACAGGCTAATTAACATATTTTGATGTATTTCATGTATTTCAATGCCTACCTTCAACTCAGTTACTCTTTGCTTGACATCATAAGAAAATGAAAATACCTCAGAAAACAAATTGTAGACCTCCACAAGTCTGTTTCATCCTTGGGAGCAATTTCCAAATGCCTGAAGGTACCACGTTCAACCGCCATAAAAAAGCCAGACTATGGTGGGGACGAAGATCATACTTTTTGGATAAATTTCCTCTGGTCTGATGAAACAAAAATAGAACTGTTTGGCCATATTGACAATCGTTATGTTTGGAGGAAAAAGGGGAGGCTTGCAAGCCGAAGAACACCATCCCAACCGTGAAGCACGGGAGTGGCAGCATCATGTTGTGGGGGTGCTTTGCTGCAGGAGGGACTGGTGCACTTCACAAAATAGATGGCATCGTGATGAGGGAAAAATTATGTGGATATATTGAAGCAACATCTCAAGACATCAGTCAAGAAGTTAAATGGGTCTTCCAAATGGACAATGACCCCACGCATACTTCCAAAGTTGCGGCAAAATGGCTTAAGGACGTCAAGGTATTGGAGTGGCCATCACAACGCCCTGACCTCAATCCTATAGAAAATGTGTGGGCAGAACAGAAAAGGTGTGTTTGTAGGAGGCCTACAAACCTGACTCAGTTACACCAGCTCTGTCAGGAGGAATGGGCCAAAATTTACCCAACTTATTGTTGGAAGCTTGTGGAAGGCTACTCAAAACGTTTGACCCAAGTTAAACAATTTAAAGGCAAATACTAATTGAGTGTATGTAAACTTCTGACCCACTGGGAATGTGAATAAATAAAATCTGAAAAATCATTCTCTACTATTATTCTGACATTTCACCTTCTTAAAATAAAGTTGTGATCCTAACTGACCTAAGACAGGGAATTTTTATTTATAAACTGAGTTTAAATATATTTGGATAAGGTGCATGTAAAATTCCGACTTCAACTCTAGGTATTATCTGAAACAAACTACTAACTGCCATTGGTAATAGCACATTGACTATGTGTTCACAGAAACATGTATGGAGCCAGCACAAGGAGACTTGCAAGAGGATGTGATGAAGTCCAGAATGACAGGCAGGTTGATGCTGATGTCTCTGAATGGAGAGGGACCTGACACTCAGCATTAAAATTTAAGTAGACACACCATTTAATTATATTTTCTTTTTTATTATTGAATAGCATCATTCAATATGTGTTTTGAGTTTTGAAATCAGTGGAATGCCCAGTGGAATTAGAGTATGATAGCTAAGGAGATAGGAAAAATTCTGGTGTTTGATTGCAAATATGTAGAGGGAATCGAAAAGAGTACACACAGAAGGCTGTTGTATAAAACACCTTTCTCCGGAATACATCTTCAAACTAAGGGCAACCATGGCATCTGTGAAAGAGAGCTAGAAGCATCCCATCCATGTAAATGGGTATGTTAGCTTCATTTTTAGACATTACACATTTCAAATTTTGTCAGTCTTTTTCATTTCAAGCTGGTAAATTTACTCTGGCTATCCACTCCGATTTCAGAGCACTCTAGTCTGAGTGTGCCAGAGCGCAGAATAACTGACACATTTACAAATGCTCAACACCTGTTGAATAATCAGTAAACGTTGGCAATAAAGCGTAATTAAATTGTTGCCAGCAGCACAGTTACAGTCACCAACGCTCTGGATAACATAAAATAGACTAACTGGCTCTGCTGGGGTGAGTAATATGGTCAAAGTGAGCTGTTCTCTCATTTGTGTCTGGAAGTAGCTAGCAAGTTAGCCAGTTAGCTTGGGTGCTTCACTGCTGTTGTTAGGGCAGAACGCTCAGATCAACCCTACTCCTCGTCCAGAGTGTCTAGTGTGCGCTCTGAACGCTTCGAAAGCGAAATGATCTGAATTTACGAACGGACAAAGTTTACGAATGCTCAGAGCGCACTCCAGATTGAATTTACAAACAAACCCATAGTATAAACCAGCCTTTAGTCTTGAAATATTTGGTTGTTTAGTACATGGCCCCCTTAAAGAGATGGATGGGGCTAAAGCTTAAGAGGATGTGAATGATGCTGAATGGGTTTAGGTTTACCAAAACATTCGAGGGCCATTTTCTCAATAGTGAGGTTACAAGTTGATCAACTTTCAAAGCAGAATTACTTTTCCCATTGTTCCTCAACTGTGTGTGATATACCATTTTCTAGCTCTGAGTCTCTACTTTATCTAATGTAAAAAACACCATTTCAAATTTAGCTACATAAGACCGAATCAAGCCGGTCGGTCAAATATTACTCTGTAGCAGTGGAGGCTGCTGAGGGGAGGACGGCTCATAATAATGGCTGGAATGGAGGTAATAGAATGGTATCAAACACACTAAACACATGGTTTCCATCTGGTTGATACCACTCCATTGACTCCATTCCAGCCATTATTATGAGCCGTCCTCCCCTCAGCAGCCTCCACTGCTACAGCGTAATATGAGAAGAATGCAATTGCTGAATGTATGTAGATATTCTAAACTAAATGTTTTGACAGGTCCATGTAGAATAACAAACCCTTTATTATGAGCCGTCCGGTCCTCCGCAGCCTCCACTGCGCTGTAGGCTACTGACCTATTCAAAGCTTCTTCCGGCATCTCACCATACATCTGCCTGTAGTTATTGAACTCAAACTGCAGGAGGTTTGTTTGTTGTGATTGAGTGGGGGGAAACAGCTGCGGGCAAGGTTCTGACAGATGGGTGTGTGTTGGTGGTGGCAAGGACACACCCATGAAACATCCACATCAAACCACACCCCCAAGCCAACTCACATTTGGCTTCTGTCATGACCGTCGGCATTTCTTGAAGAGAAAGCCAAAACAACGAGGCCAAATCAGCGGGTGCAGTTCCCCTTTAAGGCTTTATTATTTTTTTTAAATGAGAGAGAGTCTAGAGAAAGAAACAAGGAAAGAAAGAGAAAGAAACAAAGAAAGAAAAAAAGATTGCAATTGGAGAGGGGAGGAGGATTGTCAATGATTTATACAGATAGAGCATATGGTATTGGCCGCCTCACTGTCCAACAGCCAACAGATGGAAAATGTGATGAAGTTATAATTTATTCACTACACCAGCAGTCCTACCAAGTCTTACCATGACCTGCTTGGTATCATTATTTAGTATAGTAACAACCCACAAAATCTTTCCGCTATCAAGTCAACTTCAACTGTCTATTTTTTTTACTAGTCCATCACAACAACTGCCACCTTTTTGCACCGTACAAAAAATTACAGTACAGTTAAATACAGTAGACAGACCATCATATCCAGCAAGGATAGTTCACTACAGCATAAATATATGGTAGGTACAGCTCTTCATGTCCACACACCATCTCTGGCCTTTTAAGCAGTTATAAAGAAATACAACAGCCAAGGCAAGATAGTGTACAGTATGGCTAACCCCTGTCCTTTAATTACTGTATGATTAAATGTATGATCTCCTACCGTTTAAATGGTCTGTGAGTGACCGCTGACTTTCCTTCCTGCTTTTCTTGAGTGTCCTCTGAATCTGAAGGAAATGAACCCCCTCCAATTTCAATGGAGAGAGTGGCACTGTGAGAAAATGTATTTGTCCAGGATCCACAGGTGAGTAATCCCTTGATTTCCTATCTACTTGGAAACTGGTAGCCCCTCTTTCGGGGTCACGACGCACAATGGAGGCCAGGGGACTAGCAACCAAACACCATCACACACCCTGTGCACACCTCTCCACTGAAAACAGCTGATCACTTCTACTCAAGGCTGGCGACCATGATGACGAAAAAACAATGCAGAGGAGAATGATGATGATGATCCTGTCACTTTTCCTCAAATGACACCATAGATCTCCTCTCTTATCCCTCATTGGTCAAATTAAACTAAGTCTGAAGATGAAATGACCAAGGCCAAATGACTCGGAGAAAGAGAGTAAAATAACGAGAGGGAGAAAGAGAACACTTCTTGTGTCTGTCTGTCTGTTGGACCTCACTGGCTTGTGACACGCAGAACGTCATTGGGGGAGGCACCTGAGTCACCAGCGGTGGCACTACTGTTCTGGGGAATGCTGAGCAGGGCGGAGTGGGGGTGATGTGATGTGAGGGCCAGAAGGGTCCAGATCCTTTGAGCATCTCCATGGTGCAGGTTGCTAGGTGAGGGAGTTATAAAGCAATGATGGCAAATAAAATAAAGTAAACAGCAGGAGGCTAACGAGCGCTAATTTTGCCTGCGTTCCGTTATGAATTAATGACAAGATCCCACTGACACCAGGGCAACATCGGGATAGGGGGTCTGCTGTGATCATTGAGGGGCCCAGGTGATCACTTTAGGGCCAGAGGGTAGAGCTCTGTTGTCTGGATACTGAGGAATGATAGCCCCCTTCTTCTCTTCTCCTCCAGTCAATATATTCTCATCGCTTCCCTCAACCCCTTGTCAATATCAACTACCTCTCTGAATTCCTGTCATGTACTCTCCCTAACTGATTCTGAAGTTTTCAGTTTCTTCGCTTTGTCCCAACATTTCAAACTCATATGTCGTTCTTATTCTGTCTCTCTCTCTCTTTCCTTTCCACCGTCATCCTCAGCCCACCCCTTCTGCCCCTCGTCCCCTTCCATTGTCGCGGCCTGTCCGTTTTCTGACAAGCAGACTGATTTGGCGCACATGTGGGCTGTCACAACCAAAACCCAGAATTAGGCCCATTCACTGCCATTTTACTTTAGAGCCATTACCCCTCCTTAAGTCAAATGGACCACAAACTAAAACCCCAAAACTTTACTCTTATCTGTCATACCTTGACAGTCAGTCCCCTCTCACCTATTTCACAAATTGTGTTTGTGTGTGTGTGTGTGTGTGTGTGTGTGTGTGTGTGTGTGTGTGTGTGTGTGTGTGTGTGTGTGTGTGTGTGTGTGTGTGTGTGTGTGTGTGTGTGTGTGTCTGAAATGGAGGTGGAGAACAGACCTGAAAATCTCTTCTTAATTAATATCTGAACAAGCTGACAAGGTTATTCATTCACCCGAGAACTGCAGAACCATGAAGAGGTCTTAAGAAACAGACAACACCACATTGAAGTGTAACAATTAGGCCTACATACCATTCAATTAGGCCCCAACCAAAAGTGAGGGGGTGGCTCTCTCCAACATTGTGATTACAGTTTCCTACAAACCACACGGAGGAGAGATGATGAGAATCATTACCCAACCCACCATTTTACCACTTTAAACTGCTGAGCTGGCTGATTGGGTCCTGAATTTGAGAGGGAGGGGGTAAAGAAACACTAAACAGCCTCGTTGCACACCAAATAATTATTAGAATCAAATAAATGTACCCTTCTCACACATTTCCCACATATTATTTCTGCTCCAGCAGGAAAAATAATTAAAGCCCATGACAGAAGTTGCAGGATAATCACTCATTTTTATTTAGTTTCACTTGTGGGCTCAAATATGTGATAACCTGCTGGAGTGTTGGTAATGACATCATACCTGTGATGGCTGGTGTTTTGCCAGTGAGTGTCACACACTCTATGTGGCTCTTCAGTTGGTGATGGAGCAGCCTTATCTGATGCTGCTGAGCATCTGGAGGTGGAGGTTAGTTGTGGAGACGTATGGATGATGTCGTTGGAGGAAGAGCCATGCTGGAGCTCTGTTGCAGTTCACTCCCACTCTCCTGAACACCTGGCACAGAGAAAGAAACCAGGGAAATGGAGAGAAAAAAATATCTGGATAGACATTACCTAGCCTAAATGCTGAGACATCCCTTCTATTAAAGAGACTGCGTATAAGATATAGACTGTACTCCTTTACACCTCTCCTGGACTGTGACCTTGCCGCAGTAGATAGGCTGGCATACTCCAATGACCCTGAGAGGTAAGCCGGTGTATACCCCCAGCAGGTGCAACCAAACCGGCTAGGTCAAAGGGTTGGAGGCAAACAAAACAGTTCCTGTGCCTTCAGGTTGGGGGTTGTGCGTGGGGCTAGGGCTGTCCCGCTGACTGTATTACCGCTACACCGGAGTCACGAGTCATGAAGGCAGTCAAATTCCAAGTGACCATTAAGTCACGGTAATAAGGCTTCTCCAAGCTCTTATGCTGTTGATGGTCATTAGTAGCCTACCAAACTTGCTAACTGCCTAGTACTCAGCTCTATATTGTCCCTCTAATCACTCTGACATCAATGCAAATGTAAGCAAAAATCTAATCACTTCATGGGAGCTCATGTTGCGCAACATTTCTACAGGCTATGCAATTGCGCGAGAAAACAAGAGTGATGGCCTCTATTAAAAAGAGGAGGACCCCATCAGCTTTCTATAGGCTAGGCCTAATATATTTATTCTCAACTTTCCCAATATTAAGCACATTGCTTATCTTTACAACAGGAGTATAGACTACCTGGCTGGCATGAAAATGAATCACGGAAAAGCATCCTCCATTCGCTATTTATGTGCATAAATTACATGTATTTTTTCCTGCTGCCCCTGTTTCAAGACAATTGCATGATAATGTTCTATTCTAAATCATAACAAATTTCACACAAATATTATTTAGTATATGTAAAGACAAGATTAAATCAAGAATAATCTGATGGGTGACAATATTAGCCTATCACTTGTGAATTATATATGATCACTAGTGAATGACGCCCAGCATAAGGAAAGAAACAATGCCTTTTTTTGGCAACTTTTTTTAATCATAGTCGCACACCTCTCCAGAGAACCTCTCCAGGTTCTCCTTTACCCAAATCCAGATAGCAGATGTTCTGAAAGAGCTGCAAAACCTAGACCTTCGAAAGCCAAGTCAACAAACAGGTCACTGACCATCTCGAATCCCACCGTACCTTCTCCGCTGTGCAATCTGGTTTCCGAGCCGGTCACGGGTGCACCTCAGCCACGCTCAAGGTACTAAACGATATCATAACCGCCATCGATAAAAGACAGTACTGTGCAGCCGTCTTCATCGACCTCGCCAAGGCTTTCGACTCTGTCAATCACCATATTCTTATCGGCAGACTCAATAGCCTCGGTTCTCGGATGACTGCCTTGCCTGGTTCACCAATTACTTTGCAGACAGAGTTCAGTGTGTCAAATCGGAGGGCATGCTGTCCGGTCCTCTGGCAGTCTCTATGGGGGTGCCACAGGGTTCAATTCTCGGGCCGACTCTTTTCTCTGTATATATCAATGATGTTGCTCTTGCTGCGGGCGATTCCCTGATCCACCTCTACGCAGACGACACCATTCTATATACTTTCGGCCCGTCATTGGACACTGTGCTATCTAACCTCCAAACGAGCTTCAATGCCATACAGCACTCCTTCCGTGGCCTCCAACTGCTCTTAAACGCGAGTAAAACCAAATGCATGCTTTTCAACCGATCGCTGCCTGCACCCGCATGCCCGACTAGCATCACCACCCTGGATGGTTCCGACCTTGAATATGTGGACATCTATAAGTACCTAGGTGTCTGGCTAGACTGCAAACTCTCCTTCCAGACTCACATCAAACATCTCCAATCGAAAATCAAATCAAGAGTCGGCTTTCTATTCCGCAACAAAGCCTCCTTCACTCACGCCGCCAAGCTTACCCTAGTAAAACTGACTATCCTACCGATCCTCGATTTCGGCGATGTCATCTACAAAATGGCTTCCAACACTCTACTCAGCAAACTGGATGCAGTCTATCATAGTGCCATCCGTTTTGTCACCAAAGCACCTTATACCACCCACCACTGTGACTTGTATGCTCTAGTCGGCTGGCCCTCGCTACATATTCGTCGCCAGACCCACTGGCTCCAGGTCATCTACAAGTCCATGCTAGGTAAAGCTCCGCCTTATCTCAGTTCACTGGTCACGATGGCAACACCCATCCGTAGCACACGCTCCAGCAGGTGTATCTCACTGATCATCCCTAAAGCCAACACCTCATTTGGCCGCCTTTCGTTCCAGTACTCTGCTGCCTGTGACTGGAATGAACTGCAAAAATCGCTGAAGTTGGAGACTTTTATCTCCCTCACCAACTTCAAACATCAGCTATCCGAGCAGCTAACCGATCGCTGCAGCTGTACATAGTCTATTGGTAAATAGCCCACCCATTTTCACCTACCTCATCCCCATACTGTTTTTATACTGTTTTTTTATTTTTTATTTATTTACTTTTCTGCTCTTTTGCACACCAATATCTCTACCTGTACATGACCATCTGATCATTTATCACCCCAGTGTTAATCTGCAAAATTGTATTATTCGCCTACCTCCTCATGCCTTTTGCACACATTGTATATAGACTGCCCATTTTTTTTCTACTGTGTTATTGACTTGTTAATTGCTTACTCCATGTGTAACTCTGTGTTGTCTGTTCACACTGCTATGCTTTATCTTGGCCAGGTCGCAGTTGCAAATGAGAACTTGTTCTCAACTAGCCTACCTGGTTAAATAAAGGTGAAATAAATAAATAAATAAAAATAAAAAAAACACCTCATGTAGCCTAGCCCATAGGCATATATGTCTTGATAAGGTTTGTATCACAACTAAAGTGGCAAAATAACTTCTTAAAATTAAGCACATCAATCCGCTTTACAGGGTGTATAGAGCCTAACTAGCATATATAAGCAGCACGTGAGTTTCAAGTTTGGGGAAGATCATTTTCACCATAAAAATGCACCTTCATCATAAAAACATTACATGCATAATCGCATTTGCGGTCACTTTTGATAAATGTGTTTTCCCGAACATTTACACTCATAGCCAACTGCCATGTGCACATTGCTGCGCTTATAATGTGAAAAAAATTGCTTAATAATTTATCTACATTCTAAGCTAAACATTCTGATCTGTTGCGTCATCCACTTTGCGTAAAAATGTTTATTTTTGGTGCTTTTGGTGCTAGAATTAATTTGAGATCTATCGTATCCCCAACTGTCCCAGACTATGTTTGGAATATTCATTTCTCCAACAGATTAGAATAAGTCAATTTAATAATAGATTGACAAAGGATAGTGCTTTTGCTGTTTGTTAAGGATACTCATCTTCAAAATCAAATACATACTTACAAGCCCTTAAACAACAATGCAGTTTTAAGAAAATACCAATGAAAAAAGTAAGGGAAAAGAATAACAAATAATTCAAGAGCAACGGTAAATAACAATAGAACAGAAACAGAACATCTGGGTTGGATTTTCCTCAGGTTTTCGCCTGCAATATCAGTTATGTTATACTCACAGACAATATTTTGACCGTTTTGGAAACTTTAGAGTGTTTTCTATCCTAATCCGACAATTATATGCATATTCTAGATTCTGGGCTTGAGAAATAGGCATTTTCATTTGGGTACGTTTTTCATCCAAACATCAAAATACTGCCCCTTACACTCAAGAGGTTAACCAACAATGAGGTTTAAGAAAACGCCAATAAAAAAAGTAAGAGATAAGAATAACAAATAATTAAAGAGCAGCAGTAAATAACAATAGCAGGGCTATATAGGGGGGTACCGGTAGAGAGTCAATGTGCGGGGACACCGGTGTCAAGGTAATTGAGGTAATATGTACATGTAGGTATAGTTATTAAAGTGACTATGCATAGATAATAACATAGTAGCAGCAGCATAGAAGGGGGGGGGGCAATGCAAATAGTCTGGGAAGCCATTTGACTAGCTGTTCAGGAGTCTTATGGCTTGGTGATAGATGCTGTTTAGAAGCCTCTTGGACCTAGACTTGGCGCTCCGGTACCGCTTGCCATGCGGTAGCAGAGAGAACAGTCTATGACTAAGGTGGCTGGAGAATTTGACAGTTGGTCAGCGCATGCTCAGTGTACACGTCCTGGTAATCCATTTGGCCCTGCGGCCTTGTGAATGTTGACCTTTTTAAAGGTCTTACTCACATCGGCTGCGGAGAGCGTGATCACACAGTTGTTCAGAACAGCTGATACTCTCATGCATGTTTCAGTGTTGCTTGCTTCGAAGCGAGCATATAATTTATTTAGCTCGTCTAGTAGGCTCATGTCACTGGGCAACTCTCGGCTGTGCTTCCCTTTGTAATCTGTAATAGTTTACAAGCCCTGCCACATCCAACGAGCATCAGAACCGGTGCAGTATGATTCGATCTTAGTCCTGTATTGAGGCTTTGCCTGTTTGATGGTTCGTCAGAGGGCATAGCAGGATTTGTTATAAGCTTCCAGGTTAGAGTCCCGCTCCTTGAAAGCGGCATTTCTACCCTTTAGCTCAGTGCGAATGTTGCCTGTAATCCATGGCTTCTGGTTGTGGTATGTATGTAGTCACTGTGGGGACGACATTCTCAATGCACTTTTTGATAAAGCCAGTGACTGATATGGTGTACTCAATGCCATCAGAAGATTCCCGGAACATATTCCAGTCTGTGCTAGCAAAACAGTCCTGTAGTTTAGCATCTGCTTCATCTGACCACTTTCTTGTTGGCTGACAATAACCACTTTCTTGTTGGCTGACGAAAAAGTAAATGTGGACAGTTCTTCCAATATCTTTTAATATGCACCTCGGAATTGGATAAGGACGTGCGCAGTTGCTTCCCAAATGTGTCTGTCTTCACTTGTAGCCTTTGAGAAGAGCCACGTGAGTGAGAGGTGCTTCAGCGCGTGCAGCACTCAGGGAGAAGGGCACAACTGCCCTAAGGCATGGATTTGTTTTAGGATGCATTATGGCCACACACACTGGGTGCCGCCGTGAAATTCGAGGCATTATCAAGTACTTGTCAAATTGTGAATACAAGACTGATGAAGTGTGTACAGTCTGCGCAAAAAAACTAAGCAGAGCTCTTGCCTTTCAAGCAACTTTTTTCAAATGTATTAAACATCAAAACATATAGCCCAACGTTTGTAGAACAACTAAAGTTACATTAATAACTCTAAATTAGGCATATAGGAGTACTATATATCTTTGTTAATCGCTCAACACAGAATAGTTGTGTGTGAGCAACCCTCAAAACGTTTGGAGAAAATATCCTTTCTATTTTATTCAGCATTGTTCAATTGTATTCTTCATACTATAAAATAATGGAAAATAATACCACGGAATTCTAAGCAAATCTTGTCTGCTAAATTAACTAGTGTAATCCACATCCATTTGGCATAGCTAGATCAGGACCTAACATAAGGACAACTCAGAGTATGTTATTCTGTTCTTCTGAAATAGACTACATTTTCTTCATATCATGCTTCTTTAGACCTGTCTAAAATACATTGTTGTGAAAGTGTAGGCTATATTACATGGATTTAGTAGACTTTTTAAAATGTAGATGTTCCAAAGGTGTATATCAGTGGCTTGTAGGCAATGTGTGGAAGCCAGGAGATGCTAAATGCGTTTATGTTAATTAACAATCAATTACTGGAAAACCAATTATATGAGCAAAAAACATGACACTTTACTTGGAACGGCAAGCCAGACAAAATTAAACCATCCTATTTATATAATGAATATGAATTCAGAGGGCAGAAATTATTAGAATGTGACTTGTTTCAGGAAACTAGGCATATGTCGTGCGTCACTACATCACAGGAGAGGCATTTGAACGCAAACATGTATTTTGATTAAAAAATATGTTTTTTGGCAGAAATGCCTTCTGGAACATGTGAACTGTCATGTGCCTTAATAACAAACTTGTATGCCATCTGTAAATACAAATACAATTTTTAAAATACGAGCCTAGTTGGTTAGCCACAGAAAAAGGCAGGAACCTTCCCGCTAGCCATGATTGGCTAGATAATGAATGGGCTGGACATGCAGAGAGATAAGTTCTAATTGGTCTGCCATGTAGTACGCTTCTGTCTATAACATGAACTGCTCAGTATGTGTAGGTAATCCTATCATGAAGAACTGCAAACGTGTTGCTCTCCACTTTCTGGAGGACCAAGTTTTGATGCCCGGTGGAAGCAGAGTATGATAGCTAAAAATATGGAGAAAATTCTGACGTATGATTGCAAATATGCGGATGGAGTCGAAAAGAGAATACACAAAATCCTTCTGTATAAAACACCAGTCTCCGGATTACGTCTTCAAAGTAAGGGCAACCATGGCATTCATGACAGAGAGGGAGAGGTGTCCATCCATGTATATGGGTAAGATGGTCTAGCTAGCAAATTCTTTTGATATTACACATTTCTAATTTTGGATCCGGCACCTTTCCATTTTGGACTGTTTTGTTCCGGAACCTATTTGGTCGGCTCCAGTACATATCCTGGCATGAAAAATATTTTCACTTTTTGCAATGTAAAAATTTGAATAAAAGCGATCAAAGTTCATTCGAGTTGCCTCTTCGTTAATTCTCCTGCCTCCACAAAAAAACATAATGTGAAAAAGTAGATTTTCATCCCGGGGCTAATATTCTAAGAGTTGATTCTGGTTGGGCCGACCCGGTTTATGGTTTGCACAACATTGTAACCTATGTTTGAGACCAATGCTTTGCCATGGCTGTGTGAGAAGCACACCAGTATCGCTAAGATAACTAGAATGAGATTCACTTTCTATGATCTCTCTGCTCTGATAGACATGAACCTGCAACTCTCATCTCTCCAGTGTTGCACTTCATAATTTATTTCCTTATATAATCATAGCCGCACACAAGGTTCTTAAGGAACTATAGCACCCATGATAAATTTAAATACATTTGCCAAAGTTACAGAATAACCGCTGTCTTTTCAGAAATAAATTAAATCATTCAGAAAAGTCTACTACACCATGAGAAGGCCTATAATTTAGCCTCAGAGGATCAAGAGCTTTTTTAAAAAATAGCTTAGCTGTAGATTGTATCCCAATAACAAGGAATAGCATACAGACAGGAACGTGTGGTTAATCTGTCAGTGACAAAACAGGCCTTTCACAATATTTAAAATACAATCGAGGGAAAACAGGTTGGAAAGCAAATGGCTCCTGCTGAAAACAGAAGACCAAAATATTTGATCAACTTCCAAATATTGTTTTACAAAAGAAAGAGGGAGGGATAGGCTTTTGGCACAAGCGCATTGGCCATCACCCCACAAGTGAGCTGCGCATCATTGGGTGAGTAAGTGAAACTCTAATGCATTTTTATTACTATAATTTCCTCCTCATATTGTAGCCTACAATACTGTATATAATACTGTATACTGGCCTAGGCTTTTGATGGATTCAAGACAAGGTTGTTTTTTATTGATTTCAGATTCTCAGTTTGTCAGTTTCAAAGTAGCCTGCTATTTTGATCATTTGTGAGGTATTAAAAAATATTCTGCCAAAGTCTCCAGTCATGTAAAATGACATAGAATTGTATGAAAAACATTTTTTAAAGGACCATTTTTTCCTGGACCCTAGGCTACTAAAAATGTTCCCCATGATGCAACTTCTGTAAGTGCCTCTGATGCGATGCTTTGCAAATGCTCACCCCCTCTCGTGCTCACTTTTTGTTCTGGCACCTCCCGATTTACAAATTAAACACAGAATATGATTCATATCTCAGAGCCATTTGCATTGCCAGTTAAAACATAATGTTAGCTAGCTAGCTAACATTGAACCTAGTTGGTTAGCTACCTGCAGATTCATGCAGTGTAGTAACATTATGAGTTGGGACAATGGTTCATTGTTTAGCCAGCTAGCTACATGTCTAAACAAAATACTCCACTATGCAAATAACCATTTCCATAGACCTTCTGTATCCTGTGCATGTGACAAATAAACTTATATTTTATTTGATATAGTTTGTGTATACCAGAGACAGTAATGTGAAGAACAATATGATCTGCACCAAAGTCAAATTAGGATATAACATTAGACCAATGAGACAGTGTTCTAAAATTCTCTGGTAGAATGCCCTGCTTTTATTTCATCACACTCCCAACCGTAAGCAATTTTCTGTAATTGGCTCGTCATTAACTTGTAAATAATGATCTTGTTGTGAGTTTATTTTCCTGTAATAATGAATACAAATTAGCTAAAGTTAAAACGCTGTCAGCTATATGATATGGTCATTATTTGAACTGGCTAGCAAGCTAGAAACTAGCGAAAATATTGTTTAGAAAGTTACTTTTAGTGGCCTGGTTTGCTAGATTGACATATACTAAATTAATTTTTAAACAGATGGGTTTATTGGTGCTGATGTCATGCAGCCTGTAGTTTTTGTGATTATACTTTTTCAGAACGACAAGTTTGATGTCAGACAACAATAGAATGTTCATGATGTCACTGCGATAACTGTCTAAAGACATGTTGATAACCATAGTATAAACCAGCTTTTAGTCTTGAAATCTTTGGTAGTTTAGTACACTACTGTACTCCCTCTGTTTAGTACATGGCCTTACATGTGAATCCTTAAAGAGATGGGTGGGACTAAGGCTTAAGAGGGTGTGAACGCCGCTGAATCGATAAAGACAAAGTAGAGATCTCCAATAGGTGTACAAAAATATTTGAGGGCCATTTACTCAAAAGTGGGGTTACAAACTTTCAAAACAGAATTACTTTCCCATTGTTCCCCAACTGTAGTTTATGAAATATAATTTTTTAGCTCTGAGTCTCTACTTTTATCCAACATTTAAAAAAACACAAGTTCAAATTTTGCTACAAAAAAGACCGAATCGAGCCGGTCGGTGACAAATATTATAGCATTGGACCTCTCAATAAAGGCTTCAGTCATACAAAAACTATACTTACACTACTGTTCAAAAGTTTGGGTCACTTAGAAATGTCCTTGTTTTTGAAAGAAAAGCTAATTATTTGGCAATTGAAATAACATAAAATTGATCAGAAATACAGTGTAGACATTGTTAATTTCGTAAATGACTATTGTAGCTGGAAACAGCTGACTTTTTATGGAATATCTACATAGGCGTACAGAGGCCCATTATCAGCAACTATCACTCCTGTGTTCCAATGGCTCATTGTGTTAGCTAATCCAAGTTTATAATTTTAAAAGGCTAATTGATCATTAGAAAACCCTTTTGCAATTATGTTTGCATGGCTGAAAACTGTTGTGCTGATTAATTAAGCAATAAAACTGGCCTTCTTTAGACTAGTTGAGTATCTGGAGCATCAGCATTTGTGGGTTCGGTTACAGGCTCAAAATGGCTAGAACCAAAGACCTTTAATCTGAAACTCGTCAGTCTATTCTTATTCTGAAAAATTAAGGCTATTCCATGTGAGAAATTGTCAAGAAACTGAAGATCTTGTACAACGCTGTGTACTACTCCCTTCACAGAACAGAGCAAATCGGCTCTAACCAGAATAGAAAGAGAAGTCGGAGGCCCCGGTGCACAACTGAGCAAGAGGACAAGTACAGTGGAAGCTCTGAAGGCAAATCCGAGATCAGCAGCAGATACAATGCTTGACCTCTTTAACAAAATATGGGAGAGTGAGGAAGTGCCAGAAGAATGGAGGAAAGGGTACATAATCAAATTCCCAAAAAAAGGAGATCTTAGTGATTGCCAGAACTGGAGAGGAATATAACTCCTGTCCCTACCTAGCAAAGTATTCACAAGGCTGATCCGAGAAAGGATTAATACCATTGTAAACTCCAGGCTATGAGAGGTACAAGGTGGGTTTCCGAGCTGAAAGGTCCTGCATTGATTTGGTAGCAACACGCCGCGTCATAATTGAACAGTCCCTGGAATGGCAATCTCCACTATGAATTCATTACATAGACTTTAAAAAGGCATTTGACACAGTAGACTGACCAACCATATGGAAAAAATAATGAAACACTGCAGCATCCCAGGAAAGATTGTTTGCATCATTCTGAGCCTACACAACAACACAACCAGTCATGTCATACACAATGCAACCCCCTCCGCACCATTCTCAGTGAACGCAGGAGTAAGACAAGGATGTCTTCTTTCCCCAATCAGATTCTCCCTTGTCATGGACTGGGTCATGAGAACCGCCATTAGCCAACCACAGGGAATCCAGTGGTCTTTAACTTCGAAGCTAGAGGACCTAGACTATGTGGATGATGTAGCACCGTTGTCACACATCATAACACATGCAGGAAACACGGACAGGCCCGATCGCCCAGAGCGATGATGTGACTATCATTAATCTGATGACTGTTACTTATCAAATCAATGAATTATGTTTAATTGTTAGGAATGTCTAATTTGGTTACCATCTCCCGAATGAACTCTAGAGGATATATAGATATCTCGTACATCGATAACAGTCACATATTAATCATTACCCCATCAGTAATAATATGACATGATTATTCTTTAGATCCCCACGGACCATTGTTAACATTCCTATCTCGTTCCAAAGTTTACTCTTTGGACTTTAGAGTTTTTGGCTGCAAAGGTATTCTGTAGACAAAGGCCTTTCTTTGGTGGATACTGAAAGGCAGAGAGGGAAAGGTCCCTCCTGCTTACATTTCCTACCCACTGTTAAGGTGTCAAGTCCGGCACAGCCTCCCTTCCCCTTTTCTGTGGAAGGTAGGGGGTCTGGCTTCAAACATTTGCCAAGCTGATGGGTCCTTTGATCCACTGTCATGAGAGTTATGACAGCTGTTATTGTGAAGTGGAAACACCTCGGAGCAACAATGGCTCAGCCACGAAGTGGTAGGCCACACAAGCTCATAGAATGGGATCGCTGATTGCTGAAGCGCGTAAAAACTGTCTGTCCTCGGCTGCAACACTCACTATCGAGTTCCAAACTTTGGAAGCAACGTCAGCAGAAGAACTGTTTGTTGACAGATGCCAGGGGAACGCTACCTGCCCGAATGCATAGTGCCAACTGTGAGGTTTGTTGGAGGAGGAATAACGGTCTCTGGCTGTTTTTCATGGTTCTGGCTAGGCCCCTTAGTTCCAGTGAAGGGAAATCTAAACGCTACAGCATACAATTACATTCTAGACGATGCTGTGCTTCCAACTTTGTGACAACAGTTTGAGGAAGGCCCTTTTCAATATGACAATGCCACCGTGCACAAAGCGAGATTCATACAGAAATGGTTTGTCGAGACCGGTGGGGAAGACCTTGACTGGCCTGTACAGAGCCCTGACCACAACCCCTACGTGAATGTCTACTGCAAGCCAGGCCTAATCGCCCAACATCAGTGCTCGACCTCACTAATGCTCTTATGGCTGAATGGAAGCCCCCGCTGCAATGTTCCAACATATATTGGAAAGCCTCCCCAGAAGAGTGGAGGCTGATATAGCAGGAAAGGGGGGACCAACTCCATTTTAATGCCCATGATTTTGAAATGAGATGTTCGACAAGCAAGTGTCCACATACTTTAGGTCATGTAGTGTATATCGCTATAGCTTACCATCGCTGATGATAGTGACTTTGCCACGTGAAAGGTAAACGAACAAACAAATAGCTTACAAGCTATTCAACACCAAAGACAGCCATTGGAATTCCTGCTACATGAGCTATTGATTCTACACTTTCTTTCTTCAATCATAGACACAAAATATTCTTCCTAGGTTTGTATAAATGGCCTATTCCAGAGAACCTGGCAACCGTGGCTCTGTGTGTGAGAACAGCCAGATGCCTGTTAGCAAAAACAAAACGTTGTGATAATGTTATATGTTGGTGCAATGACTCAATTGCCTTTGCTCTGTAAACTGATTGGGGCCTGATGGAGACCCCAACACTACAGGAAAGCCTGGTCACTGATCAGACTGGCTCTGGAACCTAATCAACACTAAGTGTAAGCTTTTTTCTCTTTCTCAGTCATTCACCTAAGGCTACAGAAAAGCAATATCTAATCAGAGAGGGTCTAATGATAAACCAGGCCAAATGTACGAGGCAACCACACACCAAAACTGCACCATCGCCATATTGTCATAGCAACGGGGACCCTGGTTCAATTACTAGCATGGTATCACAAGCCAGTCGATTATGATAAGTTTGTGATGAACATACTGCAGCTAATGGTGGTCTCTTTCAGAGGGATTGGAAAGTGATTTGGCTGACAGTTAGTTTGGGACATGGATTGGATGGTTCTCTGTTTCAAACTGGTTACAGGTTGAATTTAGAGTTACGATGTCTAACTTGGTAGAAGTCATTAGGCACACAATATATTGACATACTATAGATGTATTATTAGAAAGAATCACAAAAAACGAGTGGTGACAAACTTTTTTAAAAAAAGTTAAACCGGTCTCATCTTATTTAAGGACAGGGTGAAGTATTTAACAGCCTGAGCCCTTTTCAGTTACACAGGCTGTGCTACTTGTGTCTCAGCAGGTACACTTAGAAAAAAGGGTTCCAGAAGGTTTCTTCGGCTGTCCCCATAGGATAACCCTTTTTGGCTATCAAAGGGTTCTCCTATGGGGACAGCCGAAGATACATTTAAGGTTCTAGATAGCACCTTTTTTTCTAAGAGTGCGGATAAGGTTAATGCACTGGCTAATGGGGATCGGGGAACTGATGAGCCATTTGATGTTAAAAGGTAACTGAGTAGCTCTCTCTCTCTCTCTCTTCTGGGAAATGGGAAAGGAGATACTTAATCAGTTGCACAACTGAATGCATTCAACCGAAATGTCTCTTCCACATTTAACCCAAACCCTCTGAGTCAGAGGTACGGTGTGTGTGTGTGTGCACGCATGTCTGTGTGTGTGCATATACAGTAGAGCAAGATTTGAATTGAACAAGTCTTCTTTGAAACTTTGAAACATTCTTCACAGTACTTGTGTTCAAAGAACTCAATAGACTAAATTATTATATATTATATATTATACTGTTGAAAAATGATCAACTTTAATAACTGTGTGACTTTCTAATTTGATATTCCATTTTGCTCCCAGTGCAGATGGGTAGAAATGTTATTAAAACAAGAAGAACCCGTGGTAAGGTCTGTTCAACGCTTGTCTGACCAATCAGAATCCATGCTACAGGACTGTTTTGATCACACGGACTGGGATATGTCCAGAACACCTCTGAGAATAACATCAATGAATACACTGACTCTGGGTTCAGGAATTGCATAGAGGATGTTGTTCCTACAGTGATAATTAGAACAAACCCAAACCAAAAACCATGAATAGATGGCAGCTTCCGAGGACAACTAAAGGAGTGAACAATCACATTTAATCATGGCAAGGTGACTGGAAACTTGGACGAGTACAAGCAGACCGCCTATGACAAAAAGGCAAAAAGGCAGTACAGGGAGAAGGTGGAGTCGCAATTCATTGGCTCAGACAAAAGACGAATGTGGCATGGACATCAGACAATCAAAGATTATGAAGGGAAAACCAGCCATGTCACAGATACCTCACTCCCAGGCAAGCTAAACACCTTTTTCGCCCGCTTAGGGGAAAGCAACTCAGAGCCGACGATGTGGTCCCCCCCTCCTCCCAAGGACTGTGCGGTCCAGATCTCTGTAGCTGGCGTGAGTAGGGCCTTCAAGCGTGTTAACCCTTGCAAGACTGCCAACCCGGACGGCATCCCAAGTTGCGTTCTCAGAGCATTCACAGACCAGCTGAAATGTAGACATTTTCAACCTCTCTGTCGTTCCCACTTGCTTCAAGATGGCCACCATTGTTCCTGTACCCAAGCAAGCTTAAGTAACTTAAATAAATGACTATCGCCCCATAGCATTCACTTCTGTCATCATGAAGTGCTTTGAAAGGCAAGTCAAGGACCATATCACCTCAAACCATACGTGAATCAATTGACCCACAACCATTTGCATACCACCCCAACAGATCCACAGATGACGCGGTTGTTGTTGCACTGCACACCGCCCTATCCCACCTAGACAAGAGGAATATCTATGTGAGAATGCTGTTCATTGACTGCAGCTCAGTGTTCAACACCATAGTGCTCTCCAAACTCGTCACTAAGCTCAGGGATTTGGGTCTGAACTCCTCCTTGTGCAACTGGGTCCAAGATTTCCTGAGGGCCAACCCTAGGTGATGAGGGTAGGCAAACAACACCTCCTCCACGCTGATCCTCAACACAGGGGCCACCCAGGAGTGTGTGTTCAGCCCCTTCCTGTACTCCCTGTTCACCCATGACTGCGTGGCCACACACAACTCCAACTCAATCATCAAGTTTGCTGATGACACAACAGTGGCAGGCCTGATTACCAACAATGACAAGACAGTCTACAGGGAGGAAGCTAGAGCCCTAGCTGATTGTGGACTACAGGAGACAGAAGAGGGAGCATGCTCCATCCTCATCGACGGGGCCGCAGCATTTCACGGTAAGGTAACCTGTTGTATTTATCGCATGTGACAAATAACTTTGATTTGACTTGAAAGGGTCTCGCAACACCAACACTGTGGTGAAGGCACAACAGTACCTATACAACTTCAGGCGGCTGAAGATATTTGGCATGGCCCCTAAGACCCTGACACACTTTTACAGATGCACCATTGAGAGCATTCTGTTAAGCTGGTACGTAACTGCACCCCCCCTCAACCGCATGGTTCTGCAGAGAGTCTCTCGGTCAGCCCAACGCATCACCGGGGGGCACGCTGGACCTCAGTCACCCGAGCCACGGACTGTTCACTCCGCTACCGTCTGACAGACGGAGACAGGTGCATCAGAGCCAAGACTGAGAGACTAAAAACTGCTTCTATCACCAGGCCATCAGACTGTCGAACAGCCATCACTAGCCATCTATCAGGTGATGCACACTCACCCACACAAAACACACACCTCATACTCACAAACACACACGCACACGCACACACACACACACAAACAAATACTGTATTTTTGATAGCTCATTCTAATACTTATACTACTGTACATTGCATTTTATACTGAACAAAAATATAAACACAAAATGTTGGTCGCATGTTTCATGAGCGGAAATAAAATATCCTAGAGATTTTCCATACGAACAAAAAGCTTATTTCTCTCAAATTTTGAGCACAAATTTGTTTACATCCCTGTAAGTGAGCATTTCTCCTTTGCCAAAATAATCCATCCACCTGACAGGTGTGGCATATCAAGAAGCTGATTTATCAGTATGATCATTACACAGGTGCAGCTTCTGCTATGGACAATAAAAGGCCACTCTAAAATGTGCAGTTTTGTCACACAACACAATGCCACAGTTTTGAGGGAGTGTGCAATTGGCAAGCTGACTGCAGGAATGTCCAACAGAGCTGTTGCAAGAGAATTTAATGTTACTTTCTCTACCACAAGTCACCTCCAACGTCGTTTTAGAGAATTTGGCATTGTCAGAAACAATGTTCCCTTTAAGCTGCGTACATGCACGGGTGCGCAGTAACCCAGAGCCTGCTGCACAGCTCCCCCAGGACTGCTGCACAGAATAAATATCAGCCCATGGAGAGAAGCACGACATTGAACTTCTCTCAACGTACTAGAGCAGTAGTTCCTAGCCAATCGCCAAACATTTCTGTAAAAAAAAAAAACATAAAGCCTTGTTTCCTTTTTTTTTCTTGTCCCGGGTTGTTGGCCCGATTGGCCCGATTCAGCTGCCCTGTGCACCGGGTAGGTGAACTGTTGCCATTTTGAACCATTTGAAATATCTGAAGGTATAAATTCTGTCTTCCCAGCGGGCCCGCAGAGCCAATCAAGTGTACTATAGGCCTACCGCTGGCCAATCGGATGGCTCAGATGACCGTGTACGCAGTAAGGTAGAAGGCATAAAAAAATCTACAGCAAAGTTGATACTGTGAGATTTCAAATCTTTTAAAACCATGGCTAGAGAGAGACTGTCAATGAATACAACAAAGAGGTGCTGTTTAAGTTCTTACTCAGCACTGTCAACACTTTGTATTCAACACTTATAAGCCATAAAATGCACATTCTTCCTATTTCCACTCAGCATTACAACAAGCACTCCGGTAGTGAATGAGTAGGAAAGTGTATCGATTGGCCTTCGTTGTTATTATTAGCGGGTTGGATCTTTTTTATATCAAGGAATATTTCACTTTCTCTGTTCATAGTAACATGAATTTGTGCATTAGGCAAAAATTATGCGGTGCAACTCAACTTTTGCCATCAGCTGGAAGACGTTGTCCCTTTTTGGTCAGTGAAGGAAAGGGAGACTGGAGGGATGTTGAGAGGTGGACCCTCAGTCTGCTGCTTTCTACCACTGCTGAGAGTGACCATAGATGCAGGCACCATCTGCCTAGCAAATTATTTGAATCATTTGAATCACTCAGCCGTGTCTCACAAGTAATACTACAACGGATCTATTACTGCTGTGATCATATAGCCTACCTCAAATGTTGAAATATAATGAAAAAAATTACCCTAACAACAATGCATTGGCAGGGCAATTCAAGCAAAGCCAATATGCGGTGATAATGTATTGGGCCTATAGCTTACTGCACAAACCTCATTGCTACCTAACTGTTTTTAATTGGTTAATGTTGCAAATGCTTATGTTTTTTAAGTCATGTTAAAAAAAACTTCTGAGCGGTAGATCTTTGCTTGCATTTTGACTCAGAAAATTATCTTGACTCAGAAAACGTTGGTGACCACTGTTCTAGAGTTTTCCCTGTTAATACTATCAACATTTCCCTTAACTGTGGCATTTGTGATCAAATCATATTTGCTACTTTCAATGCAATATATGCACAAAACAAACTATGCAAGAAATGTTGTTGTAGGCAGAAAGCATGCGAGTAGGATTCCATTGCATTGACATGCTCAGCCCTCACTCTACACAGACAGGTGCGGCATAACTAATCAGAGCTGCACTAGGCCTATATGCAAATAGATCACTGCCATATATGGATATGTGCCATTTACTTTTAACTGGACTGTGTTTACAAATCAAATCAAATCAAATTTTATTTGTCACATACACATGGTTAGCAGATGTTAATGCGAGTGTAGCGAAATGCTTGTGCTTCTAGTTCCGACAATGCAGTGATAACCAACAAGTAATCTAACTAACAATTCTAAAACTACTGTCTTATACACAGTGTAAGGGGATAAAGAATATGTACATAAGGATATATGAGTGAGTGATGGTACAGAGCAGCATACAGTAGATGGTATCGAGTACAGTATATACATATGAGATGAGTATGTAGACAAAGTAAACAAAGTGGCATAGTTAAAGTGGCTAGTGATACATGTATTACATAAGGATGCAGTCGATGATGTAGAGTACAGTATATACGTATGCATATGAGATGAATAATGTAGGGTAAGTAACATTATATAAGGTACCATTGTTTAAAGTGGCTAGTGATATATTTACATCATTTCCCATCAATTCCCATTATTAAAGTGGCTGGAGTTGGGTCAGTGTCAATGACAGTGTGTTGGCAGCAGCCACTCAATGGTGGCTGTTTAACAGTCTGATAGCCTTGAGATAGAAGCTGTTTTTCAGTCTCTCAGTCCCAGCTTTGATGCACCTGTACTGACCTCGCCTTCTGGATGATAGCGGGGTGAACAGGCAGTGGTTCGGGTGGTTGATGTCCTTGATGATCTTTATGGCCTTCCTGTAACATCGGGTGGTGTAGGTGTCCTGGAGGGCAGGTAGTTTGCCCCCGGTGATGCGTTGTGCAGACCTCACTACCCTCTGGAGAGCCTTACGGTTGAGGGCGGAGCAGTTGCCGTACCAGGCGGTGATACAGCCCGCCAGGATGCTCTCGATTGTGCATCTGTAGAAGTTCGTGAGTGCTTTTGGTGACAAGCCGAATTTCTTCAGCCTCCTGAGGTTGAAGAGGCGCTGCTGCGCCTTCTTCACGACGCTGTCAGTGTGAGTGGACCAATTCAGTTTGTCTGTGATGTGTATGCCGAGGAACTTAAAACTTGCTACCCTCTCCACTACTGTTCCATCGATGTGGATAGGGGGTGTTCCCTCTGCTGTTTCCTGAAGTCCACAATCATCTCCTTAGTTTTGTTGACGTTGAGTGTGAGGTTATTTTCCTGACACCACACTCCGAGGGCCCTCACCTCCTCCCTGTAGGCCGTCTCGTCGTTGTTGGTAATCAAGCCTACCACTGTTGTGTCGTCCGCAAACTTGATGATTGAGTTGGAGGCGTGCGTGGCCACGCAGTCGTGGGTGAACAGGGAGTACAGGAGAGGGCTCAGAACGCACCCTTGTGGGGCCCCGTGTTGAGGATCAGCGGGAGGAGATGTTGTTGCCTACCCTCACCACCTGGGGGCGGCCCGTCAGGAAGTCCAGTACCCAGTTGCACAGGGCGGGGTCGAGACCCAGGGTCTCGAGCTTGATGACGAGCTTGGAGGGTACTATGGTGTTGAATGCCGAGCTGTAGTCGATGAACAGCATTCTCACATAGGTATTCCTCTTGTCCAGGTGGGTTAGGGCAGTGTGCAGTGTGGTTGAGATTGCATCGTCTGTGGACCTATTTGGGCGGTAAGCAAATTGGAGTGGGTCTAGGGTGTCAGGTAGGGTGGAGGTGATATGGTCCTTGACTAGTCTCTCAAAGCACTTCATGATGACGGAAGTGAGTGCTACGGGCGGTAGTCGTTTAGCTCAGTTACCTTAGCTTTCTTGGGAACAGGAACAATGGTGGCCCTCTTGAAGCATGTGGGAACAGCAGACTGGTATAGGGATTGATTGAATATGTCCGTAAACACACCGGCCAGCTGGTCTGCGCATGCTCTGAGGCGCGGCTGGGGATGCCGTCTGGGCCTGCAGCCTTGCGAGGGTTAACACGTTTAAATGTCTTACTCACCTCGGCTGCAGTGAAGGAGAGACCGCATGTTTTCGTTGCAGGCCGTGTCAGTGGCACTGTATTGTCCTCAAAGCGGGCAAAAAGTTATTTAGTCTGCCTGGGAGCAAGACATCCTGGTCCGTGACTGGGCTGGGTTTCTTCTTGTAGTCCGTGATTGACTGTAGACCCTGCCACATGCCTCTTGTGTCTGAGCCATTGAATTGAGATTCCACTTTGTCCCTGTACTGACGCTTAGCTTGTTTAATAGCCTTGCGGAGGGAATAGCTGCATTGTTTATATTCGGACATGTTACCAGACACCTTGCCCTGATTAAAAGCAGTGGTTCGCGCTTTCAGTTTCACGCGAATGCTGCCATCAATCCACGGTTTCTGGTTTGGGAATGTTTTTATCGTTGCTATGGGAACGACATCTTCGACGCACGTTCTAATGAACTCGCACACCGAATCAGCGTATTCGTCAATATTTTCATCTGACGCAATACGAAACATGTCCCAGTCCACGTGATGGAAGCAGTCTTGGAGTGTGGAGTCAGCTTGGTCTGACCAGCGTTGGACAGACCTCAGCGTGGGAGCCTCTTGTTTAAGTTTCTGCCTGTAGGCAGGGATCAACAAAATGGAGTCGTGGTCAGCTTTTCCGAAAGGGGGCGGGGCAGGGCCTTATATGCGTCGCGGAAGTTAGAGTAACAATGATCCAAGGTTTTACCACCCCTGGTTGCGCAATCGATATGCTGATAAAATTTAGGGAGTCTTGTTTTCAGATTAGCTTTGTTAAAATCCCCAGCTACAATGAATGCAGCCTCCGGATAAATGGTTTCCAGTTTGCAAAGAGTTAAATAAAGTTCGTTCAGAGCCATCGATGTGTCTGCTTGGGGGGGATATATACGGCTGTGATTATAATCGAAGAGAATTCTCTTGGAAGATAATGCGGTCTACATTTGATTGTGAGGAATTCTAAATCAGGTGAACAGAAGGATTTGAGTTCCTGTATGTTTCCTTCATCACACCATGTCTTGTTAGTCATGAGGCATACGCCCCGCCGCTCTTCTTACCAGAAAGATGTTTGTTTCTGTCGGCGCGATGCGTGGAGAAACCCGTTGGCTGCACCGCATCGGATAGCGTCTTCCCAGTAAGCCATGTTTCCGTGAAGCAGAGAACATTGCAGTCTCTGATGTCCCTCTGGAATGCTACCCTTGCTCGGATTTCATCAACCTTGTTGTCAAGAGACTGGACATTGGCAAGAAGAATGCTGGGGAGTGGTGCGCGATGTGCCCTTGTCCGGAGTCTGACCAGAAGACCGCTACGTTTCCCTCTTTTTCGGAGTCGTTTTCTTGGGTCGCTGCATGCGATCCATTCCGTTGTCCTGTTTGTAAGGCAGAACACAGGATCCGCGTCGCGGAAAACATATTCTTGGTCGTACTGATGGTGAGTTGACGCTGATCTTATATTCAGTAGTTCTTCTCGACTGTATGTAATGAAACCTAAGATGACCTGGGCGTGAGCAGCGTGAGCAGTCGTGAGTGCATGGTTTAAGATCAAAGTGAGAGCTGCATGTAGCAATGTGTGCACTTTTCGTTTATATCCTTGAATAGTTAGTGAGTTATTAGCTTAGTTATAGATAATTTGTAGTCAGCACTGGTGGAGTGATCGCTTCCTACTAGTGATGGGTCGTTCGCGAACGAGTCGCCTCTAAGAGCCGGCTCATGTAGGTGAACGTTGGGAGCCAGCTCGCATATCGGAAGAGCCGAATCTATTTATAAAAATATTTTTAAAATTACAATATGAATAACCAAAAAATGTAAATGAATAGAATTAACAAATTCAAAGAACGAAAAAATAAAAATAATAATATAGGCCTTCATTCATTAATTCTGACTGTCTGCTCAGACTAACAGCCTCACCTGTTGTTCCTGTTAATCAGACACGCAGTGTCAACCATTGAACCAAAGATGCGTGCGGGAGGGCTGAGCCAACTCACTCACAGTCACATACTTAGCAGCCAAGGAGAGAGAGGAAGGACAGCTGTGAAAACAACAGATGGAAAATGAGTCGGAAGCACAGTAGCATTTGGATTCATTTTAATAATTTAGACAATGTTAGAGCACAGTGTACAATTTGCCAAAACTAAATCTCATATAAAGCCGGTTCTACGCACAACCTACACCAGCATATGCGAACTGTGCACCCAACTGGAAAACTAGCTGTAGCAGAGCTTTGAGAAACTAGCGGGCCTGCTAGTGTTAGTGGTGGAGCCAGCACCTCCACACGTGGAGATGTATCCACTCAGTCAAGTAGGTCTACTCCGCGACCCACAGCAATGCAGTCGTCTATGGACCAGTTTATGCCAAAGTCTATGTCAGTAGCAAAACAAGGCCAAATTGATATTGCATTGGCTAAAATTGATTCCCACCGATTTCCAGCCATTTTCGATTGTGGAGGACAGAGGTTTTAGAAATTATAGCAATAGTCTAAATCCAATGTACACAATTCCAAGCAGGAAAACCCTTTCAAAATCACTTATTCCACAACTGTACGAGAGCACACAGGCTTCAGTGCGGGAAAGAGTCCAAAAAGCTACTGCAGTTTGCCTTACCACTGACTGCTGGACCTCAGGGGTAACCACTTCTTACATGTTGGTTACATGTCAATTCATTGAAGATTTCTCGATGTCTAGCTGTCTTCTGGACTGCTTTGATTTCAGCGACAGACACACCTCAGAGAACTTGGCAGAGGAACTGTTGAGTGGCCAGAGAATGGAAAGTAGATGGAAAAGTTGTCTATTGTGTTAGCGACAATGCAGCTAACATAACCAAAGCCATGGAAATGTTAAAATGGACCCATCATCCATGTCTTGCCCACACAATCAACCTGATTGTAAGAGATGATCTGAAGGTGATGAAGCCCACTGTGGACAAAGTGAAAGCAGCTGTGGAATACTTCTGTGGAATACGTGCTGAAAATCTGAAGTCTACACAGCACCAGATGGGGATGCCTGAGCTGAGGCCTAAACTAGACTGCACAACAAGGTGGAATTCAACATTTTATATGTTGAAGCGGTTTCTTGAGTCAAAGGATGCCATCATCTCTACCCTGGCCATTGTCAATGCACCTGTTGATACTCTGACTCAAGAGGAATGGAAGGAGGTGGAGGAGGTGTGCAGAGTCCTAGAACCCTTTGAGCAGGTCACTGTGGAGATCAGTGGAGAGAGGTACAATATGCAGTTATTACTGCATAATTATTTAATCCAGCATTATATATATATATGAGCAGTAGATGAGAATGTAGTATCAGTCGACAAAACATAACCCTGAACTAATAAGTTACTGTTCTCTCTTTTCAGCTATATGACAGCCTCAAAAATGATACTCCTGTGGAAGGGTCTGCAGCGAATCACAGCCAGCTGCCAGAGAGAAGCAAATGTAACCACAGGACATGTGACAGAGTTGACAGACTCCCTATGTTCATCAACGGACAGAAAGTTCCACAGAATGGAATATAATCACGTGCTATCAGAAACCGCTGCAATTGACCACAGGTTTAAGAAGTTAGCCTTCAGTGATGCCAGAGCGATTGATGAAGCTCTTCAAAGAATAAGCTCAGCAGCAGGGAGGGACAGCCTCAGCAGTCAGCTGGCTCATGCACCAGGGCAACAGGAAGAAGAGGGAGCAGAAGCACCAGCAGTAGTGCCACAAATGTCTGCTAATTGAATGCTGTTTGACGAGAGAGCACCTGGGGATGCAGCACGAAGGAATCCCTCAACAGATGCCATAATGGAGGTCCGATCCTATTTGGAGGAGCCCCTCCTGCAAAGATCTGCAGGTCTGAGCTGGTGGAAAAACCTGTCTACCCACGGCTTACTAAAGTCATGACAGGGAGACTGCAAAGTGGCCACATCTAGTCCCTCAGAGGTTCTTCCTTCGAAAACTGGACTAGTAATTACTGAGAGAAGAAACTGCATCAGCCCCTCAAAAGGGAGGCAGCTTGCATTTCTGAATGCAAATCTATCATAAAAGCAAATTATGGTCAGCATTGCTGTGTGCTGCTGGTTATAACATGGCAATAAAGAAGAGAGAGAAAAGAGGGACCAGTTTAATGTTTTAAGTGGGATGCTGCAGTTTTGCACATTGTTATTTATTTTTCTTTGATATGGTGCAATGTTCTATTGTTATGCTGTTCAGATTGTATTAGTTTTGAATTGTTACATTTATATGCACTTTGTTCATATACATTTAAAAAGTTATACTTTAAATGCAAATGTTTAATAGCATTCTTTTTCATGACAAACCAATGCATTTTTAAATGAAAACCAATCATAGTCAAACTATCGCAAACTGTTTGACTTGAAAAAATACAAAAAAATTGGTGAGCTGAGCCGTACGAGCCGGCTCACTGAAAAGAGCCGGGAATGCCCATCACTACTTCCTACAAGACCACAAAAAGTGTGCTTTTCTAGACATCTTTGAAAAGCGAGTCAGGTAAAGAGCTTTTTTTTTTATCTTAAAGGGGCAGTGTTGTATTTTGAGCCAATAGGCAGAGGGTAGCATAATTTATCTGATTCTCTGTAATAATGGTATGGGAATAATAATGAACTTTATTTTGTACAGTGGTTTCCTGCATCAAACAACACAACAGCATGTTCAGTTATCTCCTTGTCTGAAGGACAAGTGGATTAACAGGTTAATGTCAAACCCTGCATGTTTTTTTAATCAAAAGTCTCATGGAATGCAGGCCTACAATGAACACCACACATTGGCTGCTACTATAGGTTGAATGACAGAACAGCTATTTCCATGTTATTAAAATGTTATGGGATGCATTTTCTTCATTGTTTTTGATGATAGGCCACACTGGTAGGCCAACATTATGATCAAATAGCCACAGTAGCCTAGATGGATACATCTTAAAGCGGGTATAGCCTCAGTGTTCACAGTAAACGCATGCTGGGAGTTGTACAGAATTGTTCCGAAGGTTCAAGTTTGCACTCAAGCAAACCTGACATTTGCTCCGTGGCCAAATATTTTTTTTGAGGGAACATTAGTCAGAAGCTGTCTCAGGGAAGCTAATCTGCATTCTCGTCATCCTCACCAGGGTTTTTATCTGACTGTTCACAATGGCAAACACTTCATTTAAATAGGTTCAAATTTTGACATATATTTAAAAGCTCTGTTTTTTAACATGGGTCACAAGTTAATTCTGTTACTTTTACTTTTAATCAAACTCTGTATTTAAAACACTTACCAACATCTTAGTTTTGTCCTCGCTGTACTTTTTTCATTCAACTTTTTCAGCCCTGATGCTTTATCTAGACATGGATCTGCAAGACCTCCACCAGCCGAAAAGCTAAGTAACATTATGCTTTCTCATTGCAGTCGCTGTACTCATCATATGAGGGAGAACTATCGCCTTATGGTGAGGATAGCCGAGTTGCAAGAAGGCCTTCAGACACAATCGTTAGGCAAGGTTAAGTGCAGGAAAGGATGAAACAGCGGCTGTACCACGAGTAAGTACAAGTAGTAGTGTTAATCCCCCCCGCACAGTCTGTGCTAGCGAAACTGTCCTGTAGCTTAGCATCCGCTTCATCGGACCACTTCTGTATTGAGCGTGTCAAATCAAATCAAACTTTATTTGTCACATGCGCCGAATACAACAAGTGTAAACCTAACAGTGAAATGCTTACTTACAAGCCCTTAACCAACAGTGTAGTTCAAGAAGAAGAAAATATTTACCAAATAAAAGTAATAATAAAAAGTAACACAATAAGAATAACGAGGCTCTATACAGGGGGCACCGGTACTGAGTCAGTGTGCGGGGTACAGGCTAGTTGAGGTACTTCCTTTTTGAGTTTTTGCTCGTAAGCAGTAATCCGGAGGATGTAGTTGTAGTCAGATTTGCCAAATGGAGGGTAAGGGAGAGCTTTGTATATGTCTCTGTGTGTGGAGTAAAGGTGATCTAGAGTTTTTTTTTGTCTCTGGTTGCGCAGGTGACCTGCTGGTAGAAATTAGGTCAAACGGATTTAAGTTTTCCCGCATTAAAGTCTCCGGCCACTAGGAGTGTTACCTCTGGATGAGCATTTTCTTGTTTGCTTATGGCCCTATACAGCTCGTTGAGTGCGATCTTCGTGCCAGCATCGGTTTGTGGTGGTTAATAAATAGTTAGAAAAAATATAGATGAAAACTCTCTTGGTAAATAGTATGGTCTACAGCTTATCATGAGGTATTCTAACTCAGCAAAACCCTTGAGACTTCATGATTAATATTAGAGATTGTGCATCAGCTGTTGTTAAGAAATAGGCACACACCCCTCCCCTGAGCTTCCCTGACACCACAGTACTGTCCTAACGATGTGTAGAAAAAGCAGCAATATTTATATTTACCATGTCCTTGTTCAGCCACAAATTGGAGAAATATAGGATATTACAGTTCTTCATATCACATTGATAGGATAGTCTCGAACATAGCCAATAGAACAGAGGGTAGAGATGATTTATCCACTCTCCGATGTAGTTTTGTCAGGTATCCCCAAAGATGGCCTATATAGCGCAGTTTCCTCCTTCCTCAAGCGTCGGAGGTTTTGGCCTGGTCTGGGATAACCAACTCATTGAAGAAGTCCTCGTCCAAATCGAGGTTAGTGATGGATGTTCTGATGTCCATAAGCTATTTTACTATAATGACCACGGATAACAGGGAATCAGAGTTCGATTCGGGAGAGCGAGACTGAGAAATGGCTACAATACCCAGGACTAAGGCAGCAGGCATGCAAATTACCCACTGCCAACTCAGGGAGGTACACCAATTCTTTTAAACAGGACTCTCTCGATGGCCGGTAATTGTAATGAGTACACATTCAATTCTTTAACAAGGATCCATTGCTAATGTTTAGGAGTTGCATTTTACAATGGTGTGAAACTTCTGGATGCGTCATTAATATGTTTTAACTGTACAATTTGACTGCCTGTTGTGTTTTTTTCAATGATGTGACATAATGTCCTTTGGGGTGACGCTGATAAATGAAAGGACAATTTTTTTAAATAATGCCGTATTTATTTATTTTTTAATCATCACTATATGTCTAATAAATCACTATGTGTGTTAATTTCATAAAAATAACTCAAAATATATTTTTATCATTTATTTCCCTGAGCATCCTTTTTCCATTTAATTGCTCGGTCTGATCATGTGGGCATGTTGATACAAATTTAAATATTTTTACTTTAGCGCCTACCCCGCATACCCCTTTAAAGTAGGAGGTTACATATGCAATTTAAAGAAGACTGGTCATTGGTCAGAATAAACAGATCAGATTGTGATGACATGATTTGGGTCAAAAACTCCATCCCACCTGAACAGGCTGAAATTGCTGACATTTTTTTCAAATGGCTCTTACACAAAATGGCATTGTCATAATTTTCACAATTTCGAAGTGTCATTTCGACCTCATAGTGTGGAAATATAATTGAAAACACAGGTACATCACGTTTTTAACTGCACTGCCCCTTTAAGCACGTGGCAAGTAACATCATCATAACACACAATACTTATAATTCCGTTTTATCCAGGTTTGGAAGAAATAATAGTAAATCTTACTCAAAATGTAATGGGAAGACACTTGGTTATCATTGTACAAGGAAATTGTGTTTTTCAATTGAAATAGAATATGATGACTGATTTATAGTCAGAAATAACACAAAAAAATCATACAAATATTTTTCTTGTCTACTTGGAAATCAGTGAACCTTAATTAACATTAATAATGATGTCACAGCAGAGGACAGATTCAAAACAATAATGCATGAAATGGTTCATTAAATTGCATATACATTTTAAATTGAAGGTGGCCACACAACATTTTGTGTTGTTTAGACAATTGTTTGTAACTGTATGTATTTTAACTTTAATTTTAGAATAAATCATTTTTACACTCTTGTTTTGGGCATATGGCAGCTACCCAAATATATTTCCTGAAGAACCAGTCTTGAGATTTATGAAATCACTGTTTTACAGGCCTAGTTCTTTAACCAGCCTAATCTATGTAGTGGGTATGAAATGACTTATGCTTTGACTATATCAAAGGTCTTACTCCACTCATTGTGCACTTAAAGCTGTGGTAGGTTGGCTACAACGTGTTCTCTGACTGCCATAATGCCATTCTGTGCCCTGTTCTGGAGAGCAACCCTCCTCTGACATTAAGCACGGAAGAGATTTACATTTACCCTACAGTGTGGCAAGTCCACGGTGAGGGGCTACCATGGTAACGCACCCCTGTGTTGCTGTCAGAACTGTTTAATTATTCAGGACCTCACACATCAGCTATGAAACTTGGAAACCACTGCCACTCACAAATATGCATAACAACAACCTAAAAGCAACTACAAACACTAAGCTATAGTAGTCTACAGTACAGAAATAGCTTAACTGTGAATATCCCCACATATGAGTGGCGAGACTTCAGGGAATTCAGTGTAGAAATCAGTGGAACAGTGTATAGAATTCTATTACTAAAATGCTGTATTCAGTGTATAACATTTTAAAAAACTGGTTTCCTTTTTTATAAGCAAAGACAAATGATAACACCACATTTCTCACAAGTGTGATAAAATTCTAGACTTTGGTGTGCGTGTGTGTTGACATGTTTAACTATTCTTGTGAGGACCAGAAGTCCCCACAAGAATAGTAAACAAACAAAAAAATTGACCAACTGGGGACATTTTGTTAGTCCCCACGAGGTCAAGCGCTATTTCTAGGGGGTATTATGGATAAGGTTGGAATTAATTTTAGGGTTAGAATTACGATAGGGGTTAGGAGCTAAGGTTAGTTTTAGGATTAGGGTTAGGTTTTTGGGTTAGGGTAAGAGTACGGGTTAGGGTTAGGTGTGGCAGGTTGATGTTTATTGGGATAGAATGAGCTTTTTAGTCTTAATGTACGGTTAGGTTTGGCAGTGTGGTTAAGGTTAGGTTTACAATTAGATTTATGACTTTGTGGCTGTGCTAGCTAGTGACCACTCTGCAGAGATGCCCCTAGAACAAGATTCATGATGAAAAACGCTAACCTGCATGTGTGTGGATGTTTTTTTTTTTTTTGTATTCTACATGGTATGCTCTTGCAGCTGCGGCCCACACTTAAGCTGCTTGCGACATGATTATCATGTTGGATTTTTAACCCATATAATTTAAAAGCCTAATTGAAACCTTGGCAACAGAAGATTCATAATTAGGAGGACAATTAGGTTGCAAATTAATATGAGGACAGTTTCAACTACCCCATTTACAATTTCACAAAGTCAGAAGAAAAATGTAAGCCATAGAATTAGGAATTTGAATACTAGAATGGACTTGAACCTTCTTATAACAGTATACTGTAAAAGATCAGTCATTTTGGAAAGGGAGTTGGTCAACCATGGTCAGCCAGTGCTGTTGTGTAAAAGGTATTCTGTTAAACAATGCATTTGAAGATTATCTGCACTGTATGTATGCTGGGTAGATATCCAGACAGATTTAGTAGAAAGATGATGAACTGCCTTTACATGCGTACGTTTTCTTCATGGAGCTTTCATTTGGTTGATTCTGATACTTTCCAAATGGGAAACTCTCAGTTTTCAAGTCAGAAATGTCTGAGTTGTGGAGTTCCGAGTTGTCTTGAATGCAGCATTTGACTGGTTTGAATTTCTCCCTGACAGAAAAGGCTGCCATTATCATACCATTTTGTAACTTTGAGGGTTCATGACACAGTCCCTCTAGTAATTTAATAGGATATCTCTGGGCCTAGCGTACTAGCTGTATGTTGAAATGTTAACATGTACCCTGCCTATAATGACATGTTTAGACTAGGGCGTACACCTGTGCTAAACTCACAACAAAGTTTGCTTACATTATAATGGTCGACTTAGCTTATCAGCAGCTAGGTGTTACTTACTGTATGTGACTGGTGGCCACATTTTTTGCCATTTTGACAGTTGGTTAGTTCTACAAAACTTCAAAAGCTCTACTACAGGGAAAATAAACGGTAAGTACACAGCTGCCTACATACTGTATTTTCAGCTTTACTGTGATTGTCTTGTCCTCTCATCTTCCTCCATTGTCCAACAAAGCTGTGCTCAAATGATTTGCGCTAAACTGTGGCTAAACCACAAGAGTTTCTAAACCTAAATATGCTATTAGGGTTGCAACGCTTCAAGTAATTTACCAAAGTTACCAGAATCTCCAGATAGTTAACAGCAATCTATTACAAGCTTACCTAACTTGTCATTTATACACAAAAACCTTTAAAAAAAATATATATATATATACACTGCTCAAACAAATAAAGGGAACACTAAAATAACACATCCTAGATCTGAATGAATGAAATATTCTTATTAAATACTTTTTTCTTTACATAGTTGAATGTGCTGACAACAAAATCACACAAAGATTATCAATGGAAATCAAATTTATCAACCCATGGAGGTCTGGATTTGGAGTCACACTCAAAATTAAAGTGGAAAACCACACTACAGGCTGATCCAACTTTGATGTAATGTCCTTAAAACAAGTCAAAATGAGTCTCAGTAGTGAGTGTGGCCTCCACGTGCCTGTATGACCTCCCTACTACGCCTGGGCATGCTCCTGATGAGGTGGCGGATGGTCTCCTGAGGGATCTCCTCCCAGACCTGGACTAAAGCATCCGCCAACCCCTGGACAGTCTGTGGTGCAACGTGGGTGGAGCGAGACATGATGTCCCAGATGTGCTCAATTGGATTCAGGTCTGGGGAACGGGCGGGCCAGTCCATAGCATCAATGCCTTCCTCTTGCAGGAACTGCTGACACACTCTAGCCACATGAGGTCTAGCAATGTCTTGCATTAGGAGGAACCCAGGGCCAACCGCACCAGCACAATGGGTCTGAGGATTTCATCTCGGTACCTAATGGCAGTCAAGCTACCTCTGGCGAGCACATGGAGGGCTGTGCGGCCCCCCCAAAGAAATGCCACCCCACACCATGACTGACCCACCGCCAAACCGGTCATGCTGGAGGATGTTGCAGGCAGCAGAACGTTCTCCACTGCGTCTCCAGACTGTCACATGTGCTCAGTGTGAACCTGCTTTCATCTGTGAAGAGCACAGGGTGCCAGTGGCGAATTTGCCAATCTCGGTGTTCTCTGGTAAATGCTTGAGCAGACACATGCACATTTGTGGCCTGCTGGAGGTCATTTTGCATGGCTCTGGCAGTGCTCCTCCTGCTCCTCCTTGCACAAAGGTGGAGGTAGCGGTCCTGCTGCTGGGTTGTTGCCCTCCTACGGCCTCCTCCACGTCTCCTGATGTACTGGCCTGTCTCCTGGTAGCGCCTCCATGCTCTGGACACTACGCTGACAGACACAGCAAACCTTCTTGCCACAGCTCGCATTGATGTGCCATGATGTGCCAGCTCGCATTGATGTGCCTGGATAAGCTGCACTACCTGAGCCACTTGTGTGGGTTGTAGACTCCGTCTCATGCTACCACTAGAGTGAAAGCACCGCCAGCATTCAAAAGTGACCAAAACATCAGCCAGGAAGCATAGGAACTGAGAAGTGGTCTGTGGTCACCACTCCTTTATTGGGGGTGTCTTCCTAATTGCCTATAATTTCCACCTGTTGTCTATTCCATTTGCACAACAGCATGTGACATTTATTGTCAATCAGTGTTGCTTCCTAAGTGGACAGTTTGATTTCACAGAAGTGTGATTGACTTGGAGTTACATTGTGTTGTTTAAGTGTTCCCTTTATTTTTTTGAGCAGTGTATATATAGTATTCTTTTTTGTCCATGAGTTTCTAGTAGAGAAAAAAGCCTAATTAATGAAACAAGCATCTAATCAACAATGACACTCTTTCAACTATTGTTTTTTTCTTCACAACTTCTGCCAGTTTGATGCCAAAACACTGACAACAAATACTGTACATATTGACATAGTAAAATAAATAAAATGGTATAAAAAAAGGATAAAGGATATTTTATTCTGAAACCACCATATTAAACACCAATGGTATTCACTACGTTTATATTTAGGATCATGTTTTACAGCTATGTTATTCTTTTATTTTTCTTATTATTTCATATATTTGACATGCTATAAGGCCACACAGAGGGCCAGAGATCATTACCGACACCTGTGAAAATCTTGAGTACCCAAAAGGGCCACTAGATGTCTTGTAATAGATTACATACAATCCTTGAAAGATATCACAATTCTGGTAGTTTACTGGTACATTTCCTACGTTTCCAGTAATATACCCTCCCTTGGCAACCTTACATACTATACAATATTTTTCTTCTTCTTTAAATTGTATTGACAGATTGCATCCAACTGAAAGGTGCATACAACGCCACCTACTGTACTGGAGTGTGAGGCCTGTGTTTCTAACCAAATCAAATAAACCCCTACTCACCTCACTACTACCATCCCCCCACCCAAAATACCACCCAAATCCCATCCCCGTCCAACTCTTACCCTAGAAAACAAACTCTCCCTTTCTACATCATAAAATTCACAATATAATACTACATGTTCAACCATTTACTTTACCATAAACGCATCACAAATTCCAGTACCATGCTTCCCTATCAATTGCAAAGAATAATTAAATCCCATGTACCCTAATCTCATCCTAGATAACATAACGTTCTCTCTTCTGTTCCCACTACAAGACATTATCGCTCGTACAGATGTCCTTGTACTATAAAAATGTCTCCCTTAATTACTTGCATCTCATTGCTTCTGCCAGCAATCCAACTCAGTATTTTGTATTTAAAGTCATTATCGTCATTATTTCTATCCATAAATCCTCACATACTGATTTTCCCAGACGGCAAAAAACTGATGCAGAATTTGAACATGTTGCTATTCTTCTTAGTTGCACTTCCTCTATCCATTGCAATCCAATAATTATCACGACTAATTATATATATATATATATATATATATACACTGCTCAAAAAAATAAAGGGAACACTAAAATAACACATCCTAGATCTGAATGAACTTTTACCTTTACATAGTTGAATGTGCTGACAACAAAATCACACAAAATGATCAATGGAAATCAAATGTATCAACCCATGGAGGTCTGGATTTGGAGTCACACTCAAAATTAAAGTGGAAAACCACACTACAGGCTGATCCAACTTTGATGTAATGTCCTTAAAACAAGTCAAAATGAGGCTCAGTAGTGTGTGTGGCCTCCACGTGCCTGTATGACCTCCCTACAACGCCTGGTCATGCTCCTGATGAGGTGGCGGATGGTCTCCTGAGGGATCTCCTCCCAGACCTGGACTAAAGCATCTGCCAACTCCTGGACAGTCTGTTGGTGGATGGAGCGAGACATGATGTCCCAGATGTGCTCAATTGGATTCAGTTCTGGGGAACTGGCGGGCCAGTCCATAGCATCAATGCCTTCCTCTTGCAGGAACGGCTGACACACTCCAGCCACGAGGTCTAGCATTGTCTTGCATTAGAAGGAACCCAGGGCCAACCGCACCAGCATATGGTCTCACAAGGGGTCTGAGGATCTCATCTCGGTACCTAATGCAGTCAGGCTACCTCTGGCGAGCACATGGAGGGCTGTGCAGTCCCCCAAAGAAATGCCACCGCACACCATGACTGACCCACCGCCAAACTGGTCATGCGGGAGGATGTTGCAGGCAGCAGAGGGAGTATGAGGGATGAGGGAGTGTGAGAGCGATGACACCAAATTTAGCACACCTGCTCCCCATTCACACCTGAGACCTTGTAACACTAACGAGTCACATGACACCGGGGAGGGAAAATGGCTTTGGACATTTGGACATTTTCACTTAGGGGTGTACTCACTTTTGTTGCCAGCGGTTTAGACATTAATGGCTGTGTGTTGAGTTATTTTGAGGGGACAGCAAATTTACACTGTTATACAAGCTGTGCAAAGTGTAATTTCTTCAGTGTTGTCACATGAAAAGATATACTCAAATATTTACAAAAATGTGAGGGGTGTACTCACTTTTGTGATATACTGTATATATATATATATACACACAATGAGTATACAAAACATTAAGGACACCACAGGTGGTCTCCAATCAAGCTCTTTCCATAACATACAGTGCACTTGGAAAGTATTCAGACCCCTTCCCTTTTTACACATTTTCTTACGTTATAGCCTTATTCTAAAATTTATGAAATGTATGTTTTTCCTCATCAATTTACCCCATAATGACAAAGCGAAAACAGTTTTTTTGAAAATTTAGCAATGTCCATTAGAAGTAAAAAGAGAAATACCTTATTATTACATAAGTATTCAGACCCTTTGCTATAAGATTTGAAATTGAGCTCAGGTGCATCCTGTTTCCATTGATCATTCTTGAGATGTTTCTACAACTTGATTGGAGTCCACCTGTGGTAAATTTAATTGATTGGACATGATTTGGAAAGGCACACACCTGTCTATATAAGGTCCAACATTTGACAGTGCATGTCAGAGCAAAAACCAAGCCTTGAAGTCAAAGGAATTGTCCGTAGAGCTCTGAGAATGGATTGTTACGAGGCACAGATCTGGGGAAGGGTACAAAAAATGTCTGCAGCATTGAAGTTCCCCAAGAACACAGTGGCCTCCATCATTTTTAAATGGAAGAAGTATGGAACCACCAAGACTCTGCAATCGGGAAAGAAGGGCCTTGGTCATCAAGGTGATCAAGAGCCCGATGGTCACTCTGACAGAGCTCCTCTGTGGAGATGGGAGAACCTTCCAGAAGTACAACCATCTCTCCAACACTCCAAAAATCAGGCCTTTATGGTAGAGTGGCCAGACAGAAGCTACTCCTCTGTAAAAGGCACATGACGCATGGTGGCAGCATCATGATGTGGCAATGTTTTTCAGCGGCAGGGACTGGGAGGGAGGGACTAGTCAGAATCGAGTGAAAGATGAACGGAGCAAAATACAGCGAGATCCTTGATGAAAACCTGCTCAGGACCTCAGATTGGGGCGAAGGTTCACCTTCCAAGAGGACAACGACCCTAAGCACATAGAAAAGACAACGCAGGAGTGGCTTTGGGACAAGTCTCTGAATGTCCTTGATTGGCCCAGAGCCCAGACTGAACACGATCGAACCTCTCTGGTGAGCCGTGAAAATAGCTGTGCAGCGACGCTCCCCATCCAACCTGACAGAGCTTGAGAGGATCTGCAGAGAAGAATGGGAGAAGCTCCCCAAATATAGGTTTGCCAAGGTTGTAGAGTCAATCCCAAGAAGACTGTAATCACTGCCAAAGGTGCTTCAACAGAGTACTGAGTAAAGAGTCTGAATACTTATGTAAATGTGATTTCAGTTGTTTTTTCATAAATTTGCACCCACAACTTTTTTTTTTTTCATTATGGGTTGTTGTGTGTGGATTGATGAGGGGATTAAAACAATTTAATCAATTTTGGAATAAAGCTGTAACGTAACAAAATCTGGTAAAAGTGAAGGTCTCTGAATACTTTCATAAGGCACTGTATATATAAAGTGTGTAAAACAGTATGTAAACATTTATTCAAGTGACCAGTGTTCAAGACTCTATGTACATAGGGCAGCAGTCTCTAAGGTGCAGGGTAAAGTACTGGGTGGTAGCCGGCTAGAACAGTGACTCAGGTTCAGGGCAGGGTACTGGGCGGCGGCCGGCTAGTGGTGGCTGTTTAACAGTCTGATGGCCTGGAGATAGAAGCTGTTTATTAATGCATCTCGGCTAGTCCTTCCTTTCCTGAATCCACTGAGATGGACACGAAACCCTTATGGTCCAGATAATACAACAATCTACCCACAATCAACTTTTCCATTAGTTTACAGAGATTTTATGTAATTGCAATGGGTCTATAATTCGCAGGACTGGATGGATCTTTACCAGACTTCACAAAAGGCAACACCACAACATGTTTCCTTCCTAATGGCAGCACTCCTATTGTCCATATTTTGTTAAATAAATCTAAATATTTCCCAGAACTTCTGTAGGCAGATGTTTAAACATAACGTAGCATAATCGATTCTCACCTAGCCCTCCAGAGCCCATGTCAATTCAAACATGGTGAATTCAGCGTCCTGTGATTCTCTTCTTTTTTTAAATAATATGCTTATTATTTTCCAATTAAAAATACATTTAAAAAGACAGCAATACAAACATTGACATTCATTGTACTGTTGAATGGGATGGCCAATTTAGAGGACAAAACAAAACTTAACTCACACATACACAAAATAAAACAAAATCCTATTAGGTGGTACATGTATAAGAAGACAGCAGATAGTCATTACAAGTAGTGTAGTTAAGCCTGAAATAAATATTGAGTGGAGTACAGCACAGAGTAGCAGCAGATCGTCAACCCAGTTATGAAGCGGGACTAGACCATTTATCCAGTATTGGCTGCCATATTTTGTAAAACACTGGACTTCTATTGGAGGTGTTGTATCATATCTTTTCCATATGTATTACATTCCCTAAATCCCGTAACCACATTTCAAAGGTAGGTACAGTCTCCAATTTCCAAAATTGCAATATGAGCCTTTTGGCTAATAGAGTACAAAGAGAGACATCCTTCCCCTCCTGGTTATTCCCATCAACTGTACCAAACAGAGCGATCAATGGATCTGGGGCTAGAACTCCATCGAAGGCTTTAGATAAGTAATCAAAGATGAGAGCCCAGTAAGCATGTAATTTAGGACATGTCCAGAATAAGTGGGTCAACGTCCCCTCCTCCTGCTTGCACCTCTCACACAGTGGTGAGGTGTCCAGGAATATTTTATGCAGTTTCACTTTAGAGTAACCTAACCTGTGTATCACCTTAAACTGTACAAGGTTGTGCCTGGCATTCACTGAACTGTGGGTTATATTCCTGAGAGCTTCTACCCAGTCCTCATCTGAGATTTCTGAACCAAGTTCTTGTTCCCAAACCCTTTTAATGGTATCTGTGGATACCTCTATGTGGGCCTGTAACATAATACAGTCTAGAGACTGGCCCTTTTGAATGGGGTTTGACAAGGATCAGGCTATCTAATATAGGATTGTTTGGCTTAATGCCATTCTGTGGGATATGTGTCCTTAAGAAATTCCTGATTTGGAGGTATCTGAAAAATGTGTTGTTGGCATGTTGAACTTTCCCTGTAATTGTTGAAATGAAGCTAACTGGCCATCCATGTATAAATTACCAATTGTTGCGAGCCCCTTCTCCCTCCACTGTGAAAACACCATATCATCCAATGCAGGGTGGAAAGCATGATTAAGGCAAATCGGGCTGTCAATGAATTTTATTGATTTATTTCACCTTCATTTAACCAGGGAGGCAAGTTCTCATTTACAATTGCGACCTGGCCAAGATAAAGCAATGCAGTTCGACACATACAGTACAACAACACAGAGTTACACATGGAGTAAAACAAACATACAGTCAATAATACAGTAGAAAAATAAGTCAATATACAATGTGAGCAAGTGAGGTGAGATAAGGGAGGTAAATGCAAAAAAACAAAAGGCCATGGTGGCAAAGTAAATACAATATAGCAAGTAAAACACTGGAATGGTAGATTTGCAGTGGAAGAATGTGCAAAGTAGAGATATAAATAATGGGGTGCAAAGGAGCAAAATTAATTAATTAATTAATTAATTAATACAGTAGGGAAAGAGGTAGTTGTTTGGGCTAAATTATAAATGGGCTATGTACAGGTGCAGTAATCTGTGAGCTGCTTTGACAGCTGGTGCTTAAAGCTAGTGAGGGAGATAAGTGTTTCCAGTTTCAGAGATTTTGGTAGTTCGTTCAAGTCATTGGCAGCAGAGAACTGGAAGGAGAGGCGGCCAAAGAAATAATTCATTTTGGGGGTGACCAGAGAAATATACCTGTTGGAGCGAGTGTGACAGGTGGGTGCTGCTATGGTGACCAGCGAGCTGAGATAAGGGGGGACTTTACCTAGCAGGGTCTTGTAGATGACTTGGAGCCAGTGGGTTTGGCGACGAGTATGAAGCGAGGGCCAGCCAACGAGAGCGTACAGGTCGCAGTGGTGGGTAGTCTATGGGGCTTTGGTGACAAAACGGATGGCACTGTGATCGACTGCATCAAATTTATTGAGTAGGGTATTGGAGGCTATTTTGTAAACGACATCGCCAAAGTCGAGGATTGGTAGGATGGTCAGTTTTACAAGGGTATGTTTGGCAGCATGAGTGAAGGATGCTTTGATGCGAAATAGGAAGCCAATTCTAGATTTAACTTTGGATTGGAGATGTTTGATGTGAGTCTGGAAGGAGAGTTTACAGTCTAACCAGACACCTAGGTATTTGTAGTTGTCCACATATTCTAAGTCAGAGCAGTCCAGAGTAGTGATGTTGGACAGGCGGGCAGGTGCAGGCAGCGATCGGTTGAAGAGCATGCATTTAGTTTTACTTGTACTTAAGAGCAATTGGAGGCCACGAAAGGAGAGTTGTATGGCATTGAAGCTCGCCTGGAGGGTTGTTAACACAGTTTCCAAAGAAGGGCCAGAAGTATACAGAATGGTGCCATCTGCGTAGAGGTGGATCAGAGACTCACCAGCAGCAAGAGCGACATCATTGATGTATACAGTGGGTATGTTAAGAAAATACCTCATCTGTTTCCAGATCCTAAGAGTATGACAAATGGCTGGATTAGAGTCATAAGTGGATTTTGTTCACATATGATGGACTATTAACAAGTGCAGAGAGTGAGGAACATTGACAGGAGGCCTGCTCAATTAAAAGCCTTGAAGGCATATCATTCTGTAGCATCCCAGGTAAACTTTCCCTCCAGAATGACACAATGTTCAGATTAGCAGCCCAATAATACAGTTTAAAGTGAGGAAGGCCTAAGCCCCCTCTATCTTGTACTTGCATAAATTCTTCTTTGAAATTCTGGCTGTCTTGTTATCCCATAAAAGTTTCTTAAAATAGCTTTGTGGTATGAAATTGGGTAGACATTGGAAGAGGTAAAGAAACCTGGGTAGGACGTCCATTTTAATAGCGTTTATATGACCAACCAAGGAGATAGACAGTTTCCCAAAAATCTATATTTTGTTTAAAACCTGTTGGGGAAATCCGTTCCCATTTGGGATCGTTTGTACATAAATTGCCTAATATGTCATTATCAAAAATATTTAACTTCAATTAAATCAGAAATGCAGCACACCAAATGAAAGCTAAACCTCTTGCTAATCCAGTCACCATGTCAGATTTTTTAAAAAAATCCAGCCAATCCGTTTATCAGTAGACAACACATTGGGTAAAGTTACAGCAAAGTACATTTTTCACAAAAGTCAAAAATTGCACTAAAATTCATCAATTACCTTTGAATATCTTCTTCTTTTGGCAACAGTAAAGGTCACCACGAAACAATAAAGGGTTGTTTTGTTCATATAATCCATTTCTATAGCCTAACCGAGACATTTTGTAAATGGCTTGTGTCATCATTTTCGTGTCCTCCAATTTTGGATGTAACGTTAGATGTGATTACTCAATCTAAACTGACGTTTATTCAAGTCCTGTTGGATTTCGATGCAGTCCTCTGTTTGTTAGTAGAATAACCCCAACACATGGTTATTTTCTGTGGCATATTGACCGAATGGGAGTGATGTGAACTCAGCAAACAATGACCCATTTGCGCACCATTGATTGGATCGGTCCCTCATTGATTGACTGTATTTCGGACCAATGACAACTGATCATTTTGAAATTTACCTCAGTAGATAGCCAATGAGCTCAGGTAAACAACGACATGTGATGGTTCTATCAAAGAAGCCTATCTGTTGTGGGAAAGCCATGCGTATCGACAGCCATTCCTCACTTGAAAATTGTTCAGGACGCACGACTTTCGGTTATGCACAGCATAACTTTTGGAGAGCAGTTGCAACAAGTAAAAATGGCAAATAAATCGCTCAAATCGAAGACCAAGACCAAGTATACAGATCTACATAATATAATTGATGAGATTTGTCGAGATAGTGACACAGATATTCTACAGGAGAGCGAAAGTGACCAATCTTTTGACTCCCTAGCTGAGGCGATGTTTTTAGACGGAGAAGATTCTATTTTGGATCGGTGAGTAACGTTGTTTGAAATTATAATATCACATATTATTCATTTGAGTAGTTTTATCTGAGGGGGCTGTATAGAGCATGTGTTTTTTTTTATCTGAGGGGTCTGTATATATCATGTGTTTTTTTATCTGAAGGGGCTGTATAGAGCATGTGTTTTCATAGCTGAGGGGTCTATATATACAATGTATATATATACAATGTGGCTTTTTTTTTTAGCTAGGAGGCCTTTAGGACACGATATATCAAGTACATATAAGTATAATGAAATGTATACAGTAAACATTGCTCTACATTTTGGGTGAATGTCTGTGGCCCTGTATAGACCATGTGTTTTTTATCTGAGGGGCCTGTATATATCATGTGTTTTTTTATCTGAGGGGGCTGTATATATCATGTGTTTTTTTTATCTGAGGGGGCTGTATAGAGCATGTGGTTTCTTAGCTGAGGGGTCTATATATACAATGTGGCTTTTTTTAGCTAGGAGGCCTTTAGGACACGATATATCAAGTACATATAAGTATAATGAAATGTATACAGTAAACATTGCTCTACATTTTGGGTGAATGTCTGTGGCCCTGTATAGACCATGTGTTTTTTATCTGAGGGGCCTGTATATAGCATGTGTTTTTTTTAGCTGAGAGGCCTGTATATAGCATGTGTTTTTTATCTGAGGGGCCTGTATAGAGCATGTGTTTTTTTTAGCTGAGAGGCCTGTATATAGCATGGTTTTTTTTAGCTGAGAGGCCCGTATATAGCATGGTTTTTTTTAGCTGAGAGGCCTGTATATAGCATGGTTTTTTTTATCTGAGGGGCCTGTATATAGCATGGTTTTTTTTTTTAGCTGAGAGGCCTGTATATAGCATGTGTTTTTATCTTTTAGAGCATGTGTTTTTTTTTTTAGCTGAGAGGCCTGTATATAGCATGGTTTTTTTTAGCTGAGAGGCCCGTATATAGCATGGTTTTTTTTAGCTGAGAGGCCTGTATATAGCATGTGTTTTTTATCTGAGGGGCCTGTATATAGCATGTGTTTTTTTATCTGAGGGGCCTGTATATAGCATGTTTTTTTTTAGCTGAGAGGCCTGTATATAGCATGGTTTTTTTTAGCTGAGAGGCCCGTATATAGCATGGTTTTTTTTAGCTGAGAGGCCTGTATATAGCATGTGTTTTTTATCTGAGGGGCCTGTATATAGCATGTTTTTTTTAGCTGAGAGGCCTGTATATAGCATGTGTTTTTTATCTGAGGGGCCTGTATATAGCATGTTTTTTTTTAGCTGAGAGGCCTGTATATAGCATGGTTTTTTTTAGCTGAGAGGCCCGTATATAGCATGGTTTTTTTTAGCTGAGAGGCCTGTATATAGCATGGTTTTTTTTAGCTAGGAGGCCTTTAGGACATGATATATAAAGTACATATAAGTATAATGAAATGTATACAGTAAACATTGCTCTACATTTTGGGTGTATGTCTGTGGCCCTGTATATAGCATGGGTTCTTTTTACATGTGTTTTATCTAAACATGAAATGAACAACACCTCACTTACTCTGTATATAATCTGTGTCTGTTTGTTTGTCTGTCTTTATTTCACAGTCCCAGTGATGCAGAATGGGAGCCCATACTGCCTAGAGGCAAATCCCCCACTGAGGCTGGTCCATCCAGCCGGAGCCATGCTGTCTCTGGCACCACACCTACCCCCGCCCGGCCATCAAGAGGTGTGAAGCCGGTGACAAAGAAGCGGAGGAAGGGAAGTGTTGAACCTGCTTGCAGAGTGGAGGAGGATCGTTGGCACTCTGTCCTGGAGGAGGATGTGGCCCCACCCCCTCCATTGTTCAGACCAAAGAGACCACCAGGTCCTCTTCTGGACATGACCTCTAAGTACAGCCCCATTCAACTTTTTCAGTTGTTTTTTACCACACAAGTTGTAGATACCCTGCTTTTGAAATCTACCCCATTTAGAACAGTGACAAGTTCACAAGCCTTGGCATTGTAGTGACAAGAGACCTTGATCAGCTATTGAAAGTGAATTCTCCTGTTCCCCTAACTCTCTTTCAAGTTCTCTCAGCCTAGTATTGGTGCGTGTCTTCCTCTCTGATGTATAAGAAATACTGTAACCTCTAATCACAGCCTTTAGAGATTCCCAAAGGGTGGAGTCGTCAACATCCCCCGTGTCGGTATCTCAGAGGAAAAAGGCAATCTGCTCCTTCAAATACTGACACCAAGCCTCATCTTTCAACAGGTATGCGTCTAAGCGCCACGGTCGCCGACCTGTCGACATATTGTCGAGTTTCAGCACCATGGACACAGGAGAGTGGTCCGTAATTAGATAGGTAACCGACGCAGCTGCTGAAATTAGTTTGGAGTCCAAAAAAAATAGTCAATTCTGGAATATGATTTATGAATTGATGAAAATAAATAATAATCCCTATCTGTTGGGTGCATCAGTCTCCAAATATCAACAATGTTAAGGTTTGTCATCAATGTATTTAGACAGACACTGGCATTTGATTGTTGAAGTGACCTTGATAGGTGTTTATCTGAAAGAGGATCTAACATACAGTTAAAGTCACTTCCAACAATAACACTTGCATCCAAGATATTTGGTATGGCCTTAAAATACTATTTGAAAAAATAATGGATCATCAAAGTTGGGTCCATATAAATTGACCAAGGTTATTGGTTTCGAATTCAGTGTACCAGCCACAATAATATCCCGACCAGTAGGATCTGAAATGGAGGATGAGTAAACAAAAGGAATGTTTTTCCTTATCGGGATTGCTACCCCTCTCGCTTTTGCACCAAAGTTAGACTGGTATATCTGACCGATCCAGCCGACTCGTAGCTTGGCCTGAGCAGAGCGTTTAATGTGAGTTACTTGAAGAAGCACTATGTCAGCACCCAGTCATTTAAGATGAGAAAAAACCTTAGCTCGTTTCACGACATGCCCTAAGCCATTACAGTTCCAGCTGACTATCTTTATTCCACCTGGTCTACTCTGTGCTCGGTCACTATGTGGCATTTCTTATTTTAGAGCAAATTGTTCCTGTCATACAAAGCCCAAAAGAAAAACGTCCCGCCGTGCGGGAGCTTGTCATGCCACCTGTATTAATAAACCTGAACATAAAACACAGACCCCATCCCCCCTCCCGTCCCTTTACTGAGTGGCTTCCCCAAACGAAGCACTCCTTGACTAACACACAAACCTTAGGGTGTCTAGACATACAGCTTGAACTAACTCATCATCTATAGATGCTCCGCATATAAACTAATATTAAATAACACTTAACTCTCACGTTAGGGGGTGAGTGGCGGTAAAACATGATAGGCTAAATAATGCTATAGCAATGCCACAACATCTCACCCATCATATAAGTCCCAATTTCTGATCGAAAAGATATAGGCAGGAAATTCAAACACATTCCTGGCCTGTATTTGGCCTTTTAGCTGGTTGACACAACCGTTCTGTATCCTCAGCCAGGGAACTTGCTTGACAAGAACAGATCGGCCTCTTTTGGGTTGTCAAATGTAGACTGTCACCTTAAACCGGGCTGGGAAGAGGAATCCATATCGGATGTTGGCTGCCCTGGATTTGTTGCGTAACTCATCATACTCTTTCCGTTGGTTCCTCAACTACAAAGTAAGATCTGGGTAGAAAGACACCCTAGCTCCATTGTAGTTAACTTTTGACCAGCCAGCTTGAGGATGAGATCCCTGGTCTGGGGATAGTGCCACCGTACAATGAATGGCCTTGGTGGCACGCTCTTGGCCGGCTTCGATGGCCGTTTTGAAGTGTTCACTCCCCAGCAATGCCGGTATCAGCGCCGAGATGAATTCAGTGGGTTTCGCTTTCTCAGTGTCCTCCTGAATCCCAAATATTCGGATGTTCTGGCGTCTTGAATGCGACTCAAGCATTTCCAATTGGGCTTGCAGGGTTTTGTTGTCATTTTTGAATGTTGCGCACTGTTTCTCTATGTCCTGTAGCCTGGCCTTGTGATCGACTGTCGTCTGCTCAAACTCATGCACCCTTCCCTTAGTTGCCTTCACAGTTTCAGTCAAAGTCCCAATACTCTTTGAGATATCAGCCAACCTTGTGTCCACCTTCTTGCTTAGTGAGTTTATGGCAGCCAGTATGTCACGTTGAGTAGGATCTGTGGGGAACACTTGGGAGCTAGCCTCTTCAGCTAACTCCTCGTGGGTCGGCGACGTTGAAATTGGTTCGTTGTCTCTCTCATTCAAATTATCTTGCTTAGCGCCCCCTTTTTTGGTGCCTTTGTCACATTGCCAGACAATGTTTGAAGTTATAGGTTGTGAGAGGTTAAGATAAATATACATTTGTTTCAAAATAGAGTGGAGCTCTAGCAAAGCATGTCTACTCCATAGCTTGCTCTCTAGCGCCCCCATCCTGTGATTCTCAAGAATCCCACTTCTTACAATATACATCTGTTTTCTTTTCTTCCTTTTACATTCATCACTTATTGTCAACGTTATGTCCCTAGCCATGTCCTCAGAGCATGTCCTCAGAGCATGCAGACCAGCTGGCTGGTGTGTTTACAGATATATTCAATCTCTCCCTAACCCAGTCGGTTGTCTCCACAGAAGAAAGCAAAGGTAATTGAACTAAATGACTATCGCCCCGTAGCACTCACATCTGTCATCAGGAAGTGCTTTGAAAGACTAGTCAAGGATCATATCACCTGCCACCCTAGACCCACTTCAATTTGCTTACCGCCCCAATAGATCAACAGACGATGCAATCGCCTGCACACTGCCCTGTCCCATCTGGACAAGAGGCATACCTATGTAAGAATGCTGTTCATTGACTATAGCTCAGCATTCAACACCATAGTACCCTTCAAGCTCATCATCAAGCTCGAGGCCCTGGGACTGAACCCTGCCCTGTGCGACTGGGTCCTGGACTACCTGACGGGTCGCCCCCAGGTGGTGAAGGTAGGAAACAACACCTCTTTGCTGATCCTCAACACTGGGGTCCACAAGTGTGCGTGCTCAGCACCCTCCTGTACTCCCTGTTCACCCATGACTGCGTGGCCAAGCATGCTTCCAACTCAATCATCAAGTTTTCAGACGACATAACAGTAGTAGGCTTGATTACCAATGAGGAGGGGAGGAGGAGGCTAAAGAAATTTGGCTTAACACCTAAAACCCACCTAAAAATGTACAGATGCACAATTGAGAGCATCCTGTCAGGCCTGGTACGGCAACTGCACCACCCACAACTGCAAAACTCTCCAGAGGGTGGTGCGGTCTGCCCAACGCATTACCGGGGGCAAACTTCCCACCCTCCAGGACACCTACATCACCCAATGCCATAGGAAGGCCAAAAAATCACCAAGGACATCAACCACCCGAGCCACTGCCTGTTCACCCCACTATCATCCAGAAGGCGAGGTCAGTACAGGTGCATCAAAGCTGGGACCGAGAGACTGAAAAACAACTTCTATCTCAAGGCCATCAGGCTGCTAAAAAGCCATCACCAGCACATCAGAGGCTGCTGCGTATAGACATAGATTAGGAATCACTGGCCACTTTTAGAAATGTTTCACTAGCCACTTTATTAATGTCTCCGTATCTTGCATTACTCATCTCATATGTATTAACTTTACTCTATACTATTCTACTGTATCTTAGTCCAATGCCGCTCTGACTTATATCTATATATTCTTAACCCGTTCCTTACTTAGATTTACCTGTATTTTGGGTATATGTTGTGAAACTATTAGATATTACTTGTTAGATATTACTGCATTGTCGGAACTAGAAGCACAAACATTTCGCTACACCCGCAACAACATCTGCTAAACACGTGTATGTGACCAATACATTTAATTTGATGTACTTCTGCAAAAGCGCTTTCCAGAGCGTCCTATTTTTCTTTGTTTGATACAGCATAAGCTAACACAGGTACTGTACTGTCTTTCCCCATCATCCTCTTTAACATCTTCCACACAACTCCCAGTTGTTCTTTCCTTCCTATGGAAGAACAGAAATCCTGCCACACACCTTTCTTTGCAGTCTTAATGACGTTCCTAGTCACAATCTCTTTCTCTGAAAATCTATTGTGATCAAATGTCAAATTATCCTTCAATGTCCTAAATGCATTATCACGATCATTGATGGCCTTAACACATGCTTCGGCCCACCAAGGAACCATTGTCTGTCTACCATCCCCTGTGCTTCGGACCCACCGAGGAACCATCGTCCGTCTACCATCCCCTGTGCTTCGGCCCACCAAGGAACCATTGTCCGTCTACCATCCCCTGTACTTCGGACCCACCGAGGAACCATCGTCCGTCTACCATCCCCTGTGCTTCGGCCCACCAAGGAACCATCGTCCGTCTAACATCCCCTGTGCTTCAGCCCACCACGGAACCATCGTCCGTCTAACATCCCCTGTGCTTCGGGCCCACCACGGAACCATCGTCCGTCTACCATCCCCTGTGCTTCGGGCCCACCAAGGAACCATCGTCTGTCTACCATTCCCTGTACTTCGGACCCACCAAGGAACCATCGTCCGTCTAACATCCCCTGTGCTTCGGGCCCACCAAGGAACCATCGTCTGTCTACCATTCCCTGTACTTCGGACCCACCAAGGAACCATCATCCGTCTACAATCCCCTGTGCTTCAGCCCACCAAGGAACCATCGTCAGTCTACCATCCCGTGCTTCAGCCCACCACGGAACCATCGTCCGTCTACCATCCCCTGTTCTTCGGGCCCACCACGGAACCATCGTCCTTCTACCATCCCCTGTTCTTCGGGCCCACCGAGGAACCATCGTCCGTCTACCATCCCCTGTTCTTCGGGCCCACCACGGAACCATCGTCCGTCTACCATCCCCTGTGCTTCGGACCCACCAAGGAACCATCATCCGTCTACAATCCCCTGTACTTCGGCCCACCAAGGAACCATCGTCCGTCTACCATCCCCCGGCCTATTGGAAAAGCCAATAAGAAAGGATCCAATATGCCGGAATTCATAGACGAGTGAGCAGTCTTCTACTGACCCATTGACATGAAGTGTCAAATAGTTCCCAGTTTGTTTTGTCAAAGCACTGTGACCTGTGACCAGGTCCCTTTTCTGAAAACAAATGTCAAGGTCATTGTTGCACATAACTGGGAAATGGTCACCCCCTAATGTAGATTCTGACTTCACATCCCACTCACATATACCAGCAATGGAGGACGCTACTTACGTAATATCTAAACCTGACGATGTACCTCTAGTCACATTGACTGTTTGAGATTGTGTCCCCGACCATCATTGATACAAACTCGTCCCCTCCTCCCTAAAATCTTCAACCACAATCACAATGTTTATTTAAACAACAGATGAATGTGTTACTGCCGTGCTTCATCTAGCAGCATAACCAAATGACCTGCATTGCAGCTGAGATTACATTAAAAGTAAATGGTGCGCAGTGATCAGTGCTGTTTGAGATTCTGCGCAGATTATTAAAGCAATTGTGAAGATCTCCACAGACCTGCGATGACCTACACTATTGCATGCTATCTTGAACATGAACACTTTATTTGATTGCATAAGAAGAAATGTATAGTTACAGTAACCTCAAAATATGTCCATGCATGTGTTACTCATTTTAGTTTGTATGATATCCTTAACTTCAGGCTTTTTACTGCATTACAAAAGTAATATTGAATTGTGTTCAGTTGATAACGCAACCAAACATCAACATCTAAAAGGAGATGTACTGCTTGGATAGTTCCATTTCAGCCACTGGTTTAATAATCCCATTCTTTAACTTTTATTTTTGGTTTAGTTGGAGACATGAATCCAACATATCATTTGTTAACTTGTTGAATTGTGTTGTTGTCAACGCAACCAAATATCAACATTTGAAGGATATTTACAGTATCTTCTGCAAACTCATAATTTACATGTTCGATTCACATCTCCATCTCAAACCAGTGTAGGTTAGTATAGGTTATAGTATAAGATAAAGTACAGGACTAAATCAAATCTAACTTTGAATGCACTTTAAATAAAGTTTGATTTAGTTCTATTTTTATACTTCGATTTTCTGTTTGAGATTGAGATGTAAATCCACCATATAAACTATTAATTTGTAAACAAACTGGAATTAAAGACAGACTAAGTCAGTGGCACAGATGGAACTATCCAAGCAGAAGACTCTCTCTCCACTGGCTTCCAGTTGAAGCTCGCATCCGCTACAAGACCATGGTGCTTGCCTACGGAGCTGTGAGGGGAACGGCACCTCAGTACCTCCAGGCTCTGATCAGGCCCTACACCCAAACAAGGGCACTGCGTTCATCCACCTCTGGCCTGCTCGCCTCCCTACCACTGAGGAAGTACAGTTCCCGCGCAGCCCAGTCAAAACTGTTCGCTGCTCTGGCCCCCCAATGGTGGAACAAACTCCCTCACGACGCCAGGACAGCGGAGTCAATCACCACCTTCCGGAGACACCTGAAACCCCACCTCTTTCAGGAATACCTAGGATAGGTATTAGAGGCCACCTCACCACTCTGTAGACAGATATGTTTTAATTGGTGAATGTTTCTCTAACTAAGATGTTTTCGAGATGCTATCTGCTCTAGAGGCTCATTAAAAGAACCATAACAAGTCTGCCAGTCCACTGAGATTCTTTGAGTACATTTGAGATAATATGACAACTCTATCTTGACTACACAGTATTAGCAGGACACAATCAATCACAAATGCAGGTTAAACAGCACAGCTGAAATGCAGAATTGGTAGCCATATTTACTACCAGCAGACAGAGATCATACTCCCTCTCTCTCTCTGTTTAACACCTATGCAGGTCAAAGAACCTTGACATATGACACAATATAGTATTCAGGTAAGTTAATCTCGCGGCCAGATATTGAAACAGTAATCATGGTGGAGATACTTGCAGCGAGGCCCGAGATCAACTGCGGTCCCCTCGTGATGAGTTCAGGTGTATTGTGGCCCTACCCCCATCCCTGGTCCTGTGGTAGCGCAGGGTGAAGACTGTGCCACATACCCCCTGGTGACAGGGCCGGACTACCACATCTGAGGGTTGGGGGGACACTTACCTCCTGTAACTTCCTGCAATTCTACAGATTTGCCATAGTATTAAATAGTTTATTCATAATTAACATGTGTTGTGTGCTTATTCTTTTACCATTGAAATGTTCTAGGCTATTTAGAGACCTTAAGGACCATCAGATATGTCCATCTTTCTGTGAGAAATTACACTAGTCACTCAAAACATTTTAAAGTATTTATAGGGGCGGTTTTGCAGACAGAGTTAAATTTAAAATCAGGACTAGGCTAATTCTACTTAAATTAATCCAGATTTTAAAAAATCTTTCTTAGTTTCTAACCTAGAGTCCCAGACCAAGGTAAGTAAAGGACTAACCGGTTAATCTTTGTGAAGCCTGATTAGATTAACGATGAAGACTTGGTGCTGACTTGAGGATGTGTCAAAACCCAGGGATAGGACACTAATACATAAGCATCGTGTGGAATTGCAGAGTCACTTAAATCAAACACGGGACATAGGTAAAAGAGAAGGTTCAAAGAATATCTGTGACTTTGAAAAAATCCTCTTGAAGCAAATTGTGTCAAACCACCCAATTATTGAGAGCAAACAGCATGATTCATCAACAGAAAACAAGAAAAGAAAAACAAGACCACCATTTGTAATGAATTCAACTCAAATGAAAAGTAAACTAAACAACTTCAGGTAAGATACTGTATTTATTGTTGGCTCACTTTTACAAATCAGAGTCACTTTGAAATGGTAGTTTTTGTGTGTAACCACACAGTGGGACCTAAATGTATTTTTGGACAGATATGTAACCCAAACAATATCATACATAATTACTAATATCATTTCTATATTGTCGTCTTTCTAAGGTCCTGTGGAAAAACATAAAAATCTTAAGGCTACCCCTGACTACTGCCCCTTCTGGAGGAATTCGATACCCATATAAAACATGATAACTTTTTGTCAAAAGTTGCTAATATATGCATATAAAAAATATTATCGAATAGGAAACACTCTAAAGCTTCTAAAACCGTTTAAATTTTGTCTCTATGTAAAGCAGAAGTGTCAGGGCATGCATTCTCCCAAAGTCTCTCTTGTAATGGAAAAAGTTGCCACCACTTTGATGTCATCGTATACACACTTACCAAGCAGTTATAACCATGGGAACAGTTTCCACGTCTTCAGCACGAAGCCTGCTTTCGATGAGGCGTGTAACTGTGAGAATCGTGCGCTCACGAGACGTTCAGTGCCGAAAGGTCTCGGTCACGCAAAAAAAAAGTTTACCCAATGCGAGCTGTGAAGTTTTTCTCTCTTTTCCTCAGGATGGATTGAACAACGTGTGTGTGTCTGTTCGCCCTCACGATTGCTGTAGACCTTTATAACATGTTAAGGCTTAATTATGAACATAGTTTGACAAGTTTACTCGACATATAATGTATACTTTCGACGTTTTGGTGCGCATCCACTATAAATTTGCATACATTTCGACCGAAATGTGGCTAGTTTGAGAACCGAAAGACACAGACTTGAAAACTGAACGCTAACTTGGTGAGTATTAACCCTTCCAGGTCTTCTGATGGAAGAACAGCAACGGTAAGGGAATATTTATGTGTTAATTTTGGGTTTCTGTCGACTCCAAGATAGAGGAGTCATTATGCTAAATGGGAGCGCCGACTCCCTATTATAGCCTAGTGAACGCAAAATGGAACGTTAAAAATAAATGTAACACAGCGATTGCATTTAGAAGAAGTTTATCTTGCTATACATATGTAAAACATGCATATTTAGTCAAAGTTTATGATGTGTATTCCTTGTTAGCTGACGTTATCTGCCGGAGCTATTTTATTTCTCCTGACATTGCAGTAGCATTTTTGAACGATGCATAATTGTAAACAGAGATTTATGGATATATATTGCAGATTATTGAAAAAATGAATGTACTGTGTAACATGTTATATTACTGTCATCTGATGAAGATTTCAAAAGGTTAGTGAAATGATTTTTCTTTTAATCCTGCGTTTGTTGATTGCATATTTTTTCCTACTTGGCTATGCTAATGAGGTATGTCTGCAGTGGTGGTTGGACATAAATATGTGCTATGTTTTCGCCGTAAAACATTTTAGAAATCTGACTTGCTGGGTAGATAAACAACTTGTTTATCTTTCATTTGAGCTATTTTTCTTGTTAATGTGTGGAGGTTAAATATTTTTAGGATTATTTCTTGCGTTCCATGCGGCACCTTCCAGCTGAACGTGGGGGGGAAAGTTCCCAGTTGGGTCTCAAGATCCCTGTAAGGTTAATGACAAATGCTGTTGCTTGTAAGGGAGCGTTTCAAGACTGGTAAGACCAAACATGAGCTGAAAGACTTGTTGACCGGGATCATCGATAGCCAGTAGCCCCTGGAAGGTATGCCTGATGATTTGGTACTGTTCCAATCCTCATTTGGTAGGACACATTCATTCAACAAGTGCAATCCCCAGAATATGTAATGTTGTCAGTCATCTTTTGCACTCCCATACTAAAAATGATGTAATGAATTTAACTCTTGAAGACATAATGTTCTCCAATGCAGCAATGTAATCATTTTCTAGAGGCATATGACCACCGTCGCTTGGATGGGACTTGTCATAACAGGATGGACAGCCAACGACATCTGCCGCAGTCAGGACAGAGGATCGTGTCACTAACCCGGGACGGAGGGCACAGAAAAAGAGGCTGAGAGCATGCATGAGAAACTGGCCACGGAATTTCATGAGCTCAAACCAATGTATTTAAAAGAGCACGATATGAAGATGCAAATCCTTCTGTTGAGTTGACTATGGAGGAGAGAAACATGAAGCATCAGCAGTACGAATGTTCTTCTCCAACCAGCACCAGTTCGGGGTCCCGATATTTCCATTTGTGAATTATTCTTTTTTCGTTTTCAATCCATGGCTATTGTTTGTTTCAATCACTTGAGCTATCTTTATTGTGAGAAGTGCTGAATTAGCAAAAGCATCTCTGCAGGCTTATCCATTTCTGCTGGCTTTTCCATGGGAACATCTGCATCATCCTCATCTTCAATACGATGATCTGGATAGCCATGCCGTTTGAGGTAATTGTGAAGCTGTTGCAATTAAGACAATGCAGCATCTTCTAGGTTGACGGCGCAATGTGTTGCCGAGACACTGGAAACAACTCTTCCATACACCAAGCATGCGCTCCACTACACCTCTGGTGTGGATATGAGTTTGTTTGTACCGTTATTGCTCAGGTTCTATTGGATGAAGATAGAGGGTGAACAAGTTGGTCTGTGCCCACCCACTGTCACCAAGTATGACTCCACTAATGTATGTTGTTCTCCTTTAAACTGAGCGTACAGAGGAGTTTTGGAAAATCCTTGAGTAATGCGTTGCACCTTTCCAACGTGCAACAATGTTGGAGAACTTCAAATTGGGAGTGCACACACTTTGTACATGTTATTGAAAACCAGTTTTTAAGATTCCTGTACACCTCAGAATCTGCTGTAGAGGGACACGATGGGGAAATGACATCCATCTATACAGCCAATATTTATAGGACTCCTTGTAGTTGGCTTGGGCAGCAGTATCGGGGAACTTGACGTAACTGTCTTTCAGGTCACATACACTGTAGCATTGCACATACACTCTAGCATTGCTATTCTGAATAGTTGGTTCACTTACACAACATAAATGTCCTGTTTCACGATGGAAGGTTCCAGATGCCAAAAACCTCATGGTGGTCAGTACTTGTAGGGAAGGGCCTTCCCCAAAGAGTCAAATGAAAGCCTTGCTCAAGCAAACAAATATCAGCTGCATTTTCTTTGTACATATGGAAATGGTCACAGAAATGGATTTAATCAAAATCATTCAGTGGGTTGCTCCGGTCATTAACTGCCCTTCTGTTTGGTCTCGGTGGTGCTCTGTAATCATCATTGAAATATTTCCAAGGTCAACCTTGGGGTCAACATCCATTAATCTGAAGTTAAACCTGCCTCTGGCCTGGTTTCATTTAGATCTAGATGAACTCTAATCGTCCTTCTGGAAATCAGACATTTTAAATCTAGACTAGGGCAAGTTTGAGACCATTTTAAACTATGTCTGAGAAATGCAGTTAGTCCAGTTTAAAAAGTGCAATTTAGTCTAGGATTAGGCTTAATCTGGGTTTTGTGAAACCGACTCACTTATAAAGTATAAATAATCCACACTCTAGACCAGGCCACGTAAACAGAACATGATCAGTAAATGGTTTATAATGACCTATATGAATGAAGTAAGGATGAATAAAGGAATAAACTATTTTCTAATCCATTATAAATGCTTTATTGCTTGGAGTTATTATTAAGTGCTACCAATTTTTCAGATATTCTGTACATTTTGCCATGAGCCTGAGACAACATTTTTAAAACAAATTTTCTGAAATTCTACACATTTTGCAATGGCTTATGACATGTTCATATGCTATTTGTTTTTTTTTTGGGGGGGGGGGGGGTGATGGCATGGGCATATGTAGGACTTCCTAACAATTGTAAAAAGCCTGCCCCCAAGTAGTAGGCTTGTCAAGCAACACATCTTTACAGAAATACACAGTTCTTGGTAGTCTCCCTGCCTAACCTTTTCTTTGTGCCATCTTTAACCTAAGTGTACTCTATACAGTAATCGGATTCCTTGGTGCATAACATTTTGTCATTGAAGAGGCATCCTTGATTTTGTTGAATACATCAGCTAAAATAAGATCATGAACAACGATGACAGAACACCATCATACAAGTATAAATGGTTATCAACTCCCCAATTTCAGAAGAGCAATGATGTGAAATGTCAAATATAAAAGGTTTGATTGAAGAGTAGTGAATCAACATGAGTAGTGAATCAACATGTCAAATGTCAAATACAACTAACATCAACTTGAAAGGCACTCTCTCACACTGTGTACACACACTCACCATTGACAACCTCTCAATATTTTCATCCACACCACCAACATAATTGTATTAAAAGAGCTCAATCTTGGTTTGTGCATCTTGGGGGGGGGGCACAAGAAAAACAAATATTTACAACATAACAATGGTTAAAAAGCAGGTCCTTCTCCATCACAGAGAATCGCTCACAATGGCTGCATTCATTTAGTTTTCCCGGGGTAACAAGTAGGCATTTTCTACAATTTATTTGTGAAATCTGGCTCACCAGCTAAAAAGAATACTCCCAATCACATCCAGAAAGTCACTAATCACTGCCACAGTGGGTAGCCCTGCTCAAATCACCTACGGAGACCTGAGAGGTACAGTAAGCATTGGTTTTGGTATGGACTACTAGTCTGTTCGTTATAAGGCAATGTTTACCTTGTAAAATGTCCCTCAGACTCCTGTAAAACACATACTTTAGGCATTGATACATAATAAACAACACATTCCCATAGATATTTATTTGGACAGGGAAGGTAAAACTTAAAATGTGTCTTTATACTCCAGCATTTTGGATTTGAGATCAAATGTTTTATTTCACGATACAGTACAGAATGCCACCTTTTATGTGAGGGTATTTTCATACATGCTTTACTGTTTAGAACTGAATGCAATTTATGCATCTAGTCCCCCCATTGAAAGGTGTCATAAGCATTTGGACAATTCACTTAGTGCATTACATGTAGTCAATCATTTGGGATTTGGTCCCATATTCCTATCATGCAATGTTTACGTCAAGCCTGCGACTCTACAAACTTGTTGGATGCATTCGCAGTTTGTTTTGGTTGTGTTTCGGATTATGTTCTGCCCACTAGAAACAAATGGTAAATATTGTATTCTGTCATTTGAGTCACGTTTATTGTAATTCAAAATATAATATTATCTCAACACTTGGATGCTACCATGTTTACGGACAATCATGAATGAATCATGAATAATGATGAGTGAGAAAGTTAAAGGCGTACATGTCATACCCCCAAAAATTGCTAACCTTCTACTCAGAATCAGAATTGCCGACTCATAATCAGAATTGCCGATTAATTAGGGCCGATTTCAAGTTTTAACAATCGGAAATCGTTATTTTTGGGCGACGATTTACATAAAAAAAAAAAAAACTAGGCAAGTCAGTTAAGAACACATTCTTATTTTCAATGACGGCCTAAGAACGGTGGGTTAACTGCCTTGTTCAGGGGCAGAACGACAGATTTCCACCTTGTCAGCACGGGGGATCCAATCTTGCAACCTTACAGTTAACTAGTCCAACGCAATAACGACCTGCCTCTCTCTCGTTGCACTCCACAAGGAGACTGACTGCCTGTTACGCGAATGCAGTAAGCCAAGGTAAGTTGCTAGCTAGCATTAAACTTATCTTATAAAAAACAATCAATCATAATCACTAGTTAACTACACATGGTTGATGATATTACTAGATATTATCTAGCGTGTCCTGCGTTGCATATAATCTGACTGAGCATACAAGTATCTAAGTATCTGACTGAGTGGTGGTAGGCAGAAGCAGGCGCGTAAACATTCATTCAAACAGCACTTTCGTGCATTTTGCCAGCAGCTCTTCGTTGTGTGTCAAGCATTGCGCTGTTTATGACTTCAAGCCTATCAACTCCCGAGATGAGGCTGGTGTAACCGAAGTGAAATGGCTAGCTAGTTAGCGCGAGCTAATAGCGTTTCAAACGTCACTTGCTCTGAGCCTTCTAGTAGTTGTTCCCCTTGCTCTGCATGGGTAACGCTGCTTCGATGGTGGCTGTTGTCGTTGTGTTGCTGGTTCGAGCCCAGGGAGGAGCGAGGAGAGGGACGGAAGCTATACTGTTACACTGGCAACACTAAAGTGCCTATAAGAACATCCAATAGTCAAAGGTTAATGAAATACAAATGGTATAGAGGGAAATAGTCCTATAATTCCTATAATAACTACAACCTAAAACTTCTTACCTGGGAATATTGAAGACTCGTGTTAAAAGGAACCACCAGCTTTCATATGGTCTCATGTTCTGAGCAAGGAACTGAAACATTGGCTTTCTTACATAGCACATATTGCACTTTTACTTTCTTCTCCAACACTTTTTTTTTGCATTATTTAAACCAAATTGAACATGTTTCATTATTTACTTGAGGCTAAATTGATTTTATTTATGTATTATATTAAGTTAAAATAAGTGGTCATTCAGTATTGTTGTAATTGTCATTATTACAAATAAATAAAAAAATTGTCCGATTAATCGGTATCGGCTTTTTTTGGTCCTCCAATAATCGGTATCGGCGTTGAAAAAATCGTAATCGGTCGACCTCTAATTTAGAATAAAAGTGACTCCAAAATGACAACACATTACTTAAAATTTGTTTCTACTGGGCACAACATAATCCAAAACAAATTGCAAATGCATCCAACAAGTGTGTAGTCACAATGATGTAGTCATTGCGTGCTACTGTATGAATGAGACCAAATACTAAACGTTATCGACTAAATTTAATACACTACAAGTGAATTTGTCCAAATACTTATCCACCTTCAAATGGGTGGGGACTAGATATTGTACATAAAGAGCATACATTTCTAAACCTCATAACAGACGTATGGAAATACCCTAAAATAAAAGGTGACATTCTGTACTGTTGCCTCATAACACATTTGATCTCAAATCCAAAATGGAGTATAAAGCCAAATGAAACATTTTAGCATCACAGTCCAAATAAATACGCAGGGGAGTGCACATAACCATCCTAAAAGGTAAATGAGTTGGAAACACCGTTTCAATGGTGAGATAATGAGAAGGAAAAGAAGAGAAACAACCCATCTCCGCTACACGCGTAGCCAGCCCTGGGGAAAGTGTCACTGTCTAGAGATCAAATAAATATCTTACAAAAAAGGACACATCCTTGGGGGGGAAAAAAACAGTTGTTGAAAATGCAACAGTCTCAATGTAATCCCATAGAAAATATTTTCATTCTAATACACTTAGATGATTTGTTTAGTAAAATCCCATTTCAACAGATCTAGTAGCTGAACAAAACTCTCCCCCAGGTGCGTGCAAGGAAACAGACGGGGGGGACAAAGGTGGAATAATGAGTGTTTTTCCTTTGGTTTGCTTTGTCAGTCCTCTTCTTAATGATGCGTTTGGTCTATGGATGTGGTGAGCAGCAGACCGGTCAAAGACTGGCCTGAGACAGAGACCCACCAGGGGGAACAGGATAGGAGTGATAGACCACACCAGTTTGATGTGGTTACTTTGTTCATCTGCTTTCCACCCCCCATTGATTTCCTGTTTACAGTCTAATTTGTTGAAATATGGCAGATGTGCAGCATCTTTTTGGTTGTTTTCATTGAAGGCTGAATATGAATTCATGGCTCAGTGAGATGACTGGCTGATATTGCAAATCATGTGACTAGGAAAGTGCATATTTTCATGCATCTACAGACCCTCCCCATGCCCCACACATACATCCCACTACACCACACCCAGGCAGGCATGTGAGCACACACACACACACACACACACACACACACACACACACACACACAAATGAGTAAACATCTTTGCCAATAAAATAATAAATAATAGAAGTTCACATTCATTCGCTGGTTGATTGTGTTTTGTGTAAGTTGTGTTCTCATTGGTCACTATGGTCCTGTGGCGGTCCTAAGTAGCTCCATGTCTCTGCGAGTGCTGGTCTGTGTGCAGCCGTATGCCTCCAGGCCCAGGGGGAGGTAGCGCTCCTGCAGCCCCAGCCCCTCCTCACCCTGCCCAGCTAGGATAGAGGCCCACGGAGGGGGGGAAGAGCCACCCTGGAACCCCCAAAACACCAGGCTCTCTGTGAGAGAAAAAAGTGTCATGTGGAAAATACTGTAATGAGATGAGCAGAGACAGAATAAAAAGTATACATTGCAGAGAAAAGACAGTTGGAGAGACAGGAGGAGTAAAAGAGGGAAATAGTGACAAGGGCCAGAGAACAGGATAGAAAAACCAGACCTGGCCTACAGTAATTGCACCCGCGAAAGGGAACCATCTGAAAGTGACACCAACCTTTACTCTGCAGATCTGCTGCCTTGGTCATGCCCAGGGGGACCAGATACGGTGCAACACCGGCTAAGCCATCAGGCTGCCCTCGCGTTCCCAGGAGCACTATTGACCTAGTCATAAGAGAATATAACCAATTAGGATTCATCGATTCACAATCAAGACAAATGTCTTTCATCAAAATGCCAAAAGTTCTTCCAGACAAGAAAAAACTACATGAATAGTATTTCAACCCAGAACTGCAACAGACCACCAATTGAGTTCTAACTCCAACCAGCAAAAGGTTGAATCCTTTCCCCTCACCTCTTTGGTATTCCAGTTTTAAAATACTGCTCCATTTTAGAGTCCATTTTGGAGAAAGATGACTTCTTTGTGACTTTTCCAGAGCAGGCGTCCACAGAGACCAGGAAGAAGCCTGGCTGTGTGAAGGAGAACGTCTCACGGTTCACCTGAGGAAAATAAGATATTGTAGAAAAGTGGATAAGAAGTACGCCGGAACGCGACACCACATACAGATTTAAAACATGGGATGGTGCTTTTCTATTCATAAACATTCTATAAACATTTAGAATGGCTTTTTGATGGACATTATTATGAATGTTATACGGAAACAACTGCGTCGAGAACAGAGAAAAATCAACACACCAACAACATGCACACTGTGATGCACAGGGACAATGTACTCGACAAAAACACATAACGTACTAACATGTTATTTCAAACCTGTGGTACTCACAGTGATGAAGGACTGTGTGTCTCCACTATGCTGCTCCTTGCTGCTGAGAGACTTGATCTGAGTTTGGAGGTAGGCGTTCCACGGGTCACTGGAAAACACCAGCTACCAGAAAACACACAGATTCAAAAGCAGGGCTTTAATGTGCTCAAGCCTTTTCCAATATAAATAATAATGTAACAATGAAAGTGGTGGTGGGGGGTTATTAGACTGACCTGGGAGGCTCCACAGTCCCTGCAAGGTTGAGTGCTGAGGGTGGGCATGGGGACCACTGCCGAGGGGGCCTTGGTGTATTTGGGGTATGCCTTGGCCGTGCAGTTACAGGTCAGTTTGGAGGACGACGTGGTGGCCATCACTTTCACCCTCTCGCAGCCCTTAACCGAGCAGTAGCTGTGGCCGTCGCGTCTCTGCCTCGCCTGCAAATACAGCCACAGCAATCTAGGACAGAGCAGAGAGGCTGGTGTCAATCGAGAGAGAGAGAGAGAGAGAGAGACTGACAGAGGGGCAAATCAGAACTTAAGTAAAATGTTCACTTGAAAATGACACTTAATTGGAAGTTTGGATTCAACCCAAAGAAAGGGGGCCAGGAGATATTCAGACAGTGGCATAAAGTGACTCTCTCACCCCACACTGTGGTCAAAGAAGTACTTCCTCTCCAGCGGCTTCTTCTCCAGCTCGGCGAGGGAGTCCAAGGGCCCGTAGTCGGTGATGTCATTGAAGGTGTTGCTCTGGCGATCGTTGATGTCAGCCATAACCTGGAAGGTGGTATCAGGCGGGTAGCAGAGGCCCACCAGCACCCAGTCACCTCTGAAGAGAGAGGAGACAACAGGTGACGATGAAGGTTAAAAATCTGTCTTTTGAACTAACCTCACTGACAAACGCAAAAGATAGCCTTTCATCGCACGCGCACACACACACACACACACACACACACACACACACACACACACACACACACACACACACACACACACACACACACACACACACCAGAGACCATCAAAAGCAGAGCCCTTCAGACCCAGGCCTTGCATAGAAAATGAGAAGAGTCCAAGACCCGTTTCAATATGGACAAACAAGACAGAGTGCAAGACGCAGATCGACCAGCTTTTTAAAGAAACACACCCACACACACGTCCCAATGTGTCACTCACTGGTTGAAGTTGATGAGGGAGAGGACAATCTCTCTGGGAGCCGGGCCGTCCCAGTGCAGGGTGTAGCTCTTGCTCATCATGAGGATAGGCTGGTACTGCTGGGACAGCGCCCGCTGGCTGTTGATACCTCTCAGCACCAGGGGAGCCTCAGGATACTCATCTCTACTGATGGACAGACTGAGGCTGGGAGCTCCCTGGGTCTGGATATACACCTGGTAGGAAAGACAGTAGAAGTTGTTGACCAATAGAGTTCAGTAACTACTTTTAAACATTTTTATTTATTCAGGTTAATCCAAAGGAGACCAGTGTCTCGTTTACAATGGTGACCTGAGGAGAAAAACGACATCAATACAGCAACAAAAGTATTTTTTTTAAACTACAAGACAGCTATAAATACATTACATCATGTTATTACAACAAGTTATAATAATCAATTGCACACTTCAGTGAATTCATTTAAACAACAGAGTTTTAAACGGCCATGTCGGCACCAGAGAATCCAGATGTCATTTGTTTTGAAAGGTGTTCCATAACTGTGGTGCATTAAAACTAAAGGAGGATTTACCAAACTTTGTGGAAACAAGCAGGACCTCAAGATAGGCTTGGGCGATATAGCTTATACCGGGGTATTTGGAAATAGCCATGAGATGGTTTTTCCAATACCTTTAATACAGTTGAAACTATTTCTTCAAAGTATTTCAATACACCTTAATATTTGTAAATACTTTAAGTAAATACCTGCAGTCAATTTGTGCAATACGTGAGGAGAAAAAGCAGATTGCGTTCTCATTTCACCTGTCACATTATTTTACATTATGAAGATTACCGAATTTCCCCAGAACGGTTGAGACACATGTTTCATTGTAAATAGCACAATGGGAGAAAGCTGGAGCAGGTGAGTCCAGCTGTGTATTGACAGGGGTTGCATTTTATATTGCAAGTCAACACTGTTTTTTGCTTCAATAAAGTGATCAGGGATGTTCAACTATGGTTTCCCTTCACAGAAAATACATTAAAGCAACACATTTGGCAGAAAATAGCTTCATTTTCTTCAGATGACAACAGAAGTGCACTGCTATTTGTCTGGCAGCCTCACAAGTAAATAAGCTTAGAATGAAAAAGCTGTCTTTTTTGCAAAAACGATGCACGACCAACATATTTCTAATGTTTATCATAGAAAGAATGCCAGCTAAATGTCCTAATGTATTGCCTGAAGTAAATCTTGCATTTTACCATAGACACACAGAGAAAAGTACAGGAGAAAAGTAGCAACACAGAAAAAAGTACAGGAGAAAAGTAGCTACACAGAGAAAAGTACAGGAGAAAAGTAGCTACACAGAGAAAAGTACAGGAGAAAAGTAGCTACACAGAGAAAAGTACAGGAGAAAAGTAGCTACACAGAGAAAAGTACAGGGGAAAAGTAGCAACACAGAGAAAAGTACAGGAGAAAGTAGCTACACAGAGAAAAGTACAGGAGAAAAGTAGCTACACAGAGAAAAGTACAGGAGAAAGTAGCTACACAGAGAAAAGTACAGGAGAAAAGTAGCTACACAGAGAAAAGTACAGGAGAAAGTAGCTACATAGAGAAAAGTACAGGAGAAAAGTAGCTACACAGAGAAAAGTACAGGAGAAAGTAGCTACATAGAGAAAAGTACAGGAGAAAAGTAGCTACACAGAGAAAAGTACAGGAGAAAAGTAGCTACACAGAGAAAATACAGGAGAAAAGTAGCAACACAGAAAAGTACTGGAGAAAAGTAGCTACACAGAGAAAAGTAGCAACACAGAGAAAAGTACAGGAGAAAGTAGGCTACACATGAGTCAGAGCACTACCTGCTGATAGAACGCTTGTTGGTGAATTGTGGAGAAGTGCAACTGAAGCACGAAATTAGTCTGACACCGAACAGAAATTACAATATGAATAATTTTACATCTGTGTTTACAAAAAGACAGCAAGATATTTCTTATGCATTTTATCTTTTAATTCTACATTAAGGCGACCATTAAACGTAACTTGCTGGTGGCTGAATTGGTTTGTTCTCCTGTACGTTCTTGGCCGTCTTCTCCGAGCAGAGCAGGCAGGCCCGTTGCCTTTGCGACTCCACACTCCACACATACACAGAATGTACTGACTTTCCTTCAGACAAGCATGCGTCAAAACTTTGTTGATTTGCAAAATCTCTCTCATTCACATTCGCTTGTAAATGTCCAAACTCAACAAACAAAAACATTCGGTAGCTCCTACCTCTACACAGTGCATTTGGAAAGTACTCAGACCCTTTGACTTTTCCCACATTTTGTTATGGTTACAGCCTTATTCTAAAATGGATTACATTAGCTTTCCCCCTCATCAATACCCCACAATGACAAAGCAAAAACTGTTTCAAATTTTTATCACACTTACATAAGTATTGAGACCCTTTACTCAGTACTTTAATGAAGCACATTTGGCAGCAATTACAGCCTCAAGTCTTCTTGGGTATGACACTACAAGTTCTGCACACCTGTATTTGAGGGGTTTCTCACATTCTTCTCTGCAGATCCTCTCAAGCTCTGTCAGGTTGGATGGGGAGCGTCGCTGCACAGCTATTTACAGGTCTCCAGAGATGTTCGATCGGGTTCAAGTCCAGGCTCTCGCTGGGCCGCTCAAGGACATTGAGACTTGAGACTTGTCCCAAAGCCACTCCTGCATTGTCTTGGCTGTGTGCTTAGGGTTGTTGTCCCCAGTCTGTGGTCCTGAGCGCTCTAGAGCAGGTTTTACTCAAGGATCTCTCTCTACTTTGCTCCATTCATCTTTCCCTCAATCCTGACTAGTCTGCCAGTCCCTGCTGCTGAAAAACATCCCCACAGCATGATGCTGCCAGGTTTCCTCCAGAGGTGACGCTTGGCATTCAGGCTAAAGAGTTAAATCTTGGTTACATCAGACCAGAGAATCTTGTTTCTCATGGTCTGAGAGTCCTTTAGGTGCCCTTTGGCAAACTCCAAGCAGGCTGTCATGTGCCTTTTACTGAGGAGTGGCTTCCGTCTGGCCATTCTACAATTAAAGGCCTGATTGGTGGACTGCTGCAGAGATGGTTGTCCTTCTGGAAGGTTCTCCCATCTCCACAGAAGAACTCTGGAGCGCTGTCAGAGTAACCATCAGGTTCTTGGTCACCTCCCTGACCAAGTCCCTTCTCCCCGATTGCTCAGTTTGGCCGGGCGGCCAGCTCTAGGAAGAGTCTTGGTGGTTCCAAACTTCTTCCATTTAAGAATGATGGAGGCCACTGTGTTCTTGGGGACCTTCAATGCTGCAGACATTTTTGGTACCCTTACCCAGATCTATGATCGACACAATCCAGTCTCGGAGCTCTACTGACAATTCCTTCGATCTCATGGCTTGGTTTTTGCTCTGACAAGCACTGCTAACTGTGGGACCTTATATAGACAGGTGTGTGCCTTTCCAAATCATGTCCAATCAATTTAATTTACCACAGGTGGACTCCAATCAAGTTGTAGAAACATCTCAAGGGTGATCAACGACAACAGGACGCACCTGAGCTCAATTTCGAATCTCATAGCATAGGGTCTGAATAGTTATGTAAATAAGGTATCTGTTTTTCATTTGAATACATTTGCAAAAATTAATAAAAATCAGTTTGCGCATTGTCATTATGGGGTATTGTGTGTAGATTGATATGGATTATTATTTATTTCATCCATCTTAGAATAAGGCTGTAACGTAACAAAATGTGGTAAAAGTCAAGAGGTCTGAATACTTTCTGAATGAACTGGATGTTTAACTTCATAAGATGGATTGCCTGTCTTTGCAAATAATTTTTCGTCTCTCGTTTGCACTCGTTAGCATATTTAGCTAGTAGCCTCTATTGATATTCGCTATTACTTGTGCTAATTTTGTTAGCATTCTGGTAAAAGCATTTTTTATTTTTCGGCGCCCCCCTTGTGGACTAAATCAATAATACCGTATGTCCCGGATTGAGAGAAGGACGGTATGACGATATAAAAATGCCTCCCAATCATACCCCAAGAGTTAGCCAACCCTACGAACGGGTTTGGTATCTCATATTTCAACAGGGAAGTGAGATATGTTGGAAGCTTGTAGAGCAGAGCTTAATAAACAAGAAGGGAGTATTGGAGTGATCTACGGGGCTTTAGTGAGGTCCAGCCGACCTTCTGATACAGGAAACTGTTACCTAAGCAGTGAATAAAGTCACTGGTGATAGGCATTATGGCAAATGTCCCCCCCCCATACCTGAGAGTAGGTGCCACTGCAGACCAACCCGTTCCACTGGGTGATGTTGACACAGTCGGGGTGACGGATCAGGTAGTTGTCTGCTCTGCCCACATACACGTCCCTGTAGCCCGTCACAGAGCCGTCCACGTCATGGAAGATGGAGTTCTTATCCCCGTCCAGATCATTCTCCTCGAACCACTGGCCCGGATGCCCGAAGAACACTCTCAGACTAACCTGTCACAAACAATATGTTAAAAAGATATACACACACTACAACACAACCAGCGACTTACAACAATGATATGTATGGCCTAGAAAGTGATTGATGCACAACTTTGTGTGTAGGTTTCCTAACTCTGATTTTGGAGGTCGACAGTATTTGAGAGTTGAGCTGAATGTATGTTTGAGTCGTATTCATTAATGCACATCGTAGCAAAACGTTCCTAGTGAAAACAACCCAGGTGTCAGAGAAAAGCGTGCAACAGAAGTCCTTGAAAGACATTTTGAAAATGGATGTTTCGAGTTGAGTCAAGCCTGACACTAGAGGGCACTCCAACACAGTCGCTCTCTCACACACACACAATCAGTCAGTCAGTTTCTCACACACACAGTTAGTCAGTCTCTCTCTCACACACACACAGTCAGTCAGTCGCTCTCTCACACACACAGTTAGTCAGTCGCTCTCTCACACACACAGTTAGTCAGTCGCTCTCTCACACACACAGTCAGTCGCTCTCTCACACAGTCAGTCAGTCTCTCTTACACACACAGTCAGTCAGTCTCTCTCACACACAGTCTGTCAGTCAGTCTCTCTCTCACACACAGTCAGTCAGTCTCTCTCACACACACACAGTCAGTCAGTCTCTCTCACACACACAGTCAGTCAGTCTCTCTCACACACACAGTCAGTCAGTCTCTCTCACACACACAGTCAATCTCTCTCACACAGTCAATCTCTCGCTCTCTCACACAGTCAGTCAATCTCTCTCTCACACAGTCAGTCAGTCTCTCTCTCTCACACAGTCAGTCAATCTCTCTCGCTCTCTCACACAGTCAGTCAGTCTCTCTCTCTCACACAGTCAGTCAGTCTCTCTCTTACACACAGTCAGTCTCTCTCTCACACAGTCAGGTAGTCAGTCTCTCACACGGTCAGTCAGTCTCTCACACACACAGTCAGTCAGTCTCTCTCACACACAGTCAGTCAGTCTCTCTCACACAGTCAGTCAGTCTCTCTCACACAGTCAGTCAGTCTCTCTCACACAGTCAGTCAGTCTCTCTCACACACAGTCAGTCAGTCAGTCTCTCCCACACACAGTCAGTCAGTCTCTCTCTCACACACAGTCAGTCTCTCTCTCACACACAGTCAGTCAGTCTCTCACACACACACAGTCAGTCTCTCTCACACACAGTCAGTCTCTCTCTCACACACAGTCAGTCAGTCTCTCTCACACACAGTCAGTCAGTCTCTCTCACACACAGTCAGTCTCTCTCTCTCACACAGTCAGTCAGTCCCTCTCTCTCTCACACACAGTCTGTCAGTCAGTCTCTCTCTCACACACAGTCAGTCAGTCTCTCTCACACAGTCAGTCAGTCAGTCTCTCTCACACAGTCAGTCAGTCTCTCTCTCACACAGTCAGTCAGCCTCTCTCGCAGTCAGTCAGCCTCTCACACACACACACACACACACACACACACACACACACACACACACACACACACACACACACACACACACACACACAGTCAGTCAGTCAGTCTCTCACAGTCAGTCAGACAGTCAGTCAGTCTCACACACAGTCAATCAGTCTCTCTCTCACACACAGTCAGTCAGTCAGTCTCTCACACACAGTCAGTCATTTCAATTTCCTTTATTGGCATGACGTAACAATGTACATAATGAATAAGGGTTTCAAATTTGGGGAAATGACACTAATTGTTTTATATTTTTGACATTTTGTCAGGAAATGCAGCTCTGTCTCAGGTTCTGCTGTGGTGCAGCGGTTGCACAGCCTTTCCTCTACAGGGAACCAGGTTTTCCTGTGTCTACCCTTCTCAATGGCAAGGCTGTGCTCACTGAGCCTGTACTTTGTCAAGGTTTTTCTGAGGTTTTGATTAGTAACCATGGTCAAATAGTTAGCCACGGTGTACTGACGATTTAGGGCCAGATAGCACTTCATTTTGCTTTGTGCTTGTGTTTCCCAATAAGCAATATAGTTTTGTTTTGACTGTAGAAATTTGTTTTATTCTGATTGGATGTTCTGGTCCTGAGACTTCAGTGTGTTATCAGAACAGGTTTGTGAACTCAGCCCCAGGACCAGCTGGAAGAACAGGTTTGTGAACTCAGCCCCAGGACCAGCTGGATGAGGGGACTCTTTTCTTTGCTCAGCTCTTAGCATTGCAGGGCTTGGTAATGATAGTTGTATATTTTATTTTACCTTTATTTAACCAGGTAGGCAAGTTGAGAACAAGTTCTCATTTACAATTGCGACCTGGCCAAGATAAAGCAAAGCAGTTCGACACATACAACAACACAGAGTTACACATGGAGTAAAACAAACATACAGTCAATAATACAGTAGAAAAGTAAGTCTATATACAATGTGAGCAAGTGAGGTGAGAGAGGGAGGTAAAGGCAAAAAAAGGCCATGGTGGCGAAGTAAATACAATATAGCAAGTAAAACACTGGAATGGTAGATTTGCAGTGGAAGAATGTGCAAAGTAGAGATAAAAATAATGGGATGCAAAGGAGCAAAATAAATAAATACAGTAGGGGGGGGGGGTAGTTGTTTGGGCTAAATTATAGATGGGCTATGTACAGGTGCAGTAATCTGTGAGCTGCTCTGACAGCTGGTGCTTAAAGCTAGTGAGGGAGATAAGTGTTTCCAGTTTCAGAGATATGAGAGGGGGTCATGAGAGGGGATATGAGAGGGGGTCACTGTATTTTAGATGTTTCCAAAACTTAATTGCTCTTTTCTGAGTTTTTATTATTAGTGGATATTGGCCTAATTCTGCCCTGCATGCATTGCTCGAAGTTTTCCTCTGGACATGTAGGAGAATCTTACAGAATGCAGGGTTTCAATGGGGTGTTTGTCCCATTTGATGAAATCTTGTTTTGCAAGTGGGACACCACACCTCACTGGCATAAAGTACAATTGGTTCAATGACACATTCAAATAGTTTTTGCGACATTTTAATAGGTATTTCAATTTGAATTTGGTTTTTAATGGTGTAGAATGCCCTGCGTGCATTCTCTCTCAGTTCATTCACTGCATCATAAAGGTGTCCAGTTGAGCTTATTTTTAAACCTAAGTAATTGTAGTGTGTGCAGTACTCTATATATTTTGTATCAATTGAGGACTTTGGTCTAATTCCCTGAGATCTGGATCTTCTCTGGAAAATCATTATTTTAGTATTTTTGGGGTTTATTGCCAGGGCCCAGGTTGGGCAGTACTGCTCGGGTCCAGGCTCTGCTGTAGGGCCATGTGCTGTAGGTGACAGCAGGCATAGGTCATTTGCACATTCTTCCACTGCAAATCTACCATTCCAGTGTTTTATACACCTGTCAGCAACAGGAATTTAACCTCTGAATTGTGGAGACTAACACCAGGGGCTGAGGATTTTTCTAGAATAGTGGTCAATTCATTGATGTAAATATTGAAGAGTGCAGGGCTCAGATTGCAACCCTGACAAAGGTCCCGCCCCTGGTTAAAGAATTATGTTATTTTCTTGCCAATGTTAACGCTGCACGTATTGCCAGTATACATTGATTTAATTATGTCATATGTCTTACCCCCTACACCACTTTCAATAACTTTGTAGAACAGTCCTGTATGCCAAATAGAATCAAATGCCTTTTGGAAGTCGATAAAGCAAGCGTCTATTTTGGTATTCAATTTACCTTTATTTTCAATGACGGCCTAGGAACAGTGGGTTAATTGTCTTGTTCAGGGGCAGAACGACAGATTTCTACCTTGTCAGCTTGGGGATTCGAACTTGCAACCTTTCGGTTACTAGTCCAACGCTCTAACAACTAGGCTACGCTGCTGCCCCATATTATTTTGGTGGACATGTTTATCTATCAGGGTGTGTAGGGTGTAAATATGATCAGTCGTGCGATATTTTGGTATAAATCCAATTTGGCTTTCACTCAAGCCAGTGTGCTTATTAAGGACGTTTAGAACTCTTACATTTATAATACTACAGAAAACTTTCCCCAGGTTATTGTTCACACAAATGTCTCTGTAATTGTTAGGGTCAAATTTGTCTCCGTTCTTAAAGATTGGGGTTATGAGTCCTTGATTCCACATGTCAGGGAAATAACCTAAACTCAGGATAAAATTTTAATATAGCCAATTGAAATTTTGCATTAGTGAGTTTGAGCATCTCATTTAGGATCCCATCAGGTCAGCATGCTTTTTTTAAATTTGAGGGCCTGAAGTTTCTTATAGAGCTCCTGGTCAGTAATTGGGGAGTCCAATGGATTTTGATTGTCCTTTAAAGTTTTTTCTAATCCATTCAACTTCTCATGAATTTGGCGTTCTGCGTTTGTGTCAATTTGAACGGTGTTGTAGAGTGTTTTATAATGGGTTGTCCATATGTCACCATTTTGTATCGCTAATTCCTCTTGTTTAGATTTTCCAATTTTGCCAGAAGTTGTTTGTGTTTATGGACTCCTCAAATAGTGTCAGCTGCTTGCTGTTGTACTTTGCTTTTTTGGTTCTGAGTGTACTTTTATGAGTTTTAAAGACTCACAATAAATGAAGGTGTAATTCACCATTATTTGGGTCTCTGTGCTTTTGGTTGGATAGTGTTCTAAGTGTTTTCCTTATTATTTCACAATTTGCATCAAACCAGTTGTCATCTGTGGTATTTTTGCCGTTTTGCCTCTCACAGTTGCTCTCACAGTCGCTCTCACACAGTCAGTCTCTCTCTCAGTCAGTCTCTCTCTCACAGTCAGTCTCTCTCTCACAGTCAGTCTCTCTCTCACAGTCAGTCTCTCTCTCTCACAGTCAGTCTCTCTCTCTCACAGTCAGTCTCTCTCTCTCACAGTCAGTCTCTCTCGGCGCCGACAGAGATGGCTGCCTCGCTTCGCGTTCCTAGGAAACTATGCAGTTTTTTGTTATTTCTTACATTAGTACCCCAGGTCATCTTAGGTTTCATTACATAAAGTCGAGAAGAACTACTGAATATAAGATCAGCGTCAACTCACCATCAGTACGACCAAGAATATGATTTTCACGAAGCGGATCCTGTGTTCTGCCTTTCACCCAGGACAACGGAATGGATCCCAGCCGGCGACCCAAAAAAACGACTCCGTAAAAGAGGGAAACGAGGCGGTCTTCTGGTCAGACTCCGGAGACGGGCACATCGTGCACCACTCCCTAGCATTCTTCTCGCCAATGTCCAGTCTCTTGACAACAAGGTTGATGAAATCCGAGCAAGGGTAGCATTCCAGAGGGACATCAGAGACTGTAACGTTCTTTGCTTCACGGAAACATGGCTCACTGGAGAGACGCTATCGGAGGCGGTGGAGCCAGCGGGTTTCTCCACGCATCGCGCCGACAGAAACAAACATCTTTCTGGTAAGAAGAGGGGCGGGGGCGTATGCCTTATGGCTAACGAGACGTGGTGTGATCACAGAAACATACAGAAACTCAAATCCTTCTGTTCACCTGATTTAGAATTCCTCACAATCAAATGTCGACCGCATTATCTACCAAGAGAATTCTCTTCGATTATAATCACAGCCGTATATATTCCCCCCCAAGCAGACACACCGATGGCTCTGAACTAACTTTATTTGACTCTTTGCAAACTGGAATCCATACATCCTGAGGCTGCATTCATTGTAGCTGGGGATTTTAACAAGGCTAATCTGAAAACAAGACTCCCTAAATTGTATCAGCATATCGATTGCGCAACCAGGGCGGGGACAACCTGGGATCATTGTTATTCTAACTTCCGCAACGCATATAAGGCCCTGCCCCACCCTCCTTTCGGAAAAGCTGACCACGACTCCATTTTGCTGATCCCTGCCTACAGACAGAAACTAAAACAAGAAGCTCCCACGCTGAGGTCTGTCCAACGCTGGTCCGACCAAGCTGATTCCACACTCCAAGACTGCTTCCATCACGTGGACTGGGATATGTTTCGTATTGCGTCAGATAACAACATTGACGAATACGCTGATTCGGTGTGCGAGTTCATTAGAACGTGCGTTGAAGATGTCGTTCCCATAGCAACGATTAAAACATTCCCTAACCAGAAACCGTGGATTGATGGCAGCATTCGCGTGAAACTGAAAGCGCAAACCACTGCTTTTAATCAGGGCAAGGTGACTGGTAACATGACCGAATACAAACAGTGCAGCTATTCCCTCCGCAAGGCTATCAAACAGCGTCAGTATAGAGACAAAGTAGAATCTCAATTCAACGGCTCAGACACAAGAGGTATGTGGCAGGGTCTACAGTCAATCACGGACTACAAGAAGAAAACCAGCCCAGTCACGGACCAGGATGTCTTGCTCCCAGGCAGACTAAATCACTTTTTTGCCCGCTTTGAGGACAATACAGTGCCACTGACACGGCCTGCAACGAAAACATGCGGACTCTCCTTCACTGCAGCAGAGGTGAGTAAAACATTTAAATGAGTTAACCCTCGCAAGGCTGCAGGCCCAGCCGCGCCCTCAGAGCATGCGCAGACCAGCTGGCCGGTGTGTTTATGGACATATTCAATCAATCCCTATACCAGTCTGCTGTTCCCACATGCTTCAAGAGGGCCACCACTGTTCCTGTTCCCAAGAAAGCTAAGGTAACTGAGCTAAACGACTACCGCCCCGTAGCACTCACTTCCGTCATCATGAAGTGCTTTGAGAGACTAGTCAAGGACCATATCACCTCCACCCTACCTGACACCCTAGACCCACTCCAATTTGCTTACTGCCCAAATAGGTCCACAGACGATGCAATCTCAACCACACTGCCCTAACCCATCTGGACAAGAGGAATACCTATGTGAGAATGCTGTTCATCGACTACAGCTCGGCATTCAACACCATAGTACCCTCCAAGCTCGTCATCAAGCTCGAGACCCTGGGTCTCGACCCCGCCCTGTGCAACTGGGTACTGGACTTCCTGACGGTCCGCCCCCAGGTGGTGAGGGTAGGCAACAACATCTCCACCCCGCGGATCCTCAACACTGGGGCCCCACAAGGGTGCGTTCTGAGCCCTCTCCTGTACTCCCTGTTCACCCACGACTGCGTGGCCACGCACGCCTCCAACTCAATCATCAAGTTTGCGGACAACACAACAGTGGTAGGCTTGATTACCAACAACGACGAGACGGCCTACAGGGAGGAGGTGAGGGCCCTCGGAGTGTGGTGTCAGGAAAATAACCTCACACTCAACGTCAACAAAACTAAGGAGATGATTGTGGACTTCAGGAAACAGCAGAGGGAACACCCCCCTATCCACATCGATGGAACAGTAGTGGAGAGGGTAGTAAGTTTTAAGTTCCTCGGCATACACATCACAGACAAACTGAATTGGTCCACTCACACAGACAGCATCGTGAAGAAGGCGCAGCAGCGCCTCTTCAACCTCAGGAGGCTGAAGAAATTCGTCTTGTCACCAAAAGCACTCACAAACTTCTACAGATGCACAATCGAGAGCATCCTGGCGGGCTGTATCACCGCCTGGTACGGCAACTGCTCCGCCCACAACCGTAAGGCTCTCCAGAGGGTAGTGAGGTCTGCACAACGCATCACCGGGGCAAACTACCTGCCCTCCAGGACACCTACACCACCCGATGTTACAGGAAGGCCATAAAGATCATCAAGGACAACAACCACCGAGCCACTGCCTGTTCACCCCGCTATCATCCAGAAGGCGAGGTCAGTACAGGTGCATCAAAGCTGGGACCGAGAGACTGAAAAACAGCTTCTATCTCAAGGCCATCAGACTGTTAAACAGCCACCACTAACATTGAGTGGCTGCTGCCAACACACTGACTCAACTCCAGCCACTTTAATAATGGGAATTGATGGGAAATGATGTAAAATATATCACTAGCCACTTTAAACAATGCTACCTAATATAATGTTTACATACCCTACATTATTAATCTCATATGTATACGTATATACTGTACTCTATATCATCTACTGCATCCTTATGTAATACATGTATCACTAGCCACTTTAACTATGCCACTTTGTTTACATACTCATCTCATATGTATATACTGTACTCGATACCATCTACTGTATCTTGCCTATGCTGCTCTGTACCATCACTCATTCATATATCTTTATGTACATATTCTTTATCCCCTTACACTGTGTATAAGACAGTAGTTTTGGAATTGTTAGTTAGATTACTTGTTGGTTATTACTGCATTGTCGGAACTAGAAGCACAAGCATTTCGCTACACTCGCATTAACATCTGCTAACCATGTGTATGTGACAAATAAAATTTGATTTGATTTGATTCTCTCACAGTCAGTCTCTCTCTCACAGTCAGTCTCTCTCTCACACACACATTCACAGTCTCTTTCAGTCACAGTGTTTCTTTCTCTCTTTTAGTCAGTGTTTCTCTCCCTCTCTTTCAGACAGTGTCTCGCTGTGTCTGTCTATAAGTGCCAACCCTGTAACTCTGAGCTCTGCTGTGTTCCAGGGCAAAGGGGATTCTACCAACAGATGGGACCAAACCAACAGGGGAAAAAAAGAAACAGACGGAAGGAGAGCATGTGCAGGAATACAGTGTCTGATCCCTGCACTCTAAAAACAAAGCTGTCAGTGAAAGCACACGTGCCACTAAATCTTAACAAGGACCCTCAGAGGGGAATTATGAAAAAGTTCAAAAAAGCAGATGTAAATTCTAGACTCTATAAACACTAATATTTCAGTCGGTGACCTTTGTCAGACATACAGTACCAATTAAAGGTTTGGACACACCTAATCATTCAAGGGTTTTTCTTTATTTTGACTATTTTCTACATTTTAGAATAATAGTGAAGACATCAAAACGATGAAATAACACATATGGATTCATGTAGTAAGCAAAAAATTGTTAAACAAACATTTATTTTATATTTTTGAATCTTCAAAGTAGCCACCCTTTGCCTTGATGATAGATTTGCACACTCTTGGCATTCTCTCAATCAGCTTCATGAGGAATGCTTTTCCAATAGTCTTGAAGGAGTTCCCACATACAGTGGTTCGTCCCTTAAAAGTTGCAGCATACTGCGGTGCAGCTTGCAATGTTGCAGCAGAATTCTATGGCACGGTATTTAAGTGTAATAAGTGTGAACCACTGGTAGCATTAATGCTAGTTAGTGCTAGTTTGACCACCAGGTGGCATCTTTGAGAAGCATTCTATAACCTTCAATAGTAGCTGTACTAGAGATTTTAAAACCTTTTTTGTAAGAACATAGTATATGGGACTGATTTTAAGAAATGTTGCTTAATTCATTTGATTAATATTATGGTGTTTCTATTCCAAGAAAAAGGTTGGTCTAGGTCGGTCTTCTGTGCGCGGCTCTGCGGCCCATCCCGTGCCCCCTGCCATCGTGCCTTAAACCCTGTGTGCTTTCAGTGGATACAGCTTGAGAACTGCAAGGCAATCCCATGGTGCGCCACTCGGGAGCCATGACCAATAGAATCATAAAACACGGGACGAGATGTTAAAAACTGTCCATTGTGCCAATATATGGTATGCACTCACATGAGATTTGCCGTGATGTTGACAGAGTGGCATGGGAGGTTTATTTCTTAGACTGGGTTAAGATGTCAATTTTGGGACACATCCTCAGTAGTGTGCCTTCGAATCAGTGGGTGTTTCGGCCTTTAATCACTAAACACCCTCATCAAAGGTGGCCAGCTAAAGGGTGTCAAGCCTTAGCTTGTGTCCCATGCCCAATTAAGATTTCCCACGGGACTATGCAAGGCAGGGGCGTCCTCTTCCCTGAGCCAGCCCTACAGCTGACCGCATACCTCATATGCCCTCCTCAAGTTGGAGGGAACTGAATTGGGTTCTCAGGTGGGGGTGGGGGGTCATGAAGATATAGCCCAGCAAGAGTCCTTCTGTTTGATCCAGATCCACTGGCTGCCTCTTTCAGCTGCTTGAGAAACTACTCTGACGGTCTGCTGCAGAGCCTGTCCATGGATTCCAAGTTCTTTCAGCAACCTGATGGTGGAAGAAGCCACGAATCCTCTGCATCCCACTTCAACTGGCCAGACTTTTGCATTCCAGCCACGCTGAGTTGCATCTGCTGCCAACTCTGTGTAACGCAGTTTCTTACGCTCGTAGGCCTCTTCAACAGAGTTTTCCCATGGGACTGTGAGCTCTATAATGTACACAGCCTTTCGTGAAGGGGACCAGAGTACCATGTCTGGCCTAAGGTTGGTAGAAGCAATCTCAGGTGGAAAAATGAGTTGCTGGTCAATATCGACAAGCATCTTCCAGTCCTGGCCCTTGGCTAGGTGTCCAGTTTCTGGCTTCGAAGGAGGATGCTTGGGCCTTTTCTTTCCCTCCCGGATGAATGTTGTTGTTTTGACGGGATTGCTTGTTTTTGGAGGTAATGAATTGGTTGCACTCCTCTTGATCTCATGTACTGCAGCCAGGCTCGAGCACCTGATTGTGCCTCCAGGTGTAGCGGCCTTGTAAGAGGCTGGTCTTGCAACTGGTCATTATATGCCTGAGAGTCGCTGGAGCTGGGCAGAGGGGGCAGGTCGGGTCCTCACCATACCATTTGATGTAGCCTTGGATGATGTCCATACCCGTCCGGTTTGTAGGGGAGGTGCAACCTTGCTAATGGTCTGGTCTTTGGAGTCCTTCAATGCCATCTGCAGTCTTACTTTAGAGCACTTGTACTCCTCCGTTAGACTTGTAAGAGGTAGTTCAAGGACCCCTTTGCCATAGAGGCCGATGTTACTCAGGCATCGTGGGACACCTAGCCATTTCTTCACATATGAGGTAATGGTTCGCTCCATCTTCTCCACTGTTGTTATTGGGACCTCATAGATGGTGAGTGGCCACATTACCCGGGGGAGAAGTCCAAACTGTAGGCACCAAAGCTTGAGCTTCCCAGGCAGTAGGGTCTTGTTGAAGACGGTCGGCGATATCCTACCTTACTTGCTTACTTTACTTAATCTTTATCCCGGAGGCTTTCGTTGTACCATCTACCTAGGCTCTTGACGGGTTGCTCAGACACCGTTGGTATCGGGTCATCTCCAAGGCAGAACCTCACATCTTTAAGCTGTCCCTTGACTATGGAGATGCTTCGAGATTTGCTTGGCTTGATTTTCATCCGGGCCCACTTGATGTTATCCTGCAGTTTTGCAAGTAGCCGCCTGGTGCATGCTGCAGTGGTGGTCAGTGTAGTCATGTCATCCATGTATGCTCGGATAGGTGGGAGACGGAGCCCTTCCTTAGTTCTCTCACCGCCGACCACCCATCTCGATGCCCTGGTGATGTCTTCTATGGCCATAGTGAAGGCCAGAGGTGAAATTGTACAGCCTGCCATTATGCCTACTTCCAAGCGCTGCCATGTTGTTGTGAAGTCAGGTGTTGTGAAACACAATTGCAGGTCTTGGAAATAGGCCTTTACCAGTGTAGTGATGGGTTCTGGTATGTGGAAAATGTTGAAGGATTCCCAGAGGAGTTCATGGGCAACTGAGCCAAAGGCATTGGCCAGGTCGAGGAAGATGACAGAGGTCTCTCTTGTCCTTCTTAGATGTTTGTATCTGGTGCCAAATCATACTAGTATGTTCCAGGCAACCAGAGAAACCAGGAATGCCCGCTTTCTGTACAGATGTATCAATTTACTTGTTCCTTTACAGGTAAGTGGACAGCCTCTGTGCTATTATACTGAAAAAGATCTTCCCTTCGACGTTGAGAAGGGAGATTGGTCGGAATTGACTGATGTCTGTCGCATCCTTCTCTTTCGGGATTAGCACACCACCAGCCCTTCGCCATGCATTTGGTATTATTTCCTTCTTTCTACACTATCCTCATGAGCCTCCAAAGAAAGTGTAGAACATCCGGGGCGTTCTTGTAGAGCTTGTATGGTACTCCATTAGGCCCAGGAGCCGAGGCCGCTCTTGCTCGTCGGACAACGTTCTCTACTTCCTTCCATTTTGGAGGGTCAGTGTCCAGATTGAATATATTGTCCTGCTAATAACAGGGTTAATAATATATCTGTTAGAATATCCAACAAGCTTTTATAGAATTCTAAATTAATAATAATAATAATAAATCACTTTGTTAAAAAATATATATTTTGGAGATGATGATTTTGTTTTCAAATAACGTAATATGAGCAAGAAAAGGGACATTCTCGAACATGGTGAGACATTGTTACTAATTCGGAAAGAGAGACAGTTTGTTATTTAGAATGATTTATTTCTGTTTGTAGAGGGAGAGAAACTAAAAAAATACAGTCATCTCATGGGTCTCTCAGTCGAGGGCGGCACAGGTATTGAACCGGCATCTGTAGCAACACAGCTTGCACTGCTATGCAGTGTCTTAGACCGTTGCGCCACTCAGGCGCTGTATAACGTGACCGGTCGGGAGTGGAATACAGTATTATAGTAGGAGCAAAATAATCCTAACAAAATAAAATAAAAACCTTAGCGAAACAGCAGTTTTAGTAAGTAAAACTGAAGTTGTGCACAATTATCTGTTTCTATTTAGGTTTATGTCACCCATTCATTGTCAGTTAGAGACACAGTAGGACCCAAAAGCATAATCAGTGCTCTAACTCCCCCTTGCGCTGGTCTGGAGCAATGAAGTGGTGACGCAGGCTACTGTACTAAACCACAAATTACCTCCAAGTAACGCAGCATAATCACACAACTTTTAGTGGAGCAACCACTGTATGCTGGGCACTTGATGTCTGCTTTTCCTTCACTCTGCGGTCCAACTCATCCCAAACCATCTCAATTGGGTTGATGTCAGGTAATTGTGGAAGCCAGGTCATCTAATGCAGCACTCCATCACTCTCCTTGGTCAAATAGCTCTTACACAGCCTGGAGGTGTGTTTTTGGGTCATTGTCCTGTTGACAAACAAATGATAGTCCCACTAAGCGCAAACCACATGGGATGGTGTAGCGCTGCAGAATGCTGTGGTAGCCATGCTGGTTAAGTGTGCCTTGAATTCTAAATAAATCACTGACAGTGTCACTAGCAAAACACCCCCACACCATCAAACCTCCTCCTCCATGCTTCACGGTGGGAACCACACATGCAAAGATCATCCGTTCACCTACTCTGCATCTCACGAAGACACGGTGGTTGGAGCCCAAAATCTCAAATTTGGATTCATCAGACCAACGGACAGATTTCCACTGGTCTAATGTCCATTGCTTGTGTTTCTTGGTCCAAGCAAGTCTCTTCTTATTATTGGTGTCCTTTAGTAATGGTTTCTTTGCAGCAATTCGACCATGAAGGTCTGATTCACACAGTCTCCTTTCAACAGTTGATGTTGAGATGTGTCTGTTACTTGAACTCCAATCTGAGGTGCAGTTATCTCTAATTAACTTATCATTTGCAACAGAGGTAACTCTGGGTCTTCCTTTCCTGTGGCGGTCCTCATGAGAGCCAGTTTCATCATAGCGCTTGATGGTTTTTGCGACTGCACTTGAAGAAACTTTCAAAGTTTCTGTAAAAATAGTGTCATTAAAACTATGAAATAACACATGGAATCATGTAGTAACCAAACAAGTCTTAAACATGTCTTAATATAATGATGGACTGTGGTTTCTCTTTGCTTATTTGAGCTGTTCTTGCCATAATATGGACTTGGTCTTTTACCAAATAGGCCTATCTTCTGTATACCACCCGTACCATGTCACAACACAACTGATTGGCTCAAAAACATTAAGGAAATAAATGAACTTTTAACAAGGCACACCTGTTAATTGAAATGCATTCCAGATGACTACCTCATGTTGGTTGAGCGAATGCCAAGAGTGTGCAAAGCTGTCATCAAGGCAAAAGGTGGCTACTTTGAGAATGTCAAATGTATACACTGCTCAAAAAAACAAAGGGAACACTAAAATAACACATCCTAGATCTGAATGAATGAAATATTCTTATTAAATACTTTTTTCTTTACATAGCTGAATGTGCTGAAAACAAAATCACACAAAAATTATCAATGGAAATCAAATTTATCAACCCATGGAGGTCTGGATTTGGAGTCACACTCAAAATGAAAGTGGAAAACCACACTACAGGCTGATCCAACTTTGATGTAATGTCCTTAAAACAAGTCAAAATGAGGCTCATAAGTGTGTGTTGTCTCCACGTGCCTGTATGACCTCCCTACAACGCCAGGGCATGCTCCTGATGAGGAGGCGGATGGTCTCCTGAGGGATCTCCTCCCAGACCTGTGGTGCAACGTGGCGTTGGTGGATGGAGCGAGACATGATGTCCCAGATGTGCTCAATTGGATTCAGGTCTGGGGAACGGGCGGGCCAGTCCATAGCATCAATGCCTTCCTCTTGCAGGAACTGCTGACACACTCCAGGAACATGAGGTCTAGCATTGTCTTGCATTAGGAGGAACCCAGGGCCAACCGCACCAGCATATGGTCTCACAAGGGGTCTGAGGATCTCATCTCGGTACCTAATGCAGTCAGGCTACCTCTGGCGAGCACATGGAGGGCTGTGCGGCCCCCCAAAGAAATGCCACCCCACACCATGACTGACCCACCGCCAAACCGGTCATGCTGGAGGATGTTGCAGGCAGCAGAACGTTCTCCACGGCGTCTCCAGACTGTCACATGTGCTCAGTGTGAACCTGCTTTCATCTGTGAAGAGCACAGGGCGCCAGTGGCGAATTTGCCAATCTTGGTGTTCTCTGGCAAATGCCAAACGTCCTGCACGGTGTTGGGCTGTAAGCACAACCCCCACCTGTGGACGTTGGGCCCTCATACCACCCTCATGGGGTCTGTTTCGGACCGTTTGAGCAGACACATGCACATTTGTGGCCTGCTGGAGGTCATTTTGCAGGGCTCTGGCAGTGCTCCTCCTGCTCCTCCTTGCACAAAGGCGGAGGTAGCGGTCCTGCTGCTGGGTTGTTGCCCTCCTACGGCCTCCACCACGTCTCCTGATGTACTGGCCGGTCTCCTGGTAGCGCCTCCATGCTCTGGACACTACGCTGATAGACACAGCAAACCTTCTTGCCACAGCTCGCATTGATGTGCCATCCTGGATGAGCTGCACTACCTGAGCCACTTGTGTGGGTTGTAGACTCTGTCTCATGCTACCACTAGAGTGAAAGCACCGCCAGCATTCAAAAGTGACCAAAACATCAGCCAGGAAGCATAGGAACTGAGAAGTGGTCTGTGGTCACCACCTGCAGAACCACTCCTTTATTGGGGGTGTCTTGCTAATTGCCTATAATTTCCACCTGTTGTCTATTCCATTTGCACAACAGCATGTGAAATTTATTGTCAATCAGTGTTGCTTCCTAAGTGGACAGTTTGATTTCACAGAAGTGTGATTGACTTGGAGTTACATTATGTTGTTTAAGTGTTCCCCTTATTTTTTGAGCAGTGTATTTAGATTTGCTTAACAAGTTGTTGGTTACTACATGATTCCATATGTGTTATTTCATAGTTTGATGTCTTCACTTTTAATCTACAACGTAGAAAACAGTAAAAATAAAGAAAATCCCTGAAATCAGTAGGTGTCTCCAAACTTTTGACTGGTACTGTGTATTTCATAACATCATTATTCTGTCAGTATTTGAAAGAAGGGGTAGAACAATGGCCCTTCTCCCAAAGTGTGCACTCATACACTCCCCCTTGTATATAAAAGGACTCACTGGTGTAAGGAATATGGCATAAACAATATGGCACCACCTTGCTTGCACCAATCCAATGCTTTTCTATGCACGAGGGGTGGTGAATGAGTGCCCACTTCTAGGACGAAAGGTGGAGTGGTGTGCTAGCTACTCACATTGGGCCGGAAGCTGAGCTTGGACAGGTTGTTGCGGGGCGTGAGCTGCCAGGTGTTCTTCAGGTTGAAGCCCACTGCACTGGCGAAGCGCTCCGTCGTCGGGACATAATTTCGGAAAGTGCTCTGGGTGAGCCGAACAGGACCATCGTAGATCTGGAAGCCACGGATCGGGAATGTCCTTGGAAAAATAAGTGCGAGAGTCACACAACACACATGAACTTCAAAATGACCTTCCCGAATGAATCAGCTGACAACCTACACGTCATGTATAGCTATTGAAAACACTGGAGAGAAACATTAGGCCTATTGCTAGGATTATCAGCTCGTTGTCTAACTAGATGACAAAAGGAGATCAAAGTGAGAACATTGTTGTGTCCCTCTCTGGGAAAATCCTGTCTGTGACGTCATCAGCGGCGACAACAACACAAACATCTAGCAGTTACAGGGTGGTCAGGAAGTGTCTAAAAAGGCCCATTAATCCCAGAGAGGGGTAACAGGGCCGTCAAAAACGAGGGCGTCATCTGAGAAATTAGAGCACGCTGCAAATAGCTGTTCCCACGTTTTTGTGACCTCCAGAGGAGGTAGTGGCCACAGGCGAGCATGACCAGAGCGACCACTTTAAATGAACAACAACTTCTAAGCCTTAATAAACCCTTGAAATGTCCTGCTATATAAAGGGTGGCAAAGGGGACATGCCAGGTTTGGCACCAGATATTATGACCTTTTTTTTTTTTTTTTAAATCACCCTTCATGTAGTATAAATAATTTGAAAGGCATTTACGTAGTGCTTATGCACACTTTATAAATGCTCTATAATTCATTTATAAATTGTAGTTTGGTTAAAGGGCAGGAAGCATGTGTTTATACTCACAAAGTAACAACACAGTGTGGTCAAAGACTTAATACATTTGTTGCAGTCACAATCTGGTTGCCTATAACTACAAACATGTTATTTTTTTAAAATTTTGTAAAAAATATTTACTAACTTATCTTCAGATATCTTCTTAACTACTCACAATGCACTATTTCTCAAAGCCATACGGAGAATATACTCTGCGTTAGCTAGCTCAAACAGGCTAACGTTAGCCACTAGCCATGCAGACCAAGTGTTGGCTTTGGTGAGCTACAATCCTCTAATCACGAGGAGGTGTGATGTAAACAACCAATCAGATTCCCCACACGTGGAGGCCCGCATGATCCTGCTCGGCTGCTCCAGTCAAGGCAGCTCTGGCTTCTCCTGCACCAGCAGGCTTGCCTCTGGCTCAAAAGGAAAGTGGAAAATCATTCCTGCCTGTTCTAATTGGTTAGTAACTCATCTGTTCTGTTTGTTTTTCATCCTCCAATTAGTTTGGTCAACTTTTTGTCCTGCTTTCTGTATAGTAGGCTACAAGTTTTTTCAACCTTAGCTTAGTACTAGCATGCTACATTAGCTGACTGACTGTGCTGTTGTGATCATTGCCATCTGCCTGGAGCCTTCCTCAGATTGCCGTCTTATTGTTGACTCTTCCTTTCGTCTCCTGTGCCCAATGCCGCTGATTATTGCCTCTGGAAACTATCTACTTTGGATTAACCTCATTATATCGCTTTTGGATTAGCGGACTCTCCCTCGGCCAGTGAAACGGCCTCTCTCTCTGAAGCGCCTCTCTCCTACTACCTGGCGAAATACTAGTTAGATTTTTTACCAGAAAATGTTTGAATACCTTTTCCCGTTGCATGCCTTAAAGTGGCAATCGGCAGTTGAAACCAAAGAAACCACCCACCCTTGTTTAAGTAAAAAGCTGAGGGATGGGGAAACTTTCAAATTCATAGACAGAGCTGTGGATGCAAGGACTGACCATCCAAATTAGTTTTAATCATGTTTTGAGCCTAGTGTTTTTAAAAATATATAATTTTACTTTAATTTTAATAAGCTCATGAGGCATTTATAAGTTATATTCTTCAAGAATCAATGGGTATACAGTGCCTTCAGAAAGTATTCACATCCCTTGACTTTTCTCACAATTTGTTGTGTTACAGGGTGATTTTAAAATGTATTAAATTTAGATTTTTGTCACTGGCCTACACATAAAACCCTCCAATGTCACAGTGGAATTATGTTTTTTTTTTACTTGTACAATTTACCTAAAAATGAAAATCTGAAATGTCTTCAATCAATAAGTATTCGACCCCTTTGTTATGGCAAGCCTAATCTAAAATATGCATCCTGTTTGCAACAAGGCACTAAAGTAATAATGCACAAACATGTGGCAAAGCAATTCACTTTTTGGCCTGAATACAAATTATTATGTTTGGGGCAAATCCAATACATTATCACTCTCCATATTTCCAAGCAGAGTGGTGGCTGCATCATGTTATGGGTATGCTTGTAATGGTTAAGGACTGGGGAGTTTTTCAAGATAAAAATAAACAGAATGGAGCTGGTTGTTTGCTTTCCGCCAGACACTGGAAGATGACTTCACCTTTCAGCAGGAAAATAACTTAAAACACAAGGCCAAATCTACACTGGAGTTCCTTACCAAGAAGACCGAGTTACAGTTTCGACAAATATGATTGAAAATCTATGGCAATACCTGCAAATGGTTGTCCAGCTATGATCAACAACCAATTTGACAGAGCTTGAAGAATTTTGATTTTTTTTTTTAAAGTTTAAAAAAAATAAAAGGGTAAATGTTGCACAATCCAGGTGTGGAAAGACTCAGAGCTGTAATCACTGCCAAATGTGCTTCTACAAAGTATTGACTCAGGGGTGTGAATACATATGTAAATTAGATATTTCTGCAATTCATTTTAAATACATGTGAGAAGAAAACATATATACACAGTTGAAGTCAGAAGATTACATAAATCTTAGCCAAATACAATTAAACTCAATTGTTCAGAATTCCAATTGACATTTAATCCTAGTAAAAATTCCCTGTCTTAGGTCAGTTATGATCACCACTATATTTTAAGAATGTGAAATGTCAGAATAATAGTAGAGAGAAGGATTTATTTCAGCTTTTATTTCTTTCATCACATTTCCAGTGGGTCAGAAGTTTACATACACTATTAGTATTTGGTAGCATTGCCTTTACATTGTTTACAATGTTGTTACAATTGTTTGACACACAATTAATCTTCTCCTTTCCCCCTTCTGATGACCAGGTGGCGAATCGCATCTCTGCATGTCTGGCAGACATATCAGTGTGGATGACGGATCACCACCTCAAGCTGAACCTCGGCAAGACGGAGCTGCTCTTCCTCCCGGGGAAGGACTGCCCGTTCCATGATCTCGCCATCACGGTTGACAACTCCATTGTGTCCTCCTCCCAGAGCGCTAAGAACCTTGGCGTGATCCTGGACAACACCCTGTCGTTCTCAACTAACATCAAGGCGGTGGCCCGTTCTTGTAGGTTCATGCTCTACAACATCCGCAGAGTACGACCCTGCCTCACACAGGAAGCAGCGCAGGTCCTAATCCAGGCACTTGTCATCTCCCGTCTGGATTACTGCAACTCGCTGTTGGCTGGGCTCCCTGCCTGTGCCATTAAACCCCTACAACTCATCCAGAACGCCGCAGCCCGTCTGGTGTTCAACCTTCCCAAGTTCTCTCACGTCACCCCGCTCCTCCGCTCTCTCCACTGGCTTCCAGTTGAAGCTCGCATCCGCTACAAGACCATGGTGCTTGCCTACGGAGCTGTGAGGGGAACGGCACCTCAGTACCTCCAGGCTCTGATCAGTCCCTACACCCAAACAAGGGCACTGCGTTCATCCACCTCTGGCCTGCTCGCCTCCCTACCACTGAGGAAGTACAGTTCCCGCGCAGCCCAGTCAAAACTGTTCGCTGCTCTGGCCCCCAATGGTGGAACAAACTCCCTCACGACGCCAGGACAGCGGAGTCAATCACCACCTTCCGGAGACACCTGAAACCCCACCTCTTTCAGGAATACCTAGGATAGGATAAAGTAATCCTTCTCACCCCCCCTTAAAAGATTTAGATGCACTATTGTAAAGTGGCTGTTCCACTGGATGTCTTAAGGTGAACGCACCAATTTGTAAGTCGCTCTGGATAAGAGCGTCTGCTAAATGACTTAACTGTAAATGTAAATGTTTAACTTGGGTCACATGTTTCAGGTAGCCTTCCACAAGCTTCCCACAATAACTTGGGTGAATTTTGGCCCATTCCTCCTGACAGAGCTGGTGTAACTGAGTCAGGTTTGTTGGCCTCCTTGCTCGCATACGCTTTTTCAGTTCTGCCCACAAATTTTCTAAAGGATTGAGGTCAGGGCGTTGTGATGGCCACTCCAATACCTTGACTTTGTTGTCCTTAAGCCATTTTGCCACAACTTTGAAAGTATGCTTGTCCATTTGGAAGACCCATTTGCAACCAAGCTTTAACATCCTGACTGATGTCTTGAGATGTTGCTTCAATATATCCACAAAATATTCCCTCCATCATGATGCCATCTATTTTGTGAAGTGCACCAGTCCCTCCTGCAGCAAAGCACCCCCACAACATTATGCTGCCACCCCAGTGCCTCACGATTGGGATGGTGTTCCTCGGCTTGCAAGCCTCCCACTTTTTGGGGGAAATTGCTCCCAAGTATGAACCAGACAATTTATTTCTGAGGTCTTGGCTGATTTCTTTTGATTTTCCCATGATGTCAAGCAATGAGGCACCGAGTTTGAAGGTAGGCTTTGAAATACATCCACAGGTACTCCTCCAATTGAGTCAAATGATGGCAATTAGCCTATCAGAAGTTTATAAAGTCATAATTTTCTGGAATTTTCCAAGCTGTTTAAAGGCACAGTCAACTTAGTTTATGTAAACTTCTGACTCACTGGAATTGTGATACAGTGAATTATTACTTGTGTCATGCACAAAGTAGATGTCCTAACCAACATGCCAAAACTATAGTTTGTTATCAATTTGTGGTGTGGTTGAAAAATGAGTTTAAATGACTCCAACCTAAGTGTATGTAAACTTCCAACTTCAACTGTTTACAGTGGGGCAAAAAAGTATTTAGCCAGCCACCAATTGTGCAAGTTCTCCCACTTAAAAAGATGAGAGAGGCCTGTAATTTTCATCATAGGTACACTTCAACTATTGCAGACAAAATGAGGAAAAAAAATCCAGAAAATCACATTGTAGGATTTTTAATGAATTTATTTGCAAATGATGGTGGAAAATAAGTATTTGGTCAATAACAAAAGTTTATCTCAATACTTGTTGGCAATGACAGAGGTCAAACGTTTTCTGTAAATCTTCACAAGGTTTTCACACACTGTTGCTGGTATTTTGGCCCATTCCTCCATGCAGATCTCCTCTAGAGCAGTGATGTTTTGGGGCTGTTGCTGGACAACACGGACTTTCAACTCCCTCCAAAGATTTTCTATGGGGTTGAGATCTGGAGACTGGCTAGGCCACTCCTGGACATTGAAATGCTTCTTACGAAGCCACTCCTTTGTTGCCCGGGCGGTGTGTTTGGGATCATTGTCATGCTGAAGACCCAGCCACGTTTCATCTTCAATGCCCTTGCTGATGGAAGGAGGTTTTCACTCAAAATCTCATGATACATGGCCCCATTCATTCTTTCCTTTACACGGATCAGTCGTCCTGGTCCCTTTGCAGAAAAACAGCACCACAGCATGATGTTTCCACCCCCATGCTTCACAGTAGGTATGGTGTTCTTTGGATGCAACTCAGCATTCTTTGTCCTCCAAACACGACGAGTTGAGTTTTTACCAAAAAGTTATATTTTGGTTTCATCTGACCATATGACATTCTCCCAATCTTCTTCTGGATCATCCAAATACTCTCTAGCAAACTTCAGACGGGCCTGGACATGTACTGGCTTAAGCAGGGGGATACGTCTGGCACTGCAGGATTTGAGTCCCTGGCGGCGTAGTGTGTTACTGATGGTAGGCTTTGTTACTTTGATCCCAGCTCTCTGCAGGTCATTCACTAGGTCCCCCCGTGTGGTTCTGGGATTTTTGCTCACCGTTCTTGTGATCATTTTGACCCCACGGGTGAGATCTTGCGTGGAGTCCCAGATCGAGGGAGATTATCAGTGGTCTTGTATGTCTTCCATTTTCTAATAATTGCTCCCACAGTTGATTTCTTCAAACCAAGCTGCTTACCTATTGCAGATTCAGTATTCCCAGCCTGGTGCGGGTCTACAATTTTGTTTCTGGTGTCCTTTGACAGCTCTTTGGTCTTGGCCATAAGTGGAGTTTGGAGTGTGACTGTTTGAGGTTGTGGACAGGTGTATTTTATACTGACAACAAGTTCAAACAGGTGCCATTAATACAGGTAACGAGTGGAGGACAGAGGAGCCTCTTAAAGAAGAAGTTACAGGTCTGTGAGAGCCAGAAATCGCGCTTGTTTGTAGGTGACCAAATACTTATTTTCCACCATAATTTGCAAATAAATTCATTAAAAATCCTACAATGTGATTTTCTGGATTTTTTCCCATCATTTTGTCTGTCATAGTTGAAGTGTACCTATGATGAAAATTACAGGCCTCTCTCATCTTTTTAAGTGGGAGAACTTGCACAATTGGTGGCTGACTAAATATTTTTTTGCCCCACTGTATATGTTTTCACATTGTCATTATGGGGTATTGCGTGGGGAAGACATTTTTTTAGATGGGGGAAACTTTTTTTAATCCATTTTGATTTCAGGCTGTAACACAACAAAATGTGGAATAAGTCAATGGGCATGAATACTTTCTGGAAGCACTGTATATTATTCAAGTCCCAAAATTGATGTAGCAACTGTGTATTGCCCCTTTAATGAACACGACCATGAGGGCCGTCTCTCTGACTGTGGTTGGGTGGCTGACAGCATGCTCCATGTCCCTGATCTGAGTGCTCCTGCGCAACTGTCATCCGTGACTGACTTACATTTTCTCAGACTTTTATTGGTGATTGATTTCTAAGTAGAGGTCGACCAATTATGATTTTTCAACGCCGATACCGATTATTGGAGGACCAAAAAAAGCTGATGCCGATTAATCGTCCGATTAATTTATTTACATAAAATAATGACAATTACAACAATACTGAATGAACACTTATTTTATCTACTTAGTCTCAAATAAATAATGAAACATGTTCAGTTTGGTTTAAATAACGCAAAAACACAGTGTTGGAGAAGAAAGTAAAAGTGCAATATGTGCCACGTAAAAAAGCTAACGTTTAAGTTCCTTGCTCAGAACATGAGAACATATGAAAGCTGGTGGTTCCTTTTAACACGAGTCTTCAATATTCCCAGGTAAGAAGTTTTAGGTTGTAGTTATTATGACGCGTCAACTATTTCTCTCTATAATCGGCGTCCAAAAATGCAGACTACCGATTGTTATGAAAACTTGAAATCGGCCCTAATTAAACGGCTATGCCGATTAATCGGTCAACCTCTATTTCCAACACAGGACTCCCCCCCTTTTAGTCCCTGTCATATAAGGCTTACTACACGGATCTAGTAAATTGTTTAACAGGAAACACAGGAAGTGACACAGCAAAACCATTCATCCTATTACAGGAAGTAGTACTTCCCTTCCAAGAGCAACACACTTGTTCACCCCCGTTCGAACACCATGTTTTTTATTACACACACACCTGTTCCTGGGCAGTGTCCTCATCTTGCCATCTGCTCCTCCCTGGCCCCAGTACTTGTTCTGGCCTCCGTTGGAGCCGCGGTTGCGGCTTTCTCCCACAAACAGAGACTGGGTCACCTCCTGACTGGAGCCCTCATCCTTAGGGTAGCTACCGTCACTAACGGAAGACAACAGGCAGGGGATATGTTTTTGAGCAAATGTGTGTGTGTGGGGGGGTATGCACAGATGTAGAAACATACACAGGAGCATTGGTACATACCTCGCAAAGGAGAGTCCCACCCCATTGTCTGCAAATCTATAACCAGAGAGAATAAATGCATCAGTAATTATGGGGAAAACCCAGCAATGGAGGAGTCACTGGTTCACTGTCATCTACGGCCTTGTGGACTGAGAAATAGGAACCAAATGAACTATTAGCAACATGCTAATAGGCTACACATAGCCCAATGATAGGTTACACACAGTTGGCTGCTTGTTTACATGTTAGCATAGCACGCTAACCTCTGATTGTAATGCAAGTTGCTACGGTAACTCCTGGGTAACATTTGATACACTTAACTCTGTGCCAATCATACAGCAAACCTAAGAGACAACCCATGATATGACTTCTGCACAGGACATTGATGAACAATGATGAATGTAAGTGCATTCATCATGGGCTCAATGTGTTGACATCCCAGCACTCACCCAGAGTTCTGAATGGTGATGTCACCGCCACGTATCCAGGCTCCGAGGTCATTGTTCTTGAAGGCGATGAGTGTGTCGATGAGAGCAGCCACCCGCGGCCGGTTTGGGTCTGCATTCTCATGTGGACGGAACCTGAAATGGACCCATATGTAATATGAGTATAGAAACACACACACTTTTAATCTCTCTCCAACACGCAGCACTCTTTCAAATAGCCAGACAAACACGACACACACAAACTCACCTAGACACACACACACACAGCGTAGGCAGTGGTCTTGGAGGAGGGCCTAAGCTATTTTCCATCTGTTGAATCCAAGGCTTGTATTTGGATAGACTGCTGCAGAGTATAAACTATCTGTGGAGCCTTGTTTTCTCTGTAAACAAAAACCTGCCAGACCCTCCAGGCTACAGTACAAGTACCGTACAGACTATCCAAGTACAGTACAGACCAGTACAGACTATCCAAGTACAGTACAGGGCTCGTTTCCCAAAAGCATCTTAAGGCTAAGATCATTGTAAGAACCTTCGGAAATCTCTGAACGGTTTCCCAAAACCATCTTAACAAAAAAAAGACTAATTCATCTAACGAATGCCTCAGACCATTTGTAGACAAGCTAACGTCATCATTAGAATTTTATACACAGAAGATTTTGCTTAACAAAGAATCATGATGATGGCATATGGCTTGGGGGCAGTATTGATTAGCTTGGATGAATAAGGTGCACAGAGTAAACTGCCTGCTACTTAGGCCTAGAAGCTAAGATATGCATATTATTAGTTTATTTGGATAGAAAACACTCTGAAGATTCTAAAATTGTTTGAATGATGTCTGTGAGTATAACAGAACTCATATGGCAGGCAAAAACCTGAGAAAAAATCCAACCAGGAAGTGGGAAATCTGAGGTTGGTCGATTTTCAACTCAGCCCCTATTGAAGTTACAGTGGGATATTGGTCATGTTGCACTTCCTAAGGCTTCCACTAGATGTCAACCGTCTTTAGAAACTTGTTTGAGGCTTCTACTATGAAGGGGGTCTGAAATGCACACTGGTCACATGCATTTCACATGAGAGGTATCTCCCGTTCCTTTGCTTTTCTGAAGACAAAGGAATTCTCCGGTTGGAATATTTTTGAAGATGTATGTTAAAAACATCCTAAAGATTGATTCCATACATCGTTTTACAAGTTTCAACGGTCTGTAACAGAACTTTTTGACATTTTGTCTGCAACTAGTGAACGCGCTTCGTGAGTTTTGATTTGTTTACCAAACGCGCTAACAAAAGTGGACATAAATGATGGATATTATCGAACAAATCAAACATTTATTGTGGAACTGGGATTCCTGGGAGTGCATTCTGATGATGATCATCAAAGGTAAGTGAATATTTATAATGTTATTTCTGACAACTGACTCCAACATGGCGGATATTTGTATTTGTTCTCTGAGCCCTGTACTCAGATAACTGCATGGTTTGCTTTTTCCGTAAAGCTTTTTTTGAAATCTGACACAGCGGTTGCATTACGGAGAAGTGTATCTAAAGTTCCATGCATAAAACTTGTATTTTCATCAATCAGTGTTTTTCTGGATCAAACGCACCAAATAAATGAACATTTTGGATTTATATCGACGGAATGAATTGAACAAAAGGACCATTTGTGATGTTTCTGGGACATATTGGAGTGCCACAAGAAGATGCTCGTCAAAGGTAAGGCATGAATTATATTTTTATTTCTGCGTTTTGTGTCGCGCCTGCAGGGTTGAAATATGCTTTTCTCTCTTTGCATCGTTTGCTGTCGCCATAAAGCATTTTTGAAATCTGACATGTTGGCTGGATTCACAACAAGTGTAGCTTTAATTTGGTATATTGAATGAGTGATTTCATCAAAGTTACATTTTTATAGTAATAGTAATGGAAATACTCCACCGGTTTTCATCAATTGTCCAGGTGGCTGGTCCAGATGATCCCGCAAGTGAAGAAGCCTGGTGTGGCGGTTCTGGGCTGGCGTGGTTACACATGGTCTGCGGTTATGAGGCCGGTTGAACATACAATCTAATTCTATAAAACGACGTTGGAGGCGCCTTATGGTAGAGAAATGAACATTCAATTCTCTGGCAACAGCTCTGTTGGACATTCCTGCAGTCAGCATGCCAATTGTGTGCTCGCTCAAAATTGAGACATCTGTGGCATTGTGTTGTGTGACAGTATTGCACATTTCAGAATGGCGTTTTATTGTCCCCAGAACAAGGTGCACCTGTGTAATGATCATGTTGTTTAACCTCTTGAGTGTATGGGGCAGTATTTTGATGTTAGATGAAAAATGTACCCAAATGAAACTGCCTATTTCTCAGGCCCAGAATCTAGAATATGCATATAATTGTCAGATTAGGATAGAAAACACTCTAAAGTTTCCAAAACTGTCAAAATATTGTTTCTGAGTATAACATAACTGATATTGCAGGTGAAAACCTGAGGAAAATCCAACCAGGAAGTGCTGTTTTTCCTGAAACCTCTCTGTTCCATTGCATGCCTTACCTTCATTTAAAGGGATATCAACCAGATTCCTTTCCCTATGGCTTCCACATGGTGTGAACAGTCTTTAGACATAGTTTCAGGCTTTTATTCTGAAAATGGAGCGAGAAAGATCACATCGCGTCATTGGATGGCTGGGTGCCAGCAGAGTTTTGCATGCGTGAGCAGCTTGGAGCAGACGCTTTCTCTCTCATTCCTGTTGAAAAAGCTATGGTCCGGTTGAAATATTATCGATTATTTATTGTAAAAACAACCTGAGGATTGATTATAAAAAACGTTTGACATGTTTCTACGAACTTTACGGATACTATTTGGAATTTTCGTCTGCCCCGTCGTGACCGCTCGAGCCTGTGGATTTCTGAACATAACGCGCCAACCAAATGGAGGTTTTTGGATTTAAAAATAATCTTTCTGGAACAAAAGGAACATTTATTGTGTAACTGGGAGTCTCATGAGGGCAAACATCCGAAGCTCATCAAAGGTAAGCGATCATTTTATTGCTTTCTGACTTTTGTGACCAATCTACTTTGCTGCTAGCTGTTTATAATGTTTTGTCTGCTGAGAGAGATGTCCTAACATAAACGCTTGGATAGCTTTCGCCAAAAAGCTTTTTAAAATCTGACACGCCATGCGGATTAACAACAAGCTAAGCTGTGTTTTACTATATTGCACTTGTGATTTCATGAAAATGAAATATTTTAGTAATTTAATTTGAATTTGGCGCTCTGCAATTCAGAGGATGTTGACGAAAATGATCCCGCTAACGGGATGGGTGCGCCAAGAAGTTAAATCAGCTTCTTGATGTGCCACACCTGTCAAGTGGGTGGATTATCTTGGCAAAGGAGAAATGCTCACTAACAGGGATGTAAACACATTTTTGCACAAAATATAATTTTTGTATAACATTTCTGGGATCTTTTATTTCAGCTCATGAAACATAGGACCAACACTTTACATGTTGCGTTTATATCTTTGTTCAGTATATTTTGTCGCACTTTCGAGCCCTGGAGCGCCGGTCTCTTGTAATACCAGGGCATAGTTTCACATTTGAACAAATAAACAGGTCTCTAATATATCACTATGTCAAAAAAGTGTAATTCCGCATGCGTGCGTTTTCTCTCTTTGCGCCAGCGGAATTTCATGGTCTCTCCACCACACCAAATTGTTTATCCTTTCATGTCAAAATTCGAGTCCGTGTAGCCAGCACAGAGAATACATGACCAGCTCGTCCATTTTGTAAAATCTGCTCAGCTGTGTGTTCTAAATATGATGTCGTTTAACCTGTGCTTACCTGGCATTGTTGTCCAGACATAGGTACTCCCGGGGGTCTGCAGCACTTGCGTTGGTGGTCTTTACACCTTTATCAATGAAGAGCCCAGCCTGGGTAACACAAACCGGTATGGGAACCACTGTCACAAGTACGGACTTAAAGGCACAATGCATTTGTTTGTCAGCCAAACAGAACCCCCACCCCATAGTGTCAGTTTTACACATGAGTATAACAGTAGCAGCTCTGTGAATTGGCATATGTCTGGGGTTTAAGGGTGTTTGTATATGCAGTTCAAGTGTGAATGCAATGCAACGAGACAGCATTAGCAGGGGTATATAATTGGAGCATAGTCTTGAGACTGTAAGCACACTCCTTATGAGACAGGCACTTCTGGTCAGTGGACAAAGGGCTCTCAGTTCACCTGACCTAATTTATTGAGCCAGAGAAACAGAGGCCTATTGTAAAGGCTAATGTGTGCATGTCTGTATGTGCACACTTATGTGGCGAGTGAGGTAAGTGTGTGAGCGTGTAAGTTTTGTGGCTTTGAGTAAGAGCTGTATGAAATCAGACAATTGAAAGCGCTCTTACTAGTATGTACAGTTGAAGTCAGAAGTTTTAGGTTAGAGTCATTTTAGGTTAGAGTCATTAAAACTCGTTTTTCAACAACTCCACAAATTTCTTGTTAACAAACTATAGTTTTGGCAAGTCGGTTAAGACACCTACTTTGTGCATGACACAAGTAATTTTACCAACAATTGTTTACAGACAGATTATTTCAGTGTATCACCATTCCAGTGGGTCAGAAGTTTACATACACTAAGTTGACTGTGCCTTTAAACAGCTTGGAAAATGCCAGAAAATGTCATGGCTTTAGAAGCTTCTGATAGGCTAATTGACATCATTTGAGTCAATTAGAGGTGTCCAGTTGGATGTATTTCGAGGCCTACCTTCAAACTCAGTGCCTCTTTGTTGACATCATGGGAAAATTATAAGATACCAGTCAAGACCACAGAAAATAAAATTGTAGACCTCCACAAGTCTGGTTCATCCTTGGGAGCAATTTCCAAATGCCTGAAGGTACCACGTTCATATGTACAAACAATAGTAGGCAAGTATAAACACCATGGGGCCAAGCAGTCGTCATACCACTCAGGAAGGAGTTCTGTCTCCTAGAGATGAACGTACTTTGGTGCAAAACGTGCAAATCAATCCCAGAACAACAGGAAAGGACCTTGTGAAAATGCTGGAGGAAACAGGTACGAAAGTATTTATATCCACAGTAAAACGAGTCCTATTACGACATAACCTGAAAAGGCAGCTCAGCAAGGCAGAAGGCCTTGCTCCAAAAGCGCCATAAAAAAGCCAGACTACGGTTTGACCTAAAACAGGGAATTTTTACTAGGATTAAATGTCAGGAATTGTGAAAAACTGAGTTTAAATGTATTTGGCTAAGGTATATGTAAACTTCCGACTTCAACTGTATATGTGATCCCTGCAGGAATTGAACACCAAAACCGTGGCGCTGCTAGCGCCATGCTTTTACCAGCTAAGCCACATAGAACCGCAGTGTGTTTGTCTTTCACACAGTGCTGCCAGTGAGTGGTACCTTAAAGTTGGAGTGCACCCGGTTGTTGTAGAAGATCCCCAGAGGGGTCAGCTCTGCCCGGGTCTCTGGAACCAGCCCATGAGAGTCCCCTGTGGAAGAGCTGTGGAACACATACCATATCCCAGCATCCTTTAGGATGACATGAGGGAGGGGTGGCAGAGATGGGAGAAAAAGGAGAAGGACAAAACAAGGCAACAATAAACATGTCGTCCCCTACGAATGACGCAGCGCCCCCCTCCTTCAGCCAATCAGTGTAATTTTGTAAATGTCAGATGTCTTTGGCAAGATGCATCATTCACCCAAGTTGTGTCAAAATCGGGCCAATGGTGTCTGAGATATCACGTGACTCCTGGAGCAGGTTGAGAGCTTCAAGTTCCTTGGTGTCCACATCACCAACAAACTAATACGGTCCGAGCACACCAAGACAGTCGTGAAGAGGGCACGACAAAACCTATTCCCCTTCAGGAGACTGAAAAGATTTGTCATGGGTCCTCAGATCCTCAAAAGGTACTACAGCTGCACCATCGAGAGCATCCTGATTGGTTGCATATCCATGCCTGGTATGGCAACTGCTCAGCCTCCGACCGCAAGGCACTAACAGAGTAGAGGTCGACCGATTAATCGGAATGGCCGATTAATTAGGGCCGATTTCAAGTTTTCATAACAATCGGAAATCGGTATTTTTGGGCGCCGATTTGCCATTTAATTTTTTTAGACCTTTATTTAAATAGGCAAGTCAGTTAAGAACACATTCTTATTTTCAATGACAGCCAAGGAACGGTGGGTTAACTGCCTCGTTCAGGGGCAGAACGACAGATTTTCACCTTGTCAGCTCGGGGGATCCAATCTTGCAACCGTACAGTTAACTAGTCCAACGCAATAACGACCTGTCTCTCTCTCTCGTTGCACTGCCTGTTACGCGAATGCCGTAAGCCAAGGTAAGTTGCTAGCTAGCATTAAACTTATCTTATAAAAAACAATCAATCATAATCACTAGTTAAGTACACATGGTTGATGATATTACTAGATATTATCTAGCGTGTCCTGCGTTGCATATAATCTGACTGTTGTATTCGGCACGTGACAAATAACATTTCATTTGAATTTCATTGTGGGGGACAATAATGTGGCTTTGACAATGAGGTGAGGAAAAAATAATGATCCTTGAGCACTAAGATTGTCATTGAGTACTGTGCTTACACATTGACACAATTGTGCCTGAACTTGAGCAGTGGGGTAACGATGTTCAACTTTACCCCCCCCAGTTCAAGTCATCATTTATTGCTGTTGATGTAAGAGTAGGAAGACAATATCTCCCCAGATCACATGAGATGAACCGGTAAGCCACACTTTTATATCCGAATGAGTTGCTAAACCGTAAAGCTGCAGTTCCTAATAAAAAATAAAAAACGAAATGCCATAAACGGCTGAGCGATGGCCTAGAGATACATAACCGCTAGAATTCATAGACGGAGCTACGGATACAAGGACTGATCATCCATTAGATCAACATTTTAATGACTGATGTCTGAGATGAGGGGAGCAATACAACCGTACCAGATAAACATCATCAGTCCCCTGCAAATTGCTATTCATTCATTAAACAGTGGTTGCTTTGGTGGGTTAGCGTACATCATTATAGTCTTACCTGGGAGCCAGCAGCAGCGTTGCTTATGAGGTTATTATTGGGGTTGGCGATCCAAAACGTAGACACTGCCCTAGAACAAACGCAAGCACACCAAGACACACGCACACACACACAGGGAGGAGGGGCATTAAAGAAGGTGTCTCCAGGCGTGAGTGATTGTTAGTATCAGGATATATGAATTTAATATGAAGCAGAACCCTGACTCCTGTTATCCATGGAATAATCCACCTCTCCCACAAATATCCTGTACGGGGACAGGTCTGCCAACTCACACGCGGGCATACACACTCCTCCAAATACAGCGCCTGCTGCTCCCCAAACTGACCTCCTTTTCAACCTCCCCCAGAAACACATCCCATGCAGCGGGGTGGTTCTTATTGCAGGGACAAGACTACCACAGCCCTATCACTCTCACATAGAGGACACGATCCCTCTGTCTTCTCTCACGGTAGGCCTGTCCAATAAAGCCGCACATACACTTCATCTAACTCATTACGCACGCCTTCCGAATATTGAGTTGCACCCCCTTCTGCCCTCAGAACAGCCTCAATTCACTCTACAAGGTGTCGAAAGTGCTCCACAGGGATGCTGGCCCATGTTGACTCAAATGCTTCCCACAGTTGTGTCAAGTTGGCTGGATGTCCTTTAGGTGGTGGATAATTCTTGATATACTCAGAAAACGGTTGAGTGTGAAAAACCTACCAGTATTGCAGTTCTTGACACACTCAAAACCAGTGTGCCTGGCACCATACCCCGTTGAAAGGCACTTATTTTGTCTTGCCCCAATCACCCTCTGAATGGCACACACACACACAGTCCATGTCTCAATTGTCTCAAGGCTTAAAAAAAACCTTCTTTAACGGGTCTCCTCCCATGCATCTACACTGGTTGAAATGGATTTAACAGGTAACATCCATAAGTGCTCATAACGTTCACCTGGTCAGTCTACTCGGTGTATACCTCCACTTTATAACTCTTTCATTTTGAGCCATTATCTTTTCAAATGTCTGCCTCTTCACTTGCTTTCCGTTCCTCTATTATTCCCCTCTGTCACTTGTTCACTCTCTCTATCCGTGGCCAGACAAGTCTCTTCTGTGTCTTACTTGCACTCCATGCTCGGTGAAGGGGTGTAGTTCTTGTACACTTTGTCTCGGATGCTGGTGCACATGGTCTCATTGCGATCGGTGGGCAGGAGCGTTCCCGGTCGGGTCACCAAACCCAGGTTGTGGAAGAACGTGTTCCTCTGCTCTATCCCATCCTCCAGGAAGAAACAGTGACCCAGGGTGTCATAGCCTACGGTGTCCTTCACCTGGGAAATGTTTGGGAAAGGTTACAGAGACGGGAGTAAAGAGGAAAAGATTACTGGAGCAGAGCATGAAATCAGCTTGGAGCTTAATTTTGGTCGATTCATTTCATCAACCCATTTTAGATTAATTTGTTTAAAGACCAGCATCACATGGTCCTCAAGTTCTCTGTCACACACACACACACACACACACACACACACACACACACAGACACAGAGAAGATGGGCATTTGAATTGTTTTCACTATTCAAATAAATTCATGACATTTTTTTTCAGATATCTGGACTGCAGGACCCTTTTTACTTTCATATACCCTTTACTGGTACGATGCCAGTAAAAAGAAACCTGCTCATGTTTAAAACCCAATTCATGTAGTCCAATTCATTTAAAACATATACATTATCTCCCCAATTTCATGGTATCCAATTGGTAGTTACAGTCTTGTCCCATCGCTGCACCTCCCGTACGTACTCGGGAGAGGCGAAGGTCGAGAGCCGTGCTTCCTCCGAAACACAATTCAGCCAAGCCGCACTGCTTCTTGACACAACGCCCCTTAACCCGGAAGCCAGCCGCACCAATGTGTTGGAGGAAACACCGCACACCTGGCGACCGTGTCAGGATGCATTGCGTCCGGCCCGCCATAGTGGTCGCTAGTGCACGATGGGACAAGAACATCCCTGCCGGTCAAACTGTCTCCTAACTCGGACGACGCTGGGACAATTGTGCACAGCCCCATGGGTCTCCCAGTCGCGGGCGGCTGTGACAGAGCCTGGACTCGAACCAGGATCTCTAGTGGCACAGTAAGCTTTGTGATGCACTCGGGAGGCTTACAGTCCCATTTTTACCATGTCTTTGTCGAGATGAGCCTTTTATATCTCCCATGTACATGCCGGCAAGTTTAGAAGTGAGAGTAGACGTGGGTCGACATCTATTTTAATTCAATCCATTGAATATATACCATTACAAAAGGCAGGTCCTAAGAAACATTATGAGATCAATAAAATAATTGAAAGGCATACTTTAATTATGTTACTGGCAGCACCATGCACATTAAATCAATAGGCCTAGTTATTTTGTTAATTGAACAGACCAGACACACTTAGACTACCCTGATCACAATTAACACACATATATTTTATAATAAGCTAAGAATATGAAATAATAAAATACAAATAATATTTTTCCCACACAACCAAATTACATAGTACCCGCAAAACACCCGTCTAAACGTCAACAGTGAAGAGGCGACTCTGCGATGCTGGACTTCTAGGTAGAGTTGCAAAGACAAGGCCATATCTCAGACTGGCCAATAAAAAGAAAAGATTAAGACGGGCAAAAGAACACAAGACACTGGACAGAGGAACACTACCTAGAAGGCCAGCATCCCGAAGTCGCCTCTTCACCGTTGATGTTAAGACTGGTGTTTTGCGGGTACTATGTAATGAAGCTGCCAGTTGAGGACTTGTAAGGCGTCCGTTTCTCAAACTAGACACTCTAATGTACTTGTCCTCTTGCACAGTGGTGCACCAGGGACTCCCACTCCTCTTTCTATTCTGGTTAGAGCCAGTTTATATGACAGCGGTTCCACACATTCCCGTGACACAAGTGTAGAAAAAATATTATTTGCATTATATTCTGTTATATTAAATCAATTTGTATTTGTCACATGCGCCGAATACAACAGGTGTAGAGCTTACAAGCCCTTAACCAAGAATGCCGTTTTAATCAAATAAATAAGTGTTAAGTAGAAAATAAACAGTAACAAATAATTACTAAAGAAGAGCAGTAAAATCACAATAGCAAGGCTATATACAGGGGGTACCGGTACAGAGTCAATGTGCGGGGGCACCGGGTAGTCGAGGTAATATGTACGTGTAGGTAGAGTTAAAGTGACTTTGCATAGATAATAAACAGAGTACCAGCAGCATAAAAGAGGGGGGGGGGGGGGGGGCAATGCAAATTGTCTGCCATTTGATTAGAGGTTCAGGAGTCTTATGGCTTGGGGGTAGAAGCTGTCTTTTGGACCTAGACTTGGCGCTCCGGTACTGCTTGCCGTGCAGTAGCAGAGAGAACAGTCTATGACTAGGGTGGCTGGAGTCATTGCTAATTTTTAGGGCTTTCCTCTGAATCCGCCTGGTATAGAGGTCCTGGATGGCAGGAAGCTTGGCCCCAGTGATGAACTAGGCCGTACGCACTACCCTCTATAGTGCCTTGCGGTCGGAGGCCGAGCAGTTGCCATACCAGGCAGTGAGGCAACCATGCTCTCAATGGAGCAGCCCTCTTCACAACTGTCTTGGTGTGTTTGGACCATGATGGTTTGTTGGAACTTGAAGCTCTCAACCTGCTCCACTGCAGCCCTGTCGATGACAATGGGGGCGTGCTCGGTCCTCCTTTTCCTGTGGTCCACAATCATCTCCTTTGTCTTGATCACATTGAGGGAGAGGTTGTTGTCCTGGCACCACACGGTCAGGTCTCTGACCTCCTCCCTATAGGCTGTCTCATCGTTCAAGGTAATCAGCCCTACCACTGTTGTGTCATCGGCAAACTTGATGATGGTGTTAGAGTTGTGCCTGGCCATGCAGTCATGAGTGAACAGGGAGATCTTGTATGGAGCCCCACACCAAGGGTGATTGACCGTCATCTTGAACTTCTTCCATTTTCTAATATTTGCACCAACAGTTGACTTCTCACCAAGCTGCTTGCCTATTGTCCTGTAGCCCATCCCAGCCTTGTGCAGGTCTACAATTTTATCCCTGATGTCCTTACACAGCTCTCTAGTCTTGGCCATTGTGGAGAGGTTGGAGTCTGTTTGATTGAGTGTGTGGACAGGTGTCTTTTATACAGGTAACGAGTTCAAACAGGTGCAGTTAATACAGGTAATGAGTGGAGAACAAAGGCTTCTTAAAGAAAAACTAACAGGACTGTGAGAGCCGGAATTCTTACTGGTTGGTAGGTGATCAAATACGTATGTCATGCAATAAAATTACTTAAAAATCATACAATGTGATTTTCTGGATTTTTGTTTTAGATTCCGTCTCTCACAGTTGAAGTGTACCTATGAGAAGAATTACAGACCTCTAAATGCTTTGTAAGTAGGAAAACCTGCAAAATTGGCAGTGTATCAAATACTTGTTCTCCCCACTGTATATATATTAACGTTTTTTCTGTGATCGAATCAACATTATATCAGCCCCTTTTCAATGCAACAAACCAAAGCAGATCTAACTTTTCAAGAAGGAGTCTGTGATTTTGTTGTAGGCAGAGCCAGAGTGAAATTAAGTAGAGTTCTATTGGGGGGGAGGGGCATGAGCGGTCTTTCACCCGAGCAATGCGTGTGCACATTTGTCGAAATTCTTTGCTAGTTAGTGAGTTATTTGCCCAGTTATAGATAGATATAGGTTAGCAAATTGGGAGTTACTGCTTCCTACAAGAGCACAAAACATGTAGGTGAAATTTCAAACTGTCTTCGAACAGCCAGAAAGGTAAAAAGACTTAAAGGGGTAGTGTTGCAGGCTGCACAGACCTGTGACATAGACCTAATTAAACTCAAAACAAGCTATTATGTTCATTTGAAAATATAATAAAATGTGTTTCTTAGGACCTGCCTAAACTAATTAATAATAGATTCATTTTTGAAGGTTTAAATTCAATGGATTAATTCAAATAGAAGACCAACCACATCTGCACATCACTGCTAACACTCATCACCGGCATGTGCACGGAAGGGATAAAAGGCATATGCAGGAATGTGGTAAAGAATGTGGTAAAATGGGCCTGCTTGTAAGTGGTCATATAAACATTGCCCACAATGTTTTACAGGCAAGATTCTGTAAATCCTATGTGAAAAAAGTATGTGTGTGTGTGTGTGTGTGTGTGAGTGGCACAGACAAACACGAGAGGAGTGAAAGCCAGAAAGAGAGAAGAGACACACAGACAGACAGAGACAGAGAAAGATAGAGACCGAGAGAGACAGACAGAGGGACAGACAGAGAGACGGAGACAGAGAGACACACACAGAGGGGGAGAGACAGAGAGACACAGCGGGAGAGCTGTGCCAGCTAGGTTAGCTGGCTAAAGTAGAAATGCTAATTGAGGCTATTTTGCTGCGCTACCAGTCCTTGTCTAAAACAACTCCTTTCATATGAAACAACAGCCTACCTTGTTGGTTGACCATTGTAGCCTTCTCCTCATTTAGTCAATTTAATTCCGCCATTTTAATTCAGCTCTGCATTGATTAGAAATCTCCCACTTTACTTGTTACACATGGAGCCTCAATGTAGCGCCATTTTGATTGACCGACATAACAACAAGCTTCACATGTGAAACGTGTGTAGGCTACCGGTGTGTCTTTATGGGGTGCACTCATAAAAAAAGTCATAAAACTAGGCCTAGGCTATTAAAAACAATGAATACTCTCCCAAGTAATTGCATACTAACGTCCGTTCGGATATTCAAATAACCGTGCCCATCCCTAAAACACACACACAGTCTTCGGATTTTAGAAAAGCACTATAAAAATCCTATGTATTATTATTATTATAATACACTACCGTTCAAAAGTTTGGGGTCCCTTAGAAAAACACTTGTTTTTAAAAGGAAAGCACATTTTTTGTCCCTTAAAATAACATCAAATTGATCAGAAATACAGTGTAGACATTGTTAATGTTGTAAATGACTATCGTAGCTGGAAACTGCACATTTTTTATGGAATATCTACATAGGCGTACAGAGTCCCATTATCAGCAACCATCACTCCTGTGTTCCAATGGCACATTGTGTTAGCTAATTTTATCATTTTAAAATGCTAATTGATCATTAGAAATCCATTTTGCGATTATGTTAGCACAGCTGAAAACTGCTGTGCTTATTAAAGAAGCAATAAAACTGGGCTTATTCTTCATTAAATAGTACCCGCAAAACACCAGTCTCAACGTCAACAGTGAAGAGGCGACTCCGGGACGCTGACCTTCTAGGCAGAGTTCCTCTGTTTAGCGTCTGTGTTCTTTTGCCCATCTTAATATTTTATTTTTATTAGCCAGTTTGAGTTATTTGTTTCTGGCCATTTTGAGCATGTAATCGAACCCACAAATGCTGATGCTCCAGATACTCAACTAGTCCAAAGAAGGCCAGTTGTAATTGCTTCTTTAATCAGCACAACAGTTTTCAGCTGTGCTAACATAATTGCAAAAGGGTTTTATAATGATCAATTAGCCTTGTTAAAATGATAAACTTCGATTAGCTAACACAACGTGCAATTGGAACACAAGAGTGATGGTTGCTGATAAAAGTAGATATCCTATTAAAAATCTGCTGTTTCCAGCTACAATAGTCATTCACAACATTAACACTGTATTTCTGATCAATTTGATGCCATTGTAAAATTGACCCCCAAAAAAGTGCTTTTATTTAAAAAACAAGGACATTTCTAAGTGACCCCAAACTTTTGAACAGTAGTGTACGTGCACACACACTGACCAGCAGGCCGTTGGTGGCGTGGATGGTAATGCAGCGGGAGAAAGAGTGGTGGATGGAAAGGCCGTCCACGTAGGTTGGTTCCCGGTAGCCCCCTCGTCCGTCCACGTCCCCACAGCGGTGGAAGTGGACTGGGTAGCGGCCCTTCTTCTGCTGCCCCATGTTCCTCAACTCCACGTGGGACAGGTGCACCGAGGTAAAATTCCCAAATATCTGAGGAGAAATGGGATAGAGGAGAGAGCGCGAAGAGTACATTTCTCTGTGTATCATATTATGTTTACACACACACAAGTTTGGATACACCTACCAATTCAAGGGTTTTGCTTATATATACTATTTTCAAAATTGTAGAATAATAGAAGACATCAAAACTATGAAATGCCACATTTGGAACTAAAAAAGTATCTTTTTATATTTTAGATTCTTCAAAGTAGCCACCCTTTTCACACTCTTGGCATTCTCTCAAACAGCTTAACCTGGAATGCTTTTCCAACAGTCTTGAAGGAGTTCCCACACATGCTGAGCACTTGTTGGCTGCTTTTCCTTTACTCTGCGGTCCAACTCATCCCAAACCATCTCAATTGGGTTGAGGTGATTGTGGAGGCCAGGTCATCTAATGCAGCACTCCATCACTCTCCTTGGTCAAATAGCCCATAAAAAGCCTGGAGGTGTGTTTTGGGTCATTGTCCTGTTGAAAAACAAATGATTGTCCCACTAAGCGCAAACCAGATGGGAAGGGGTATGACCGCAGAATGATGTGGTAGCCATGCTGGTTAAGTGTGCCTTGAATTCTAAATAAATCACTGACAGTGTCACCAGCAAAGCACCCCCACGCCATCACACCTCCTCCTCCATGCTTCACAGTGGGAACCACATATCCAGAGATCATCCATTCACCTACTCAGCATCTCACAAAGACACGGCTGTTGGAACCAAAAATCTCACATCTCACAAATTTGGGCATTTAGATTATCACTGGTCAATTGGTCCATTGCTCGTGTTTCTTAGCCCAAGCAAGTCTCTTTTTCTTGGTGTCCTTTAGTAGTGTTTTCTTTGCAGCAATTCGACCATGAAGGCCTGATTCACGCAGTCTCCTCTGAACAGTTGATGTTGAGATGTGTATGTTACTTGAACTCTGTGAAGCATTTAGTTGGACTGCCAATTTCTGAGGCTGGTAACTCTAATGAACTTATCCTCTGCAGCAGAGGTAACTCTGGCTCTTCAATTTCTGTGGCGGTCCTCATGAGAGCCAGTTTCATCATAGCACTTGATGGTTTTTGTGACTGCACTTGAAGAAACTTTCAAAGTTCTTGAAATGTTCCGGATTGACTGACCTTCATGTCTTAAAGTAATTATGGACTGTCGTTTCTCTATACTTATTAGAGCTGTTCTCGCCATAATATGGCTATCTTCTGTAGACCACCCCTACCTTTAACAACACAATTGCATTAAGGAAAGAAATTCTACTATTTAACAAGGCACACCTGTTAATTGAAATGGATTCCAGGTGACTACCTCAATTTAGAAAATAGTTTTAAAATATATATTTTTAAAAAACTGGAATGAGTAGGTGTGTCCAAACCTTTGACTGGTACTATTATGATAGTATTGATCTATTGATTGCTATATTTTACAGTTACAATTGACATCTGTTGAAGAATGGAAAAACATGCATGTTATTACAGTTGAAGTCAGAAGTTTACATACACTTAGTTTGGAGTCATTAAAACTGTTTTTTCAACCACTCCACAAATGTATTGTTAACAAACTATAGTTTTGGAAAGTCAGTTAGGACATCTACTTTGTGCATGACACAAGTAATTTTTCCAACAATTGTTTACAGACAGATTATTTCACTTATAACTCACTGTATCACAATTCTAGTGGGTCAGAAGTTTACATACACTAAATTGACTGTGCCTTTAAAAAGCTTGGAAAATTCCAGAAAATTATGTCATGGCTTTAGAAGCTTCTGATAAATTACATCATTTGAGTCAATTGGAGGAATACCTGTGGATGTATTTCAATGCCTACCTTCAAACTCGGTGCCTTTTTACTTGACATCATGGGAAAATCAAAATAAATCAGCCAAGACCTCAGAAAGGCGTGTTCTGTCTCCTAGAGATGAACGTACTTTGGTGCGAAAAGTGCTAATCAATCCCGGAACAACAGCAAAGGATCTTGTGAAGATGCTGGAGGAAACAGGTACAAAAGTATCCATATCCACAGTAAAACGAGTCCTATATCGACATAACCTGAAAGGCCACTCAGCAAGGAAGAAGCCACTGCTCCAAAACCACCATAAAAAAGCCAGACTATGGTTTGCAACCGTGCATGGAGACAAAGAGGGTACTTTTGGAGAAATGTCCTCTGGTCTGATAAAACAAAAATAGAACTGTTCAGCCATATTGACCATTGTTATGTTTGGAGGAAAAAGGGGGATGCTTGCAAGCTGAAGAACACCATCCCAACCGTCAAGCAGGAGGGTGGCAGCATCATGTTGTGGGGGTGCACTTCACAAAATAGATGGTAACATGAGGAAGGAAAATTATGTGGATATATTGAAGCAACATCTCAAGACATCAGTCAGGAAGTTAAAGCTTGGTCGCAAATGGATCTTCCAAATGGACAATGACCCCAAGCATACTTTCAAAGTTGTGGCAAAATGGCTTAAGGACAACAAAGTCAAGGTATTGGAGTGGCCATCACAAAGCCCTGACCTCCATCCTATAGAAATGTTTTGGGCAGAACTGAAAAAGCGTGCGCGAGCAAGGAGGCCTACAAACCTGACTCAGTTACACCAGCTCTGTCAGGAAGAATGGGCCAAAATTCACCCAACTTATTGTGGGAAGCTTGTGGAAGGCTCCCAGAAACATTTGACCCAAGTTAAACAATTTAAAGATAATGCTACCAAATACTAATTGGCTCCTTCTATACTAATATGTAAACTGACCCACTGGGAATGTGATGAAAGAAATAAAAGCTGAAATAAATCATTCTCTCTACTATTATTCTGGCATTTCACATTCACACAAGTGGTGATCCTAACTGACATTCACACAAGTGGTGATCCTAACTGACCTAAGACAGGGACATTTTACTAGGATTAAATGTCAGGAATTGTGAAAAACTGAGTTTAAATGTATTTGGCTATATGTAAACTTATGTAAACCTCTGACTTCAACTGTATGTATTCATCAGAAAAAATTATGTACGTAACACATTATACAGGGCAAATATTTTGCTTATGCAACACGGACAAAGATAATGTGTGTGAGGGAGGAGTGTATGAATAAGGAAGTGTATACGTCAGTCTGAGTTGTGTTAGTGTTCAGCCCGGGGGGGGTTGGATGAAATAAAGAGTACAATACTAAACACAAAACATTAAGAGTAGGGAGAGTTGTTCTCCAGGGCTCTCTCTGAGTGGTGCGTGGGTTGTGTTCATTAGGGCATACAACGGAAAACCAAAAAATTATAATTGCAACCAGAAATGAAAACAGACTGAAACAGTCCCTCCCTGTTTCAGTCTGTTTTATTCCATTTGGTGCCGAATCAACATCTCCCTGCTGTGGCAGATCATGTGTGAATGCAGAATGGCCTCACTCATCAGTGCCTGCTGTATGCTCCAATGACCCTCTGCCACAGCAATATGGGAAGTTTCAACATGATTACACCAGACTGAATGGAATTAAATAAGCAGATGAACTCCGGCTGAAATGCACAGGGCAGGCAGGCCGAAGATTCAACACAGACCCTATACTCACAGTTACACACAGGTACATAAGCACTCAGACACACACCTTAATGTGTCCGCCGTACGTGTCGTGGTCAAAGAACTGGCACCAGTTGTTTCCATAGCAGGCGTTTTCCATCTCCCCATAGATGAGTATGTTCCTGCTGAGCATTGCTACCTCTGCCCGCATGTCCACCCCGTCCACAATCTCCCCCACATGGCCAAACTGGGGCCTCCCTGGGGGTGCGGGGGGTGAAGAAAACACATACTTTTTTTTATAGCATGTACCAGTGTCATATCAGTAAAAGCAACAATTATTTGCTGTATGTAAACACTTAAATATATGTCTAAGGTGTTCATATTAACAACAGTCAGCCAAATATATGATTGCCATGATACAGTAGGTCTGCATATTTAATTGGGCCGGGAGAGTGACTTTAATCCCAAACAGAACAACTTCTGCACCTCTCCTTCTAAACATGAAGTCCAACTCTAAGATAAAGAGTTGAGACTGTCGGTTTGCCATTATTGTCTCCCAATATGAGCAGCCAACTGCTGCCAGTGCCAACCTCATTTGTGTGCACACACACACACACACACACACACACACACACACACACACACACACACACACACACACACACACAAACACATGCTGGAAACTGGTTCTCTGGTAACAAAACCTGCTATTGCTAAAAACACTAATTCAATTCTACGATATACAATCTGACCATGGCGTAATTGCAACCAGTTTTGCTCGCTGGGCTTGTGACACCATGGACAGTTTATAAACAGGACTGGCATCCTCACACACACAGCAGAAAACAGGGGGAAGGAAGGAGGGAGGGAGTGAAATATATAATTCAGCAGCACCATCCCCTGATGGAGAAAAAAACAAGTACTGTCCCCGTCTTTTCCCAAGGGCCATATATAGAAGATGTGAAATGAAAAAAAAAAATGCTCAGAATATAGAAATAATTCTGATTATTTTTATAATCATACAGATATTGGCTCTTAATTTGATCACACAGTGTTGCAGAAAAACTTGTAGCGTAGTCCTGCAATACAGGACATTTTAAACTTGTAGCGTAGTTGAGGTTTAAAAAGGCTGAAGTTTGTAATTTCCAGACTTGACTTTCCCTTACGAAAAAATGTATCAACTACTAGAAAAACGTCCACATAATAATTCACATTTCCTGTTGCTGCAGGATTATTTTCCTGCTGTAGCAAACCGGCTCAAATTAAGATTCTACATCTAAAAAAAATAATAAATCACAGCAGTAATACTCAATATGAGCATTCATGAAAGCGCCCATGAATGTACAAACACCCCTTTCGTTTTCGCTCACCTTGAACTCTGACCTGTCTGCTGGTGCAGCTCGGGCATGGGAGGAGGGTAAACTCCTCTGCCTGATGCATGGAGTAGTCAGTACTGGCAACCACAACCTGGTTCCCAGGTTGCCAAGTGCTTACATCATCTTGCAGGTTCAGGACAACCTGGTCCACAGCATCAACCTGGAAGCCAGATATGGGAAAACCTGGAAGACCAAAGAATAGGTGGTATAAGATCCGTTGCATAAGCGGTTTTCTACTGCATATCAAAGAACTAATGGCAGGAACAGGATCTAGAGTCACGAAAAGTCATATTTAAATCAAAAATGTGCCTTCGGAAAGTATTCAGACACCTTGACTTTTTCCACATTTTGTTACATTACATCCTTATTCTAAAATTCCCCTCATCAATCTACATTGAAATGTTTGCTAATTTATTAAAGATAAAAAAACAAAAATATTACATTTACATAAGTATTCAGACCCTTTACTCAGTACTTTGTTGAAGCACCTTTGGCAGCGATTACAGCCTTGAGTCTCCTTATGACGCTACAAGCTTGGCACACCTGTATTTGGGTTCCTCCCATTCTTCTCTGCAGATCCTCTCAAGCTCTGTCAGGTTGGATGGTGAGCATCGCTGCACAGCTATTTTCTGGTCTCTCCAGAGATGTTCGCTCGGGTTCAAGTCCGGACTCTGGCTGGGCCACAAGGACATTACGAGACTTGTCCCAAAGCCACTCTTGCGTTGTCTTGGCTGTGTGCTTAGGGTTATTGTCCTGTTGGAAGGTGAACCTTAACCTGCTCAGGACCTGAGACTGGGGCGTTCATCAAGGATCTCTCTGTACTTTGCTCCAGTCATCTTTCCCTCGATCCTGACTGGTCTCCCAGTCCCTGCTGCTGAATCCCCCCCCCAACAGCATAATGCTGCCACCACCATGCTTCACCGTAGGGATGGTGCCAGGTTTTCTCCAGACATGACACTTGGCCTTCAGGCCAAAGAGGTGAATCTTGGTTTCATCAGACCAGAGAATCTTGTTTCTGATGGTCTGAGGGTCTTTAGGTGCCTTTTGGCAAACCCCAAGCAGGCTGTCATGTGCCTTTTACTGAGGCTTCAGTCTAGCCACTCTACCATAAAGGTCTGATTGGTGGAGTGCTGCAGAGATGGTTGTCCTTCTGGAAGGTTTCCCCATCTCCACAGAGGTATTCTGGAGCTCTGTCAGAGTGACCATCAGGTTCTTGGTCACCTCCCTGACCAAGGGACTTCTCCCCCCCCCCCGATTGCTCAGTTTGGCCGGGCAACCAGCTCTAGAATGAGTCTTCTTGGTTCCAAACTTCTTCCATTTAAGATTGATGGAGGCCACTGTGTTCTTGGGGACCTTCAACGCTGCAGAAATATTTTGGTACTCTTCGCCAGATCTGTGCCTCGACAGTTCTGTCTTGGGGCTCTACAGACAATTTCTTCGACCTCATTGCTTGATTTTTGCTCTGACATGCACCGTCAACTGTGGAATCTTATATAGACCGGTGTAAAGTTTGTTTGAGGAGGAATAATAGTCTTGGGCTGTTTTTCATGGTTCGGGCTAGGCCCATTAATTCCAGTGAAGGAAAATCTTAACGCTACAGCATACAATGGCATTATAGATGATTCTGTGCTTCCAACTTTGTGGCAACAGTTTGGGGAAGGCCCTTTCTTGTTTCAGCCTGAAAATGCCCATGTGCAAAAAGCGAGGTCCATACAGAAATGGTTGTCGAGATCTGTGTGGAAGAACTTCACTAGCCTGCACATAGCCCTGGCCACATCCCCGTCGAACACCTTTAGGATGACTGCAAGCCAGGCCTAATCGCCCAACATCAATGCCCAACCTCACTAAAGCACTTGCAACCATGTTCCAAGTAGTGGAAAGCCTTTTCAGAAGGGTGGAGGCTGTTATAGCAGCAAAGGGGGACCAACTCCATATTAACGCCCTCATGATTTTCAAATAAAAAATGTAAAAAATATAATTTTATTTGTCACATGCGTCGAATACAACAGGTGAAATACTTATTTACAAGCCCATATCTAACAATGCAGTTGTTAGTGTATTTACTAAAAGAAACTGAAGTAAAAAAATAAAATAAAAATTTAAATAGCTAAATATAGGCACAGGTTAGATAAAGGTAATTGAGGTAATATGTACATGTAGGTAGAGGTAAAGTAACTATGCATAGATAATAAACAGAGCGTAAAAGCAGTGTAAAAACGTGTTGGGAGGGGTCAATACAAATAGTGTGGGTAGCCATTTGATTAGCTGTTAAGGTGTCTTTAGCCTTGGGTGTAGAAGCTGTTTAGAAGCCTCTTGGACCTAGACTTGGCGGTCCAGTACCGCATGCCATGTGGTAGAAGAGAGCACAGTCTATGACTAGGGTGGCTGGAGTCTTTGCCCATTTTTAGGGCCTTCCTCTGACACCGCCTGGTATAGAGGTCCTGGATGGCAAGAAGCTTGGACCCAGTGATGAACTGGGCTGTTCGCACTACCCTCTGTAGTGCCTTGCGGTTGGAGGCCGAGCAGTTGCCATACCAGGCAGTGAGGCTCATACATGCTTGTAAGAAGTTATAAACCATTATACCAGCAGGCTTTAAAAAGTGTGAGCCGAACTGGTTATGACGCACCGTTCTTCCATTCGCTGTAGGCTGTGACAGAGAAGCCGACCCCGTCCACAGTGGTGAAGTTCTGGTGGGCCAGCGCCTTCCCTCCTGTGTCATGGTTCTCATGTTCCCGCACGGCTTCTGAACACGAGCCGTTCCCTCCACCAATCACAGATACCAAGGCCCAGGCCTGCCTATGGACAGAGACACGAGAGAGAGAGATGAGAGAGACATGAGAGACACGAGAGACATGAGAGACGAGAGAGAGAGAGACACACGAGAGAGAGGGAGATGAGAGAGACAGACACGAGAGAAAGACAGAGAGAGAGAAAGACACACAAGAGAGAGAGAGACGAGAGAGAGAGTGACACGAGAGACACGAGAGAGAGAGAGACAGAGAGACACAAGAGAGAGAGATAGACAGAGAGACACAAGAGAGAGAGGAGAGAGAGACGAGAGAGAGACGAGAGAGAGACACACGAGAGACGAGAGAGAGTGACACGAGAGACACGAGAGAGAGACACAAGAGAGAGAGAGAGACGAGAGAGACGAGAGAGAGAGAGACACGAGAGAGATACAGAGAGACACGAGAGAAAGAGAGAGAGAGAGAGAGAGTATAATACTATGGCTTGAGCCTTTGTATTGTCTTATAACAAGGTTTATTGTTATGCTATGTCTCTCCATACATAAAATTATAAGGATGACTGACTATAAGAAATTATAAGTGGGTTATACATACTCATGACAAATCTTACAACGCATAACTGCATCATAATGTATTATACGCGTTTAAAAAGTGTGTCCAAGCCCAGTGTGACAGAGCTGGCCTCACCCTGTGCACATCTAGAGGTTAAAAGAATCACTGGACTGATACAAATGGTCAAAATTCAATCAATTATACCCTACAACTCATCCAGAACGCCGCAGCCCGTCTGGTGTTCAACCTTCCCAAGTTCTCTCACGTCACCCCGCTCCTCCGCTCTCTCCACTGGCTTCCAGTTGAAGCTCGCATCCGCTACAAGACCATGGTGCTTTACGGAGCTGTGAGGGGATGCACCTCAGTACCTCCAGGCTCTGATCAGGCCCTACACCCAAACAAGGGCACTGCGTTCATCCACCTCTGGCCTGCTCACCTCCCTACCACTGAGGAAAAGGGAGCCCAGTCAAAACTGTTCGCTGCTCTGGCCCCCAATGGTGGAACAAACTCCCTCACGACGCCAGGACAGCGGAGTCAATCACCACCTTCCGGAGACACCTGAAACCCCACCTCTTTCAGGAATACCTAGGATAGGATAAAGTAATCCTTCTCACCCCCCTTAAAAGATTTAGATGCACTATTGTAAAGTGGCTGTTCCACTGGATGTCTTAAGGTGAACGCACCAATTTGTAAGTCGCTCTGGATAAGAGCGTCTGCTAAATGACTTAAATGTAAATGTAAATACCAGCATGCTTCAAGTATAGTGTTAGAGACCCATTTCGCTAAGGAGGAAGCCTCTTTACAGATGCCCCATCTTTAGCTTTTGACACAACCAAAAAGGGAAGAACGCGTTTAAAAAGTGTGTCCAAGCCCAGTGTGACAGAGCTGGCCTCACCCTGTGCACATCTAGAGGTTAAAAGAATCACTGGACTGATACAAATGGTCAAAATTCAAGAGGTTCAAATACAGACCACGCAAAAAGGTTATTAAAGCAACAAAATACTTTCTGCAGAGCAAATAGCATCACTACAAGCCTATTTATACTTGATCTGGCAATGTGATCCGGGGGCTCCGTACAGAGGGTGTGATGCAATTGCAAAGCCTCCGAACGCCAAATCAAGCTCTGTACCGCATCGCCGTGTGCCTCCCAAATGTTTTAACAATGCGATGGACTCCATATAGCTCCGCCTTGACGGTAGGTGGAAGCGGTACGTCCTGAATAAACACAAACTCACTTCCTTGACAACAGCTCTGCGAAGCACAAGAGGTACGAATGCCCTAACTTCTGAAAAGGCCGCATCGCAGTAAATGCTGTAAGGTCAATAAAGACGTCGGAATGACCGTTTAAATAATCAAATTGGCTTCACCTCTTCCAAGCATTTTTTCCCCCACTGTTGAAACAGACCACCTTTCAAGACACAAAAAAACAATTAAGGTGTGGCCAATTACTATGTGATTCCAACACACCTGAACACACTACAATTGACAAAACAAAACTACTGACTAATGAGGATGAAGTTGAGCGTAAATATATACATACAGATGAAGTCAGAGGCTTACATACACCTTAGCCAAATACATTTAAAAACTTTGTTTTGTTACAATTGCTGACATTTAATCCTAGTAAAAATTCCCTGCCTTAGTCAGTTAGGATCACCACTTTATTTTAAGAATGTGAAATGTCAGAATAATTGTAGAGAGAATGATTTATTTCAGCTTTTATTTCTTTCATCACATTCTCAGTGGGTCAGAAGTTTACATATACTCAATTAGTATTTGGTAGCATTACCTTTCAATTGTTTAACTTGGGTCAAAAGTTTTGGGAATTCTTACTAGAATTAAATGTCAGTAATTGTAAAAAAAAAACTAAGTTTAAAGGTATTTGGCTTCTACACGCTTCCCACAATAAGTTGGGTGAATTTTGGCCCATTCCTCCTGACAGAGCTGGTGTAACTGAGTCAGGTTTGTAGACCTCCTTGCTCGCACACGCTTTTTCAGTTCTGCCCACAAATGTTCTATAGGATTGAGGTCAGGGCTTTGTGATGGCCACTCCAATATCTTGACTTTGTTTTCCTTAATCCATTTTGCCACAACTTTGGAAGTATGCTTGGGGTCATTGTCCATTTGGAAGACCCATTTGCGATCAAGCTTTAACTTCCTGACTGATGTATTGAGATGTTGCTTTAATATATCCAAACATTTCCTGCTTCATGATGCCATCTATTTTGTGAAGTGCACCAGTCCCTCCTGCAGCAAAGAACCCCCACAACATGATGCTGCCATCCCTGTGCTTCACGGTTGGGATGGTGTTCTTTGGCTTGAAAGCCTACCCATTTTTCGTCCAAACATAACGATGGCCAAACAGTTATATTTTTCCCCTGGTGTTTATACTTGAGTACTATTATTTGTACAGATGAACGTGGTACCTTCAGGCATTTGAAAATTGCCCCAAAGGATGAACCAGACTTGTGGAGGTCTACAATTGTTTTTCTGAGGTCTTTTCTGATTTATTTGGATTTTTCCATGATGTCAAGCGAAGAGGCACTGAGTATGAAGGTAGGCCTTGAAATACATCTACAGGTACACTTCCAATTGACTCAAATTATGGCAATTGGCCTATCAGAAGCTTCTAAAGCCATGACATCATTTTCTGGAATTTTCCAAGCTGTTTAAAAGGGACAGTCAACATAGTGTATGTAAACTTCTGACCCACTAGAATTGTGATATAGTGAATTATGAGTTAAATAATCTGTCTGTAAACAGTTGTTGGAAAAATTACTTGTGTCATGCACAAAGTAGATGTCCTAACTGACTTGCCAAAACTATAGTTTGTTAACAAGACATTTATGGAGTTGTTGAAAAATGAGTTTTAATGACTCCAACCTAAGTGTATGTAAACTTCCGACTTCAACTGTATATGGACTGGTTTGAATTATGAAACAGTTTTGGGCCTAATTAACACAAGTACCAAAATCACACATTTAAAATGTATAAGTAAAGATGCATTGAATGCCATAAAATGCCATCTTCACACCCAGGCACAATGTCAGTTCACCACACTGCGGTTTCATCAGTCGCCCGCCATCGATGGCTCATCCCTCGCTGATCAGTAACCAACCATCGGCCAGGTCTTTCCCCAGGAGGCTTGGCACTTTTCGCTCTACTTGTTGTTTGGCAGTGAGTGAGTGGAACCAAGCCTTCCCTGGCATTCCTGGTTTCACACACACACACACAAAACAAGCTGATTTAAGAATTTTACAGCTCAGTTCAGAAGTTACTACTGCTGCTACTGCTCATAAATGTTGCCAGGGCCATTTTTAATAATACTAACTAATACTGATGGTACAAATGTCACTGTAGGCATAGCTCCTTCTACTGTAGCTACAATGCCTTCACAAAGCAATTTAAGTCTTGTAGATTTTCAAGCTGATTTAAGTCAAAACTATAACTAGGCCACTCAGGAACATTCAATGTTGTCTTGGTAAGCAACTCCAATGTATATTTTGCCTAGTGTTTTAGGTTATTGTACTGCTGAAATGTGAATTTGTCTCCCAGTGTCTGTTGGAAAGCAGACTGAACCAGGTTTCCCTCTAGGATTTTGCTTAGCTCTATTCAGTTTCTTCCTTAGTCTTGCTAATGACAAGCATATTCATAACATGATGCAGCCACCACCATGCTTGAAAATATAAAGAGTGGTACTCAGTGATGTGTTATTTTGGGGGCAAATCCAACACATTGTATTCAGGACATGAAGTTAATTTCTTTGACACATTTTTTGCAGTTTTACATTAGTGCCTTATTGCAAACATGATGCAAGTTTAGGAATATATGTATTTTGTACAGGCTTCCTTCTTTTCACTCTGTCATTTAGGTTAGTATTGTGGAGTAACTACAATGTTGTTGATCCATCAGTTTTCACCTATCACAGCCATTAAACTCAGTTTAAAGTATGGACACATTTTTCTATTTTGTAGAATTTGTGAAGACATCAAAACTATGAAATAACACACATGGAATTATGTAGTAACCAAAAAAAGTGTTCAAATCAAAATATATTTTATATTTGAGATTCTTCAAAGTAGCCACCCTTTGCCTTGATGACAGCTTTGCACACTCTTGGCATTCTATCAACCAGCTTCATGAGGCAGTCACCTGGAATGCATTTCAATTAACAGGTGTGTCTTGTTAAAAGTTCATTTATGTAATTTCTGTCCTTCTTAATGCGTGTGAGCCAATCAGTTGTGTTGTGAAAAGGTAGGAGTGGTATACAGAAGATGGTCTTTTACCAAATAGGGCTAAGTCAATATTATGGCAAGAACAGCTCAAATAAGCCAAAGAGAAATGAAAGTCCATTAATTTAAGACATGTTTAACACTTTTTTGGTTACTACATGATTCTGTGTGTTATTTCATAGTTTTAAATGGCTTCACTATTATTACATACAGGCTTTCACCAAATTGACAGAAATGCTATGATTTTTATTTCATGGGGTGGATTATCCCTTTATGTCGTTATTTTCAACCACTGCGTAACCTTTTCAAGCGTGGTAATCTTTTCAGGCGTGGTAAACGTTTAAACTATTTCCCCTTGCATTACTGTATAGATTTTAGCCTCACATCTAAAGAGGCACTCCACACAATGACGTCTGGAAGAAGGCCTGACTGTCAGCTCTCTGTGGAGGCTGATCCTAACGACACAATCACGGGCCAACACGCCACTCAGCAGATCAAAGAGCCCCTTTACCCGCTGAAATAAAAACAAGAACCATCTGTGAAAGCACCCTGCCCTCCCAGCAGCCATTAGTCAGTGTGTGTGTGTCTGTATGCATGCATGCCAGTGAGAGAAACTGCATGTTTGTTGTTTTTGTTTTTTTAAATCCCAGAACATCCTTAATTGCCCGACACACTTCACACACTTTAACAGGCTCTTTCTTTAGGCCAGCAATGGCCCTGTGGACAATAGATGAGGTCACGATACTACTGTCCATCAGAGCTCGGTCCTCTCAGATTAGGTAAATGACACGTGGCCAGGACGCACCAGGCAGGGGCGGACAAAGGGCTTTTAAAAACGGACAAACCATTTGATGTGGGTCTGACAGGGGTAGGGAAGGGCAATGGACATTACTGTCACTCTATGCAGTGGGTGTGTTTGATCATTGATAGTGGATGTGTTGGCTTAAAGTGGATTGTTGCTGTTCGTTTCAGAGGCTCACCTGCAGGATCCTGGGGGGGGGGTGTCAGATGATGCATGAATGCCCATAGACAAAGTACAAGTGTGTGTGAGTCAGGGTTTCCATTAAGGAAAGGTAGCGCCGGACAACGTGACTGGGAAGATTTGAATTTATCGGCAATTTGAGAAATTTACCAGACCCATATGCATTGGGAGTGTAACCCATTAGGGCAACCACCCACGGTGCTCAGAATGACAGAAATCACATTTAGATTACGGTAATTAATCTTAAACAGAACATGCAACTCCTGTAGTGAAGCAGACAATAAAACATCATTTTATAACAGCGCACCTGATGCGAGCGGAATTTGACATATTTGAAAATCAGAAATGAGAAATTCTCGGAGGAAACGTTGTTTGCAGAGTTCACAACCTGCTACACTTGTGAGAAACAAATTGATTTATTTCATAACCATAATTTACAAGTTGTCAACTGTTTAATTGACTTTTGTTTGGAGTGCTCCATGTGAGAAATGAGCATGGGTATGGTTTCTCAGTCTTGTTCATGTTGAGGGAGCGTGCGTGCCTCAGCACACATAGAAGTAGCCTGCTGCGCGCAAATGTAGGAATGTGCCCATTTGGGGATGTTTGATTTCTGACCACATCCAGCATTAATAAGCTGAGCTTCTCAGTATTTATTTATTATTTACAGCCATTGCTCACAGTAGGCCTACTCGAAAAAATCTTTGCAACAATCTCCCATTCAATAATCACCAAGCCTCAGTGTGAAAGATCAAATACAATCAACAAAAATATAAAAAGTAACATGCAACAATTTCTAAGATTTTACTGAGTTATAGTTCATGAAAGAAAATCAGTCAATTGAAATAAATTCATTAGGCCCTAATCTATGGATTTCACATGACTGGGAATACAGATATGCATCTGTTGGTCACAGATACCACAGTTTCATCAGCTGTCTGGTTGGCTGGTCTTAGTCGATCCCGCAGGTGAAGAAGCCGGATGTGGAAGTCCCGGGGCTGGCGTGGTTACACGTGGTCTACGGCTGTGAGGCCATTCAGATGTACTGCCATATTCTCTGAAATGATGCTGGAGGCAGCTTAATGGTATATCAAATCAAAGTTTATATGTCACGTGCGCCGAATACAACAGGTGTAAACCTTACAGTGAAATGCTTACTTACAGGCTCTAACTAATGGTGCCAAAAAAAGGTGTGTGTGTGTGTGTGTAGGTAAGTAAAGAAATAAAACAACTGTAGAAAGACATTTGAAAAAAAGAGTAGCAAAGCTATATACAGACAGCTGTTAGTCAGGCTTATTGAGTTAATATGTAAATGTAGGTATCGTTAAAGTGATTGTGCATATATGACGAACAGAGAGTAGCAGAAGCGCAAAAGAGGGGTTGGTGGGTGGTGGACACAATGCAGATAGCCCGTTTAGCCAATGTGCGGGAGCACTGGTTGGTCAGGCCAATTGAGGTAGTATGTACATGAATGTATAGTTAAAGTGACAGCATATAAGATAAACAGAAAGTAGCAGCAGTGTAAAAGAGGGGTTGGGGGGGGAGCTCAATGCAAATAGTCCGGGTAACCATTTGGTTACGGACTATAACAGGAGTCTTATGGCTTGGGGGTAAAAACTGTTGAGAAGCCTTTTTGTCCTAGACTTGGCACTCCGGTACCGCTTGCCATGCGGTAGTAGAGAGAACAGTCTATGACTGGGGTGTCTGGGGTCTTTGTCCATTTTTAGGGCCTTCCTCTGACACCGCCTGGTGTAGAGGTCCTGGATGGCAGGCAGCTTAGCCCCAGTGATGTACTGGGCCGTACGCACTACCCTCTGAAGTGCCTTGCGGTCAGAGGCCGAGCAATTGCCGTACCGGGCAGTGACACAACCGGTCAGGATGCTCTCGAAGAAGCAGCTGCAGAACCTTTTGAGGATCTCAGGACCCATGCCAAATCTATTTAGTTTCCTGAGGGGGAATAGGCTTTGTCGTGCCCTCTTCACAACTGTCTTGGTGTGTTTGGACCAATCTAGTTTGTTGTTGATGTGGACACCAAGGAATTTGAAGCTCTCAACGTGCTCCACTACAGCCCTGTCGATGAGAATGGGGACGTGCTCGGTGCTCCATTTCCTGTAGTCTACAATTATCTCCTTAGTCTTGGTTACATTACGGGATAGGTTGTTATTCTGGCACCACCCTGCCAGGTCTCTGACCTCCTCCCTATAGGCTGTCTCGTCGTTGTTGGTGATCAGGCCTACCACTGTTGTGTCGTCTGCAAACTTAATGATGGTGTTGGAGTCACGCCTGGCCATGCAGTCGTGGGTGAACAGGGAGTAAAGGGGGGGACTGAGCACGCACCCCTGAGGAGCTCCAGTGTTGAGGATCAGCGTGGCAGATGTGTTGCTACCTACCCTCACCACCTGGGGGCGGCCTGTCAGGAAGTCCAAGATCCAGTTGCAGAGGGAGGTGTTTAGTCCCAGGATCCATAGCTTAATTATGAGCTTTGAGGGTACTATGATGAACGCTGAGCTGTAGTCAATGAACAGCATTCTCACATAGGTGTTCCTATCCAGGTGGGAAAGGGCAGTGTGGAGTGCAATAGAGATTGCATCATCTGTGGATCTGTTTGGGTGGTATGCAAATTGGAGTGGGTCTAGTGTTTCTGGGTTAATGGTGTTGATGTGAGCCATTACCAGCCTTTCAAAGCACTTCATGGGTACGGACGTGAGAGTTACAGGTCTGTAGTCATTTAGGCAGGTTGCCTTTGTGTTCTTGGGCACAGGGACTATGATGGTCTGCTTGAAGCATGTTGGTATTACAGACTCAATCAGGGACATGTTGAAAATGTCAGTGAAGACACCTGACACCTGGTCAGCACATGCCCGGAGCACACGTCCTGGTAAGCCGTCTGGCCCCGCAGCCTTGTGTATATTGACCTGTTTAAAGGTCTTACTCACGTCGGCTACGGAGAGCGTGATTGCACAGTCATCTGGAACAGCTGATGCTCTCATGCATGCCTCAGTGATTTAGCTCGTCTGGTAGGCTTGTGTCACGGCTGTGCTTCCCTTTGTAGTCTGTAATAGTTTACAAGCCCTGCCACATCCGACGAGCGTCGGAGCCGGTGTAGTATGATTCAATCTTAGCCCTGTATTGACGCTTTGCCTGTTTGATGGTTCGTCGCAGGGTATAGCGGGATTTCTTGTAAGCTTCCGGGTTAGAGTCCCGCACCTTGAAAGCGGCAGCTCTACCCTTTAGCTCAGTGCGAATGTTGCCTGTAATCCATGGCTTTTGGTTGGGGTATGTACGTACAGTCACTGTGGGGACGAAGTCCTCAATGCACTTATTGATAAAGCCAGTCACTGATGTGGTGTATTCCTCAATGCCATCGGAAGAATCCCAGAACATGTTCCAGTCTGTGATAGCAAAGCAGTCCTGTAGTTTAGCATCTGCTTCATCTGACCATTTTTTATAGACCGAGTCACTGGTGCTTCCTGCTTTCATTTTTGCTTGTAAGCAGGAATCAGGAGGATAGAGTTGTGGTCGGATTTAACAGATGGAGGGCGAGGGAGAGCTTTGTACGCGTCTCTGTGTGTGGAGTACAGGTGATCTAGAATTTCTTTCCCTCTGGTTGGACATTTAACATGTTGATAGAGATTTGGTAGAACTTATTTAAGTTTCATTTAAGCATTAAAGTCTCCGGCCACTAGGAGCGCCGCCTCTGAGGTGAGTGGTTTCCGGTTTGCTTATTTCCTTATACAGCTGACTGAGTGCAGTCTTAGTGCCAGCAACTGTCTATGGTGGTAAATAAACAGCCACAAAAAAGTATAGCTGAGAACTCTCTAGGCAAGTAGTGTGGCCTGCAGTTTATCACAATATACTCAACTTCAGGCGAGCAAAATCTAGAGACGTCCTTAGATTTCGTGCACCAGTTGTTGTTTACAAATATGCACAGACCGCACCCCTCGTCTTACCGGAGTGTGCTGTTCTATCCTGCCGGTGCAGAGTGTATCCTTCTAGCTGAATATCCATGTCTTCATTCAGCCACGATTCCGTGAAGCATAGGATATTACCGTTTTTTATGTCCCGTTGGTAGGATATTCGTGATCTTATCTCGTCGAGTTTATTGTCCAATGATTGCATGTTGGCGAGTAATATTGACGGTAACGGCAGCTTTCCTAGTGGTCTTCTGTGGGTCCGGACGAGGCATCTGGCTCTTCGTCGCTTCCTTTTGCGAATGATTGGGAGGTCTGCCCTGTGGGTTGTTTGGAGAATACTGTGTGAGTCCTGCTTGCTGCTGTGGTTGTTGTTTAAGAAATCTTTGTCTAATCCTAGGTGAGTGATCGCTGTCCTGATATCCAGAAGCTCTTTTCTGCCGTAAGATACGGTTGCAGAAAAATAATTGACAACTATCGCGAAAAACCCCCACATAATAGCACAATTGGTTAGGAGACCGTAAAACGGCGGACATCTCCTTCGGCGCCATCTTGCTGGTATAGAAATTAACATTAAATTATCTAGCAACAGCTTTGGTGGACATTCCTGTAGTCAGCATGCCAATTGCATACTCCCACATTGTGCTGTGTGACAAAACCACACATTTTAGAATGGCCTTTTATTGTCCTCAGCACAAGGTGCACCTGTGTAATTATCATGCTGTTTAATCAGCTTCTTGATATGCCACACCGGTCAGGTGGATAGATTATCTTGGTAAAGAAGAAATACTCACTAGCAGGGATGCAAGCAAATGTGTGCACAACATTTTAGAGCAATAAGCTTTTTGTGCATATGGAACATTTCTGGTATCTTTTACTTCAGCTCATAAAACATGGGACCAACACTTTACATCTTGCATTTATATTATTGTTCAGTGTATCATCATCAGATGATCCCATTTATCCAGTGGAGACCTAATAAAATACCTTTCCCTCCAACAGCTGTCTGTCCTGAGCTCACTGGCGCTGGAAGCTCGGAGGGCCTGGAATAGGCTAGTTGAGACAATGTTTCAAGTTAGTTCGAGACAGCTTCCAGATGGATCCAGTTGATTGATTTGATACTGTTGCACTTCCCTAGTGATAGCTCAAGTCAAGAAGCATTGAAAACTGAGGCAGACAGGCTGAAGAGAGATGTGATTGGAAAAAAACAGAATTTATCAGTATATTTTCTACTGTTTTTATTTGTAGGCTTTATGTATTTTTATTTAGTTGACAATGGAAGTTTTTAGGCTAAAGGCTGCATTGGCCATCTGAGTTCCATGAGCTCATTTAGGTTATTTATACAAGCTCCCGATTGGTGCAGCGGTCTAAGGCACTGCATCTCAGTGCTAGAAGTATCACAACAGACCTTGGTTTGATTCCAGGCTGTATCACAACTGGCCGTGATTGGGAGTCCCACGGCGTCTGGGTTTGACCGGGGTAAGCCATCATTGTAAATAACAATTTGTTCTTAACGGACTTCACTAGTGAAATTAAAAATAAATGTAGCTGCCAATGATCACTCGTTTTATATTTTTAGCACGGTTTTTATGATTAACCACATGAGAATGATTTTGATCAATTAAGACATTAAAATGAAACTGTTCCATGGAAATGTGAAAATGAAAATCATAACTGGCACGCAGATAGGTAGACATGGTAGAATAAATTGTATGTTTCCCCAATCTTGAACTCTTGCACCGCCTATAATGTTTTTAGAAAATAATTGCCTCCATGTTTCTATGGTCAGATTTTCAGGCAAAGTAAGGCATGCCTAATAATAGGAAGTAAATCATTCAGGTTTCAAACCATTAAGTATGTTTTCAAAATGCAAACTGCCTCCAGCTCACATTGTAAAGTGGTGGGTGAGGCGGTGATCGCCAGCCGACCGTTGTTTTTTTTCTCGGTCAATTTGGCAGGGAACAACTTTATTCTTCGGCTTTTCACACACACACACACACACACGGTCAAAAGCCGGCAATTACCAGCTAACGAAAACCCTGGTGTGTGTGTGTGCAAGCTTGCGTGTGAGAATAGTCTGATGTGCGTGTGTGCAATAACTCAATTCGCCCTTGCACTCCTTTGGCAAAGGGTATAAACACTGTCAAATACCCTGAACCCTGCTAGCTAGCTCACACACACACACATGCATGCTACACACAAACAAAATCAGTGTGCAATCAGGAAGCATAACAGACCCTGTTTATGGTGCCTGGGCAGTGCGACTGATTTGTGATCAGTTCATGAAAGCGTCACGCTGTGGGTTTGATTGATTTGGCGCTGGGGACCAAAGTGTTGCCACTTTGGTGTGAAACGTGACTAATTTACACTTACCTAAGGGAATTGTTTAAGGGCATTGCATAGATTTTTAATTAGGTAAGCGCATACTGAAGGAGTTTTACGGTAGTTTTAAGGCATGTACGGCAAAGTCTCTGGTTACTATGAAGACGCAGTGTTGCCAACTTAGTGACTTTGTCGCTAGATTTAGCAAGTTTAATACTCCACCTGTGAGTTTTATTGGTAATTGGCAATCTTTTGCCTGCATCTAGCTGATCTAGGCAGATATCATTAGTCCAAAAGCTGCAAATGAATTTCTATTGGATAAATTCAGTTAATGTTTATCTCTGTTTAGTTCAGTTTGCTTCCGTTTAAGAAAAGGGGTTTATTAAAAAGATTTAAAATGATCACATGCAAACACAGTTCACTTTCATAGCAGCCACATTCAAACAGCATGATCCTTTTGATCGTTGTATTCCTTCTGGCAGCCGTTTAGCAGTTATACTGACGGGCCACAGTGGCAAAACATTTATCAAAGCAAAAGCTTACCTTGACTTGGAAGAGGTCCAGTGTTGGATAGCCATAGCCAGCTAGCCAACATAGCATCCCTCTTTGTTTGAGCCGGGTGTTTGACTAGGCTAAACTAGCAAGCTGCATTCGCTAGCTGTAAAAGTTAGAAAAAAAATACAACGAAATATAGCTCTCCCTCTCGCTTCTCCTTCATTTTTGAAGATATTAATTTGTTCAAAACTGTTCCAACTATTGTCTCGCTCGCTTTGAGTCAATTACTCACCACATGTTATGGACTGGGGTGCTAGCTAGCTGTAGCTTATGCTTTCAGTACTAGATTCATTCTCTGATCCTTTGATTGGGTGGACAACATGTCAGTTCATGCTGCAAGAACTCTGATAGGTTGGAGGACATCGTCCGGAAGTTGCATAGACTTACAGAGTAATTATGACAAAGGGGTGACAACCACGAGTCTGCTAGGTTCTGTATTGAAGTCAATATACCCAGAGGACGGAAACTAGCTGGTCCCCCGGCTTAACCTTGGTGCTACCCTACAAAGTGTTGTTGTGGCCTTCTTTCCAAAACAGTGTGTTTTATATTGAATATATTTAGAATAGTTTTATCCAAAAAGGTTAACTTTAATGTTTCACTGTTTTTTATGAAATGTCCTTCCTCCTCTGAGAAGCCTCCACTGGTGTGTACCTGTCACTTGCGCCACTTCCCCCCCCTCTCGGTCCTCTCCCAGCTGCAGCAGCAAGTGAGGTGAATTTATAAAATTGGTTCCTTGTCAAATTACACAACAGCTCGCCAAGGCATAAATCATAGTAAAAATGATTTAAAAAATATTTTATAAATATTTTATAAAATAAGTTACCGTACTCTGATTATTGAATCAGTTCCTTTTTGTTCTCCTTCACGATTTTGTTTTGCTTTGGAGAATTGATCATGGCCTGAGCGACTGGGGGACAGCATAAAAATATTATTAGTTTTTTTAATGGGAATGCGCAAATTAACATTATGTCACCACTACGTCGTAGTGGACTTCTAGCGACAAATGGAGCATCCAACCTCTACTTTCCTTGAAAAATACTTGGCAACACCGTGGAGACGACCTGATTCACTGAACTTCTCCTCAGAGGTCGTATAAGCGGCGCGGCCCACGCTTGGATTGCGTCCTACCTGACAGGTCGCTCCTACCAGGTGGCGTGGCGAGAATCTGTCTCCTCACCACGCGCTCTCACCACTGGCGTCCCCCAGGGCTCTGTTCTAGGCCCTCTCCTATTCTCGCTATACACCAAGTCACTTGGCTCTGTCATAACCTCACATGGTCTCTCCTATCATTGCTATGCAGACGACACACAATTAATCTTCTCCTTTCCCCCTTCTGATGACCAGGTGGCGAATCGCATCTCTGCATGTCTGGCAGACATATCAGTGTGGATGACGGATCACCACCTCAAGCTGAACCTCGGCAAGACGGAGCTGCTCTTCCTCCCGGGGAAGGACTGCCCGTTCCATGATCTCGCCATCACGGTTGACAACTCCATTGTGTCCTCCTCCCAGAGCGCCAAGAACCTTGGCGTGATCCTGGACAACACCCTGTCGTTCTCAACTAACATCAAGGCGGTGGCCCGTTCTTGTAGGTTCATGCTCTACAACATCCGCAGAGTACGACCCTGCCTCACACAGGAAGCAGCGCAGGTCCTAATCCAGGCACTTGTCATCTCCCGTCTGGATTACTGCAACTCGCTGTTGGCTGGGCTCCCTGCCTGTGCCATTAAACCCCTACAACTCATCCAGAACGCCGCAGCCCGTCTGGTGTTCAACCTTCCCAAGTTCTATCACGTCACCCCGCTCCTCCGCTCTCTCCACTGGCTTCCAGTTGAAGCTCGCATCCGCTACAAGACCATGGTGCTTGCCTACGGAGCTTTCAGTACCTCCAGGCTCTGATCAGGCCCTACACCCAAACAAGGGCACTGCGTTCATCCACCTCTGGCCTGCTCGCCTCCCTACCACTGAGGAAGTACAGTTCCCGCAGCCCAGTCAAAACTGTTCGCTGCTCTGGCCCCCAATGGTGGAACAAACTCCCTCTCACGCCAGGACAGCGGAGTCAATCACCACCTTCCGGAGACACCTGAAACCCCACCTCTTTCAGGAATACCTAGGATAGGATAAAGTAATCCTTCTCAACCCCCCTTAAAAAGATTTAGATGCACTATTGTAAAGTGGCTGTTCCACTGGATGTCTTAAAGGTGAACGCACCAATTTGTAAGTCGCTCTGGATAAGAGCGTCTGCTAAATGACTTAAATGTAAATGTATATATTTTGGGAGATGGCAAAATACAATTTCTACATTCAAGACAGTAGAAACAAATTGATTCAGAAGATAAAACACATTTAATTGAGTTACTATTTTCTCCACTTGTTTCTATTACTTTCTAGCAAGTCAAGCTAACTTATAGTAGGCAGCTAGCTAGCTTTGTAGCCATGGATTGTGCACCTTCCATTGTTTAAGTATCTAGTTATACACCTAGCTAGGTTGTTGATGTTTTCTTTCGCAACCAGGGCAGAGAAAAGCCTCCAACACTCTATTCAGCAAAACTGCATGTAGTCTATCACAATGCCATCCATTTTGTCACCAAAGCCCCATACACTACCCACCACTGCGTCCTGTATGCTCTCGTTGGCTGGCCCTCGCTACATATTCGTGGCCAAACCCACTGGCTCCAGGTCATCTATAAGTCTTTGCTCGGTAAAGCCCCGCCTTATCTCAGCTCACTGGTCACCATAGCAACACCCACCCGTAGCACGCGCTCCAGCAGGTATATTTCACTGGTCACCCCCAAAGTCGACACTTCCTTCGGCCGCCTTTCCTTCCAGTTCTCTGCAGCCAATGACTGGAACGTACAGCAAAAAATAAATGAATAAATAAATAGCTGAAGCTGGATCCTTATATCTCCCTCTCTAACTTAAAGCATAATCTGTCAGAGCAGCTTACCAATCACTGTACCTGTACACAGCCAATCTGTAAATAGCACACCAAACTACCTCATCCCCATTTTGTGATCTATCTCTTGCACCCCAGTATCTCTACTTTCAACATCCTCATCTGCACATCTATCACTCCAGTGTTAATGCTAAATTATAATTATTTCACCTCTACGGCCTATTTATTGCCTTACCTCCCTACACTTCTACATACACATGTATTTTTTTCCCCTCTATTGTGCTATTTACTGTACATGTTTGTGTGTAACTGTTGTTGTTTTTGTCGCACTGCTTTGCTTTATCTTGGCCAGGTCGCAGTTGTAAATAAGAACTTGTTCTCAAATGGCCTACCTGGTTAAATAAAGGTGAAATAAATAAATATCCATAATAAATTAAGCAATTAACCTCTCTAGGCTAGGGGCGGTATTTTCACGTCCGGATGAAAAGCGTGCCCAAAGTAAACTGCCTGCTACTCGGGCCCAGAAGCTAGGATATGCATATTATTAGTAGATTTGGATAGAAAACACTGACATTTCTAAAACTGTTTGAATAATGTCTGAGTATAACAGAACTTATTTGGCAGACGAAACCCTGAGGACAGCCCATCCAGGAATTGTATTTTTTGAGGTGAAAGTGTTTAATGGGTTTTCTATGCGGATCTAGATTTCTAAGGCACTTGGTTGCAGTTCCTATTGCTTCCACTAGATGTCAGTCTTTAAAAATTGGTTGATGTTTTTCCTTTGAGTAATGAATAAGTAGCCATTTCCTATCTGGGTGGATAGCCAAGTGTACTGTTGTGGATGGGGCGCGCGACCTGAAAGCTCGCTCCACTTTGGTTTTTATCCGCTATTGAACGCAGTTTATTCAATTTTATTGATTATTTACGTTTAAAAAATACCTAAAGTTGGATTAGGAAAGTTGTTTGAAATGTTTGGACAAAGTTTACAGGTAACTTATTAGACAATGTGTAGTCATGTCGGGCGAGTTGGAACTGGTGTTTTTCTGGATCAAATGTGCCAAATAAATTGACATTTTGGGGATATAACGACGGAATTTATCGAACAAAAATAACCATTTGTGATGTTTATGGGACATATTGGAGTGCCAACAGAAGAAGCTCTTCAAAGGCATGAATTATATCGTTATTTTTGAGTTTAGTGTTGTGCCTGGCGGGTTGAAATATGATTGTCATGTGTTTGTTTGAAGGGGCGCTGTCCTCAGATAATAGCATGGTTTGCTTTTGCCGCAAAGCCTTTTTGAATTCTGACACGGTGGCTGGATTAACAAGAAGTAAAGTTTTAATTTGGTGTATTGTGATTGTATGAAAGTTAAATATTTATAATAATGACATTTTATGTAATTTCCCCGGATGTTGTCAAATCCCGTTAACCTCTCTAGGGTATGAGGGACGCTAGCGTCCCATCTGGACAACATCCAGCGAGGTTCCAGAGCGCCAAATTCAATTACAGAAATGCTCATTATAAAAATTCAGAAAACAAAACATTTTTTACATAGGTTTAAAGACTAACTTCTTGTTAAACCAACCAGTGTCATATTTATAAAATGCTTTTCGGCAAAAGCATACCTAGCCCAGAACATAGCCCAGTTGACAAATTATTACAAACAGTAACCAGCCTAGCAGAAGCATTACAAAACACAGAAATAGAGATAAAATTAATCCCTTACCTTTGATGATCTTCATATGGTGGCAATCAGAAGATATTCATTTACTCAATAAATGTTCCTTTTGTTCGATGAAGTCTCTTTATATCAAAAAACCTCTTTTGTTTGCACGTTTTCTTCAAGAATCCACAGGTTCAAACTCAGTCAAAACAGTCAGACAAAAAAAATCCAAATTGTAAAGTTCAAAGAAACATGTCAGACTATGTTTATATTCAATTCTCAAGGTGTTTTTTTTAGCCAAAATTATCTTTAATATTTCAACCGGACAATAACGTCGTCAATATAAAAGGTAAACACGAAATGCACATGCGCCTGAAAACTCTGCGTCACGTTAGGGTCCACTCGTTCAGACATTGTAAACGGCCAGCTCCTCAGTCTCAGTTGCTAATATATGCATATTATTATTAGTATTGGATAGAAAAGTTTCTAAAACTGTTTGAATTATGTCTGTGAGTATAACAGAACTCATATTGCATGCAAAAACCTGAGAAATTCCACTTCCTGTTTGGATTTTTTCTGGGGGTGGCAGATCTTCAACCAAGCTCTCATTGAAATTACAGCAAGATATGGATGAGTTTTCACTTCCTACGCCTTCCACTAGATGTCAACAGTCAATAGAACTTTGTCTGATGACTAATGTGCAGGGGGGGTTGAATGACACAGGAAATAGTCACCACTGCCACGAGTTGACCATGCATTCACTATGCGCGTTCACAGGGGAAGCACCTGCGTTCCACCAATCATCTGAAGTTATTCTAATTCTCCGGTTGGAACGTTATTCAAGATATATGTGAACAACATTTTAAAGATTGATTCAGTACATCGTTTGACATGTTTCTACTGACTGTTACGGAACTTTTGGACATTGTCACGTTATTGTGGATGCGCTTTGTGACTTTAATAATTTACCAAACGCGCTAACCAAAGTAGCTAATTGGACATAAATAACGGACATTTTCGAACAAATCAATCATTTATTGTGGACCTGGGATTCCTAGGACTGCATTCTGATGAAGTTCAAAGGTAAGGAAACATTTATCATGTATTTTCTGGTTTCAGTTGACTCCAACAAGGCGACTAATTTGGCTTCTGTTCTGAGCTCCGTCTCAGATTATTGCATGTGTTGCTTTTTCCATAAACTTTTTTTGAAATCTGACACAGCGGTTGCATTAAGGAGAGGTATATCTATAATTCCATGTGTATAACTTGTATTATCATCTACATTTATGATGAGTATTTCAGTTGAAACGATGTGGCTATGCAAAATCACTTGATGTTTTTGGAACTAGTGAATCTAATACGCCAATGTAAATTCATATTTCTTTATATAAATATGAACTTCATCAAACAAAACATGCATGTATTGTGTAACATGAAGTCCTATGAGTGTCATCTGATGAAGATAAAATGAATCACTAACCTTGAATTATCTTTATTTCTGCGAAAACTATATTTAGCTGGAAAATGGCTGTGCTTATTGTGGTTTGGTGGAGACCTAACAATCGTTGGTAGTGCTTTCGCTGAAAAGCCTATTTGAAATCGGACACTTTGGTGGGATTAACAACAAGATTACCTTTAAAATTATATGAAACACATGTATGTTTTAGGAATTGTAATTATGAGATTTCTGTGGTTTGAATTTGGCGACCTCTAATTTCACTGGTAGCAGCCATAATAAGTTAAAAGAAAAGATAAGGGGGAAATTAACTTATGTTTTATGAGCTCTACACCTAAAATAGTGAGACACCCAAACCAGACTATTTGAATGGGTTTTATAGCAGATCACAAAAACAACAAAAAAGTTGTACTGTTTCCAAGTCACTTCCATTGCTAAAGGTCCCTATTTATGTGGATGTGTGTCCCTCTATGTTCAGGGGAGACGGTGTGTTTTTGACCTGTTCGGGAACTGTGTGTGAAGGCGAAAACTACAGAGTCAGCTCATTTTGCACAAATCCTTGAAGCAAGCATGCTTAACCCTCCAGCCATTCACTTCCTGACGGAATATGGAGTGATATTCTGCTGGCAGATAAAATGAGATCCTGCTGGCAACGGTATTGAAGGAAAGGGTGCGCCTCTCTATAAGACATGAAAGATTAGGCTTGATCTTGTGGGACAGAGGAATTACAAACCCTCTATCACCCCCAGGAGATGGGTAGTATTAACAGTTACACACCCCTCCAGACAATGGCGCAGCTTCAGATGGAAAGCAATCAGATTTTCCTGTGACGCGCTACACAATGATGCTCCCAAATAAGATGACACTCTTGCATCACCTACGACTCCATCTCAAGTCATTGTCTACCTATTCTTTACCAAATTCTTTAAGTTATATTGATTTTGTATACAATTGTATCGTTACCTGTATTTGAGGTCATGGACGTATGTACTACCAAGCAGGCTCTGGATGGTTCTCTTGGTCTCGTCCAGCAGGCTCTTGACAGCCGAGTCTCCCACGGCCAGCGTGACGATGCGCCTCGCAGGCAGCGACCGGAGCAGCTGTGTGAGCCGCTGGCTATCGTTGCGTGACTCGTGCGTGTCGTAGCGCTCGCTGAACAGCACACTGGCCGTGTCCTGGTCCACCACACGCAGGTTGATTCCACGGCTAAAGTTGCGCTGGAAGGCATAGCCCCCCATGGCTAGACCTGAGGAGGAGACGCTGCGGGTCAGGAGGGTCCACGACAGCCTTTCTGTCCCGTGAATCTCCAGGGTTGCACCACCACGCACCCCAATGAACTTCCGGCCCAATTCTGGTACTTCCGCGACTGCCTTTTCGTCTGAACGGCCCAGCAGGGCGATTGTGGCCTTGGAGCGGTAGCGGCATTTGGGGGCACCGATGTGCAGCGAACCCCCGTCTTCAATCAGCACATGGCGCGTTCTGAGAGTGATGTTTTTGGAGCCCTCAGCATTGTCTGCAAAGACCACTCGGCCTGCGAGGAGACAAATATAAATGACAAAACATGAAGATAATCCGTTCAGCAGAGGCTGTGTTCTTTATTCCTCAACTTCATCTCGGAACCCAGTATTGCATGCTGTGACTATATACACTGGATTCGGAAAGTATTCAGACCCCTTACATTTTTTCACATTTTGTTACGTTACAACCAAAATAGATTAAGTTACATTTTAAAAATCGGGTCTCCCTGGTGGCGCAGTGGTCTAAGGCACTGCATCACAGTGTTAGAGGCGTCACTACCGACCCGGGTTCAATTCCGGGCTGTATCACATCCGGCCGTTTATGTGAGTCCCATAGGGCGGCGCACCAAGCCACGAGGTTGAAGGAATTGTCCGTAGAGCTCCGAGACAGGATTGAGTTGAGGCACAGATCTGGGGAAGGGTAGCAAAAACGTCTGCAGCATTGAAGGTCCCCAAGAACACAGTGGCCTTCATCATTCTTAAATGGAACAAGTTTGTTACCAACAACACTCTTCCTAGAGCTGGTCGCCCGGCCAAACTGAACAATCGGGGGAGAAGGGCCTTGGTCAGGGAGGTGACCAATAACCCAATGGTCACTCTGACAGAGCTCCATAATTCCTATGTGGAGATGGGAGAACCTTCCAGAAGGACAACCATCTCTGCAGCACTCCACCAATCAGGACATTATGGTAGAGTGGCCAGACGGAAGTCCCTCCTCAGTAAAAGGCACATGACAGCCCCTTGGGGTTTGCCAAAAGGCACCTAAAATGAGAAACAAGATTCTCTGGTCTGATGAAACCAAGATTCAACTCTTTGGCCTGAATGCCAAGCTTCACATCTGGAGGAAACCTGGCACCATCCCTACAGTGAAGCAAGGTGGTGGCAATATCATTCGGTGGGGATGTTTTTCAGCAACAGGGACTGCAAGACTAGTCAGGATTGAGGGAAATATGAATGGAGCAAAGGATAGAGAGATCCTTGATGAAAACCTGCTCCAGAGCACTCAGGACCTCAGACTGGGGCAAAGGTTCACCTTCCAAATGGACAACAACCCTAAGCACAAAGCAAAAACAACGCAGGAGTGGCTTCGGTCTCAATGTCCTCGAGTGGCCCAGCCAGTGCCCGGACCTGAACTCGATCGAACATCTCTGGAGACACCTGAAAATAGCTGTGCAGCGACGCTCCCCATCCCACATGACAGAGCTTGAAAGGATTTGCAAAGAAGAATGGGAGAAACTCCAAATACAGGTGTGCCAAGCTTGTAGCATCCTAACCAAGAAGACTCAAGGCTCTAATCGCTGGTTATTCAACAAAGTACTGAGTAAAGGGTCTGAATACTTACGTAAATGTGATATCAGTTTTTTGCAACAAAAAAATAAAAACCTGTTTTAGCTTTGTGGGTATTGTGTGTAGATTGATGAGTGGGAAAAAAACGATTTAATCAATTTTAGAATAAAGCTGTAACGTAACAAAATGTGGATAAAGTGAAGGGTTCTGAATATTTTCCAAATGCACTGTACTTCTGAGCTAGCCAGAAACAGCATTCAGAGAGAGGACCTAGCCTACCTCCTGATTGGATGGTTAGGGAGTATAAGGTGGCAGAAGAGTCCAATCGAAACAGATCTCCCCTCCGAACGACCACGGCCTTCTCTGGGTTGTGACCAGGGTTCCAGCTGCTCAGGGAGGTGCTGTGGTCTGGACAGTTCCCTGTACACACAGACATGACCAATCAAAGACAACATCACTGACACAGCACTTAGATATAGCTCTAAGACAGAGCAAAACAGGATACGATCGGTCATTGACTATAGTTCAGTCTCATTCCTGTGGAACAATGGGCCTAAGTAACTTAGCCAGGTCAGTATTATCAGCTCATCACATCCTCATACTCACAAACACACTTACCATCCAACACGTCTCCACTGGTGAGGCTCTGGATGAGGATGATCGAGAAAAAGAAGGCCCCCATTGAGACACCGAAGCATATTAAAGTATTCCTCTTCCTCTGACCACGCTCTAGGCGGTGGCCATTCTCTGATAGGCTAAAGGTCGCACGGCGCTCAGGAGGTGGGCCAATGGGCTTCAGGGGGGGAGGGGGTGGGGCCTTAGTTGGAGGTGGGGAGTGGACAGGTACGACCCTGCCGGGGACGAATCCTGGCGACCGGTGGTTAACGTTGGGCGGGGCCACAAAGACCGGGAAGTAACTGGGGCCATCACTTATCTGCATGGTATCTGTCTGCTACCTACCGACAGAGAGAGAGAACAAAAGAGAGAGAGAGGGAAGAGGAGGGCAGGGAGAGAGAGGGAAGAGTGAAAGTGGAAAAATAAGGGGATCTTAAACTCAGGGAAACAGGCAATGATCCAGCAGGCCTTTACTGTTTTCCCCAGGTGGGGAGTTTAGTTGAAATGTATAATTAATCCGTCCATCCAGGATGTGACCGTGGCTGCCCTTGTCCAGAGTAATGAAGGAGATGTTCAAAGTATTGCTATATTCTGAAGCCAAGCTAAAAAGAGAACCCAGATGGCACCAATTAGAGTGCTAGAGGAAAATGCCCCCCCTCACACACAAACAAAGCCAGCTGGAACAGTAGTAATGGTCTGACTAGTCAATGATTTAATAATTAGGCCTAAACCTATGTCCGCAACAGTCCCATCATCCATGGACATCAAACTGTGTTATTTCAATGGGAGAAACATACTTACTATACATATGTACTTCATACACATTTAATACATTTCTCGTATCAGAAATTCAAGATATGAAAGGAGTAAGTAACTGGCTGGGTTAATCATACACATCTGCAACAAGATAGAGTGAAATGGTAGAGTAGCAGGAAGGATGTCGTGCTGGTTTTTGGTCACATATCCATTTTAAACAGTACTTTACAGGCGAATACACACCTCTGTCTCCACTGACAGATGACAGAAACATGTTGCATCCATACATTAAGTAACTGAACTTTTAAACAACATGGAGTGTGTAGTTTGGATCAAGCGCCCCCTTTTTACTATGCAATAATGATAACGTTCTTCTGTTGAAAATTCACACAGTCGCTCGGTCTGTATAGGCTACAGACAGACCGTTTGCTAAATACTTAAAGGAAATCTTCTATCATCTTCACCCGGGGCTGATTGCGGTACCATCGGAACAATGTGAGGTCTCCTACCTTGCACGGGATTAATCTGTGCCCTCACTCACGCTCTCTTCCGAAATGCAAGCGTTGCCCCCGACGCGTGGACTAACGGAACTAATAATGAGAAAAATCAATAGTTTGCGTTCTGTGTACTTTTTATACTTTTACATGGTGTATTCTTTCGGGGCTGTATACCGCCAGCCCCATTCACAGGCGCGGTTTGGAGAGAGGAAGTGAGGAGGAAGGAGCGCACGAGCACATGGGAGGAGCTTGAGTTGACTAACACTGCCGCCACCTGCTGACGCACGAACGGAAGACAGGGCACAGGCCAGGCAGTCCGAGTCTCCTTTTCGTTCTTCTTGTGGATTTCCGGCGCTGAAGCCAATGCACAGCCATCTTGGCACTCTATTGTAAAAAAATATATATAAAAAAATTAGATTTTGGAAGCTATATAAATGCATAACTAATGTCTACATTAGTTTTTGACACGCTGATTATATTCGACACATTTTCATTCCTCCCAAACAAGGTAAATAAATGCCTTTTATGTGCTCTCCATGGCCGATGTGAGCAAAACATTAAACAGGTTAAGAATAACAAGGCCTCCTGGCCAGACGAAATACCAGGGTGCGTTCTCAAAGCAGGCGCAGAGCAGCTGGCAGGTGTCTTCACAGACATTTTCAATCTCTCCTTGTCCCAGTCTGTAATCCCAACATGTTTCATACTGACCACCATTGTCCCTGTTCCCAAGAACTCTAAGGTAACCTACGTAAATGAATATCACTGTGTAGCACTCATCTGTAATTATGAAGCGCTTTGAAAGGCTGGTCATGACACACATCAACACCACACAGGAGGCTGCTGAGGGGAGAACGGCTCATAATGTCTGGAACGGCGCAAATGGAATGGTTTCAAACACCTGGAGACCATGTGTTTGATGCATTTTAAACCATTCCACTAATTCCGCTTCAGTCATTACCACAAGCCCGTTCTCCCCAATAAAGGTGCCACCAACATCCTGTGCAACACCCATCATTCCAAATACCATATACTCAAGCTAATTCGCATACCGCCCCAACAGATCCAGAGAAGACCATCTCAATTGCACTTCACATTGCCCTTTCCCAACTGGACAAGAGGGGAAATAACTACAGTATGTTAGAATGCTGTTCATAGGCTGAGCTGTAGTCTTCAACACCTTAGTCTCTTCCAAGCTCATCACCAAGCTAGGGACCCTGGGACTGAACCCCTCCCTCTGCAACTGGATCCTGGACTTCCTGACAGATTGGGCCCAGGTGGTGAGGGTAGGCAATAAAAATCTCTACCGCATTGACCCTCAACATGGGGTCCACTCAGGGGTGTTTGTTTAGTCCTGTACTCCTACAACTGCATGGCCGCGCATGACTCGAACACCATCATCAAGTTTGCTGACGACAAGACGGTGGTAGGCTAGATCACGACAGCAATGAGTCAGCTTACAGGGAGGTCAGAGACAGCAGTGCGGTGCCAGGACAACAAACACTCAACATCAGTAAGACCAAGGAGCTGATCAAATCAAACCTCACTAATGCTCTTGTGGCTGAATGGAAACAAGTCCCCGCAGCAATGTTCCAACATCTACTGGAAACCCATGCCAGAAGAATGGAGGCTGTCATAGCAGCAAAGGGGGGGGGGGGACCAACTCCATATTAATGCCAATGATTTTGGAATGAGATGTTTGACGAGCAGGTGTCCACATACTTTTGGTGTCCTTAAAAATATTTAGATATCAGGTCATCATAGATTTGGCCCCTGGAGGGCGTGGCACCCATCTGACGAAATAAAGGTTGAATCAAATAAATAAATAAAACATATACAGGAAGGAGCTTGGCATCACCTTGATGCAAAAGTAAACAGCACATGGCTGACAGGAACGACTCCTGGGTCAATTCCCTTATATGCGGACCCAAACAAGGGATGGGGTGTTCTGATGGTATTAGGTAGTGGCCTAGAGAGGGATAGAACTATAAACAGTTGCATTTCCTTTTACTGAAGTAACCCCTTTTTCATTTACATGTGAATGTGTGTTTTACCACTAGAGGTTGGTGCCATCTGTTGTATTGACCCTTATGGCAACACTTACCAGAAGACATTATCCCTGCAAGCTTGAGGTTAAGGCTTATGCTGTCTCTCAATGTATCAACATTTCAACTGACTCAAAATGGCTGGTATTTAGTCGGGATCTTTGTGGTATTATTAGAAAACATAATAAGGGATTCATAATCATGACAAGTCTTGTAATGCATTATAACTGCATCATAATGCATTGCATTTGCATGTACACTATTGCTGGTATGTTACCGCACACTTACTCTACAATAGGCTTTCATTGAGGTACCCCTGTCAGTGTGCCATATACCATCAGCTATCACAGGCAATGTGCCATGCACCATCAGCTATCACAATCAGTGTGCCATGCAAAAAATAAAAAATAAACACTACTATTCCCTCTAAGCACACTACCAAATACCATCAGAACATCCCATCCCTTGTTTTGGGTTAGCATGACCCAGAAGTTGTTCCTGTCAATTGTGTGCTGTTTAGTCTTGCATCAAGGTTAATGCCAAACTTCTCCTTCCTGGATATGTTAATTAATTTATTTTATTCAACTTTCATTTTGTAAGATGGTTGCCAACGCCACCCAGTGTCAACACAACATAGGTTGAATAAAATAAACAAATGAACATATCCAGAATGGAACATTTGTGTTAACCTTGATGCAAGAGTAAGATACAATAATAATATATCATATATACTATTTAGCAGGCACTTTTATCCAAAGCAACTTACAATCATGTGTGCATACATTTTACATGTGGATGGTCCCGAGAAACAAACCCACAACCCTGGCGTTACAAGCGCCAGGCTGAGCTACAAAGGACTACAACAGCAATTAACTGACAGGAACGAGTACTTGGTCAATTTAATCATATGCGGACCCAAACAAGGGATGTTCTGAAAGTATTTGGTAATGTGCCTAGAAAGGGATAGTAGTTTTAACACAAACAACATAAAACAGTCAGTGTGCTATGCACCATCAGCTTTTGAAGTAATTAAAGCATTCATGTAGAAAGGTAATTGATTGTGGTTTCAGCATGGTTGTGCTACGGTCATAGGTACAGTATAGCCTACCTATTTACTAGGCTACTTGTCCAAGTAAATGAGATGGGGATGATAATGTGTTCCTTCGGGAATATAAATCCATCACGGCCTAAAAAGGTGAGGAATTTATACTGCAATGATTATGAAAATAAAATTAAAACAGGAAAAAGATTCCTATGTCTAATTACACTGAACAAAAATATAAATGCAACAAGTGATGGGCCAATGTTTCATGAGCTGAAATAAAAGATCCCAGAAATGTTCCATACACACAAAGCACTTACTTCTCTCAAATTTTGGGCACAAATGTATTTACATCTCTTTTAGTGAGCATGTATCCTTTGCCAAGATAATCCACCCCCCTGACAGGTGAGGCATTTCAAGAAGCTGATTAAACAGCATGATCCTTACACAGGTGCACCTTGTGCTGGGGGCAATAAAAGGGCACTTTAAAACGTGCAGTTTTGTCACACACCACAAATGTCTCAAGTTTTGAGGGAGTGTTCAATTGGCATGCCGACTGCAGGAATGTCCACCAAAGCGGTTTCCAAATCATTTCATGTTAATTTCTCTGCCATAAGCCATTGTCATTTTAGAGAACTTGATAGTACGGTTTGCTTATGTCAACGTTGTGAACAGAATACCCTATTGGGGCAGTGGGGTTATGGTATGGGCAGGCATAAGCTACGGACAACAAACACAATTGCTTTTTATCCATAGCAGTTTGAACGCACAGAGATACTGTGACGAGATCCTGAGGCCCATTGTCGTGCCATTCACCCGTCGCCATCGCCTCATGTTTCAGCATGACAATGCACAGCCCATGTCGCAAGGATCTGTACAAAATTCCTGGAAGCTGTAAACGTCCCAGTTCTTCCATGGCCTGAATACCCACCAGACATGTCACCCATTGAGCATGTTTGAGATGCTCTGGATCAATGTGTACGGCAGGGTGTTCCAGTTCACGCCAATATCCAGGGACGTTGCACAGCCATTGAAGTGCGACAACATTCCACAGGACACAATCAACAGCCTGATCAACTATGTAAAGGGGTGTCGCGCTGCATGAGGCAAATGGTCACATCAGATACTGACAGGTTCTGATTCACTCTCCTTCTCTTTTCTTAAAAGGTATCTGTGACCAACAGATGCATACAGTTTTACCAGTCATGTGAAAGCCATAGATTAGGGTCTAATGAATGTATTTCAATTGACTGACTTCCATAGGTGAACTGCACAGTAACTCTTGCATTTATCAACATTTTTTTAATAAAACAGATTTTTGATCTGCTCAGTAATGGCAAATGGCTGCATTATGTTTTCCTGTTAGTTTGTGAATAAGCTTTTTATCATATCCCCGATTTGCACCCTGGGTCTCGACCCAGCCCTGTGCAACTGGTACTGGACTTCCTGACGGGCCACCCCCAGGTGGTGAGGGTAGGTAACATCTCCACCCCGCTGATCCTCAACAAACTGATTTGGTCCACCCACACAGACAGCGTTGTGAAGAAGGCGCAGCAGCAGCTGTATCACCGCCTGGTACGGCAACTGCTCCGCCCACAACCATAAGGCTCTCCAGAGGGTAGTGAGGTCTGCACAACGCATCACCGGGGGCAAACTACCGGCCCTCCAGGACACCTACATCACCCGATGTCACAGGAAGGCCCAAAAAAATCAAAGGACAACAACCACCCAAGCCACTGCCTGGTCACCCTGCTATCATCCAGAAGGCGAGGTCAGTACAAGTGCATCAAAGCAGGGACCAAGACTGAAAAACAGCTTCTATCTCAAGGCCATCAGACTGTTCAACAACCATCACTAACATTGAGTGGCTGCTGCCAAAATACTGACTCAACTCCAGCCACTTTAATAATGTAAATTGATGTATAAAAAAATGTATCACTAGCCACTTAAAACAATGCCACTTAATATAATGTTTACATACCCTACATTACTCATCTCATATGTATATACTGTACTCGATACCATCTACTGCATCTTGCCTATGCCGTTCTGTACCATCACTCATTCATATATCTTTATGTACATATTCTTTATCCCTTTACACTTGTGTGTGTGTGTATATATAGAATGTAGTAGTTGTGGAATTGTTAGGTTAGATTACTCATTGGTTTTACTGCATTGTCGGAACTAGAAGCACAAACATTGCGCTACACTCGCATTAACATCTGCATGTGACAAATAAAATTTGAGTTGATTACATACTTGCCAGCTTGCAATAAAATATTGCAACCACTAGAAGATGTGCATATGCATGGTCTAAATTTTGCAGGGAAGTGAGCACACTCGCACCAAGTATTTTTTTTAATGAATGCCAACTTTTGCCTGAAACCCAAAAACGTGCATGCGCTGATTATATTTTGTACTTACACAGGGTTTATTAATGAGTCCCCTGGAGTTCGCAAAAAGGAACGTGAAAGACTGATCATAACGCAAAAGATTCTATGATCGGGTGAGACAAAAACCCAACTCTTTGGCCTGAATGCAAAGCGCTATATCTGGAGAAAACCTGGCACAGCTCATTCCCCGTCTAACACCATCCCTACCATGACACATGGTGGTTCAAACAGGACAATGACCCCAAGCAGCCAAAGCAATGCTGGAACGGCTTCAGAACAAACATGTGAAAGTTCTTGATCAGCCCAGCCAAAGCCCAGACTTGAAACCCATTGAAAATCTGTGGAAAGTCTTGAAGATTGATGGGGAGTGGGGAACAAACTTAAGAGGTTGAAAAAAATCTGCAGGGAAGAACGGGAGAAAATCCCCAAATCCAGATGTGTAAATCTGATACAGACATCCCCAAGACGACTCAAAGCCGTAATCGCAGGCAAAGGTGCTACTACAAAATATTGACTCAGGGGTGTCAGTACTTAACTAAATGAGATCAGCATTTCAATCAATTTGCAAAAATGTCTAAAAAAACGTTGTTTTCACTTTGTCAATATGGAGTACTGGGTGTAGATGGGCGAGAAAAATCCATTTCGAATTGAGGCTGTAACAAAATGTGGAATAAGTCAGGGTTAATACTTCTGAAGGCACCACCATCTTGTGAGTGTCTAGTCAGCTAGTGCTTTCAGTGTCTACAACATGCAACAACCCATTCAGCGAAGATGTTTTCATTCCTCAAATACTTACTTTTGAAATAGTTTATATCCATTTTTATTAATCACTAATCAAGATCACGTTACATAATTTCCTTCAGTAATGCAGGATCTTGGAAACAAAAAAACAAACAGAAATCACATCGTCTGGGTGACCAGATTTTTCAACAGTCATCAGGAATCATTTAGAAATGCTCACCACAGATGGATGCCGGATCATATTCAAGTTACAGTAGTACTTACAACTACAATTTAGAGGCTTGTCCAAGTACAACCTATTTATAAAGTGAAAACAGATGAAAGCATTACATTTAAGTACAGAAAAGTCCCCAGTAGAGTTCAACGACACATTATCGAACGGCAACAACCATTCCTAACCATTCTTGATTACTCTAATATCAACAACCAATCCAAACAGTTCATCAGACAGTACCAATCAAAACTAGAGGTTATGGGTAGCATCCATGGCCTTGAGCTAGCCAGAATTTAGCCAGCTAAAAAGGTTAAGAAAACACTAGCCTATCATGGCATGCAGTAGCACTTGATAACAAAATCTGCTTCCACTTAGTGTCTTACTAATACAATAAAAGTACGTGATTGGTAAATGTTTTACCTTATTCTGCATTAATAGGGTCTCTCAGAAAACAAAACACACAAAAAAACATGTATTCTGTCAGATATAAGGGTTAAACAAAAAGTGCGCAAGAGTCCAGTTGTGTCCTACTTAAAACCAAGCTGTCTTCAAAGCAATTTCCTATCACGCATTAACGACTTCGACTGTTTTTCAAAGCTTTATGGCATCAGTGACATGAGTCTTTAACTATATAACAAGAACTACCCCAGGTGTGCAAGCAGTTTATACAAAATCAATATCTAGAAATGCTATTCCTCTGAAATGATAGCGCTTTATTATTCATTGTACTATATAAAATTGAGTCGTAGCAGCTTTACTGAAAGAATACATGAAACAAAAAGCTTTGTATTGCTTATACAATTTGAGAGGTTTCTAAGGATGCTGTCTGTACCCCGTGCTTTTTTCTTCAATATACTGAACAGTTGACAACACTGGCACTGCCATTTTAAAATGTCAGAGTTCTATCTTGTACAGTTCTACGTAACATATGATAGGTGCAAACATATATATATAAAAATAAACAAAACATCCATGTTGACCACATTGTAGTAGATTTGGCTCCTTAGTCAATACAGACTTAGTTGAGTGGCGGTCCAGTCTTCCATCCATCATAGCTGCTCCACAGAAACCTCTTAGGTGTGTGTCAGATGTCCATACATTGGACCAGAACCACATCCTGAAAGGCAGCAAAAAAATGTGACAAGCACACAGAATCCTTCTGTGCTCAAAACACACAACCTTTGAGTACACTCAAGTGGTCCAATGTATCTCAGTTGGTATAGGGCACATTCCAGCTAGGATAGTGGGGTTGGATTCCTGGACCACCCGTATGTAAAATATATGCACCCATGACTAAGTCGCTATGGATAAAAGCGTCTGCTAAATGGCATGTTATTATATCCTTCCATCATCCCCTCAGTCTCTCATCACCACGCTGTTTCAAATGATAAACTAAAATATACAAAAATTGAAATAAAAAATAAAGGATGGGCATTTCAAAATGTTCACAGTTGCAGCAGGTGGGTGACTAAGGGTCGAAGTCAAGTTGACAAGTTGACGAGCTCGTGGGCCACAAACTGTTTCAAGCGCTCCAGGTACTGTCCGTAGAGCTCGACGTCGTTGTGGCCGGCACCTTCCACCCACAGGGGCTCCACGGGCCTCTGGCAGCGCTCGTACAGCGCCAGGCCGTGGGAGAAGTCGATCACCTCGTCTTCCGTCCCGTGGATAACCAGCACCGGAGACGTCACCTTGGAGATCTTGTCAATACTTTGGGAGGCAAGGCGAGGACAGACGCACGCACACAAACACAAAAGAGGAAGGGAACAGTTAGGCAAGTATAATTTCCCCCAATGCTGAAACAGATGACATGAACAGGATTTAAAATTACCCAATGTGGTCATTTCAACAGCAGGCAGCTTCCCCTTTTAGCCTTGTCAACAGTGTAATTATCCATAACCTGGTGGCAACCAAGGACCACCAGATGGGGCTATTGAATCTAGAGTGACTCAAACATGACTGCTTTTATGATCTCTGTGTGTGTGTCTCTCACTTGGGAAAGGCATCAAAGCAGTAGGTTTTCTTGGTGTCTGGGAATGCCACTCTCATGCCAGAGGTGAGGGGGGAATGCAGTACGACCGCGGCGCTCTCGTAGCGTGCCGCCAGGTCCACGGACGGGACCGTACCGATACTCTGACCATACACGATCACGTTCTCTGGCCTAATTCCGTACCTGAGGGGAGACACAGAACACCCTCGGGTTAAACATTATCAGCATCAAGGTGGTAAATAACCTAATATATGATCATGTAGGCCTGGTCAAGATCAGGATGATAATGTAGTCACAGATAGTCTCCATTGACATGATTCAGTCACTACTCAGAAGTCAATTGGTCAGGAGAAGGTGGAAGTAAAGGATAGGTGTGGGGCCATTGACATGTCAGTAAGACCAAAGAAAAATGAAATACAGAGAAATAAAAAGGAGGTACAGAGCTGTATACGTCACTTTGGATAAAAGTGTCTGCTAAATGGCACAAGCGAGAGACAGAATTCCACAGCTGATTATGGAGAATGTGACCAACACAGCCAGTCAGCTGATGATCCTGGCTCTAAACCGCTGCAGGACTGAGAACAAACATTAGTTCTACCTAACCCAGCAACAGCACCTCTATTTTTTTTAAATGAATATATGAAGCGTGCCTTAACACCCAAAAAAGGCAAATGGCTCTACCTACTAGCACTGACTGTGCTAAGAAATAGGCCTACTTTGTTGAAGGAAAATGTACTTCATGCGATTGTGGTATTGTCTCACCTAGCCATCTTAAAGATGAATTAACTAATTGTAAGTCACTCTGGATAAGAGTGTCTACTAAATTACAAAATGTAATCCACTATTCCCTATAAGAAAAATAATCATGGAACAACCTCATTTTCTGATTATTAAAATGAAAAATCAGTAACATGCAACTAGTAGGTTTTCAAAACATTTCTCTTTAGAAAGGCGAGTCAAAGAAGCTCCACAAAAACAGAGCATGGGGTGTGTTCATTTGGGCATGTAACAGAAAATGTTTTGCAACCGAAATGAAAAAGAGTATCTTCCCACTTCAGTCTTTTTCCATTTGGTGCATGATGAACACAAAGCTTTTGTATTGACGCTTCAGACATCCTCTGCTCCCAGCGAGTGAAATCCATCCAGGCCAGGCTGTGAACTTTGACCCCAGAGTAGGTCATCCAACTGGTTTGAGCGTGACAGCACAGGCACGTGATGGGGTGGAGGCTCACAGGAGGTCAAAGCCAGCCAATGGACTATGTAGGAGTTTCCCCATTTGACAAGATCCCATAGGAATTAACCTATATAAAATACTCAGCTGTGTGAGGAATTTAAAAACTTCAGCCTGTTCTTTACATGCAACTGTTTTGAGCAGCAGTACCTCAAACATTAGGCCTGGATTTCATCTTTAGCCTATATCAGATACATATAATCTAGTTACTGGTTTTACTGCCAGGCTATAAAAGGCCGGCCAAAGCATAAAATAGCAAGAGGTTGTCAAAACACACTGTCGATGATACATTAATCTAAAACATCTGATATACAGTAAAGTCAGGGCTGTAACAGTCGGTCAGGTGATATGAACGTGTGTGTTCTGCCAGGCCAAAAAGGACCAATTTCAGCATGAACTCACTTCACCTCACTGAGCATGCTCCATGGTTACGCAAGCTCTAACACCCCATCAATGTATTCCCTGAGCAGAGACCAATCCAAACTAAATGCAATAGATCATTTCGCTCCGTCACTCCCACCTCGTATTGTCTAGGGTGGAACTCTTCACCACTTCTAGTGTCACTACTAGGGCTGACCCCAATTAGTCGACATTGTCTTTTGTTTGGAGCCCTCCGCTACCTTGCCTACGCGCAAATGTAGGCATATAAAAATTACCCATTTGGGGATCGGATAGTATTTCTGATTGGCATAATGCACCACCACTAATAACCTGTAGAGCTTCTCAAAGTAATGTTTTCACCTCAAAATAGCAGACTATTCTGTCAATCAATATAATTTATTTTGTCGGGGACAGCCCCAGTCACTACACATGTACGTGGAATCTACTGTGCGATCCCGCTGCATCTCCAGCCGGCCTGATTCCTCCAGGTTTCTTCCTAGGTTCCTGCCTTGTTATTGATATTATTGATTGACTACAGTGACACCACCATTGAAGAGGGACGTCCAAGTAGTCCCTCCCGGTTTGTGTGTTTTCATCCGTTTGGTGCCTATTATACAGTGCATTCAGAAAGTATTCAGACCTGACTTGTGTTATATTATAGCATATTCTAAATGGTCCCCCCCCCTTTCAATCTATACACAATACCCCATTTCACAGTAAGGTCCCACACACACAATTTTATTTCATTTGAATGACAAACCAAACATTTACACAAGTATTCAGTGATTACAGCCTTGAGTCTTCTTGGGTATGACACTACAAGCTTGGCACACCTGTGTTTGTAGAGTTTCTCCTAATCTTCTCGGCAGATCCTCTCAAGCTCTGTCAGGTTGGATGGGCAGCGTCGCTGCACAGCTATTTTCAGGTCTCTCCAGAGATGTTCAATCGGGTTCAAGTCCAGGCTCTGGCTGGGCCACTCAAGGACATGGCGAGACTTGTCCCAAAGCCAATCTTGCATTGTCTTGGCAGTGTGCTTAGAGTCGTTGTCCTGTTGGAAGGTGAACCTTTGCCCCAGTCAGAGGTCCTGAGCGCTCTGGAGCAGGTTGTTATCAAGGATCTCTGTACTTTGCTCCGTTCATCTTTCCCTCGATCCTGACTAGTCTCCCCGTCCCTGCCATGTTTCCTCCAGGTACTGTGAAGTAGTGATGTGCGACATAAGCCTAGCTTCTTGAAACGGGTCACACACAGGTTGTGTTCAATATATTATTATAGTGTTGTTAACAATGAAGTTAATGTTCTTAGCTTTTGAAAATAGACAAAAAGATTCTGGGGATGAGCATGAGCATCTTCAATATATACCACTGTTCCACTTTAGTGCATTTAACGATATGTCACAAGTAAAAGCCTTGGGTAGTGAGTTGAAAATTCCAAGTCTGGAAGGTTAAAAACCACCCTCAGATTATTATTATTTTTAAAGGAACACTTTACATCTTCCTAATTAATTTCTATAAATACCTGTTATGACAGAGTACACGTTTTTAAAGAACGCCTTCGGTGGGGTAATTGGTATTACAGAAAATTTGCCAGTCTAAGAGAGGCTTATTCTGCCTGTAAGATTTATGGGAAGATCATTTAATTTAACTAGATCTGCATTCATATTGCTGAGAAATTCAATAAAGTTCTTTATAAATTTGTCACTGAAGCATCCTAAGTATTTTATATTTTTTTGTGGTCCACTTAACAGGATTGGGAGTAATTATTTTTCTTATTGCCATTGAGTTTTTTTCCAAGTTAGTTTTATATCCTGTGATTTGACTATGAGTATTTTTGAGCATTTTTAAGCAAAGGGGGCATTGAACTTTCAATAAAACACAGCCAGTCAGGTATAAATCAGAAGATCTGCAAATAAGTTTATATTCATGTTTACCAAAACCCATTTTGGGTCATGTAATTCTTTCTGCAAGCAGTTCAATTGCAGGTCCAAACAGGAGGGTGGACCTCCCAGTCTTGTGCCCCTTTAAATCAAGTTCATCATCAGATAATGTATTATTTGTGCTTTAGGACATTTCTACAATATTTATTATCAAAATGGATTATTTCAGCTGGAAAGTTGAAAGTTTTGAACAGAAAAGGCCATTCCAGATGGTCAAAAGTATTTTCTACATCAATAGCCATTATTGATCAATCTATATCTTATTTTTTGGGGGCGTATTGTATTAAACCGAAACATGTTTGTGTATTTAAGCGTCTCTTTTTAATAAACCCTGCTATGTATCAAGTCTGGTGAGACTTGCCATTTTATTACTTATAACCTTTGCTATCATTTGATTGTCACATTGTATTCAACTTATGGGCCTCGAATGAGAAAGGGACTCCAGATTTTCATAACTGAACTGATTTATACATGGAACTACTGCATTGAGTGATGTGTGTAAATACTGAATAGAACTTTAAATGGGAAAGCTATCAAATTGTATTTCATGCCAATAATGCAATCTGCGAGAGAGAAATAATTTATTTTCTATCAAGACACCGTTGCCCTAGAGCCCACGAACTACACCTACCTCGGCCTAAACTGTAACACCACAGGTGAACTCCACAAGGCAAGAAGGGCCTTCTACCTATGTCATCAACAGGAACATCGTCCCACTTTTGCCAAAATATTCGCAAGAGTACGCTGTAATGAGAGAAATAATGTAGCCGTAGCTACTGAAAATAGGCCTTTTATAAAGACTTTAAAAAATCATGTCAGGAGCGTTTGATTCTTAAAGAGTCCAAACAGGCTACTTTAGGGAACCTTCTGGATGGACATATAGAGAGAGAATCAGTTTACTCACACAAACCCACGTACAAGCATGCATCAAAGCCAACAGTGTCAGAAATATTTGCTTTTCTGGGGGTCGGCTTGATATGGCGACATGAGGGTGGCGACAATTTTAGGGTTCTCTCACAAAGTTGATAGTTTTAGATTGCAACTGCAATTTTTTTTCTCTCACAAAAATGATAACCATACAATGTAGCTATTATTAATAATTTTGTAATTAATCAAACCATTGAAATATATTTGACGATTTCCAACAAGCTAGCGATCGAAACGTTTCCGCGTGTGTAGTTAAGTTAGCCTGCTAACGTCTTCATAGCTAGTAGCATAGAATCAGGACATGACCAAACTGTTGCTGAGATAATGATGTTGAAACATCCAAGGAGAGAAGAGGCATTGTTGAAACTCACTCATACGCTTGCAGTGTAAAAAAAAAAGAAGAAAAAAAAAGGGGTGAATGTGATCCAAATACGCCAACAAATACTCCAACCAAGGAGCAACTTCCAAAGAAGCTGAGAAGTGAACCATCAGAGACAACTACAGGACAACATCGTCCGCATCCTCACGGCTAAAATCTAAGAGCGCAGATGACATCATGGATTTAGTGAAAAAGAACGTTAACCTGAAGAAAAGGATCGATTTCAATGCTGAGGAAGTAAACTCTGAAGCAGCAGAACTCAACATTGAACATTCAGGTTGCAAAGCAGGAGAAGAAACTCACTGAAATGGAGTCAAAGTTAAACGAGAATGACCGATATAGTCAGATGGAATAGCAGAAAAATCTGATGAGAACATCAAAGCAAGAGTGATATATACACACACACACACTTTATTTTTTATGGCAGGGAAATTTTCACTGACACTTAATGTCAGCTTGACGGCGATTCGTTTTTCCAATCTACGGTACAATGTTATTTGCAATTGGATTTTAAAAAATATATATATATATATATATATATATATATAATTTAGGTCAACCACTTGCATGGTGCAAAGGACTGTTTTTATTTGCAACTAGTAAGATCTTTTCTTTTTGTGAGAACCAGATTCATGTGAACGTATACAAGTTTAACATTCTTCATATAGTCACTGATAGTAAATGTCCATTTCTGTTTTTTCTATTAATGCCAGGGGAATACGTAATATTGTGAAAAGGAAATCTTTATTTTTCTATTGTAATGGTCAGTGCAGACTTATTTCATTCAAGAAACTCATGCCTGTTCCACAGATACTGCGTTTTGGAAGTGTCAATGCGGGAATGATATTTGGTACTAATCGTTCAGCAGGTGTCGCTATTTTAAAAGGCAACTTTAAGGGTCATATATTGAGTCATGAAGCAGATAATACAGGGAGATAGATTATACTATTGGTAGATGTCAACCATGTTCAATTCACTGTTGTAAATACTTATGCTTCCAATAACAAGTCAAGTAACTGTATTTTATTTAGAGACATTGAGAGGAAAATAAGTCAAATTATGTCTACATTTCTATTGGCCAAAGTAATATGGGGTGGAGATTTTAACACCGTATTACATGATAATCTAGATAGATGGCCTAAGGATTGTAATTCTGTTTATGAGAAGGAATATATATGTCTACGGTTAGGTGTTCTAGATATTTGGAGACATAAGAACCCAGATAAGATTATACCAAAGATGTAGCTATACAATCCTGTATTGATTTCTGGCTGATATCTGAAGATATACATTTACATTTAACATTTAAGTCATTTAGCAGACGCTCTTATCCAGAGCGACTTACAAATTGGTGCATTCACCTTATGACATCCAGTGGAACAGCCACTTTACACTTTACATGGCTGACAAGGTTGATACAGTCTCGATTGAACCATCGATTTTAACAGACCAAAGGGAAATCTCAATAAAGATAAATATGCATGGTTTGTCAAAAAAATAAAATAATTAAAAGGTTACTGGAAAATGAATGAGACTTTACTAGAGAATGAAGTATTTAAGAAGGAAGTAGCAGGAATTATTGATAAATACTGGAATTGTGCCTGTGTTATGAATATGTTTGGAAGTTACTGGGAGATAATGAAATTTGGAAAGGCTTTTGGCTATTTCAATGGGGAAAGAAATTGCTCGTGCCAAGAGAGAGAAGGAATATGACAAAGGGAATAATGGATTATACAACAAAAAAACTAAACTAACTCTTAGCGAATTACTGGAGCTATCATTGCAAATGCAGTTAGACTGTATCTACGAGGAAAAGGCCCGGGGAGCGTTTGTAAGATCAAGATGAAAATGGATGGAAGAGGGAGAGAAAAATACAAAATATTTCTTTAATTTAGAAAAAAAAGGCAGGCGAAGAGACTTCCATATGTACATTTATTATTAATAATACTCCCAATGAAAATCCAAAAGAAATCTCAGCATGTTGCCCAGTTTTATCAGAATCTGTATACATCAGCCCAGCCAACATCCAATATGTTGGCTTTTCTTAGACAATGTAGCAAACATTGCTAAGATAAATAATGATTTCAGAGATTTTTGTGATGAGTTATCTGAAATTGAGATAAGACTATTAAAAGCCTTAATAAGTCCTCTGGAAATGGTTTAATAAGAGAGTTTTAGAAAGCATTCAAGGATAAATTGACTCCATTCTTGCCATGTTTCAAGAATCAATAGAAAAAGGAGTTACCGGCTTCCTTAAAGCAAGGTGTAATTACTTTGATTCCCAAACCTAATAAGGATACTCTTTATATAGACAACTGGAGACCCATTAAGCGTTGAACAATGGGAAATTATTTGCCCTTGTATTTGCTAAGAGGTTGAAACAAGGCTTGCTTCATAATTTATGAAGAACAATCTGGTTTTATGCATGGTCGACACATTAGTAATAACATCAGGTTGATCTTAGATATGACTGACTATAATGACCTCATCCTTGATGATCGTTCTCTTACATTTGTTGATTTTTATAAAGCTTTTGACACTGTAGAACATGAGTTTATGTTCAAAGCAATACGTTTTTTGGGGTTTGGTAACTTATTTTTGAAAGCAGTCCAAACTTTATATAGTGGTTGTACTTGCTCTGTAAAATTAGCTCATGGGACATCCAAAGATTTGATATTGGCCGTGGCATTAGGCAGGGCTGCCCAATTATTCCATTTTTATTGGTTACTCAAATTATGGCTCTTCAAACCAAGAAAGGGAATTTAAGGTGTTTAGGCACTTGGCAATGAATTTAAACTGTCAACTGGCTGATGATACCACCATATTTTTAAGAGACAGAATTGAAGTTTCTAAAGCAGTTTCCTGTATTGAAGACTTTTCCTTGGTTTAGGGTTTGAAAATTAATATCAATAAGTCAGTCTTATTTCCACTCAAGGATTGTGTTTCACAGGAAGTATATGGTATTCCAATTAAAGATAAGGTAACGTATCTTGGAATATGCAAGAATGAAAAACAAAGGAGGAGTGAATTGAACTTTAACCCCATTATTGAGAAAACGAAGAAATTGAACCTGTGGTTGATGAGATATTTTGTTTTATGGTTGGGTTTTATTATCCAAAGCTGAAGGGTTATCCAGCTCGGTTTATGTCTTGTTATCACTTGGCTTACCCACCAAAATTGTAAAGGACTTAGATAAGATTATAATTTTATGTGGAGGAACAAGCCATCTACAAAAATATATTCTCCCTAATACCTAAGAACAAGGAGGTCTTAGATTTCAATACTCTAAATAATACTTTTAAAATAAATTGGATTCTGAAGTATGTTGAACCAGAACAGTATTTGGAATGTCTTCCCTAAGTATTTATTTGATTGTTGGTGGTTTAGAATGTTTGCTTCAATGTAATTTTGATGTTGATAAAATCCCAGTAAAGTTAACCAAATTCCATAAGCAGGCAATTTAAGCTTGGATGTTAGCGTATAAACACATTTTTCCCCTCACAGATAGTTTATATGGAACAACAAAGATATACGATGCCAGTTACTGAATGATGATGGATATCGACTCAAATGGGGAATTTCTTGATAAGTTAAAAATTCCAATAACCCCGAAAGAATAAGCAATTGTTTTTTTATGCAATTCCAGGGGGGGATGTAGCTCTTAAATTCCTCTGTGGTTGATGTAACAGATTTACATGAAAATATATTCATTGGCAATATTAACATCAAAGATAAAATGTATTAATAAACAGATTAGGAATATTGTTTGTGATACTACAATTCCCTCAGCAAGATTCTTTTGGTCAGATATCTATGGTGATATACAAAAGGGGGTAAAGCATGGAAAATTGCTAACACATATTGTATCAGTAACAAAGTAAAGGAAGTTTCATTTAAGAATCACATAGAATTTATCCTGTGAAACATGTTTTGGAAAGTTTCAAGCTGAATAACTGATTTCTGTGGAATGGAGATGGTAGCCTAGTGGTTAGAGCGTTGGACTAGTAGCCGGAAGGTTGCAAATTCAAACCCCTGAGCTGACAAGGTACAAATCTGTCGTTCTGCCCCTGAACAGGCAGTTAACCCACTGTTCCTAGGCCGTCATTGAAAATAAGAATTTGTTCTTAACTGACTTGCCTGGTTAAATAAAGGTATAAAAAAAGAGACAATTTTGCATGCGTTTTTCCTGTATTTATAGTAGAATTTTGTTACAAAAAAAAAATATGACCAGGTTTATAGTTTGTCAGAAATTCTGATAAAGATGTAGTATATTTAAATCAACTGCTAATACTAGGTAAATTTCATATTAACAAATGGTCCAATTCAAAACTTGTTTAAACTCATTTATAAAGTTATGGCACTACTTTTACTAAAATAAAATAGGCAATCAAAACTTGTATTATTAATGAATATTATTTTTTTGTTTAGGATTCCTGGCAATGTAAATAGTTTGCATGTGACTATTCCTCTTTTATTTGTTAACAAAAAAAAAAATATATATATATATATACCCACATTTGCTTTTCTTGACAACATTAAAAACACCTAGGACTACCTTAGCCTACCTTCAGAAAACCTATAAGATAATGAAATTGACAAGGAAATTATTAAGGGGACAGCTATGCTTATTGTATGAAGATGAAATTGACAATGATTCAAATAGAAACAAACACACGTCCATAGAAAAATGGCCATAAGCCCATTTATCAGCAACACCGATTAGAGGGGGAGTGTGTTGGAAAGATTTCACAAATACTGTGAGGAACTATGATTTGAATGGATGTATAAAACATTTATAAAAGGGATTCATTGACTTAACGTGTGAGGTGAAGGGAAAAAAAAAATAGAAAAATGACTGAAGCCTAGCTAAGTACTTCCCTACATTTGTGAGAAGCAGGCCAGTTACTTCCATGCGTGCATATTCCGTCAACATTAAGAGGACTTGTTGCATATTAACGTCTTCATCCATAACACGTTATTCAATTAAAGTCACAGCCATAACAAAAACAATTGAGAACTTGCATGCAGATTTCTGCAAAAATATACACAAAACCCCAAACAATGCAAGCAGAGCAGAATTAGGACCATCTGGAAGTTATCAAAATCCAGAAGAGCTGTTAAATTCTACATCCACCTAAAAGGAAGCAACCCCCACATTCCACCAAAGTCCTCACCTACAGCGAGAGATGGATGAACTTAGAGATGAGTCTCCTCAGCCAGCTGGTTCTGAGGCACTTTGTTCACAAATACGAATAGACCCCACAGAGCCCAAAGGACAGCAACACAATTAGACACAACCAAATTATGAGAAACCAAAAATATCATTATTTGACACACTAGAAAAGAACCATCCCACCCCCTAAAAAACAGCAAATTGGAATGCTACCTGGACCTAAACAGAGAGTACAGTGGCAGAATACCTGACCACTGTGACTGACCCAGAATTATTGAATATGTAGACTGTGCAAAGCCTTGCTATTGAGAGAGTCACCTGGCTCGAGAGAAGACAGGATATGTGCTCGCAAAATGAGGGGGAAACTGATCTGCCCTCCCTAACATCCTGCCAAATGTGTAACCACATTAGAGATACATATTTCCCACAGAGCCACAAAGAATGTGAAAACAAATCTAACATTGATAAAATCCCCATCTCTTAGCCCGAAATTCCACACTGTGCAATCACGTCAGCAATATTTGTGGCCCATTGCCATGAGAAAAGGGCAACCAGTGGAACACAATAATTCTAAATAGTAAATAACACAAATAGCAGAATATAAGTAAACAGATATTGGTACTAGAACTATTTGAACATTGCTAAAACACTGTACATAGTGAATATTATAACACTTGAAATGTATCTCTTTTTGAAACCAAGTAGTGCAATATTAACATTACATTACATTTACATTTAAGTCATTTAGCAGACGCTCTTATCCAGAGCGACTTACAAATTGGTGCGTTCACCTTAAGACATCCAGTGGAACAGCCACTTTACAATAGTGCATCTAAATCTTTTAAGGGGGGGGGGGGGTGTGAGAAGGATTACTTTATCCTATCCTAGGTATTCCTGAAAGAGGTGGGGTTTCAGGTGTCTCCGGAAGGTGGTGATTGACTCCGCTGTCCTGGCGTCGTGAGGGAGTTTGTTCCACCATTGGGGGGCCAGAGCAGCGAACAGTTTTGACTGGGCTGCGCGGGAACTGTACTTCCTCAGTGGTAGGGAGGCGAGCAGGCCAGAGGTGGATGAACGCAGTGCCCTTGTTTGGGTGTAGGGCCTGACTTAAGTTATTTGTTGATGTTACTTTGAGTGTTCTCACTTATGTTGATTTCACTTGCTTTGGCAATGCAAATGTGTTTCCCATGCCAATAAAGCCCCTTTGAATAGAATATTGAGAGAGCGAAAACTAGAGAAAGAGAGAAGTAGGCTAAGCGAGCGAGCGAGCAAATGTAAGGGAAGAAAGAAGGGAAGAACAGAACTGACAGGAGAGCTCAAGGAGGAAGCAGTCAGGCTATAAGCAAATTCAGTCTTGTGTACTTTGTGTTCTGTACTATTTTTCCACTTAAGAGGACCTGATGCTACATACCCGACTGTACATTAGTAATAGCTGCTCCCAGCAGTGGAGGCTGCTGAGAGGATGGATCATAATAATGTCTTAAATGGTGTCAATGGAATGTTTGATACCATTCCATTGACTCCATTGCAGCCATTATGAGCCGTCCTCTCCTCAGCAGCCGCCACTGGCTCCCAGTCATGTCAATCAGAACTGAAGAGTGAGTGGTTACCCTCAGACGGAGGACACTACTGCCATTGTGTGCAGGGCATTGTCGCCCCATACCAAATGACTTTACGAACCACGAGTTAATAAAACCACTTACTGTGTGGGTTGCCCTATGCTGTGTGTGTTCAATGCTGGAGAAGAGACCTTCATTTTGTCTCCAATCAATAATATGATTGATTAGGAAGTTTGTCGTTTTCACTTCCTGGGGCACAGGCTGTTGCCGGGGTTGCATTGGGTCTCAGTAGAGATCCTATAAAATTCTGTCTAAAACCTCACTGGAGATCTGTTGCTAGGCTACCAGTCAATATTAGACTTAGGAGGATTGACTGCTGGAACACCTCCAAGTCCAAGTGAAAAGAAAATTATACAGCACTATTCTATAGGAGTGGACAGCCCTCCCAACCACAGCAGGCTCACACTGAGAAAACAAAACCCTTTCAGTTCCAGAATCTCACAAACGGGTGGCAACAATTTCACAAACAGTGTATACTACACACTGAACGTGCCATCCTACTTGCGTACACAACGCAATCACACCAGTCTTATGAAAGCAATTTCGATAGTGGTCTTATCTAGGACATGGTTCGTTAAACAGGTTGTCCTCTGTCCATCCCAGTCCGGATCTCAGCCTACTTCCCTCGTCCCTATAGTCTCCCTCTCTTTCTCTGGGTGGTGAAGAGAGCAGATGGTGTTACCGACACACCCAGGTGTGGGGCCTCAATATGCCTTAACACGGATACTGGCTGTACGCCCTATACCCTAGGACAATATGCAACAATAAAGAGTGTGTGTACATACCGGCAAAGCGGTCTGCTGACGGTGTGGGACACACCTTCTGACTCATGACTGAGTCACCCGACTACTCAGGTAAAAAAATAAAATAAAAACATTTTAAAAGACGACCTCACCCTACACCAAAACATACAACACACACACTAGGGCTGTCCCCGACTAAATAAGATCTTAGTCGACCAAGAGTTCTGCTCTTTCGACCAATCGATTGGTCTACATTTAAATAAAACTTGTATTTTTCCATATATTGAGCATGTCTGATGCTTTAAGCACACGGTTTGATTAAATAATTAAGAAAAACTACTAGAGGGAGTACGAACAGCAATTGATTTGATTGTGCAGGGCTCAGAATTGCTGCCTGCGCTGTTAAAAAAAAAAAAACACAAAAAAACAGCGAGTGACTAGAACCCGTTGTCTCCCTTCTCCCTGCTGCAGCGACCACCATAGAACAGCAAAGTGTTCATCCCACTGTCAGTGTTGCTGAAACGGCAACATAATTACATTCAATTGACTGAAAAGCTCTGTACCGAAATCATTCATTTGTTGAGGAAAAAAAACATTCCCTCAACCCTGGCTCGCTTCACGTGACACATATCACATGCACATGACCAAAGGCCGAGTCGCACAGGACTCGTATTACTAGAGAACATTGGTCATGTAATCATTACTCCAGAATGTTTGTTATTCCAGAGGACGATTCAGATGGGATTTGGTTTATATTTTTTTAACTGCCCCCTGTAATTCTTATTTCTGGTCAATAAATTGACAGTTCTGGCAGAAGCCTGGAGGTTTTTAATTCTAGGAATGAATATACATTATTTTAACATGTTGAGGGGTTAGGGCCACACTGATAACTTGAGCTTGGTTCCCAAGTTTCTAAACCATCTTTGGTTTACTGTTGCTGTAATATTTGAATTGAGGAAGTGTGATCATAAATAATCATGACATTTTGGTGATCTTCAGTTCAGATGTGAACTAAATGCAATTGAGATGCGTTTTAACGCTATGGATGAGAAAGTTAAATGATAATTTTAGGCCAGTTGTATTCTGCTTTAATATCTATTAACAGCAAGGGTTGAATTAAATAGGCTTAGGATTCTTTACTGATGCATTTGACAAGATTCAATTCAGACGCACAAAAACAAACAAAAGCATTCAATGGGAGAGTTCATATACGAATGTCCTACATGAAGCCTAAGTTAATGCGCAGCACTTAGTTCAATTTGTCAAATCAGTTATTGTTTTCTTGCACAAACACCTGTCAAACACTTTTCAACACAGGAATGTCTATTTGCACAGGACTAGTATTATGAGAGGACCATGGAGTTGGCAAAAAAAGAAAAAGTTATTCTGGCTGGAATAGTTACTCTCCTGCCATGTAAAGACTACTGACGGGCCTCTCGAGTGGCACAGTGGTCTAAGGCATTGCAGTGTTAGCTGTGCCACTAGAGATCCTGGTTCGAGTCCAGGCTCTGTCGCAGCCGGACATGACCCGGGAAGATCCACTGGGCGGCGCACAATTGGCCCAGCTTCATCTGGGTTAGGCCGGCAGGGATGTCCTTGTCCCATCGCGCTCTAGGGACTCCTGTGGCTGGCCAGGCGCATGCATGCTGGCACGGTCGCCAGGTGTACAGTGTTTCCTATGACACATTGATGTGGCTGGCTTCCGGATTAAGCGGGCATTTTGTCAAGAATCAGTGTGGCTTGGACACACAGCTCTTGACCTTAGCCTCTCCCGAGTCCGTAAGGGAGTTGCAGCGATGGGACAATTTGATACCACGAAATTGGGGAGAAAAATATACAATTACTGACTGGCAGATTCAGACGGGGCTAAAATTACAGATGTGGTGTTTTGTGCTCATAATTACATTACCCGACCTCCCCCAGTAAAACTAATCCCATCCGAAGAGGGCACAATATGGCCTGGAGAAGGTTTATCAAGGACCTCTGTACTTTGCGCCGTTCATATTTCCCTTGACCGTGACTAGTTTCCCAGTCCCTACAGAAAAACATCCCTACAGCATAATGTTGCCACCGCCATGCGTCACGCTTGGAATTCTGGCCAAAGAGTTCAATCTTGGTTTCATCAGACCAGATTATATGTTTTTTCCTCATGGTCTGAGAGTCCTTTAGTTGCCTTTTAGCAAACTCCATGCAAGCGGTCATGCGCCTTTTTACTGAAGAGTGGCTTCGGTCTGCAGAGATGGTTGTCATTCTGGAAGGTTCTCCCATCTCCAGAGGAACTCTGGAGCTCTGTCAGAGTGACCATCGAGTTCTTGGTCACCTCCCTGACCATCGAGTTCTTGGTCACCTCCCTGACCATCGAGTTCTTGGTCACCTCCCTGACCATCGAGTTCTTGGTCACCTCCCTGACAAAGGCCCTTCTCCCCTGATTGTGCAGTTTGGTGGGGATGCAAGCTCTAGGAAGAGTCTTGGTGGTTCCAAACTTCTTCCATTCTTTAAATGGTCACTGACAGAGCTCCAGAGTTCCTCTGTGTTCTTGGGGACCTTCAATACTGCAGACATTCTCCTCACTTTTGTTAGACAATAAGGCAAGGGCTGTTTCATCTCATTCTATTGCTGCCTCCACCGCATTGATCAACACTAATATGAAGTTAACCTTGTTATTATGCACATAGCAACATGGTCTAGGAAAAGGCACCAATTCAACAGCGCAATGATGCGTTTCAGAACCGTGGACAGTGACCACTAACCAACCCGAGACAAAGCACATTTTTTTTTAGTGTTGCACCATTGTTCTTATGTAACAAATATATAATTTCAGTAGCATGTTTTAGACTGATCCCCATGGCCTCCACAATGGATCAGTCCACTCAGACAGGTGTCTTGTATAGAAGTGGGACGATTAATTAGGGCCGATTTCAAGTTCTCATAACAAAACAAAAAAATGAACAAAAATAAAAATTTACAAATTTAAAAAAATAAATTAAACAAATAAAAAAATAAAATCGGTAAATCTGCATTTTTTGGAAGGCGATTATTTTGCAATCCAAGAGGAGACTGAGTGGCAGGCTGACCACCTGTTACGCAAGTGCAGCATCAAAAGGATCTCGTGACTGCAAGGAGCCAAGGTAAGTTGCTAGCTAGCATTAAACTTACCTAATAAAAAAATACACATGGTTGATGATATTACTAGGTTAACTAGCATGTACTGCGTTGCATATAATCAATGTGGTGCCTGTTAATTAATCATCGAATCACAGCCTACTTCAACTTCGTAAAACGGGTGAGGATTTAACAAAAGCGCATTCGTGAAAAAAAGCACAATCGTTGCACCAATGTACCTAACCATAAACATCAATGCCTTTCTTAAAATCAATACACAAGTATATCTTTTTAAAACTGCATATTTAATTAAAAAAATTCATGTTAGCAGGCAATAATAACTAGGGAAATTGTGTCAATTCTTGCATTCAGTGCAAGCAGAGTTAGAGTATGTGCAGTTTGGGCAACCTGACTCATTGAGAACTGTGTGAAGATAATTTCTTCCAAACAAGACAGTAATTAATTTGCCAGAATTGTACATAATTATGACATAACATTGAAGGTTATGCAATGTAACAGCAATATTTAGACTTAGGGTTGCCACCTGTTCAATAAAATACAAAAACGGTTCCGTACTTCACTGAAAGAATAAACGTTTAGTTTTCGAAATGACAGTTTTCGGATTTGACCTTATTAATGACCTAAGGCTCATATTTATTATATTATAATTAAGTCTTTTGATATAGCAGTCTGACTGAGCGGTGGTAGGCCGCAGCAGGCTCGTAAGCATTCTTTCACACAGCATTGTTTATGCCTTCAAGCCCATCAACTCCCGAGATTAGGCAGGCAATACTATAGTGCCTATAAGAACATACAATAGTCAAAGGTATATGAAATACAAATGGTATAGAGAGAAATAGTCAATGCGTCATAATTCCTATAAAAACTACAACCTAAATTCTTAACTGGGTATATTGAAGACTCATGTTAAAAAGAACCACCAGCTTTAATTTATTTTCATGTTCTGAGCAAGGAACTTAAACTTTAGCTTTCTTACATGGCACATATTGCACTTTTATTTTCTCCTCCAACACTGTTTTTTGCATTATTTAAACCAAATTGAACATGTGAAGTAAAAAAAAAAAAGAAGTGTTAATTCAGTATTGTTGTAATTCCCATTACTACAAATATTTAAAATATAGAAAAAGACAAAAGGCTTTTTTGGTCCTCCAATAATCGGTAGCGGCGTTGAAAAATGATTATTAAAAAAATAAAAATAATAATTTGGTCAACCTCTAATAGACATGCCATTAAATTACTATAGTATTCTAATTCTGTTTATGTTTATCATATCTGCATCTAAAAATTTTACAAGTTTCCCCACTATCTGAACTCAGTGAGTTTAGTAGTGTGAAGGTTTGTATTGTTGTGATCAGATTATTGGAATAACAGAGGCATGTTGTCTGTCAAACACAGGGCAGTGAAACACACCAAGATGAACCATGTTATTTAAAGGAGGCCAGGGCTCCCTGTAACACAGAACAATAATACATGCCCCGTGGATACTTGGGGCAGGCAGTGGAATGGAGAGTCAATCTAAGTAACATAATGAAGGAAAAAAGATATATATAAGTCTGTCAGTTTAAGCTAGTATTTTGCATGGGCTGCGTCTCAATCCAAAGCATCCGCTTATGTCGGCCTTCCGCATCTGTGGTGGAAGGTGGCCGAGCTACATCGGTGTTTGTCAGACCATGAGACATCCCAAAAATTGGTCTTCTCACAATAACATCTGTAGCATAAATTTAAAAAATTATACCCAGAAGGGTCCTAAAATTCCAACTCAAATAGCTAAATGATCTATGGTATGACCATCTTAAAACAATTCCACGGGTGCCTGGGTCAAACACCACTTTGCCAGTTCAACACATAAGTATAATATATTCAAATGTCCTTACTTTCAGAATGAATTCATAATCACATCATACTGAAATGTAAGACTAGTAGCAATCAGACAGGTTTCTCAGCCCTAGCTACAGTATTACCTGCTGTATGTAGACTTGTCTCTGTATGATAATAGTTTCCTGTTTAACTTGACTCTCAGACTCCCCCCCCCCAGGAAGCCTATTATATGGAGGACCACTTATTCTAGTCAATGTCATTATGGTGGGCAAGTTGGGCCAAAGTGACACTTGGTGTGAGTCACTCTTTTCTCTGTCTTTCTCCTTGTGTGTTTGGATGTTCCATCTTTCCACTACACTCATTTGTTTGTTGCTTTGATTTGCTGTCATGATGCAGGAAATAAATCTGGATTCACTTTTATTCCACCCACCCCCAAAAAAATGTGCATAAACAAAGACACAAACAAAATATCCAGCTTAAACATCTCACATGCGAAGACACAGGGAAGCTGTATGTGTTAGTATAGGACCCCACCAGAGACCAAGAGCTGTCGACAAGAGAAAACAGACAGAGGGAGAGGGGATGTCATAGAGGACAAAGGACAGAAGAGAGGAGAGTGTTGAGACTAGAGGTTTCATGGGGATCAATTCATTGAGATGGCTAAATGGAAGGCCAAAGGGATGGCTTAGAAGAACCAGTGAACAGAAAACCATTGCCTATGGGGCGGACAGGTAGAGGAGACACCATAGCCTACACATTTTCAATCATCATAATGAACAAGAAAAGTTGTCCCCACCTTGCTTTCCGACCTAGGGCGTATAAGCCATGGAGCGAGCTGAAGGTAGAAAGACAGTCAACAACTCTTGGTAGGAAACAACGTCAGACAGCTACTCCTCCACCATCACCTCCGCCCCCTGGTCCCTTTACTTACCGTGTCCTGAGGGAGTGCCAGGCGGCGTCCACGTCGGCGTACAGGTTCTTTTCCGAGGGTTTCCCCGAGCTGGCCCCGTAGCCAGAGTAGTCGTAGGAGAAGACGTTGCAGTTGATGCGTGAGCCCAGGCCGATGTAGAAGCTGCTCATCTGGCCCAGGTCCACAGCGTTGCCGTGCGAGAAGAGGAGCGTGAAGCGGGCACTGGGCGAGCAGCGCACAAACATGCAGGCGATGCGGTTTCCACGCGAAGTGCGCGTCATGAAGCACTCGATGGCGTCCTTCTCACGTGCCGAGTACTGCCAGTCTGCTCGCTCAGACAGGTGCAGGGTCCAGCGACTGCCGCTCTCGTCACACAAGAGGGTGTAGGTGGGCTCCGGGGGCAGGAAGGCCAGCTTGGAGGTGATCTTGCTGGGGCATGGAGGGCAGCAGAATAGGCAGCACAGCTCACTCAGGGACAAGTGGTTCATCCTTAAACCCTGCTGGGGCAAGGGAGGGGGGAGCATTACCATTTACTGCTCATCATTCACTATTACTAAAAAAGGTATCATTGACATGGCACATTAAATAGCCAACACTTGCATGATCTCCCCAAGACGGAGGACAAATGAGAGGGTTTAAAGTGCACGCGTGTTTACATGTGGTTAGGCTAATTGTACACCTCATGTCTCTTATCCAGCCCAGTGCACAAGCACACCCCAGTTATTGATGGCCATTTTGAAAGTATGCTCAGACACACAGCTGAGTCTCGACCACTGATGTATTACTCACTCCACAAAAAGACCAACAACCCACCATGAGTCACACATGTTATAGCGTATAACCAGATTTCACCTCTGCTTAAACTCTAACTGATAAACAGAAACCCTGTATCTAAAACATGTTAAGGTTAAACATGTATTTTTGGTTCAGCGAACCCTGAGAAGAGTCGAGCCCGAAGGTTTAGGCTACTAGGCTGGTGTGCAAGGATTCTCAAAGTTCTCTATCCACCCTGACTTGTTAAGTGGGAAATGCACATGAACTCCCCTAGGCTTGCCCTCAACAAAGCTGCTTTTACATACATGCAGAAGAGAATCAATAGTGTATGGCCTTCCTTGGCCCTGGGATAGCTATAGTACTGATGAGGATTTCATCTGTCTGCCTCAAAGTTTCTTGCTACGGTGAGTACATAGAGTAGCTTTTCCAATGCCTCCTCGGTCCCAGGCTTGCTTTCAGAAATAACTTTTAGTTGGGTTTATAAGAGCCTGTTGGTCAGCGCCTTTGTGATGATCCGTCTGCACTGCCTGTTGTTTCAATGATGTCCTATCAAAATATCCCTCTGGAGAAGTGGCTAGTTGTTTAATGTATTCTTGGAACCACACATGCTTTAAGAAAATATATTGGTGTCATTTGTATTCCCTCTCACTGACACTTGGAAATGTATGTTTCTCAATCTCCAGTCCTGACTAAATGGTCCATTTAGTCAGTTCTCAAGTGCTCATTTTAATGTATGCCATTCCCTTCCACTATCCCGTTGCCTAATCACTCTATATCTACCTCAATTACCTTGTTCCACTGCACATCGACTGTACTGGTACCTTGTGTATACAGCCAAGTTGTCATTACTGTGCATTTATTCCTTGTGTTTTTATTTTCTATTATTTACTTTGCATTGCTCGGAATGGGCGATAAGTAAGCATTTCACTGTTAATCTGAACCTGTTGTTAAAGCACGTGACAAATACAATTTTATGGCGTGTGTGTTTTAATATCCAGGTTATAGGTCAGAAATGGGTGGGGGCAGTCTAGTTCACACATAGGCTTCCATAATCTATTTTCGTTAAAGATGGGGCTGGGGGACAGGAATCATGCTCAGATGTTAAGATATGTAGTTATGACGATTCTGAAACCACTTCTCTATAGTAAGGTGAGCACTGTCCAACATGAAAATAACCACTTGTCTTGGATGACAAGCTTGGCGGTGACCCCTCCGATAACAGCAATTCAGATTCTAGGGAACCACAAACAATAACATCGTCGACGAGGGTTTGTTTTAGAGACTAACGTTACAGTACCAAAAAGGCCGAACTACAACGTTAGCTAGCCTAACGTTACTCTATACATTTAACTAGTTAGCGATTCACGTTAACAGTGGCACTTTTTTTTTCCCTCGTGTTTGCCAGAATTGCGTCGCATCGATTAGCGAAAACAAATCGTAGGTCTCATTTAAGTGAACAGTCACGCAGTGCTCAGCAAAAAAAAAAAAAAGTAGCTAGCAGCTAATTTACATTAGTTAGCAAGCTAACAAAACACCGGCAATAATGTTAAGCTTTGAAAAACTGGCAAACGGCGAAGAGGATCACACACATAACTTACCTGATTATTGGTAACGTCACGGATTGTAGTAGTTAACGTTTTAACAAGCCAGCTGATGAAATACAGCTAACTGGAAACAAATACAGGTAGCTAGTTAACCAGGCAGGTTGACTTGAATGCCCATTCGTTCACCCTCGTCCACTCTCTTATGGATAGCGTTAAATAGCTATTTATCTTCTTGACACTTGTACGACTACCCAAATCAAGCTCCGCCTGCTTACCACTCAAGCTTGTCAACAAGTAGTCCGGATAATGACTTAATTGCATCCACAAGACTTGCGTAAACAAATATGCTATTTTAATGTTGACTGACACCAGCTTCAAACCTTGTAGCTAGCCCACTGTCGCTAGATGTCTTCAGTTCAAGCCAAGGAAACCGGCTGGGGAACATATCGAAACCGCAGTGTCGAGGTGATGATTGGATTGGTTTATAAGAAAGCCAATTACAAACTACAATGTGCTAACAGAGACCAATCAGATTGCTCAAGGCGGTGTTTTGCAGCGTTGAAAACGACTGACCCACTGGGCGTATTCGATTATGCTGAGCCGCCGGGCATCGGACATAGTCTGTCAAGTCATCAGACGAAAACGCAGAGGAAGGCGCGCCCTTCTCAAATCGAACGCTCATCTGCACGGCTCGATCATTTTGTCAACAAGGCAGCATGGTGGATGGTCCAGAAACACACAACATATTATTATTTTTTCGATAAAATAAATGTTAGACTTTTCTAACTACTTTTCATTGGAAATGCAAATAAAGCGTTTTCATCAAAAGCAATCAATTTTGCATAGGAAACCACATAATCCTAGTAATTACTACACGCGCTTAATTACGTCACTTTAGTTTTGAGACGACTTTGCTGTGGCTTTGAAGCGGGCACCTGGCTCACGACCGGGAGGCAGCCATTCCAAATCGAATGCAATCACTCTTCAACCGATAGAAAAAAAACGCCTAAACTGGCGCCCGGTGTGATTAATCGAACCTCATCACTGGGAACTAATGCCTCCTTCAAAACAACAGGAAACTCGGAAATATCCGACTTTAGTAGCCTAAGACAACGGGGAACTCTGAAAAAACTAGCTCCGCCTGGGAAAGTCGTTTTGAAAAAGTCAACTCAGAATTCAAAGTCGGTAACTTAGCCATCTTTCTTTTGCTCTGACTTTTCGACCTGAAGATCACTGACGTCATGATTTGACCTAGTTTTTGTCTGTGTTCCCAGTTGTCTTGAAAGCACCATTAGAGCTTAAATTTTGAATGGCATACTTATTTACATTTTATGCGGACTGGGGATGAGGGAAATGCGTTATCTGAAAGGGAAAGTGTCAATAACATATTCGCATGTGGATATTTGTAATAAACTACATGACCAAAAGTGTGTGGACACCTGCTCGTGGAACATCTCATTCCAAAATCATGGGCATTAATATGGAATTGGTCCCCCCTTTGCTGCCATAACAGCATCCACTCTTCTGGGAAGGCATTCCAGTAGATGTTGGAACAACGCTGCAGGGCCTTGCTTCCATTCAGCCACAAGAGCTGGGCTCTGCTTGCCAGTCAAGTTCTTCCACACCGATCTCGACAAATCATTTATGTGTGGACCTCGCTTTGTGCACGGGGGCATTGTCATGCTGAAACAGGAAAGTGTCTTCCCCAAACTGTTGCCACAAGTTGGAAGCACAGAATCGTCTGGACTTTAATATAATTGTATGCTGTAACATTAAGATTTCCCTTCACTGGAACTAAGGGGCCTGGACCGAACCAAGAAAGACAGCCCCAGACTTCCTGTTCCCATCACAGCTGTCGTGATTTTTTGTATATGGTATGCTTAATCGAATAAAAACTGTGGATGAAACGTGGTTAGTGACAGTTCTCTGAGAGGCTTTTATTTCTAAACTTTAAAAATCCGTGACCCGGAAGGACTTTTTTTGTGTGTTTGCTGACGAGTCGCTGGTCCATGTGTTGTGGTAGCTGACATCAAGCTAACGTTAGAAACCTATGTTTAGATAAAAATGAGTTCTCAAAAGGGCAACGCATCGCGGTCGCGAGGTCAAAAGCACCAAAACACGACTGCTTACAAGAACGACAAATATGGAGCAAGTGTTCAAGTAAAGGTAGGGTCTTATGACTGGCTGGCTAACGTACATTTGGAGCCACTCTGACAAGTCAGCTACAGTATGTTCACCATTTGTATGAATACTGCTGGGCTAATTGTAGCTCTACTGTTTTAAATTTCTCTGTGTGTATATCGGATGTTATTATTGCAGATAGCAAACTCGAAGGTCCACGACGGGTTATGTCAACACTGCAAGGAAGTTATTGAGTGGAAAGTCAAATACAACAAATACAAATCCCTTTCCCAACCTCGAACATGGTGAGTACAAGCATGCTATGCCCTTTTGTACTCGTGGACACCTAACATTTCTTTCCATTCAAAATCCTATTTTCCTTCAACCTATGTTTAATTGGTTTACTATTCCAACTTTAACCTGTATGGGGGGGGGAAAGTATAAGGTTTTCTCAAACATCTTATGTTATTGTGGATGTATACTTGCCTTCCCATCAGTACTTACCCGTTTGTGATAATGTTAAATTGTGTTTCTTTCTTTTGGTTTTGAGAAGAAACACACCAGTACGTACACCAGACATACATCCCAGCTCAAAGTTATACAAGTAACAAAAAAATGCCAAACAAATTAGACAGCAAGGATCTTGATCCAGGATTGGATTCTCTGCTATTACCAAACGTAACTTGGTTTTGCATTTAGCACAACTTCGACAGTTGACTTATAAGCTATCTAGCTGACAAACATTTAGTTGTGAATTCCATATTGTAACTAGATCCCCTGGCTGCACAAGTCTCGTCGTTGTGTGCTTGTAAACAAACACCACGTGACTGAGGACTACCGGTAAGCATCATAATTTAAACATTCTCAAAGTTGAAATGAAGAACGATCTTTATCTCCTAACATCTTGCACAAGTTGACTTGAGATATTTACTTTAAAAAGTAGCTACAAATATACATGTCTATAAAACATTCCAAGAAATAGTTTAAACGGTATTGAAAAACCGTCCCGTGGCTATTTCCAAATACCCCGGTATATGGTAGACCGTCCAAGCCTGCTACTACCGGTCGTCCCCGCCTCTCGCTAGCACCGCTAAAGCGACACCGTATGCTAGGTAGCTTTCTTGTATGTTGGCCCCACCTGCTGTGTAACAGAGTCATCCTTAAGACTAGCTGGCTAAGCTAACAAACAGCCCTTGCCGTCGTTAACAGAACTGCGGAAAAGCAATGCCGATATCTGGGGCGTAGGACACCGCCTACCGGTGCACGGTTATTCTTTTGGGTTTATGGCGGCTGGCGTCCAACATTATTGTGCATTGTTGTCACCTACTGTACTGGTGGAGCGTCCCCGCCTCCTGTCTGTCCTAACTTAAGAATTGACCAATATAGGTATAAAAGGGGTTCCTGCAATGATGGCCGCAATTGCACCCTTCTCGATATCTCGGGGTCTGACTGTTTTTGTGCTTGCCAGTTAGCTAACAGTTCTCAGCTGTTAGCAGGCAACATTTAAAAAACTTTTTTTTTACTAGCGATTCAAAACGGATGATTAACTTATTTTTGTTCGAGTCATTACTGAATTAATGTAACAAATAAAACTTGAAACCTAGTAAACAATTCATTTAGATCCAGCGTTTATTTAAAACTTCTTTTTTTCTGAAATGTGTTCCGTAGACTTGGCAATTTAATAGAAGTTTTACAGTGTATATAATTTTGGTACTTACAAATTTAAATGGCTTTTCCACATCCATTGAATTGGCACTGGCTGCATCCATATGCACACATCGTGCCATTGTTGATAGGTTGACTTACTTAATGTTGGGATATTGATTTTTGTCAATGCACTCCCATTACTCAAAACCCTGAAAGGAGGAGTGCTAAGATGTTGTTGGCACATTGGCTTTAAATGGTCTTATTGGCCAGAGACGTCAACTATCCGGTGTATATACATCATTGCGGTTGAAACCTTGCAAGGAGACTTTTGAAAATGCACAACCAACATGTAAAAACTAATATATATATAAAAATCATTCATTCTCGCAACATACGTATGAATAATTGACACAAGTAGGAGCGCTACATCATTCGTGAGGGACATGTTTTTCTCTATACTTGTTTTAAATGTGGAAGACCGAGGGAAGATTGTTGGATATTCTGTGTTTTTGTGTGTTTTAGTGTGAAATGTTCTCAGAAGACGGTGAAGGATGCATATCACGTCATTTGTAAAACCTGTGCCCTGAAGCTGGAGCTTTGTGCCAAGTGTGGGAAGAAAGAGGACATCGTAATTCCGTGAGTGTTCCTACTTCCTACGCTATGGTGTGTCTGAGTCTAAAGCCCACACACAATGGGCTAAGCTGGCAGAGATGTTGCTTGGGAACTGTGTTGTCTGTTTCGGGGTGGTGTTCAGAATGCAGCTTGTCAATCAAAGTCCAGAAAACATTCCTATACGATAATCACAGCGTTTCAAAGACTGCTATCTACTGGAGGGAAACAAATATTGAGTGGCTGCGGATCCAACTTTTCTGGACCTTCCCGAGCACTTAAGGTCCCGACGCTTCAGTGCATTTGCGGGATTCTATACTTTACGCACCGTCTCTGCTCTTAGCTACTCGTATAAAACAAGTTACTCTGGCGTATGGTGCTCATTTAATAAAGTTAGATCAAAGTGCAAGATTACATAATGATAGTATTCTAAATATTTAAGGAATATTGTGCAAATGGTTGCATTTTTGTCTCATGTGGCCAAACCTCAACGGTGCGCTACTAGGCAAAATTCACTCACTGTACATAATTCAAAATAAGACTGTATAAATTCCTCAAGAAAATCTAAATTCACATCCCAGTGAAACTTACTGAGATCAAATGGTTTGTATGCAGATTCTGTATAGATGTTTCACCGGTAAAACTTGAGAATTGTCATTCACGATTGACAGTGAGAAATGTGAAGTGAGGGAGACCACACTTTTTTTACATAACGTAGAGGTAAATAACTGCATGCGGAGAATGTGATCCGCACATGTGCAGAAGCTTCGGGACCTTTCGCGCTCCGGAAGAATGGTACAGAAAAGTCATATCCGCAGCCAAAGTGAAACAAATCATCCAAATGTACCTTGTTCATTGTAGACTGGGGTTGGGCAATGTCACCCTGTGTCTTATTGTGATTATTTACCCATAAAGCATTGTGATTTACAGTGCTTTCGGAAAGTATTCAGACCCCTTCCCTTTTTACACATTTTGTTACATTACAGCCTTACAGTGCCTTGCGAAAGTATTCGGCCCCCTTGAACTTTGCGACCTTTTGCCACATTTCAGGCTTCAAACATAAAGATATAAAACTGTATTTGTTTGTGAAGAATCAACAACAAGTGGGACACAATCATGAAGTGGAACGACATTTATTGGATATTTCAAACTTTTTTAACAAATCAAAAACTGAAAAATTGGGCGTGCAAAATTATTCAGCCCCCTTAAGTTAATACTTTGTAGCGCCACCTTTTGCTGCGATTACAGCTGTAAGTCGCTTGGGGTATGTCTCTATCAGTTTTGCACATCGAGAGACTGACATTTTTTCCCATTCCTCCTTGCAAAACAGCTCGAGCTCAGTGAGGTTGGATGGAGAGCATTTGTGAACAGCAGTTTTCAGTTCTTTCCACAGATTCCCGATTGGATTCAGGTCTGGACTTTGACTTGGCCATTCTAACACCTGGATATGTTTATTTTCGAACCATTCCATTGTAGATTTTGCTTTATGTTTTGGATCATTGTCTTGTTGGAAGACAAATCTCCGTCCCAGTCTCAGGTCTTTTGCAGACTCCATCAGGTTTTCTTCCAGAATGGTCCTGTATTTGGCTCCATCCATCTTCCCATCAATTTTAACCATCTTCCCTGTCCCTGCTGAAGAAAAGCAGGCCCAAACCATGATGCTGCCACCACCATGTTTGACAGTGGGGATGGTGTGTTCAGGGTGATGAGCTGTGTTGCTTTTACGCCAAACATAACGTTTTGCATTGTTGCCAAAAAGTTCAATTTTGGTTTCATCTGACCGGAGCACCTTCTTCCACATGTTTGGTGTGTCTCCCAGGTGGCTTGTGGCAAACTTTAAACAACACTTTTTATGGATATCTTTAAGAAATGGCTTTCTTCTTGCCACTCTTCCATAAAGGCCAGATTTGTGCAATATATGACTGATTGTTGTCCTATGGACAGAGTCTCCCACCTCAGCTGTAGATCTCTGCAGTTCATCCAGAGTGATCATGGGCCTCTTGGCTGCATCTCTGATCAGTCTTCTCCTTGTATGAGCTGAAAGTTTAGAGGGACGGCCAGGTATTGGTAGATTTGCAGTGGTCTGATACTCCTTCCATTTCAATATTATCGCTTGCACAGTGCTCCTTGGGATGTTTAAAGCTTGGGAAATCTTTTTGTATCAAAATCCGGCTTTAAACTTCTTCACAACAGTATCTCGGACCTGCCTGGTGTGTTCCTTGTTCTTCATGATGCTCTCTGCGCTTTTAACGGACCTCTGAGACTATCACAGTGCAGGTGCATTTATACGGAGACTTGATTACACACAGGTGGATTGTATTTATCATCATTAGTCATTTAGGTCAACATTGGATCATTCAGAGATCCTCACTGAACTTCTGGAGAGAGTTTGCTGCACTGAAAGTAAAGGGGCTGAATAATTTTGCACGCCCAATTTTTCATTTTTTGATTTGTTAAAAAAGTTTGAAATATCCAATAAATGTCGTTCCACTTCATGATTGTGTCCCACTTGTTGATTCTTCACAAAAAATACAGTTTTATATCTTTATGTTTGAAGCCTGAAATGTGGCAAAAGGTCGCAAAGTTCAAGGGGGCCGAATACTTTCGCAAGGCACTGTATTCTAAAATGTAATAAATAAAAAATCCCTCAATTTACACCCAATACCCCATAATGACAGCACATTTATAAAATAGAAAACATAAATACCTTATTTACATAAGTATTCAGATCTTTTGCTTTGAGACTCAATTGAGCTCAGGTGCATCCTGTTTTCATTGATCATCATTGATGTTTCTACAACTTGGAGTCCACCTGTGGTAAATTCAATTGATTGGACATGATTTGGAATGGCAAACTGAGCAATCGGGAGGGAATGGCCTTGGTCAGGGAGGTGACCAAGAACCTGACAGTCACATTGACCGAGCTCCAGTGTTCCTCTGTGGAGATCGAGAACCTAACACGACGACAACCAGCTCTGCAGCACTAACAATCAGGACTTTATGGTAGGGTGGCCAGACGGAAGCCACTCTTCAGTAAAAGGCACATGACAGCCCGCTTGGAGTTTGGCAAAAGGCAACTAAAGACTCTGACCATGAAACAAGATTTCTGGTCTGATAAAACCAAGATTGAAATCTTTGGTCTGAATGCCAAGTGCCAATGCCAAGCGCCACGTCTGGAGAAGACCTAGCACCATCCCTACGGTAAAGCATGGTGGTGGCAGCATCATGCTGTGATGTTTTTCAGCAGCAGAGATTGGGAGACTAGTCAGGATCGAGGGAAAGATGAACAGAGCAAAGTACAGAGAGATCCTTGATGAAAACCTGCGCCAAAGCGCTCAGGACCTGAGACTGGGCGAACGTTCACCTTCCAACAGGACATCGACCCTAAGCACACAGCCAAGACAACACCGCAGTGGCTTCCGGACAAGTCTCTGAATGTCCTTGAGTGGCCCAGCCATAGCCAGGACTTGAACCCGATCAAAAATCTCTTTTAGAAACCTTAAAATATCTGTGCAGCGATGCTGCCCGTCCAACCTGACAGTGCTTGAGAGGATCTGCAGAGAAAAATTCGAAAAACTCCCCAAATACAGGTGTGCCAAGCTTGTAGTGTCATACTCAAGAAGAATCGAGGCTGTAATCGCTGCCAAAGGTGCTTCAACAATGTACTGAGTAAAGGGTCTGAATACTTATGTAAATGTGATATTTCTGGGGTTAAAAATAAATACAAATTTGCCATTTCAAAACCTGTCATTATGGGTTATTGTGTCCATTTTTATTATCCTTTAAACTACCACTAGTTTGATGGTTGTAGCCATCAATTATCCCATTAACAATCACCCATATTAGCAAACTTATTTCATTTCAAATTTCTCTAGTTTAGGCTACTGATCGTATTGAACGATATCCGAAAAATGCCTGTGATAAGTGGTCGGTATCGATAATTTCCGGTTTATCGTCCCAGCGCTACCACACACCTCTCCAAAGTGTGCACAGTGAGCGTCTTGTCGCACAAGGTGCTCAAGTTCAGAATAGCCGTCCGTAAAAACCCATACAGAGCTGTGAAGCGCCGAGCCAGAGCTCTGACTTCATGTATAGCATGTTACTGTACAGGCACGGCGTTCAAATTTAGGCACTTATTGTCAAAATCTGCCATTTTCAACCTGAATACAGGTATGTAATGGATTTTAAACAATGTTCTTTATATTACACCCCAAATACTGTTAATTGACCCCGGGGTCAGTTGTAACATTACTCTCCATGTGTTTGATACAAAATCATGCATTCTCTGATTGCTTTAAAATACATTTTGTAGCAGACAAATTTAAGTTGTTTGTATCTCATTTTGAACTCTAGCTATTAAAAAGCTTGGAGTAACTATCCAAAAGGTAAAAAGTGTTACAACTATCCAGTCCTCCCTACTTCTATTTCAATCGGCTTAAGTCTGAAGAACCTACAAAAAACCTAGGTCGACATTCCGAAAGTGTGTTGTTGGGCACTAGTAGTTTCAGGCTGTAAAAATCAAAGGGTTCCATTTGTCATTTTTGGTTGTTTTTTAATTCAAATTCCTCCCAAAGGGTTAACACACAGAAGCAGGGAGAGGAAGAGGAGGAATACACCAATCAAAAGATGACCGGACGTACTCGGAGGAAGGAGGACTTCAATGAGCTTGATGATGACTTTGGTGACTTGGGCAGTGATGATGATGATGACTTTGCCAGTGACTCACTCGGGTCCTGAGAAGGCAGGAAGCGGCAAGGCCCTTGTCCCTAATGTGGCACATGTTACTTTCAAAGACTAAAGACTGCTAAACCAGGATGATCCTAAATGTACCTCCTATCCATTTTATTAATATACTTATCCTCTGATTATACATACTTTTGCTAAGAAGACTCATCACTAGATTTATTCACTCTAAAATACAATAGCCTACTTGTGTTGGTACGTTAAATGGACAAACCCCACTTTCAATTAACTGTTTTGTAGTAAATCCTATGAGAGAGCAATTTTTGTCATGCTTTGATGGGTTTAAGGAAGCATTATCTTGTTTTGTTTGTGAAGGAATATTCACAAGCACTACTGGATTGAAGTCATTATTGTGCCCCAGCAGCTGTTTTTGAACTTTTCCAGATACAGAAATACACACGTATGTGCACATATGCCAAAAGATACATTTTGAGAAAATAGTGATTATTTTTATTTATTCTGACAATGTATTTTGAGTAATATGCATTATTTCAGCTGAATGCTTTCCTCTGTAGGCCATAGTGGAACATCTTCTCTGTTTTCTCCCTTTTTAGAGCTACAAGTGGACCATAGTCTTTATGGTGAGTCGCACTAACTCGTTACCACACTATTAACATAATTAGTTGATGATCTCAGTGGGTTTTATTTAGTGCCTTTGGTAATGACCACATGCCAGTTTTGTTCTGCTTATTCAATCACATGATCTAAAATCCAATGACCTTAGTGCTCCTCCTGACTTAAAGGAATAGTTTACCCAAATAACAAAACAAAATGTGTTTCCTTACTTTGAAGGCGTAGTCTGTCCTCGTGCATAGATTGCTTTAAGATACTACAATAATTAGTCTGTAGATGCTGCCTCAAATGTCCAGAGTGCACACTTTGCTACTTTCGAAAAATGTCTTAATTATTTAGATGCGGATATCAAAAGTATGCCAAACATATAGGGCTCCCGAGTGGAGCAGAGGTCTAAGGCTCTGAATCTCAGTGCTAGAGGCATCACTACAGACCCTGTTTCGATTCCAGGCTGTGTCAAACCCGGCCGTGACTGAGAGTCCCATATGGTGGCGCACAATTGGCCCAGCATCGTCCGGGTTAGGCCGTCATTGTAAATAAGAATTTGCTCTTAACTGACTTGCCAAGTTAAATTGAATAAAAAATATACATTTTTTCTATTAATTGAATTTCAAGAAGATCCTAAACATAATAAACTTTGGGCCAAACTCGCATGGAATGCCCCCCGAGATTAAGACAAGTGTATCAATCATATTTCCTTTCTGCGTGAGGTGATCTGCGTCTTTCTATCAACTGGAACGTCTGTGGTTTGGGGCTGAAGCTGCGCCTGTTTGAAATTGTCTGGATTACGACATAGAAGTTGCTTAATACAATTGTCTTCTGGTTTATTTCATTTGAAGATGTTAGCTAATTTACTTGGCCTATTGGGACATTATATAAAGCACTATTAATCATTCGTATCCTAACAATCTCTTGATAGTTTCAACCATATTTTGAAGCAATACATTAGGCCTATTGTTTGTAAAACACGAGTAAAACAAGGTTAGATTTTAGGTTATGATGTGGTTAGTCATATGAACTTGTGATATCCTTCTGAAACTAAGTGGCTACCATTGTGGTGTTTTTGAAAATAAGGAGTAGGCCTTTAATAAAAATGTTTTACCATTTTCAACGGGGTATTCAGTATTTTTTTGACCCAAACCATTTGGTCCCCTTACTTATAAGCCATTGGAAAAGCTCCTTGGTGTTTGTGGTATATTAACTCCTAGTATTGCACAACAGCTGGAATCCATCATGCAAGTTATTTGTTAAGCAAACTACACTGAACAAAAATGTAAACGCAACATGGTCCCATGTTTCATAAACTGAAATAAAAGATCTCAGAGAAGTTTAATACGCACAAAAAGCTTTTTTCTCAAATTTTTTGCACAAATCTATTTATATTCCTATTGGTGATCATTTTCTCCTTTGCTGAGATAATCTATCCACCTGACAGATGTGGTATATCAAGAAGCTGATTAAACAGCATGATCATTACACAGGTGCACCTTGTGCTGGGGACAATAAACGGTCACTCTTTAATATGCAGTTTTGTCATGCTACACAATGCCACAGATGTCTCAAGTTTTGAGGGAGCATGCAATTGGCATGTTGACTGGAGGAATGTCCACCAGAGAGCTGTTGCCAGAGAATGTTAATTTCTCTACCATAAGCCGCCTCCAATGTCATTTTAGAGAATTTGGCAGTACTTCCAACCGGCCTCACAACTGCAGACCACGTGTAACCACACCAGGCCAGGACCTCCACATCCGGCTTCATCCCCTGCAGGATCGTCTAAGACCAGACACCCAGATAGTTGATGAAACTTTGTTTGCACAACCAAAGAATGTCTGTACAAACTGTCAGAAACCATCTCAGGGAAGCTCATCTGGTCTCGATCTGACTATATTTCGGCATCGTAACCAACTTCAGGGGCAAATGCTCAACTTCGAAGACCACTGGCACGCTGGAGAAGTGTGTTCTTCACAGGTGAATCCCGGATTCAACTGTACCGGGCAGATGGCAGACCGCATGTATGGTGTCATGTGGGCGAGCAATTTACTAATGTCAACATTGTGAACAGAGTGCACCATGACAGGGTTATGGTATGGGCAGTCATACGAATGCAATTGCATTTTATCAATGGCAATTTGAAAGCACAGAGCTACCGTGATGAGATCCTGAGGCCCATTGTTGTGCCACTCATCTGCCTCCATCACCTCATATTTCAGCATGATAATGCACAGCCCGATTTCGCAAGGATCTGTACACAATTCCTGGAAGCTGAATGTCCCAGTTCTTCCATGGCCTGCATACTCACCAGACATTTCATATGTTTGGGATGCTCTTGAACATGTTTGGGATGCTCTTGATCAACATGTACGACAGTGTGTTCCAGTTCCCGCCAATATCCAGCAACTCCACACAGCCATTGAAGAGTGGGGCAACATTCCACAGGCCACAATCAACAACTCTATGTGAAGGAGATGTTGCACAGCGTGAGGCAAATGGTGGTCATACCAGATACGGAATGGTTTTCTGATCCACACCCCTACCTTTTTTTAAAGGTATCTGTGACCGACCGATGCATATCTGTATTCCCAGTCATGTGAAATCCATAAATGAGGGCATAATTAATTTATTTCAATTGACTGATTTTAGTATCATGTCATGTTATTCAAATCTGTTCATTGACACCCCCCAGGAAGAATATGGCTCTTTTTAAACATTTAATGACAAGCGACCACTTAGATATGGTCATTTTCACGTTTTCATAAATTCTTAGAACGTTTGGGAGTTGTGAAAATTCTATAGCAGTATATAGTGGGAAAGCGGCCGTGCGTTTGGACAATTAATAGACATTGCAGTAAATAAAACCGAATGAATACATCTGTCTAGGACCGGAGTCTACACAGGCCGGTGCGCTATAGCCAATCAGAGCTACAGTAGGCCTTCGCCACACGGACCTGCCATCATTCACTTTGAACTGAACTGTGTGTTTACAAGCAGTTGCAACAGTGTGACTTCAGATCATTTGAACGCTTTTGCCAAAAGCCACAAAATACACCTGAATGGATTTCTGCATGATTTCTATATAAACACCACAGGGGTCCTCTTACATTTGTGGACATTACAGTCCTATTGATCAAACAACCACGGGAAGCTAGTGTCTCTCTCCCTCAGTTATGCACATCAACAACAACAAGATCAACAACTAATGCTAGCCAGAGCAAGATGAGCTCAAAACGAAGGAACATTTAGATAAACCCTCTAACTTTTTTAACTAGTTGGCTGTCAAAATTGCACTAATAAATGATGGGGAATTGTAGCCTTCTCATCCTTCTGCAGCTTCCCTGCCAATGCATGCTTGTCCCAACCAAGCACCCAAGCTAACTGACTAAAGTTGGCTAGCTACTTCCAGACACAAATGAGAGAACACCTCACTCTGACCATTTTACTCGCCGTAGCAGAGCTGGATAGGCTGTTTACATGTTATCTAATGAGTTCTTGACTGACTTGTTTTTGCCTACTTTACTGACACTGGTCATATTCAGCGGGTGTTGCGCGTTTGTAAATTCGTCAGTTCTGCTCTCTGGCACACTCAGACGAGTGCGCTGAAATCGGAGTTGATAGCCAGATTCAATTTACAAATGCAAGAGATATGCTAACTGGATAACAGTCGCTCAAGTTCTTGCTAGCTAACCAAATGACACCTGCATCTCTAGCTGTGTATAGCCACCGAAAAACTACACGAAGGGAAAAGTCAATCACTCACCCACTCCTCAGTCACTCACCCATGGCATGACATCCTCCTAGCAGCTAAGTTAGCTAGCTATCTAGCTAACGTTGGGCTCTGTGTTTTTAGCTTTCTACAGTGGGGCAAAAAAGTATTTAGTCAGCCACCAATTGTGCAAGTTCTCCAACTTAAAAAGATGAGAGAGGCCTGTAATTTTCATCATAGGTACACTTCAACTATGACAGACAAAATTAGAAAAAAAATCCAGAAAGTCACATTGTAGGATTTTGGGGGTTTTGCAACACTGTGCAGGACGTTTGGCAATTGCCAGAGAACACCAAGATTGGCAAATTCGCCACTGGCGCCGTGTGCTCTTCACAGGTGAAAGCAGGTTCACGCCGTGGAGAACGTTCTGCTGCCTGCAACATCGTCCAGCATGACCGGTTTGGCGGTGGGTCAGTCATGGTGTGGGGTGGCATTTCTTTGGGGGGCCGCACAGCCCTCCATGTGCTCGCCAGAGGTAGCCTGACTGCCATTAGGTACCGAGATGAGATCCTCAGACCCCTTGTGAGACCATATGCTGGTGCGGTTGGCCCTGGGTTCCTCCTAATGCAAGACAATGCTAGACCTCATGTGGCTGGAGTGTGTCAGCAGTTCCTGCAAGAGGAAGGCATTGATGCTATGGACTGGCCTGCCCGTTCCCCAGACCTGAATCCAATTGAGCACATCTGGGACATCATGTCTCGCTCCACAGACTGTCCAGGAGTTTGCGGATGCTTTAGTCCAGGTCTGGGAGGAGATCCCTCAGGAGACCATCCGCCACCTCATCAGGAGCATGCCCAGGCGTTGTAGGGAGGTCATACAGGCACATGGAGGCCACACACACTACTGAGCCTCATTTTGACTTGTTTTAAGGACATTACATCAAAGTTGGATCAGCCTGTAGTGTGGTTTTCCACTTTAGTTTTGAGTGTGACTCCAAATCCAGACCTCCATGGGTTGATAAATTTGATTTCCATTGATAATTCTTGTGATTTTTGTTGTCAGCACATTCAACTATGTAAGGAAAAAAGTATTTAATAAGAATATTTCATTCATTCAGGTCTAGGATGTGTTATTTTAGTGTTCCCTTTATTTTTTGAGCAGTGTATTAATCATGCATTGAACTGCATCCATCTATTCTGTCAACAATGCCTTAGTGTACGTCATGGAACGTTGAGTCAAATAGAACCTATTTAAAAAATATATATTTTACAAAATATGTTTTGTAGCAAACTGGGAATTTGATAATTATATTATCAGTAAAAAATGTGTCATCTGCAAAGTAGTTAAAACACTCATTTCCACTTTAAACTAGGTCACTGGTTACTTTTACTTAGTTCGATTGGGAAATGCTTTTAATGGTTGTGTTTTTGTGTTCTTGTGAATATGTCTCAGTTTATGGGCTGCTTATCCTTTAACATCAGGCTTGTGTGTGACTGCTGTCTTTCCGTCAGCCCTATGCAGTGGTGTTGTGGTGCCTGCAGGAGGTGTTATAGTCTAATTTTCCAATCCCCTCCTCTGAATGAAAGGCACTCTGTGTGAAAAGTCCTGTTTACCTGTAGAATTTTCACTCTCAATCACCCTTTTTTTTAATTGAAAAAATACAAATGTGTTTAAGTCCACAACAATGCTTAAACCACATCAATCTGATTGGGTGGGCCTGGCTCCCCAGTGGATGGGACTGTGTTCACCCAGGCCTGTGTGTGTATAAGCTCCTAATGCAAACAGGCATGCTGACAATTGTGCATCACAAATAGCCAGTGCTGTTTGTAGACATCTGTTTTGGACGGTTTACCTCTCCTGGCATGAACAAGAAATGCCACTTTTTGCAATGTAAAAATTATAATAAAAACAAAGTTAATTCGAGTTGCCTCTTAGTTAATTCTCCTGCCCTCACAAAAAAAACTGGAAAAAGTAGATTCTCAGCCCGGGTCTAATATTCTAAGAGTTGATTCTGGTTGGGCAGGCCCAGTTTATGGTTTACGCAACATTGTAACTTATGTTTGAGACCATTTCCTGGCCGTGGCTGTGTGAGAAGCGTGCAAGTATCTCTCTCATAACTACAATGAGATTAACTTTCTATGATCTCTCTATCCTGATAGACATGAGCCTGCAACTCTCATCTCTCCAGCGGTGCACTTCATCATTTATTTCCTTATGGAATCATAGCCACGCAAAGAGTTCTTAATGCACTGCAGCACCCCTGATAAATGTAAATACATTTGCCCAAGTTATAGAATAAATACATTAAATCGTTCAGAATAGCCTACTACGCCATGAGAAGGCCTATAATATAGCCACAGAGGATCAATAGCTTATTGAAAAAAATAGCTTAGCCGTGGATCATAGCCCAATAACAATGCATAGCCTATAGTCGGGACGTGCGGCAAATATGTCAGTAAAAAAAAAAACAGTAACGGGCAAAACGGGCTTTTCGCAGTATTTCAAATACAGTCGAGGGAAAACAGTTTGGAAAGGAAATGGGTCCTGCTGAAAACAAAAGACCAACATATTTGATCAACTTCCAAATGATGTTTTACAAAAGATTGAGAGAGGCTTTTGGCACTAGCGCATTGGCCATCACCAGCAAGCTGCTCATCATTGGGTGAGTCAGTGAAATTTGAAAGCATTTTTATTACTATAATTTCCTCCACATATTGTAGCCTACAATACTTTATGTCTCCACACGCCTAGGCCATTGATGGATTCAAGACAAGGCCGTCATGGTAAATAAGAGTTTGTTCTTAACTGACTTGCCTATTTAAATCAACGTTTTTAAAATGATTGATCTTTTGTGAGGTATATTTAACGATTCTGCCAAAGTCTCCAGTCATGTGAAATGATTTAGAATTGCATGAAATGCTTTTTCAAAAGGGCAATTTTTTTCCTGGACCCTAGGCTACACACTTAAAAAAAACTGTACTGATCTATGCCACTACGCAAATGCGATTAAATGCATGCAATGCTTTTATTTTTGTATCTGTTCAGAACTCCCCTGGTTTGGTTTGCCTACAGTTTGTTAATTTGATTTAGCATAGCATGGTAGATATCATACGGTGAAATGTATTTCCTAACCTACCGGTTACCAATGTGATTCCTCTGTGAGCTGCTCCATGCCAAAACCAGTTGAGCGCTGCACACTCTTGCTGCCTGCAGATGATATTCTGTTGAAACTAGGCTGTGTGGCGTGCATGTGAATATATTTCACGAATTTTGCGATTGTGTAGGCTACGTTGTGCATGATTTCTCTATTGTATTACATAATTAATAAGTCGTATACCTCCACTACACTAGCGTGATTACGCACCAGTAGGGATTAATAAGTGACTATATGTAATATCCACTGAAAAACAAACGAGGGTATACATAGTATACCTGCCTACTCTCCTACATGCGCTGGTATTACGGTTGCTGTCCTTTCAGAATCACGAACCTGTCCCACACGGAAGGCCGAAAGGTTCACCATTGCGCAAACATGTCTAGAATAGATATAAAGACTTAGGATATTGTTTCAAGAAAGCAGTGTATATATTTGGCCTGGCGAAGCGGTTTTGTGCGCTGACTGGATGGAAACTGATAATTTAGTTTTTTTTTTTTACCTGGCTGGTCTCGGGAAAACGGTATGAATCCTCACTGTCCGAGGCTAAATCAAGACGGAGTACACATGTATCCAAGACCGAGAGACACTGTGGTCTCGAGTACTACAACACTGTTAGTGCACATAAAGATGTAGGCTTATTCAATTAATATCTCTTGAACAAATACAAAAACGTGAAATTCTGGTGTCCTATTTTGACTGCAAAATATAGCAACTATAGTCTAATTGTCAACCAGAAATTCATGACAATCACTGGATTAGGTCATCATGCATTCCTGCTTGGACGTGTTAAATGAGACCACGTATTTATTGGATAACTCCATAGTCTATTATACTTCTTAGTAAAGCACTATGAATTACTTTAAGATTATTTGTGATCTGGGTCCAACCAAATCATGGGGCTGGTACCAACTGTAAAAGTTAGTGGCACCAGTGACTCCTGGGGAAAATGTTAGTCTGGAGCCCTGGAATAGCAATGAGCACTTATGGTAGGTATTGATTCAGCATAATGCATTTGATGGGCACTAATTTGCAATATAACTTCTAAATCCTTAGTTTGGGTTTTATAAAGTATAAAGCAGAAACAAACAGAGAACAAGAAGTTCACAGTATTGGCAGTGAAGATGATACAGCTATTGCTGCTTCTACACAGGCAGCCAATTCAAATTGGTCAAAAGGCCAATTGGTGGGGAAAAAAGCAATTAGAGTAGCTCTGAAAAAGAGATGTGAAAAGATCTGATGTGATTGGTCAAAAATCCAATTAGTGGGGTCAGAATTGGGCTGCCTGTGTAAATGCAGCACAACAGGGAGGCAAACAAAATAGCTAGAACAGAGACTCGGTCATAGTGGTGAGTTGTATCGCCAGTGGTTTTTCCGCATATTGTATTTGTTTTAAACATGAGCTTATTTGTTTTTTTAAAGGACCATGTCTCACCAGTCACTGCTTGGTACAGAAACTATTGAGATGCTGTACTGTACTTGCAATGTTGTCAGCACTTACCGCCTGTGTCCAGAGGCGGAGCCAGAGGGCTGTCCGAGGTGGCACTGGAAACCCCTGACATCTGATTGGTCACCCAAAAATGTAATTCGCTATTGGCAGTTTGATGCTGATTGACATCTCATTTCACCTCTTGTTGAAAGAAGCATTTATTTTGACTTTTGGCGGCACATAATTCAAATCGAAAATTAACGTTGGTTGCGATATACAGAAGAAGATAATATTTCCACAGCTCCACGAGCTCTTTTCGAAAGCATCATATTTAAAGTAAGTTTTAAGGTTTAGCATCGGGTTTAGGTTTCCTGAACAACTTTTATAAAAGCGACTCAATGTTAGACCTTTGGCTCCGTTAACAGACAGCTAATCCGATTAGAAAGATCGGTTCCCAGTGTAGCCTAACGTTATGTTTACACCTGTGCTAGTAATACACACATATACAGTGCAGTGTCGTAAATTACAGTATGCGAATGTTTAGCTAATGTGGGGTAACTAGTAGGCTACAGTTGTCAGTGTTCAGCAAGTTAACATTCAGCAAATTTGAAATCCATTAACTGTTAGATTTTCGTACTTGAACTCAAAACGAACAATTAATATTATCAATCTGTTAACGTTACTCAAAAGATTACCACAATTTGCATATAGCCTGTTTGCTATCGTAAAGGTGTAAGAAATTATAGCTTGCTAAATTCCTCACTGCAGAGTAGGGCTAGCCATGCAGTTGAGTTTAAGATACAGTTATGATAATGGGGATTTGTAATTAAGATTTAGGTTGGACTAAAATGTGGGTAATAGGATGCTTAAATGTAACCATAGAAGGTCTTATTTTTGCATAGGACCAATTAAACATGAAAAGAAAGGGAGAGATATCAGACTTCTTTTTTTACAGAAGCACAAACAGGCAGATCAGGTGCAAACAGGCCCCAGCCCTTGCATCACCACCGGACCCCAGAGCAGCCCCCTCCCTACCTGAGGCTAGCCAGAGTCCGTGTGGTCAGACCTCACAAGGACCCAGTCAACCGCCAGCAGGTCAGAGCATCTACCAGGCAGTCAGTCACAGGCCCAGTTCAAAATTTAAGTTTAGCTTCAGCTTGTGTGTAATAGGCGATTTTTGTCAGATTTAAGCCTCACTTTAAAATGTTGGTTGTTGATTCATGTGTGTTCTTGTTTTGGTGGCTGTTGCATTTTTATTGTGATTATACACTAATGGTTCTTGTTATTTTAATGTAATAGATGTATCAAGGGATGACACAGAGACCTCTGGCTCTGAGCAGGACAGTGAGCCAGAGCTGCCAGGAGATGTCATCGAGCCCCTCCCAACTGCATCAAGCACCAGATATGCAGTTCCAAAAGGACCCAATGGTAGGCCAGGCCTATACTTTAAACTACACATTTTAGTTAGCAGCTGTTAGTATCTAATCTTGTGGATCCCTTAATTATACATTTCCATAGAGATATGACACATTATTTAATGTGTTTTTCAGACATTTCCAGATCCAGAGAAGAGGGTCCTGTACAGCTGTGTTTGAAATCATTTCCCAGAACTCGGCATGGTACTAGGAAAAGGGCTTTCAACAGCTCCTGGTATAAAGGACAATTCATGGCTTGAATATTCTGTAAGTCAAGATTCAACTTATTGTTTTGCCTGTATGCATTTTTCTCTGCCCAATGCACCTGAATCTGCTTTCACATCACATTCAGGTTTTTGTAACAGGACAAAGGCGCTGTTTAAAGATTCTGGGTTTAAGCTCCATTCACAGGCAGAGCATCATATCAATGCTATGTATGCTTGGAATCAGCATAAAATGGCTATTGACAGCAACTCATCAATGTTAGATGTCATAAATGAGGACCGGAAAAAGAAAGTGGAGGAAAACTGTACTTACATTGAAACTATTTCAGATGTGCTTCTATTAACTGTCACTCAGTATACCGCAGAGAGGTCATCGAGAGTCTGCTGACTCTCACAACAAGGGCCATTTTTTTGACAATCTTAGAAGAAATAGCAAAGCATGACCCTCTCATAGAGAAAAAGATGAATGCATGTGGCAATGCTAAATACACAAGCCACCAAATCCAGAACAAAGTTCCTGAGGGCTTAGCTGAGATGGTACAAAGTGAAATAATAAGAGAAGTAAGAGAGAAGTTTTTAGTGTAATTGCAGATTTTAACGAAACAATAACAAATGTATTTATTTGTGAGGTACTATTACTACGGGGCCGTCCACAAAAGCTTTTAACACTTTCAGTCAGCTGAAAGCTTAGATGCAGCAGGTCTCACAAAAATGATAATTGATTGCCTTGAAAACATGGTCTGGACTACAGAAATAATCTTATGAGCGGAAAGCATTCTGTTGTGTGTGTGCACGGATTAAAAACAGTGTAAGATTTGCATTTTATGTGCACTCTAATGCACATTGTTTGAATTTGGTTCTTGTTGATGCTGTAAAATCAGTACCTGAGGCATTTAACTTTTTTGCTCTCCTGCAGAAGCTTTATAACTTTGTATCTGGCTCGTACGTTCATCTCAAGTGGCTTGTAGTTCAGAAAGAGCTGTATCCACAGCAGCAGTCCAGAGCACTACAGAGACTTACGGATGGAAGGTGGGCATGCAGATACATGGCATGCCGTAATCTGAGGGACAGGCTTCCAGCAGTTCTAAGAGTGCTACAGGATATCATACTTTAAAATATTTATGATAGAAGGCCCCTTGCCTCCATTGACCATTCTCTGATTTACATTTTATACGGCTTTTGGCTACCTTATGCAAAGTGCTAGTTGATGCTAAATGATTTCTGACAAGATCTCTTTACCTTGCAAGGGCTGTGGATCTAGTAGGTGCCCTTACAGACACATTACAGGACTACAGAAGTGAGGGTTACTTTGGAGAACTATGGAAAGAGATTGCAGAGCGCTGCAAAATAAGTGTAGTTTGCAAAAGACAGCCTAAAACAAGCTTAAGATTTATTGACTCATTGATGGTGAGCACTGCAGGACAGAGAAATAGTGACCAAAGTGATGGTGAGAGCTTCCAAATAGCTATCTTTTATCAGGTGCTTGACAGTCTCACAGCTGAGCTGCAGAGGTGTTTTTCAAAAAATAATTGTGAGATAATGCAAGGGGTCCAGTCTCAACCCAAAGACTACAACATCCTTGAATGAGGAGCTTCTATTTGCCTTTGCTCAGACCTTTTGAGTCCGATTTAGAGGACCTCAGACATGAGGTTCATCAAACCAAGCGGATTCTTGATAGGAGAGAGAAAAGTGGAAGGAACAGACCATCTACTCTCCTTGACTTTGTTGTGTTTCTAGAACCTTATAAAGAGGTCTTCCATGAGCTATTTCGACTTTAAGATTTCTGTTACACCAGTCAGCAGTGCTTCTTGCGAGAGAAGCTTCTCAGCTTTAAAACTGATTAAAACCCACCTTAGGACAACAACGGTTGATGACAGGTTAAGTCACCTCGGAATTCTCAGCGTTATGTCAAGGAGGGCACTTGCCCTCAACATGGATGAGTTTGTGAAACATTTTGCCAGTTCTCACCAGAACTGCATAATTATGCAGTTTTAAATTTACCTAGGATAATTTGGCACTTAGGCGGTCCCTCTGGTCATGATTAACACCTGCACTGTGTACTAGCTAGTACACTGACATTCTAAAATGATACATCCAAAGGGTATCATGACACACAGATTTAATTTGGTCTTGATTAGGCCAATTCCCAAACTTTTCTGTGCTGTTAGTTAACATTATATATATATATATATATATATAAGCATAAATATGATACTGTAAGTTTGTAATTATTTTTTATTTTTCAAGTCCATTTCCGCTTGATACCTGGTATGTCAAATCTTACCCTCCTTGGTGCTTGAGCTTTATTTTTTGAAAATAATATTTTGGATATTATTAAACACTTATAGACCCAGATTATATATTCATGAAAACAGTGACCCAAGTGTGTGTGTGTGTGAGTGAGAGAAAGAAGGAAAGAAATTGAGCTGCAGTTCTGAGGTAGAGACACTGACTATTCATAGTATGTTGAAGTATTCTAGTGAAGTAACCCTTTTGTGTGGTCACACCATCTGCCACATTGAAGAACTCCGGGTTAAGTGAATCAGCACTTCTACATCTAATCAGCAATCATAGGATTCATTCATGCTGCTTAGATGCCAGGTTAGGGTTACATTAATTTTCTGTCATGGTCTCTGGACCCCCTGAAGTAGCCTTTGCCACCCCATGTATAAAACTCTAGTTCTGCCTGTGTCTAAGTAGTGAAAACTATCATACGGTATGAAAGAGAACAATGCGTTATTGCTGAGCAATGCTTCAAAACCTATTTTTATAACACTGTAGGCTAATAAAATTCCTGCTATGGCTGTCCCATGCCTGCGCACGCTTCGCTTGTGGCTAGTCGCACTGTCGGCAGGTGGAGTCTCTTCTTGGAGCGCACTGATTAACTGCCCACTATCCTTGCCGGTATGAAAGAGAACAATGCGTCCTTGCTGAGCAATGCTTCAAAACCAATTTTTATAACACTGTAGGCTAATAAAATTCCTGCTATGGCTGTCCCATGCCTGCGCACGCTTCGCTTGTGGCTAGTCGCACTGTCGGCAGGTGGAGTCTCTTCTTGGAGCGCACTGATTAACCGCCCACTATCCTTGCCGAGGATAAAAATGTGACAAGATTCATTTTCAGCATCAAACCCTGCTGTTGTAACATTCTAGATATGACTAGCTCCAACAAATCCGCTGTGGACATTGCGCACGTCTACAGGGGGACGTTTGTGCACTCCACCGATCACACAGCCGTGGACATTCTGGAGGATAGGCTTCTGGGAGTGGACACAGAGGGGAAGGTCTGTCAGAATTCAACTGTGAAAGTGTATTTCAATATCTATGAACAGCATACATTATGTTAATTCATTTATAAATAATCCTAGCAAAATGTATGTAAAGACTTTAACTTATGATTAGGCTATTTTACATTGCCAAAGTGTCATATGCGAAGGCCTAAGTGGAACTCGCATTGTTTTATAGGCCTATGTTTTCCATCTCTTTTATATATTTTTAAAATGGTTGTATTTTATTTATTTGCTGCCCCAATTTCTATACATTTTACAAACCTGCATAGGCTAGGTACATCTTTTCAAAACACTATAATAGTTAGCTAACTTTGGCACACAAAAAAATGCCCCAAGCCAGAATTGGATTCAGCATTTTTGTATTGGATACCATTGACCTACACACATTTTCTTCAAAAGAAGATAAACCTGTTTCCTGCAATCATTATAATTGTACAGTGTGTAACTCCAGTAGAGGCTACAAAGGGCCTGTGACAGCTGTCACAAAAGTTGTGAAATGTGGTCTGGACTTTGTAATAATAGTTTCATGGAAATCGTTTCTTGCGATTTTACATTGCTTTGTCATGCATGTGATGTTTTTATCACATGTATTTTATTACAAAGGTTTCCCAAACTGACTCATGCCATCCAGATCCTAATTATGAGATTTCATTTGGTAATTGGTTGCATGTTTGTGTAGTGTGTGTGTGTGTATATACAGTGCATTAGGAAAGTATTCAGACCCCTTGACTTTTTCCACGTTTTGTTACATTACAGCCTTATTCTAAAAGTAATTAAATAGCTTTTTTTCCGTGATCAATTTATACACAATACCCCATAATGACAAAGCAAAAACAGGTTTTTATAAATTTTTGCAAATGTATCAAATAAAACATCTGAAATATCACGTTTACATAAGTATTCAGACCCTTTACTCAGTACTTTGTTGAAGCAATTACAGCCTTCAGTCATCTTGGGTATGACACTACAGGCTTGGCACAAGTTTCTCCCATTCTTCTCTGCAGAGCCTCTTAAGCTCTGTTAGGTTGGATGGGGAGCGTCTCTGCACAGCTATTTTAAGGTCTCTCCAGAGATGTTCGATCGGGTTCAAGTCCGGGCTCTGGCTGGGCCACTCAAGGACATTCAGAGACTTGTCCCAAAGCCACTCCTGTGTTGTCTTGGCTGTGTGCTTAGGGTTGTTGTCCTCTTGGAAAGTGACCCTTCACGCCAATCTGAGGTCTTGAGTGCTCTGGAACAGGTTTTCATCAAGGATCTCGCTGTACTTTGCTCTGTTCATCTTTCCCTTGATCTTGACTAGTCTCCCAGTCCCTGCTGCTGAAAAACATCCCCACAGCATGTTGTTCCCACCACCATGCTTTACCGTAGGGATGGTGCCAAGTTTCCTCCAGATGTGATGTTTGGCATTCTTGCCAAAAAGTTCAATCTTGCTTTCATCAGACCAGAGAATCTTGTTTCTCATGGTCAGAGTCCTTTAGGTGCCTTTTGGCAAACTCAAAGCGGGCTGTCATGTGCCTTTTTACTGGGGGGTGGCTTTTGTCTGGCCACCCTACCATAAAGGCCTGATTTGGTGGAAGGCTGCAGAGATGGTTGTACTTCTGGAAGGTTCTCTCATCTTCACAGAGGAGCTCTGGAGCTCTGTCAGTGTGACCATCGGGTTCTTAGTCACCTCCCTGACCAAGGCCCTTCTTTTCCGACTGCTCAATCTGTCCGGGCAGCCAGCTCTAGGAAGAGTCGTGGTGGTTCCAAACTTCCATTAAGAATGATTGAGGCCACTGTTCTTGGGGACCTTCAATGCTGCAAACGTTTCTTGGTACCCTTTTCTAGATCTTTGCCTCGATACAATCCTGTCTTGGAGCTCTACGGAAAATTCCTTCGACCTCATGGTTTCTTTTTTTCAATTTCGAGTCGCAGTTCCCTTCCCTGGAAGTGGATGGCGCCAAATGTTTTATGTTTAAACTCGGACAAAACGGAGATGCTAGTTCTAGGTCCCAAGAAATACACAGATCTTCTATTGGATCTGATAATTAGTCTTGGTGGTTGTACAGTCTTCGCAAATAAAACTGCGAAGGACCTAGACCTTACTCTGGACCCTGATCTCTCTTTTGATGGACATATCAAGACTGTTTCAAGGACATGCCAAAATAAAGCATTAAATAACTTCAGTTTGTGCTAAATACGGCTGCTAGAATCTTGACTAGAACCAAAAAACAAAAAAAATTGATCATATTACTCCAGGGCTAGCCTCTACACTGGCTTCCTGTTAAGGCGAAGGCTGATTTCAAGGTTTTACTGCTAACCTACAAAGCATTACATGGGCTTGCTCCTACCTATCGTTCCGATTTGGTCCTGCCGTACGTACCTACACGTACGCTACGGTCACAAGACTCCATTTGTATGGAATGGTCTGCCTATCCATGTGAGGAACACAGACTCGGTCTCAACCTTTTAAGTCTTTACTGAAGACTTATCTCTTCAGTAGGTCCTATGTTTGAGTCTAGTCTGGCCCAGGAGTGTGAAGGTGAACGGAAAGGCACTGGAGCAACAAACCGCCCTTCCTGTCTCTGCCTGGCGGTTCCCCTCTCTCCACTGGGATTCTCTGTCTCAAACCTTATTATGGGGGATAGGTCACTAGCTTACTGGTGCTCTTCCATGCCGTCTCTAGGAGGGGTGCATCACTTGAGTGGGTTGAGTCACTGACGTGATCTTCCTGTCGGGGTTCATGCCGTGGGGGAGATCTTCGTGGGCTATACACGGCCCTGTCTCAGAGCAGTAAGTTGGTGGTTTGAAGATAACCCTCTAGTGGTGTGGAGACTGTGCTTTGGCAAAATGGGTGGGGTTATATCCTGCCTGGTTGGCCATGTCTGGTGGTATCGTCGGACGGGGCCACAGTGTGTCCCGACCCCTCCTGTCTCAGCCTCCAGTAATTATGCTGCAATAGTTTATGGCTAGGGTCAGTATGTTATATCTGGAGTATTTCTCCTGCCTTGTCCTGTGTGAATTTTAAGTTTTCTCTCGGAGGACCTGAGCCCTAGAACCATGCCTCAGGACTACCTGGCCTGATGACTAGTTGCTGTCCCCAGTCAGTACACCTGGTCATGCTGCTGCTCCCATTTCATCTGTTCTGCCTACGGCTAAGGAAACCTGACCTGTTCCCCAGACATGCTACCTTATCCCGGACCTGCTGTTTTCGACTCTCTTTCTCTACCGCACCTGCTGTCTCTGAATGATAGACCTGCAGACCTGTTGCACCCTCTCAAACACTGTGATTATTATATTTTGACCCTGCTGGTCATCTATGAACGTTTGAACATCTTGGCCATGTACTGTTAGAATCTCAACCTGGCACAGCTAGAAGAGGACTGGCCACCCCTCAGAGCCTGGTTCCTCTCTAGGTTTCTTCCTAGGTTCTGTCCTTTCTATGGAGGTTTTCCACACCACCGTGGTTTTGCATTGCTTGCTGTTTGGGGTTTCAGGCTGGGTTTCTGTATAGCACTTTGTGACATCGGCTGATGTGAAAAGGGCTTTATAAATCAATTTGATCATAGCAAAGAGTCTGAATACTTCTGTACAATAAGTAATTTAAAAAATAAAAAAAATTCACAAACCTGTTTTTGCTTTGTCATTGTGTGTAGATTGGTGAGGAAATGTTTTTATTTAATCAATTTTAGAATAAGGCTGTAACGTAACAATGTGGATAGGTCTGAATACTTTTCAAATATACTGTTTGTTGAGGGTGTCTGTGTCATCTGACTATGCCTTAATGTTTTACAGTAGATCAATTATCAATGCATGGATAAATTATATTTAAATGAATGAACACCTTGTTGAGTCAGGCTCTGATTGTCTCTCTTGCGCTAATCAGCACCTTGTTTTTGGTTGCTTCTCATGTTGACAGATTGCCTTCATTGGGAGTGGGCAGGAAGTCGACAGTCTGTCACAGAAGTGGGGGTTTGAGGCCTTGGCTGTTACACAGCTTGGACAGTAGTGAGTGAAGAGTCCATCCTATGAGAGTAACACTGATTCCTAATTCCTAATCTATTTGTGACTGAAGTCCATTTTGTTGTCTGTAGTGAGTTCTTCATGCCAGGGATGGTGGACACCCACATCCACGCGTCTCAGTACAGCTATGCAGGCACAGCCCTGGACCTGCCCCTGCTACAGTGGCTCAACACGTACACCTTCCCAGTGGAGGCCTGCTACAAAGACTTGGAGTTCGCCCGCAACGTCTACACCCATGTCGTGGTGAGCGGTCTGGGCCAAACTAACAAACCTCAGCCTATAGAAGTCATCAGGGTCGTGTTCATCAGGCACCAAATGGAAGAAACAGACCTGGACTTGTCTAATAAGAAACACAATGTTTTAAAATATATGCCGTTGCGCACCTGAATCAATCCGTCCCACTTGCATAGAGGATTATAGACCATTCTTATCCTTATTTCCTATTCTAAATCGTCTGTTATACTTATTTAAAGCCTTGTGTTGCAGAGGTTAATATTGCAATGATAATGGACACTCGGGAGCAGCAACTTTGGTTGCCGTCTTTAATTTCCCTTGTGTCTATTATAGATTTCGTTTTTCGGAATTCACTGCTGGGCAGGGATAGGGATGCCAAAGGAGGGCCAATAGCAGGCTGCTATGGCCATTTTAATAAAGGTTAAAGAGAGAGTTTACGTATGTGAAGCTTTAGCTTATTTGAAATGACCTGCAGTGTAGCAAAAACAATACAAATGTGAAGTATTTAGGTTGTTTCCTTGGCTACTGTAAGGAAAGCTCACAGAGTGACAGTAGCATAGAAACTCTGAGATCTGGAGACATTGTAACACATGGCAGGCTAGGGCAGGTGATATTTGTACTGATGGAGTGGTGTTTATGAACTATAGGGCCTGAATACTAAAACAATCTCTTGTCTATTTCAGAAAAGAACCCTGAGAAACGGTACCACTACGGCTTGTTACTTTGCCACCATACACACTGACGCTTCTCTCCTGCTGGGCCAAATCGCAAGTGAGAAAACAGACACAAACCTGCACACACTCTACCGCTCACTTGCACAATGGCTCAACATTGAAACATTGTACTTTGACCTGTTCCCAGTGTTCTTCTTGCCTGTTTAACTCTTGTTTATTACATAAGTACTAATGACGGAGGAAGGGAAGAACATGCTCTGTGATAAAAGAGCACGGGACATTATTTGACTGGCTGTAAACATTAACCTCAGTCACAATGTACAACTACCTGGAATGCACACACACACACACCCCTCCACTGCGTAAGTTGTTATGCAACAACTTATCAATCGGTCTCTTTTTTTTTTAAAGGGGGATTGGGACTCCACTCTTTCAAATGTGTTATATTTATTTAGACAGGAAATTAGGGAGACGGACACCAGGGGATAGACGGTATTAAAAGTGGTGGTGTGGGGATTATAACCTCGCTGCCGGGGGACACGATACAAGTGGTCTGGAGACAGCTGTGTTGACTGCTAGGCCAGCCTCCGGCACCCAGTCTCTCGCTATGTAGTTGGGTTATGTTGACCATGTTACATTTGTTATTTCACAGTGCAAACGTCTAGTGTCTAGTGTGTAAATGTTTTGTTAACGCTTTGAGTCCCAGGCTATAATCGGAAATATTTTTGTGCTTCTATACCAATGACGGTATAGGAATGGACAAAGCCATCGATCACGTGACGCCATTCATTTCTATGTGAAGACTCAATAGCACATTGAAGCCAAATGAAGTCGGTTAAGATAGCATCTCATGGATACATAACATGCGCAGTTTGAGCTAATTCAGGAAGTGGTGTTGCAGGCTAGCTCAGTGCTGCCTCCTCTCAATGAGTAACTCAAATTGAAGGCTGGCCGGGGTACTGCAGGCTGCCTTTAGCAACTAAATTGTCCTTATAACTTCTGTGATTTTTACAACATTATCGTTTGAAGGACTTGCATATGGTGTATTAGAAGCAATTATTGGTACCATGATTGTCTTCGAATTTGTATTTTATTTACATGAAGATTGACCACAAAAATGGCAATTTTCCCATTCACTATAATGGGGATCCTGTTTTCTGCAAGCAACGCCTGCAGTATCGCAGTTGGCCTTGATCTTCTGTGGCTTCAATAAGATGGGTCTGTTGTTCTGTTCCCGAATTCTCTTAAACATTTTTTTTTTTTGCGTTGGATTCCTCTGTCTTCTGCATCTGCCGACGATTAGCCTGTGTGTTGATGGGGGCTGAACTGGAGAGGTGTTTGTGAGACCAAGGCTTGATCGGGCGGATCCCGAAAACTGTTCTTCTCACAAAAACGTCTGTGAAGTCCAAGCGGTTTGAGCTACAAAAACTATTATGACCCCACTATGAAAAGCTGAGACTGTTTTGCTCTGACACTCACTCCGCACAAGAGTCGTTAGAAGGTAAGGGTTCTTCTACATAGAAAATCATACACAATTATTGCATTGGGATCGTCCCTGATGTTTTCCTAAGCTTTGCTACATCTCACAGATCCACTTCAGAATTATCCTGTGGATGTTCAAGTTTATTTCGCCAAGTTCAATTTCTGCCCCAGACTTTGTGTCTATAATACTGTAATAAGATCGCATAGTTGCTGTCACAAAGTCCAAACTCCACGCAGTTGTCACTGACTAGTTGTATAATAATTTCCCACCAAGGAAACAATTTCTGCAATAAAAACATGAGGTTATTGCTTGCCAGACCTTTTTATTTGTTGACATTTGTCAATAAAACTTGTGAATGTAACTGTTTTATGTTTTGTGTTCTACTTGTTGTCCTAAAAATAAAATGATAAAACACTTCAGTGTGAGATTAAATGAGGGCAGGGATAGCAGGTAATGAAAGTATTGAGTTTCAGGTACAGGGATTGGCTGTGCATGAACATCTTAATTTGCTCCATTCCATCCTTATGGCTACCCACTGTTCACGAACACCAGCTCAGAACAAGACATGAACATAGGGTTTTGTATGTAGAGGAATCTGTCACTTTCACATCTACTTACTGCATGCATGGAATGTTTGTCCTTTGGTGGTTGCATTACTCCTCCTAAACCGTCCAGAGTTTGTAGGACACCAGAATTGTTTCACCACAACCAACAGCGCTCCCACCTTTTGGTTTATGAGATTTAATGTTGGCTTTAGTTGATTATTTAGGTTATTCCAGGATGCTGAGGAGCAACATTACAAATGTCCCTTTTGACTCCAGTCTGATACGGTCTCGACAGAGTGCTACTCTAATCACACCAAATGCAGCTCCCCTGATGGGTGATTTCACCAGTTTGGTGACCTTTTCCAATGTTTCTTGTCATTCCAGATGATTTTGGACAGCGTGCCCTTGTGGGCAAGGTGTGTATGGATACAAACAACTTTGTCCCACATTACAGAGAGACGCTAGACGAGTCCCATGACGAAACCAACAGGTAGGTAATAGACAGAAGAGGGGTCAAGGCTGTATACATAATAAAGATTGAAATGATTAGAGCAGGTGCTTTGCACAGGAGGGGTTTATGGGCTCTCACAATGGCTTTTCATGCCTCTAGACCGTAAGAATTTCCTTGGAGGAGGATAGAGTAATGACTATGAAAAGCATCATCATATTGAGTCATGACTGGCTTGTGCAGCAAGAACCAATGGGAACAGACATGTCATTCTAGACTTTACATGACTTAATGGGACCTTCCAGCACAGGGGTTCCCATATCTTTTTGTCCCGCCCCATTTTGATATCTGGACCCCAACCATGTGGAAAAAATTATGGCATTAACTAACAGTGACTGTTTCATTTTTATTTGGGGCTATGGCAGTCAATTGAAAGACATTCTAACAGTATTTCTGATTGTCTTCTCAGCTCCACATCGCATGCTTTTAATGTGGGGCTATGACAGTCAATTGCAAATGAGTCTAACATAATGTATCTTGTCTCATCACCACTAGTTGGATGGGTGTGCTTGATGCATGTCACGTCGGAGCTTCTCAAAGTCAGGGGTTTTAATGCAGATGAGCGCACTGAATCCAGCTTCACACAGACATGAGCTGGCGAAGGGTCCCATGAGTTTTATGGTGCTTTCAAGACCGGGAACTCTGAAAATACTAGGCCAGTAAGTCGTAGCTTTAGAAAGAGGCCCGAGTTGGAATTTCGAGTTGGGTGACCGTTCAAAACAATTTTTCGCAGTCGGTGATCATTTTTTTCAGGGTGCCCAGTTGTCTTAAATGCACTGAAGACAGAAGTCATAGATTTTAGAGTTCCCAGTTCTTTTGAATGCGGCATTAAGAAAAATATGTCCTCGTGAATAGAATCCCCCAACATGTATAGCGAACATGGGCATCTCGGCCCTCACAGCTAACGTCCACTTGGAGAGCATAAGTTGGGGCGTTTTTGAGTCATTTAGTCAGTTTCCTCTTGATTACTAGAAATAGTTTACATTCTTAGTTGAAAAGTGTTATCTGACAAGGGTATTGATGTGAGTTTCTGTGTCTCTGCCTCCCCACACATAGTTTTCACCATATCAATTGCGGCCGATAATATCAAAGTATCTGCATTAGTGTGTGGTTTCATAGCGGGCCTAGCCTTTCACCATGGGAATGATTTCAAATGCAACGGTCAAGTGCAGCCTTTTCCCATGATCTAAGGGTGCTTTGTGGTTGAATTTGATCATTTAGATTTGAATCATTTTTATTTTTAAGGTTAACCACATTACGATGATTTTGAGACACAAAGGCATATATTTTTTTCTGTATTTTTTTCCCCTCGGGATTTTGGATATTTTCGCGCCACCCTATTTTCATATCCAGTCCCAAGTTTTAGAACTTCTGCTCTAGCCTCACAATATCTCTCACAACATTTGTCATATTTCAACATACATAACAAGTATGGCCCTCAGAAAACAAAACTCATCAAATGCATCCTCAGCAAATCTGAAAGGAGAAATTAGTGAGGAAATCATTGTCTCTGAGCCAGTTGGTGCAGTCTGAAAAACAGGATTCAGTCCTTCCTTACACTCACATCTTGCCCAACACACATCCGAGCAGTATTAATTAGGAACCAAACAGAAGGAAATGGAATGAATCGGAGAGGGACCTACCTGATAGAAATTTGTTTTCAAAATTATTTTGAAGGAAAAAATACAAATGTGATTATTGTCTTGTGTTGCTCTAGGTTCATTAGTGAGATGTTGAAGAAGAAGGTAAGACTCCTTAGCCCTGCTAGCACAGGGGTTGTTCTAAGGGTACATGTACAAGTCAGTGGCAATGTAGGGATTGTACCCCCCCCCCCCCCCCAAAAAAAAAAAAACATTTGTGATCAGAATCTGTGAGAGGAGCTTTTTAGGATATTGCTCACTAGGTGTCTTTCTGTCTTGTTTGGGGGTAGTACCCTCTTGTAATGCCAGTGGTGACCCCGCGCTTCGCCCTGTCTTGCTCTGCTGCCCTGCTGGGTCACCTGGGAGAGATCGCCAAGAATAACCACCTGCACATCCAGGTGAGCTTTGCCAGCCTGTAGCCACAGTAACCAAGTCAAGGGGATCCTATGGGAATGTGCTTTGAGGATAATCATTTATTTATCTGTATTTATCTCCCTTCCAGTCTCTCTCTCTCTCTCTTGAATTCATACACATTGATAATCACCTGAAGATTTAAAAAATACATTGACCGTCTCTGTGATCCCCAGAGTCACATCAGTGAGACGAAGGAGGAGGTGAAGCTGGTGAAGGAACTGTTCCCAGACTATGACTCCTACACAGACGTCTACCACAAACACAACCTTCTCACTGACAAGGTTAGCCCAACACACACACACAGTACAAGGACATTCTATGGATAATGAAAATCGTATTGATGATTATAATGATAGTGGTGGTAATGGTAGTAAGTATGCTGATGATTATCATGATAGCGGTGGTAATGGTAGTAAGTATGTTGATGATTATTATAATGATAGCGGTGGTAATGGTAGTAAGTATGTTGATGATGATTATAATGATAGCGGTGGTAATGGTAGTAAGTATGATGATGATTATAATGATAGCGGTGGTAATGGTAGTAAGTATGTTGATGATTATTATTATAATGATAGCGGTGGTAATGGTAGTAAGTATGATGATGATAGCGGTGGTAATGGTAGTAAGTATGTTGATGATTATTATAATGATAGTGGTGGTAATGATAGTAAGTATGATGATGATTATAATGATAGCGGTGGTAATGGTAGTAAGTATGTTGATGATTATTATAATGATAGCGGTGGTAATGGTAGTAAGTATGATGATGATAGCGGTGGTAATGGTAGTAAGTATGTTGATGATTATTATAATGATAGTGGTGGTAATGATAGTAAGTATGATGATGATTATAATGATAGCGGTGGTAATGGTAGTAAGTATGTTGATGATTATTATAATGATAGCGGTGGTAATGGTAGTAAGTATGATGATGATTATAATGATAGCGATGGTAATGGTAGTAAGTATGATTATAATGATAGCGGTGGTAATGGTAGTAAGTATGATGATGGTGATGGTTCACAGACTGTGATGGCTCACGGTTGTCACCTAACCGATGAAGAGCTGAAGCTGTTCAGAGAGAAAGGGGCGTCCGTCGCTCACTGTCCCAATTCCAACATCTCGTAAGTGTTTCTCATTACCCTACAGTTCACGTTCCCTGACTACGCCTGTGTTTTCCCAAGGGTCATTGATGGAAGATGTGAAAGGAAAGACCATGTCTTAGGATTTAGAAATAAATCCCGATTCTTATTTTTATATCATACCCTATTCTTTTAAAACACAGCAGTGATACTAGATATCATATCAGCACTCAAGATAGAACCTGCCCATGTTCTCTCTCTCTCCTCTCTATTTCTCTCTCTCTTTCTCTCCTCTCTATTTCTCTCTCTCATTTCCCTCTCTCATTTTCCCCTCTCTCTCGCTCATTTCCCTCTTCAGGTTGTGCAGTGGTATGCTAGATGCCCGCAGGGTTCTGAACCACAAAGTAAAGCTGGGGCTGGGCACAGGTGAGTCCATGACAACACACTACAAAGCAGATAATCTTCCTTTTACCAGAGAGCACTGTGTTCTGTATCGTTTTTAGCCCATGTGTGCTGTATGAAGAAAAGAAAAAAAAGTACTATCCCTGAGTTGTCCATATTTTAAATGTATAACTAAATCAAGACAATCGTGATTGAGTTATATAATAATCTATATATTTTTGATCAAATTAAAGTCGAATGAAGTTATTTCAAATGGCACTGATAATATTATTTCTTAGAATAGTTATTTTACATTCATTACGATTTGGGATGATCCTGTTTTTTCATTGAGGCTGGCAATAGAGGCAACTTTCTTCTAGGTTCCCTGTCCGGTATCAAACTGGCTTGACACCGTAACAACATGAGATAAGCTGATCTGCTGGTTTATTTTATCACACAGGTGCATGTTATTTCCCGGTAGTATAGTTTTTAGAAAACCAGTGCTTTTTTGTTGTTGCAATTGGCTCTGTGTTTAACGCATGAATACATTTGTTTGTGTCTGCACTTGTGTCTGTGTTTCCGGGACCTTGCAGATGTGGCAGGAGGCTACTCTCCCTCTATGCTGGATGCTGTGCGGAGAACGTTGGATACCTCTAAAGCCTTGACCATCCAGGACCCCCAGTACCAAACGCTCACCTTCGAGGAGGTCTTCAGACTGGCCACACTGGGAGGCAGCCAAGGTGGGAGACCTGGCCGAAGGGGTGGGAGGGTCATCGTCACCACTATTATTAAATCAATACATCAATCAGAATGAATGATTTGATACATGATGATTTATGAATTGATACAGATTCATGCGCTCAGATGTTACTTTTCAAAACGCCTGTGCTGCAGCATCGATACATTGCTCACAGCACAAACGTTCTCACAGAGTGATGCCAAGCCAACAAGTTTATTTGCAATCACCTAAACGGCAATGAAATACATAGGTGACATTTCTGAAATATAATCCACTGACTGTAAAGGTATATCCACTTTGCAGCACATGTTTTTGACCTGCACTACAGTCAAAAACCGTTTAATGAACCCAACTGTACATCTGTGTATTTGTTTATTGAGTCCTTGATTGATGAATAATTGATTGATATTCTGAGCTCTGGGTTGATTGTTTGGTTTGTAGCCCTGTCCCTGGATGAGCATACAGGAAACTTTCAGGTAGGGAAAGACTTTGATGCTCTGCGGGTGAACACGGCCATAGCAGGAGGACCCATTGATCTCATCAACCACGGAGAGGGGCCTAAGGTAGGAACCAGTCTCTCAATACATAGAGCAGGGATCATCAACTAGATTCAGCTATGGGCCAATTCTTTCTTGAGCGGATGGTCATGGGGCCGGAACATAATAACAAATAATTTGTAGATTGCAAATTGATCGCAAGAAGCCCAAACGGATATAATTTCACACCTTGCTTTCATTTGTATACGATCACATACCTGTATATCTCTCTGTTATGCGTGGGAATACATTGGAACAGATTTCCAAAATTAAAATCACTTTGAGCTGATTTGCCTGTGTTCCTACTGTCTTATGTCCCAAAGAAATATATATATATTTTTAAATTTGCTAAAAAGAATATTATTTTAATGCAAAAAAAAAATTGGGGGGGCCAAATAAAATGGGAAACCCCTGTTACCTGTTGAGTCATTCTGTCTCCCAATACATAACATTCATCTTGGTTCCATTTGATTTCAGGTGCTCCTGGAGAAGTTCTTGAATTTGGGTAAGAGTTTCGTTTCTGTCTCTCTCACACAACATGTTTTCAGACCTTTACGTGCCATGAAAGTATTGTAGCGAATTCACTGATAGCCACGACAGGGACTCAAACCTGGGTCCTTGCAGCTGTCAGCCAAGAGGTCCAAAACTCTTGAGGTCATCACTAGGTGTTGTAAAATCTCTCAAGTATGTTCAGGTTCTTTTTTTTCTCCTTCTTTGTTCCCCCTTTCCCTTCCTCCTTTCAGGGGATGATCGGAACATTGCGGAGGTGTACGTGGCAGGGAAGAGAGTGGTCCCATTCGCGGAAACAACATAGATTTGGGTTTGGTTCCTGGATTGTTGTCATCTTGTTACCATCTGTCTGAACCCTTTACCAGTTTACCTGACTGCTGTTGTAACAGGACAGGAGGTGATGAGGAAAATGTATTCAACGAGAGGGATTATTACTCTATATACAGTGTGTGTGTGTGTGTGTGTTTTCAATCATCTAGTGTAATTACATACAGTTAAATTCAATCGATGATATTGCTGCTCATCGTGAAGTTCAGAGTGAATCCTATGTTGTCATACTTATGTCGTAACCCAAAGAACATCATTGTCTGTTGTTTTTTTTATTTCAAAGTCGAGGGAAATGTGTGTGTTTTATGAATGTAGGTTTATTCAATTCAAGTAACTTTTATTTCCTGAGAGGGAACTTCATCTATGGTGACGGCTTGATATTAACAAGATATATAACAACACAGCAACATAGAACACGAAGACATGTGCAGTATAATAGATTAGATGCAATCATAGGCTATATACAAACACAAATAAAAATGTCAAGGGTTGAAGAGTTTGATGGATGATGGCACAAAACTAGAAGCTGCTCTCTTAGACTTTGTATGCCAGAGATCTATGTATCTCTGCGCCAGGAGGGAAAGGGAGTTGTACTGGTCCAAGACTTATCTCCGTGTGTAAGGTCCAAAGCTATTTGTTCCCCCTATTGTATCTAGCTTTGCATTTGTCCGGATTTTACAGCATCCTTGACGTCGTCTCGGGCCTAACAACACAAGTGCCAATATATCCTCCAAACACCGGTTTCTCTGGCATTAGCACTTAACGGTCATTATTATGCAACTGCTGTTCCATGCTACAGTGCTGAGTTTAGCAGAAAAAGCTACAGAGTATCTGCGTGATTTTAAGTGAAAATGTGTCTCTTTTGTTTGTAACATTTTTCTAGAGTTTTCACACCTGGAGGCAAAGGTTTTAACACATTATTGATAGTGGTTCCAGGATAAAGTGTAGGGTTATAGGAAAATATAGAGGCTGAACACTGCAAACAGCATAGCTTTAAAATGATTTTGTTAAAGCAAACATTCCTCCAAGCCAGATATTTTCCCCGTCTCACTCACACACGGATCTACTGCACTGTAGACCCATCTGTGTGTGACAGATGACAAGCTAGAAGTGACCATGTCCATTTGACAGCCTACCATAGCACAATGTGGGATGTCTGTCATAGACAGGTCCACTATAAAGACTACAGAGATTCGAGTTTCTGGTCCACAGCAAACACATCCCATTATTTATCATAATTGTCAGCTGTGTTTAATTTGAGCCGGATACTGCTGGAACAGGAGTGTTACCTTCCTTCTTCTTCAAGAGGTCACCAATGAACCTAGAGCAACACACAAAACCGTTTTGGGACTGTTTCGTTCTGGCTGGATTGCAATAATTAAAATACAAAATGTCAATGTAGCCTGTCATTACGATCATTTATGCGGTATTAAAACAGATTATGCCAAAGTCTCCAGTTGTGTAAAATGACTGAGGTAAAGTTTCAAACCTCAATAGCTTTCAAACCACTTGAGCCACAGATTCCAAATAAGTGTCATGATGTTGGAAAAATTGCACACATTGCTCAGGTCTTATTTTCACGATTTGGACATTTTAATTCGTTTTCCAAAGCTAAAAGGAAATGTGAGCAGGATTTTGTATTCCTAGTTGAATTAGTTAGGGAGTGTAAACAGTTTACATTTGTATTTCAATAGCTCCTTGGTCATGTGACCTACCTGACTCAAACAAGGTTCAGATTGTCCACTGACTACCCTTCTATATTGCACACCCTTTGGTTGGTTCATTTTCATCTCACACGTGGACATTCTGAAGTTCGTTTGAGTCCAGTAGGTCACATGACCAAGGAGCTATTGAAGTTTTAAATTCTGAAAAATTAATGTAAAATCGAGTGAGATGAAAATGGACAAACTAAAGGGTGTGCCATGTGTAGGCCCACTGAGTGTACATTCTGAACCTTGTTTGAAGTCAGTAGGTCACATGATCAAGGAGCTATTGAAATGTTAAATGTTAAAATTCATGATGAGCAGCATTGCACACCCTTTAGTTTGTCCATTTTCATCTCACTTGATTTTACATACATTTTTCTGAATTTAAAACTTCAATAGCTCCTTAGTCATGTGACCTACTGGACTCAAACGAACTTCAGAATGTCCACGGACTAGCCTTGTATATTGAACACTTGTTTGTGTACTGTAAAATCACGCAGTGTAACGTACATTTTTCATAGTTTTACATTTCAATAGCTCCTTGGTCATGTCAATTACACACCTAAGAATTGTGCAGTGAGGATACACCCATATCGCATAACCTCTAGTCATGTATCTTCTATATTGTAAATGAATATTAGTTTGACAATTAGGGGGTTCAGTCCAGTGTTGTGTTTACCCTTTTCTTTAATATCTATCTATAATAATTGGTAGTTCTAAGTACTTATTTTCCCTGTTTTTTTTTATTTTGCCACAGTATTTAACAGCGGTACACAATAGGAGAGAGACAGATAATATCTCCTTTCATCGTTAATATCAACCATAAAGGAAAATGGCAAAGTACGAGAGTCATTGTCCAAAGCAGGAATGGAGAGTGAGCTATTGAGGTAGGCTGCAGTGGGTTTGCTGGGCAATACATATATATACTGAACATGTAACCACAGTAATGGTGGCCAGAAAATCAATGAATAAAAATGTTATATTGACAAATTAAACAAAGTGTAGATCTTTAATCTTCTCCAACATGTCAAGAGACACTTTACTTCACATAAGTACAAAACATTTCACAGTGTTAACTGTCTCTTTATCCCTGGTTGATGTACATTTCAGAGCCTCTTCAGTGTGGATGGGGTATAGCATACATTTTCAACAACAAAGACTGCACTTCCAGTTTGTGTTCTTTACTCTGTTGAACTCTTGTCTTCATTCCTAGTTACAGCACGTGGAACCACCGTTGGCAAACAAAACATTCAAAACAAAGCGTAACACGTTATAAATAATATCAAATATCAACGCAGTATGACGAATTAGCCATCCATTGTGTTATATCATAAATTGTCTTACATGCCATCACTGTCGTCAGAAACATGTTAAATAACGTTACTAACCCAGTCAGTCTGAGCCACATCCAGGTTTTTTTTAATGAATTTTTTATTTCACCTTTATTTAACCAGGCAGGCCAGTTGAGAACAAGTTCTCATTTAAAACTGTGATCTGGCCAAGATAAAGCAAAGCAGTGTGACAAAAACAACAATGCAGTTACACATGGGATAAACAAATGTACATTCAATAACACAATGGAAAAAGTCTATATACAGTGAAGGTTCTTTATCAGTGGCACACATGAAGCAGTTGTTGGCTTTGTTGAACTCTGAAATCATAGACATGAACTGAACATATGGCTGTCCCACACAACTACATAAAAATAAAGAATTTACTTTTAATTAAATGTCATTACATACCAGACATTTTTAGTATATCCTCAGCCATTTCTTTTCGCACTTGCTCCATGTGGTTTTGTGAAGGTTCTATATCAAGTTGGGGAAGTTCTGTGCATCTTCCTTGGCCATCTACACCAAAAAATAAAATATAGTTTTTGACCTAATTGTCACATAACAGCTAACCATTCATTATTGAAAATCTAACTATCAAACCTGCAATACAAAGACCACACATCTGAAAGTGTCCTGCATAGTGTGAGTTATTTCGCCTCCTTTCCACTATATGTCCGCCCAGTCTAATTTTCCATGGCAGGATCTTCTCATATTGAAGTGTTCTCTTTTTATGTAAACATAATGGAATTCTGATTAGTTATAGGCAAATGAATACACAGGCCAAAACTGTATGCTGATTTCCTTATCACTATAATCTAGTAGAGGTCATTTATTTCATGCCCCATTCTACACAGCCTAAATTATAGGCACTGAACCATTTAAAGGACAATAATGAAAGTATTGTCCTGAAATGTTTGATCTTCTTGACTTGGTATCTGGTAAACTTCTGTTAGGGGTTAGTGTACTCCAGTAAAAAAGGGCTGGTTTAGATTAAAAACTATTTCCCTGTGTCCTCGTTCATAGGGGCACGAGAGACTAGTCAGTGGTAGAATTGAGTTGGCTCAAACACCCACAGACCCACAAGGTTGAGGTTACTCATGGACAGTAATTAGTAAAAAATAAATGTTTTTTTTGCATTGTGTCTTCCATCTGTCCAAGAATAGGATCCTACGTGTTAGGAAATATTTGTTCCCATACATACAAAGGAGGATGTCTCTCCTCATACCTCTGGCACTTAGTCAGACTGTGTAAAAACTTTACGATGGGGCCTGCAACGGAGTTCCATTGACTAAGCACCACGGAGACCAATCAGGAGAGAATACATACAGGTCAAGGGTGCCAATTGAAAGTCAAGGGGTGTGTCTGTGCCTTTTGGATTACTCTCTTGCAAACAGAGAACCTCTGTGGTTCAAGTCAAGAGCTACCCTTCCCCTTTCAGTCTGCTCTGCACATGTCTGAAAGTGACCGAGCCAGCAGCCAAGAGAGTTTTTCATAGTATTTCATAAAAAAATATACATGTATGAATGGATGTAGATCCAGTACAATGGAATAACTATAGTCCACTGACTATACAAGAGTAGTCAGTGGACATTCTGAACTTTGTTTGAAGTCAGTAGGTCACATGACCAAGGAGCTATTGAAATTAGAATGTTTTGTTTGTTTGAAAAATTCATGTAAAAACGTGTGAGATGAAAATGGACAAACTAAAGGGTTTGCAATGTGTAGGCCCACTGAGTGTACATTCTGAACCTTGTTGAAGTCAGTAGGTCATTGACCAAAGAGCTATTGAAATTCAAAAATGTAAATAAATCATTTTAAATAGTGCGAGACATTAAAAAAGTGTGTGCAAAATGTGTCTATGCCATCGGGTTATCTAGAACCAGTTTTGAACGTTTTAGGAGTAATGGTTAAACAGCTATTGAAATTAGATAAATTAGATTTGTCACTATGTTGACGGTCCCTAACTGCTGTTGTTAGACGTAAGTAAAACTACAGGCGAATATCCGTCGAATATCCTACCTGAAACTGGTTTTTACCTCGGTTGTAAAATGATATATAATTGCATGAAATGCGTTTATAAAAGGCCACATTTTTCCCGGATCCCTAGGCTACTAAAAAATGTTACCCAGGTACGCAAGTTTTGTAAGTGGCTCTACTGCTCTATGCCACTACGGTAATGCGATGATATGCATGCAATGTTTAAAAAATATATAATAATGTATGCCTTGCCTACGAGTACTTCAGATCCCCAGGTCACACCCCTTTCGCGCTCACTTTTTGTTCCGTCGCCTCCCGATTTGCAAATTTAAGCACTGATTGTCAGTGTATGTACCTTACCTGTAGGTAGGCTTTATGTGACTGATAACATGTGCAGCATATGTTCCAAAATAAAACGTTTAACGGAGTTAAGGACATATCGTAAACTCACTCCACAACAAGCTTGAAATGTCACGGATGGAGCAGTCCAATTGGTACCGTTTGGGTGGCTCAACCCGTTGGAAAGTTGTCAAAGAGGGCTGTCACGATATGTTCATAAGTCCGTTACACATGGCATTTCTATTTAATTGTTGTACATGTTGGCACATATGCTGTACATGTTATCAGTGCGAAGCAGAGGATCACTGGTTGAGACCAGTATGGGGCAGTCGTACAGTGGAGGTTAACTTGAAGAAGAATGGCGACGAAGGAGATGGCAGCCGGTTTACGATCCCGTAACCAATTGTGCTATTGTGTTTTTGTAAACATTTCACTGTAAATTCGGTATTCGGCGCATGTGACAAATAAATTGACATTTGAACTTAACCCCCTTTACACACGATACCGCTCCGTTCTGCTGATCGAGGGACTGAGCTCATTGATCCAGAGAGGAAATCAAGCACATAACATTTTGATTACAACTGCTGGGACTAGTTTGATTATTTCAATGTAAATATAATCTCCTATAGGCCTACATACAGTATTTTGAAATACACTTTGAGTTTTTAACATCCTAATACCTATCAACATTGGATGTTATACCATTTATATTTAAATTATTTTATACAAATTCCTCAAGATAAAGAGGTATGAAGCGTACTTAGAACTAGGATAAATGTAGCCTCTATACCTATTTGTGTGTACAATAACAAATAAACATAGGACGTCACTATAAATAAATGTTCTTCTTATGCACCATACAAATGTATGTATATGTGTGATAGATTATAGACTGAGCTAGACGCATCAACATCCGTTTTAAACACTAACGGTTGGGGTTCTTGAACGTTCCCCATAATTCCTCACCCGATGTCAACGCCCCGGACCCGAACACCTACAGTCGGATTCTAACACCAGGAAATAAACGGTAAATTGGAAAGAATATTGTAAAATATTGTATTGCCTGTTTTCAGCTAAAAAAAATAGTGCGAGTTAAACTGTTGTCTAAGTAAACAATAAAGTTGATCTGACAGTGTTGCATCCACAAATAAACTGTTATTGGCGATAGTACGTTTGGTCTATGTTGTGTTCATGTGCAGTTTGTTGGCAACGATACCCCTAAATCAAAGGTTGTTATTTTAAGGTACAGCTGATAAACCTTTTAAGGTAAATTCAACAGTAGGTCCGACCTACTTGGTACTTTCAACAATACGGATGTCCCCCTTCGCCTCCCCCTGGCTCAAGGGTTGCTGAGAAAAATGTATGTCAGCCGAACTCCTAAGTTTTATTATATTTCAAATATGTGAAAAATGTCATTTTTGTAATTAACCTTTATTTTTACTGTGTGTGAACTGTAGACTGTAGCTTTATTACAATGTTATTGCTCTCTTTATCGCAATGTTATTACTCTCTTTATTACAATGTTATTACTCTCTTTATTACAATGTTATTACTCTCTTTATTACAATGTTATTACTCTCTTTATTACAATGTTATTACTCTCTTTATTACAACGTTATTATTCTCTGCCCTTCAGCTGCATATATGTTCCATACCTGCAAGGACACAATGGTGCCAGTACTGTAGACTACATTGATCCTTGAACCAGCGAGACGCCAGCTGAGAGTTGGAGATGCCTCTATTCCGTGCCATGATGGAGCCCAGGGCTGCGAAACGGGTAGTGAGAAAGAGGAAGATTAGAGGACGAGGAAGATGGGAGGAGGATGATGATCATCCTCCCCGACTGACCCAGCTTTGTCTGTGGAACTTGGCGGAGAACATGAAGGAAGTGTGGGTCAAAGACTACGCTGACAACTACATGGATCAGTACTTCTTCAGATATGTCATGGGCCCCTTCACCCTGCTGCGTGAGTCTGTCATAGGAACTGGAAGGGATTGTGTATGTATATGATGCCATTGCTGGTCATTTGTAAATGTTTGAGTTTGAGTTTATTTTTTATTTTTACAGGGACAGTGCACATTAATCAACGTTTCAGTAAAAGTGCCGGTTTTAGCCAGCCGGCTAATTTTCAACCGCAGTCCCTGGGCAGGTTATTGAAAACAATTACAATATAGGCAATAGCAACATAGAACAAGCAAGACATAGCATACAGACAGAGCAACATAGGACAAGCAAGACGTAGCATACAGACAGAGCAACATAGGACAAGCAAGACGTAGCATACAGACAGAGCAACATAGAACAAAAAGCAGCAAGTCAAAATTCATAAAAGCAACAAAGTGTTTCCACACCTCACAAGCTACAGACAACAGACAACATGGAAAGCGGCAACACACAGCTAGGGACCATGTTCACAAATCTGATTGACCTTTAGCCATGTCTTCAAGCATTGTGTGAAAGTGTGATATGTGGTGCAGTTATGTGTGTCTGATGGCAGTGTATTCCAGACATGGGAAGCTCTCACAGAGAATGCAGATTTACTAAAGGTGCTTTTCCTTAGGGGAACTATACAGTCACCTCTCATGGCAGACCTTGTGGATCTGCTGCCATATGTCTGGGTTTTCTGTTTAACAAAAATATTGAGTGGAGGGGGAGCCAGGCCATTAAGGATCTTGAATACAAGACATGCGTCGGTGTATTGCACAAGATTTTCCCAACTCAAGAGCTTATGCTTTCTAAGGATGTGACAATGATGATGGCTATTGGGCTTCCTATCAAGCACTTTGAGAGCCTGTTTGTAGACAGACTGAATAGGTTTTAATGTTGTACAGCAAGCTTGGGCCCAACTAGTCAAGCAGTATGTTAAGTGGGGGAGTATCATAGAATTGAAGTACAGTTTTGCTGCCTCTGTAGTCAAACAATTTCGTATAAATCGGAAATGTGCACATGATTAGTCCACTAGTTACTAGTAAAAGTGTGTGTGTGTGTCTGTGTCCCCTCTCTGTCTGTCTCTTTCTCTAGCGGCTGAGCTGGTAGAGGAGCTCCTGTCTGTCCTGTCCTCCAGGTGTGAGTTGTCCCGTGCGGCGCTACACCTCCTGTTGATCCCTCAGCTCAGAACCCTATCTCTTGGGGGCCACTCTGCTCTGGTCACACCCAGCCTCTGCACCCTCATCGGGATTCGCTGCCAGGTTAGGACAGGCTTTGGTCCCCCTTATAATTTATAGTATGTGTTACAGTAAGCTCCTAAAGTATTGGGACAGTGACACATTTTTTGTTTTGTTTTGGCTCTGTACTCCAGCACTTTGGATTTGAAATTATATAATGACGGAGGTTAAAGTACAGACTGTCAACTTTAATTTGGGGGTATTTTCATCAATATCGGGTAAACCATTTAGAAACGACAGCACTTTGTATATAGTCCCCCAATTTTATGGGACCAAAAGTATTGGGACAAAAATGTAGTATTTGGTCCCATATTCCTAGCACGCAATGATTACGTCAAACTTGTGACTCTACAAACTTGTTGGATGCATTTGCTGTTTGTTTTGGTTGTGCTTCAGATTATTTTGTGCCCAATAAAAATTAATTGTAAATAATCTATTCTGTCATTTTGGAGTCACTTATATTGTAAGTAAGAATAGAATATTTAGCAACACTTCTACATTAATTTGGATGCTACCACGATTACAGATAATCCTGAATGAATCGTAAATAATGATGAGTGAGAAAGTTAGACGCACAAATATCATAACCCTAAGACATGCTGCTAACCTCTCACCATGACAATAACAGGGGAGGTTAGCGTTTCTGGGAGAGTATGAAATGTGTCCCTCTAACTTTCTCACTCATCGTCACTCAGTGCTGGAGTACAGAACCAAAACACCAATAAATGTGTCACTGTCCCAATACTTTTGGAGCTCACTGTATGTATGGGTTCTCCCTATCTCCCTCAGAGCCTGCATTCCATGGACCTCTCTGGAGCCCAGCAGGTGTCTGCCCATGTCCAGTGTGACCTGCTGGGTTGTCTGCCTTCCCTGCGCTCCCTCTCTCTGGCTGGCACCCCTTGTGACAGACAGGTTGTGGAGGTGGTTGCCCGCCATTGCCCCGCGCTGCGCCACCTCGACGTGTCCCGCTGCCACTTCCTGCCCCCCGCAGGCCTGCTCTGCCTGAGAGGTTCCTCCTGCGCCTCTCCACCCCACCTCAGCAGCCTGCTGGCTCTGGATGTGGGCTTTGGGGAGGGGGATGGAGACGGGGTGGCTGCCGTGGCCTTCCTCCTGCTCTCCCTGCCGTGGCTGGAGAGAGTGGCAATGGAGGGCCTGGGGGAGGCCTGTGGCCTCATACACAGCAGGGAGTTCGGAGGGACTGAGGAGCTCACGACCAATGAGGGGCTGCCCAGTCTCTGGGAGGTGTGGAGGGAGAGGAGGCAGAGTGGGAGGGCCACAGACACAGGCGAGATATCAGGAGCGGATGTGGAGGAAATTGAAGAGGAGGAAAATGACAACCGTTTCTCGTGGGCGAGTGAGGGTGAGAGTGAGGATGAGGGTACAGGTGAGGAGACAAGGGGAGTTGGAGGTGGAAGAGGTGACGCCCAGATGAGAACAAGGAAGGAAATAGAAGAAGACAGTGTTGAGAAAGGAAGAGAAGAGGGAGTGGGGGGGGCAGGGGGTGAGGGCTTTACCTTACGTCTAAGGGAGGCGCAGGGCATGTCTGGTAGGACTCTGGAGGCTGTAAGTCAGCTTTGCCCCGAGCTGCGCTCTATATCACTGGACTGTGAGGAAGGTGGGCATAGCCAGGGGTCTTGTCTGGCTGCAGGCCTGGCCAGGTGGGCAGGCCAGCTGAGGGGACTTTCTGTGCGCTTCACAGGGCCCCTGGATGAGCTGCTACCTGCCCTGCGTGCTATGAAGGGCTCCCTGGTTTCTCTCACCCTGGAAGGGGTAAGAACCAGCTCTCAGACAGCCATGCTGGAGATCCTCCACGCCTGTCCCAGGCTGAGGAGCCTCGTCGTCCACGCTGAGCCTCCTTTAGCCCCCCAGGAGGAAGAGGAGGAGGAGGAGGACGAGAACAGGGATCTACCCTGTCTACCACAACTGTGCTCTCTCTCCCTAAAGTAGGTCAACTGCTGTACAAATACAGTTAACTCGCTATGCTCTCTCTGTAGGGCGTCATAGGTACGACTCAATGGGCCACATGACAGCTGGGAATCCCCAGTCATTTTCTCCACAGGTCCTGTCTTGGTGAGTGGGTCATGCGATCCCCTGAAACCTCTGGATATCTGTATTTAGTGTTGACTTCCCCAGGATGTAAGCACCCCCCCCCCCCCCCCCCGCTCTCACTATGGTGTTGACTGCACCATTGTTTAAGCTTCTGTATATCTCTTCCCATTGAAGTTGTGATATCCTGTTCAGTGCTCATCTGTCTCTCTCTCCTCCAGCTTCTCCTATGACCAGCGCCAGATGAAGACCATCATGTCCTGGAGGTCTCTGGGGGGGGTGCTGTGGAGCGTACTATCCGGCTCTCCCCTCCTGGAGAGGGTCTCTCTGGTGGCAGTGCCTTGTCCGCTGGAGCCTGTGTTCCAGAAGCTTCTGAAGCGCCCCGCCGCCCGACCCAACAGCCCTCCACTACAACAACTATGCCACCTCAGCCTTGTCCGCAGTGACGTTTCCATGGAGACGGCGTCGGGCCTGATGACCATCAACAGGCGTCTGAGCAGCCTGGATCTGAGAGGCTGCTGGGCAGTGAGCCTGGACAACATGAGGCAGCTACAGAGGACAGCCACCAGGAGGCAACGTTGTATCACTATCACCTGGACATGATGTGCTTTACATCTAGGCAGGGGCACCCTCATTTACACATGCTGTGTGTTTGGGGCAAATCCAACACATCACTGAGTACCACTCTTGATATTTTCAAACATGGTGGTGGCTGCATCATGTTATATGTATGCTTGTCATCGGCAAAAACTAGGACGTTTTTTTTTTTTTTTAATAAACAGAATAGAGCTAAGCACAGTTAAAAACATAGAGGATAACCTGGTTCAGTCTGCTTTCCAACAGACACTGGGAGACGACATCACCTTTAAGCAGGACAATAACCTAAAGCATAAGGCCAAATATACACTGGAGTGGCCTAGTTAGAGTTTTGATTTAAGTCAGCTTGACAATGGCTGTCTAACAATGATCAACAACCAACTTGACAGAGCTTGAAGATTTTTTTTCAAGAAGAATGTGCAAATATTGTGCAAAGCTTCTAGAGACCTACCCAGAAAGACTCACCGCTGTAATCGCTGCCAAAGATGATTCTAACATGAATTGACTCAGGGGTGTGAAGACTTATGTAAATGAGAGTTCTGTGTTTAATACATTTGCACACATTTCTAAAAACATTTACTTTTTCATTATAGGGTATTGTGTGTAGAAGGGTGAGATAAAAATTTTAAAAACATTTTGAATTCAGACTGTAACAACAAAATGTGGAATAAGTCAAGGAGTATGAATATTTTCTGAAGGCACTGCATGTGATCGTGTCTCAATGTAATCAAAGTGTGAAATTATTTATTTTCAAATACAATCTTTTTGGGCTTAGTTGTGGTCAATTTGCAGTGTACAAATTATTATCATTATGTTAAGTAACGTAGCCTAGTGATATATTTCCATGACCATCATTATTAAAGTGGCACTGGGTCAGTGTATGACAGTGTGTTGGCAGCAGCCACTCAATGGTGGCTGTTTAACCATGGCTAAGCTGGGCTGCTTTGATCTTATGCGCCTTCTGGATGATAGCGGGGTGAACAGGCAGTGGTTCGGGTGGTTGTGCCTGGACACAGGCCGGGTGGTTAGGTGTCCTGGAGGGCAGGTAGTTTATGATGCGTTGTGCAGACCTCACTACCATATATCGGTTGAGGCGGAGCAGTTGCCGTACCAAACCCCGCCAGGTGCCTTATTGCTATTATAAACTGGTTACCAACATAATTAGAGCAGTAAAAATAAATGCTTTGTCATACCCATGGTATACAGTCTGATATACCATGGCTTTCAGTCAATCAGCATTCAGGGCTCGAACCACCCACTTTATAATATATATTATCACTATAGACAAAAAAAAGACAAAAAACATTCTTATAACAAGAATAATTTGTCATAGCTTTTTAATGACTTTTGTATTGTATAAAATTACAAATTATACTGCCCTCAATAGATCCATCTTTTCAATATATTATTCACCTACAAAGTTGCTGAATTTGTGATTTACCTGACTCTGGCTGCTGCGTTGCCTCCAAGAATTTCTGGAATGCCTAAAGTGTCCCCGGGCAGGTCCTTTGTCACAATATCCTCTAATGCTTGTCCCCAGCAGGTGGTTAGCAGTTTCAAACACAGTAATGTAAAACTAGGTCAAGACAAATAGCATGTTTGCTTTGTCCCAATCACTCAAAAGTTGTGACCTCTTGACCTATCTAAAGGCCTTAGTCATGTTAATGATACACTTGACTTTCACAATAAGTTACTTTTTCCCCCATCACTCACTATCACTAACCAACTAACCCTTTTCTCCCACTACCCCTCCCCGGTTCCCTTTCAATGACTCAAATCTCAGTGATTCAAAGGAGCTTCCTTGATGGCTACTGACACTTAATGTTAAACCTAGAACAAGGGCAAGCCTGCGAACCTGTCTCCCTCTCCCCCACACTCTCTTTTTCTCTTTATCCATTTAGTCTGGGCAAAAGAGAGGAACACATGTCGGAAGGATTGCTAAGGATGGAGAAGCAGAGAACAGGTCAAAAGGAATGGAAAAAGTGTCTGTGTTTAGAGTGTTCTGTACGGTAAGGGAGTGCGTCTGATCGTTGGGACCGGGCTCAGACTGGTCTAATCTGGTTACGCTCCGAGAGCTTAGTGACGCTACCTCAGGTCACCCCTTCATAATCTCAAGCCTGTCCATTTCCCATGTTCACCGTGAACTCGCCCAATTCTCTCAAAACACTCACACTTTCCCCTATGGCCCTACTTGTGAGCGTGCTCTCGTTCCCTGAATCCAAAACCAACCCCAAGCCCCTCCTGTATGGCTGGGGGGAAATGTTGTCAATCTAAAGGAAAGAAGCTATTACCGTAACACTTATCCAATCCTCTCAGATCTACATTAGTGGCTCGGGTGTTGGGGCTAGAGGTCAATTTGGAATTCAGAAACAATCTCCTTCCTTACCTTAGTTCCCCTAGCTCAGTGTTCCTTCCCAACTCCCCACAGTAGACAGAGGTGCATTCATGTCATATCCACATCTGTCACTGTGATGTCAAACACTGAACCAGCTTTCCAGAAATACACAAATGGCAAGTGAAATACAGACACCCATAAGAAATTAAGGGTCTGTCCGCTAGGGGGGGTAGGAATGTGTGTCTGTCCCAACCCCTAGAGGTAGGCTACAGGACCTCCCCAGCTGTTCATGGGTCAGGTTGAACAGAACACGTTGGTTCTATGATCCCCGGGCACATGTCCCACATCAGCAGTCCTCTTTTTTTCCTCCATTCACAGAGGCAGGGAGGGATGGCACTGGGGGTGTAGAGCAGAGTAGTCATCTTTGCAGTCTCCCTCTCGTGCTCTCTCCCGGGCCTGCACTGTCTGAGCAGCTGCCAGCATGACTCCTTCTGCCGACGCACTCCCCCACCCCAAGCCTGTGACAGGTGTGTGAGAAAACACCGGGGTTGAAAACTGTGCTTCCAAACAGTCTGACTGGCCCACATATTTACTCCTATAATGTAAACAACCAGGCCTTGCAATGTCTCTGTACACAGCCTTTATTTACATGATACAATTATGCTGTAATGCTGGGTAGCAAGATTATGTCATTCATAAATATCAGGGTTTTGTACAAATTTGCATAACTAAAAAGGAAAAAAATGAAATGGATACCTTTGTTTTAAAAGGGTAAAAACCTCATCCCTATGGGAGAAGAAAAATCTACACAGGACACACTTGTATCAACGTTTCACACAGCCAAGGAAAGTCTCACACACACGCTGCTCTAGATCAGTCACACAGACCAATAAGGGAAAGAAAGCTGAAAAGATCCGTTGGAATCCAACTCTGGAATCTAGTTATCAAAATCTCAGTTCTGCCATGCTCCTGTAGCCTTGGAAACATGTGCAGAGCTACGGGATATATTGCTTCACACAATCTGACACCCATGTGTTCACTCAAACTCACTGAACACGCACACCAAAATCAACACAAAGCAAGGCTGTCTCATATACCCTAACTTCACAACTGCACTGAATACATGTGCTAATATCAGTACTATGTTAATGTATATAAAAAACAGGGATTAAACATGTCTCTCAGCAGATACAATAATCACCTAGCAATTCATTCAGATATTTTACATGATTTAAGATATTACTGCATGGGGTTGCTCTCCCATTCACCCCCCCAATATAGCTATTAAAACAGATGGGTAGTGCCTAAGTCTCACCCAGAGAACTGCACCAGGGTCAATGCACGCAAGCCTCTGCCGAGACCACAGTTGGGAGATTCTGACCTTAGATTAGTCTAGGATCTCCTTGACTAAAAGTCCTGTCCCACATGATAGTTGGTAAAAATGTGTTTTTGTACTCCTTCTCACACCTCTTACAATGACCATAAAGACGGGCCATGGCGTTCGGGTGATCAGAAAGAAATGGTGCCTAAGGACTGCTTTAAAAATGTCAGAGGTAACCCCTTCCTCTGGAAATAATGAAGTGATTGTAAGGGGAGACGATTAGGAAAAAGCTTCACGTGGACATTGTGATGAGGAGAAACATGACCTGCTGCTGTGAGGTAGGCAGGTCACAGTCTGGGGGATAAAAGCCCACCTGCATTTTGGGAGTGCATTTTGAGAGATAGTCATACCTATCGGACAACTGACCCGACTGACACTAATGGGAACGGAACGTAGAAATGGAGATTCAACTGAACTCGTCGGGATACTGCATGTGCACACAACTTTAGAAAATAATAGCTGTCGGCTATTTGACAACAAAGTGGCCAAACAGCTCAGGGGCCATATTCAGTTGTGATAGAACGTCCAGATAGATAGGTTCTGCAGAACACACGTCTCTCCTGGAAAGTTACCCTGGGCTGCTCTTTTAAAATCTTTTTTTTTTTTTTTTTTTTATATATACAGAATATCAGCAAAGGGAGAAAAAAATAATAAACGTAACAAAAAAGTGACCGTTCATGCATCTCCCCAACGGGCAGGATCTCTGTCCTTTCTCAAGGTTGTGACTTTAAAAATGACATCCTTTTGCCACTCGTGCCAGTGTTCATGTCAAGGGTTCGACATCATACTCTAGTCTCTGTGTGGATGGTTCTTAACCCTATATTCTCTGGATCTTGTCAGCGACCACAACAGGGTTCTCCTTGCGGATCTTGGCAGCTGCCTCAGCCTTGTAGTCGTAAGGACAGTTGTGCTTGTCGGAGTACCGATGGACACCACAGAACAGGTTCCCACAGCGACAGTCGAACCCTGGAGTAGAGTTCAAAAGGTCAGAGATTAGAGGGGAACCACAGTATGAACCAAACACCAACTCAATAAGAATTAACCTCTGATAAGACCAAACACACAGGAAGACTAGGGTTACATTCCAAACCACCTACAATGCAGCCGCATTGCGCAGATGAACAGATAAATAAGTGATATTGATGGGGTTCCTGCGTGTTACACACCATTTATGCATAGTATAGATCTGAGGCCAATCACAAATGCGGAAGTAGTGTTTTACATTGCAGAAATGCCATCAGTATGACTTGACTATTTGTGCAACTGCAGTGTAGGTGGCCTGGAACATGGCCAACCTCTTTCGCAAGAAGGCATGACGTCGTATGCATTGCTCAACCCTGTCATCCCACTTCATTTGAGAAGCACCACGTCCTGCTGTGGCACGCTCACCTGTGAGGCCCACCCTCTTGCGGCACATGAAGCACTTATTCTTCTTGGGCTTGGGGGTGTCTTCCTTGGCCTCGTCGCCGCTGGCCGTGACGGGGCTAGACGCAGTAGGCTGACTCACAACTGAAGGAGAAAACAGAGGAGAAAAGCACTTAAATATATACTTCTTTCAGTCTTCGGATTCAAATAGAACTGTTCCTGTGTTTTTTTCTGAGGCAGTCTCAGCACTCACATACAAGGGTATTTTTAATCTGGTTTATTTTAGGCAGCCTCCGTGTTTGAGGCTGTATGTAAAACCACAGTTGGTTGCAAAGTATACAAGTCAGGGTGCATCGAAATAGCCAATGCTAAAGTGGGTCGAACAGAGCAATGTTTCCCTCTAGAAGTGTGTGTTTTACCAGGCTCTAGGGAATCTGGGTTATCCTCTCTTGAGATGCTCATCTCGGTCATTTGTTGAGTCACCGGAAGAGAGCCTTGAATAGTTCTGCAAAGGGGGCGAATGAAAGAAAATTAAAAGTTACAGATATGAGAGCGCATAAAGCAATAAGACATCCATTGTAGCACATGCGGACAAACAAGCACACCTTACCTAGCCATGTCTGTGGCAGAGCCAGATGAAGGGTCTACTTTGGCGAGACTGGCCTCTAGCCTCTGGATGGCTGAGGCCTCAGAGGTAGGACTACCGACTGCTCCTGTGACACAGCAAAAGCAAAACATCAACCTCAGATGGGAGACGAAACTCAATTTTGGTTCAACGGTTTCCACTCAAGAGTGCAGCTGGTCCATAACGTGTATGCAAATTAGCGTTATCGCGATACCAGAATCGCAATACTCCGAGGTATCTTGGCAATGAAACAAAACATGAAGTGGGCTAAATTTCCTGAGAAAAACAGTCCTATTGTTGGAAACAAGCAGCCTTATGTTGTCAACCAGAATCACATGTTTCCTTTCCAAGCAATAGCACATAATGTGTCATACAGTAGGTTTTTTTAAAGGACCAAACAGTATCGCAATACTGGTATCATGTAATCCTAATGCAAATAGTGATTTTTAGGGGGGAGGGGGACGCACTGTTTGAAGTAGATTTGTGTGGTCAGTAAGAGAGAGGGTGGAGGGGGAACTTACCCATTGGGCTAAGTTGGCTCAAGCTGCAGTCACTACTCTGCTGTCGGTTCAGATGCTCCTTGTAGCAGACCGAGCACATGCCGTTGTTTCTGGGGTTGCCATAGAAACCACAGCCAGTGGCACAAAGCACAGGCGTCAGGCTCGGGTTCGTCTCTTGGGCCATCGCTGTCAACAAATGGGAGCAAGGTGCCTTGTTAGTGTGGGAGTATGTGTGTGTGTCTGCATGCGTAACAGTGTGTCTTAGGTGACCAAATGTAGGTGGTGGTTAGGCACATACATTTGAAAATAACATACTAGGAAGGAACATTAAAACTAATGAAGAAACGAGGGGGGGGAATAAAAAAATACATCCATTGAAGCAAGAATTCTACTACCAAAGTTAGAGGGTTGAAATTCCTCGTTGTGCACAAGAAAACAGAACAAACAGCGAGACGAATTAAGCCTAAGACTTTCAGCTCCACTCCTTGGCAGGAGCTGCTCACATCAACAGGAGTCAGGACGAGGATGTGTCATTACCATAAATGACTAGGCCTATAATAGTGTCAGCTGTTCCTCCTCCAGCTTGTCACGATTAAGCACATGTTGATGGATATTTATCTACAATGTTCACCGCCTGTGTGTGACAAGGACAGAATAGTGCCAATAGGGGGAGAATAGACCGAGGAGTCACATTTGCTGATCAGTTTTCGTCAAACAACGTTCCGCGTTGGATTGTCATTAACCCTCGAAGGTGCTGTAGCAAGACAGAGATTCTCTGGAACTTTTGTATACTTTTTAGCCAGTAGTTGTCAAAGCAGTGCTCATAAGCCAAAAGTGATCACTGTTTACTATGTCACATACAGTGCATTTGGAAAGTATTCCGAACCCTTGGCTTTTCCCTCATTTTGATACGTTACAGCCTTATTCTAAAAATGATTTAATTAAATTTTTTCCTCATCAATCTACACACAATACCCCATAATGACAAAGCTATAAAACAGATTTTTATAAATGTTAGCAAATTTATTAAAATAAATAAAAACTGAAATATCACATTTACATAAGTATACAGACCCTTACTCAGTACTTTGTTGAAGCACCGTGGCAGCGATTACAACCTTGAGTATGACGCTACAAGCTTGGCACACCTGTATTTGGAGAGTTTCTCCCATTCTTCTCTGTAGATCCTCTCAAACTCTGTCAGGTTGGATGGGGAGCGTCACTGCACAGCTATTTTCAGGTTTCTCCAGAAATGTTCAATTGGGTTCAAGTCCAGGCTCTGGTCGGGCCACTCAACGACATTGAGACTTGTCCCAAAGCCATTATTGTGTTGTCTTGGCTGTCTGCTTAAGGTTGTTGTCCTGTTGGAAGGTGAACCTTCACCCCAGTCAGAGGTCCTGAGCGCTCTGGAGCAGGATTTCATCAAGGATCTCTCCGTACTTTGCTCTGTTCATCTTTGCCCCGATACGGACCAGTCTCCCAGTCCCTGCTGCTGAAAAACATCCCCACAGCATGATGCTGCCACACTCATGCTTCAGCATAGGGATGGGGACAGGTTTCCTCCAGATGTGATGCTTGGCATTCAGGCCAAAGAGTTGAATCTTGGTTTCATCATACCAGAGAATCTTGTTTCTCATGGTCAGAGTCCTTTAGGTGCCTTTTTGGCAAACTCCAAGCGGGCTGTCATGTGCTTTTTATGAGGAGTGGCTTACGTCTGGCCACTCTACCATAACGGTCTGATTTGCTGCAGAGATGGTTGTCCTTCTGGAAGGTTCTCCCATCTCCACAGAGGAACTCTGGAGCTCTGTCAGAGTGACCATCGGGTTCTTGGTCAGTTTGGCCGGGGGGCCAGCTCTAGGAAGAGTCTTAGTGGTTCCAAACTTCTCATTTTAAGAATAATGGAGGCCACTGTGTTATTGGGGACCTTCAATGCTGCAGAAATGTTTTGGTACCCTTCCTCATATCTGTGCCTCGACCCAATCCTCTCTGAGCTACGGGCAATTCCTTCGACCTTATGACTTGGTTTTTGCTCTGACATGCGCTGTCAACTGTGGAACCTTATATGGACAAGTGTTTCCAAATCATGTCCAATCAATTTAATTTACCACAGGTGAACTCTAATCAAGTTGTAGAAACATCTCAAGGATGATCAATGGAAACAGGATGCACCGGCACTCAATTTCAAGTCTCATAGCAAAGTGTCAGAATACTTATGTAAACAAGGTATTGTTTTTTTAATTATAAATTTGCTAAAATTTCTACATTTGTCATTACGGGTTATTGTGTGTAGATTGTTGAGAGAACAAAAAAAACATGTTTAGAATAAGTAGAGTAACAAAATGTGGGAAAAGTCTAGGGGTCTGAATACTTTGCGAAGGTACTGCATGTGCAGATTTGTGCACCACCTCATTGCCATCTCTCTCGCTCTGCAATGTGTGCCTCTTGCTTGGTGTCACTCAAATGCTGAGGGGCTGAAACTCATTGGTTGAACTTGAATTGCTGGGGAGCTAGCCCATGTTTTCAAATTTGGGATTACATAGCTAATTAAGGTAAAACAGTAATTTTGCATGTACGAACTACACAGACACATCCAGCCCAAAGTTGGAGGTAAAAGAAATACTTAGGGGCCAAAGTTCAGGAGCATGTCTTTAAGTTCCAGGTACTGAACAGGTAACTTTGCAAGAGAAATAAACAGATTTACATTATAGATGACGATAACATTTAAAAAATGCTCTGCCAGGAAGGGGCCACAGCAGCCTGCTCAGAACATTCAGAGATGTCAGTGTCATGGCCCTGCGAGGATGCGAAGGACAAACATAAAATTCTGACAGCCCTTTGCACTCTCCAACCCCATAGTGTAGGCCCCAACCTCCACCAAGGTGGCCTGTCACGTAAGGATTTCCTTAGAAAAGCCTCTTCGACTGTATCACAGTGTCTGCCTGCTGACTGCAAAGCCCCCTGCAAGCACCACAATTGTTGACGTTGCCTAGTTTACACTAGTTACCACAGCCACAAGGTCAATATTTATTTATTTTTTCCTCCAAAAGCGAAATTGTATAAACAGGTGGTGTTTGACTTTGTGGTGAAGAACATGTTGCCTGGGCCAAAATGTTCGATTGTCACGGGCGGTACTGCACGGCAACCTGTTTGCCACCTGGATATGCATGGAACACAAATGCTCTCATTCATCGCTTTCTCAAAGAGAAATAAATAGCATTTGCAAGCAATCATCCATTTTCCTGGAAACACAAAATAGTGAGTATTTTTGCTTCACTGTCATTGACATCTGTCAGCAGCAGGGTCTATGAGGCGACGTCAATCAATGTGCTCCACATGCGTCCACCACTCCAGAGCCTGTAGTGACTTAGCTAGGCTAATTTGTTTAAACTAATTAATGCAATCAACACGAAACAAAACACGCATTAATGTGTCTGACTGTAGCCTAAGCACACCCTTGGGGGGTGGCTTATTAATTGGCACAATGTGGTTATTCACGACAGATTTACCTAGATATACCATACATTTAAAGAAATTACTCTAAAACTAGCCTACAGATGGACTAAATGGCCAAAATTACGTGGACACCTGCTCGTCGAACATCACATTCCAAAATCATTAGCATTAATATAGAGTCGTCGTCCCCCCCTTTTAACAGCCTCCACTCTTCTGGGAAGGCTTTCCACTAACGTTAGATGTTGGAACATTGCTGCGGGGTGTCCTAGCTACTATACATAGTCTTGGTCAGACAAAGAACAAAATGAAATAGATTGATTTGGCCCAAAACCACAGAGTCACGCTACAGCTAAAAAGTGCTAAGTACGAGACAAGAGTTAGCCAGCTAACTAACGTAGATTCGCATGACAAGCAACATAGTCGAGAGCAAAGGCAATAATAGTGCTTTGTCGCACACTCGTCTAGAACAAATTAACACCACAACAATTGAACTAACAATGTTCTGTAACTAGATTAGTGAATTAGATACAGGCCATGTTTTGACCCTTGTTCTTTTGTGCTTTCTTTGTCTGCTAACCATCTCTTCCTGTTGTTTGGCCGTGTTTTGATAACGTTAGCGCCTCCATTACTCAAATGAATCTTTGCACCTAGGCTGTCACCCTAATTCTTTATTTGTGCATGTCCGAATTCAATGTTAACATTTCCTTACGCGTTCAAATGAAACTCATTGAAATCAACCAGCATCAACTAACATGCTATCAATTCTCAAAAACTGGTTAGCAATTGCAACTAGCTGTTAACTAGTATCGTTTTAAATTATTTTTTCAGATAAAGTACAACCACAGAGAATTAGCTTATATGTCGCTATTTTACCCGTTGTCTCGAAAACCGATACTATAGCATACATGGCTAGCTAGCGACCCTCCCTCCCTGACTGACTTGCTTTTTTCCCCAGGCCCAGCCAGACTGGTCACGTTCGAAAGCTTGTGATATTTTCAGCGAGGCTGTGGTGACAGCTTTTGCTCGCTATACCTTGTTTACCAGAGGCTAACGACAAAGGATATAAATACGACCTTCCCCCCCACAAGACAACACATATTTCTAGTTCATTGATGCTCTGATAAAAATGGTTCCTTACGAAATTCCATATTAAGTTGATGTTGATCCAATTTTCGGTGTCCTTTTTCGGTCTTCAACCATACACCACGACAACCCAACCGTTTCAAATGTCGATTCTCACCTGCACAATTTGATCAAACGTACACACGATGTATGGTCTGGTTGAGTACTGTCCACCAAATGTCTTTTCTCGCTGTTTTTCTTTGACGGAGGCTGTGAGAGGTGTAAATGTCTTCTCTTTCTCTACACCCCCCCTCCCGCCTCTGCTCTGTCGAACGGTGTTTGTTTCCTACTTTAGTAAGAGGAGTGGCAGATGATGTCACGGTGAAAATACCGTACAGTGATTCGCTACCGTAGAGCCCCGGAGCGCGTGTAATAGCATGGGGGAGGTGTGGTGAGTATACCGTATTTATTGCACATTCATTTGTCATCCATTCCACCCACAGTTTGAATATCGAGCCATACGATGATTCTTAATGAGTCAATGTGTCTAAATGAGTCTTTCAAATAACACCGACCGGCTTGTGGTAGCATATGTGTGTTTATTCTGTGTGAATATCAGATTTGTGTCCACAGACAGGTGTGTGGGTGTTGCAATACGAGATCAATAAATAATCAAATAAAATAAAAACATGTAAGGAATACAAAATATTCAAGTTAAATGGTTTTCCATTGCATTTTCAACTCGACTGATGTCTTTTTTTTCTCACAAAAATGTTGCGTTACATAGTGAATGTTCCCACTCTGGTCTTTGCATATGCTTTCTAGTCAACAGCTAGCATATGCAGTGCGGGTATAGCCTACATGATGGGATTATTATTCAGCAAAAATAATTTGTATTTGTCAAACGGCAGCCAAGCATCGATCATCATGTCACCATAATAAGACCTTCAATATTTATTGGAAAGGAGCATCAAGCTCATCACCATTAACTTTCTTCGCCCTGTGAAGTTCCTCATAATTTATTTAATCCGTAGCCTAATAAACTGCACACTTTCTCGAGTCGTAGTGGGAGGACCACACAACATATCGTCGCGTGACTGCAAGTTTACTTCGATATGATGGTCTATATAAACATAAATCGAAGTTCATTGGATGCGCACACAGTTTAGCAGATGTTATACCAGGTGCAGGGAAATGTAACTGGCTCCTAACAATGCAGTAAAATATAAATAATATATTTTTTTTAAAGATCAAATGTCGAAACGAATATAATTAAAAACCCAGATAGCAGTCAGTGATCCAAATGTAGTCTATACGTATACACTTGGTGAATTTACTCAAGATACTGAGAATGATGTGTACAGCATAGCTATATTAGAGTGAGCTATGTATCTAACTACAGAAACGATTTCAGAACAAAAAATATTATGTAAACATTATTCACCAGTGTTCAATGACTATGCACATATGGCAGCAGTCTCTAAGATGCAGTCTCTAAGGTAGAGTACCGGGTGGTAGCCGGCTAGTAACAGTCTCAACATGCCTAGGGTTTTGTTTTGTTGATTGGAAAGTTTACTGACAAATTTGCTATTTCCTTCAGGCCTGTGGTGACATTTTATCTGACATGTACTTTACTCACATAAAAATGTTGGATGGAAGCCTGGTTATTGACATTCACTCAATTTGCCCATGTCAGCAGTGCTTTGCTTTTATGCAGAGAGGGCCCCCTGTATGCAGAGGGGGCCTATTCGCAGAGTGGGGCACCCAAACAATATCTCGCTTAGGGCCCCACGTGGGCTAGAGGCGGCACTGGGTGACATACCTATCAGACACACAGCTACTGTTTGTCAATAGGTACTGACTGCTCTGCTCTTTCATGAGAAACTTGACCGGCAGGTGTTGTTGTAACAGAAACATCTTTGTGGAGTGAGATAATGTTGCAAAGGAGGTCGAGATCCTATAGTCTGGAAACTCTAAAAAGAAATTGTAGACCATTATACACCAAAAACAGCACAACACCCTCAAATATCTTCACACATTAAATGTGCCACTTTGTACCCTATGTTGAAAACATGTTTGTGGTTTCAGTGGGTGTGTATTTGAACATGGGGAATAAACACTGAACATTCAGTGTGTTTGCCGTGTGGGTATACATAAAAGTCCCTACACGCCCCCCTCAACCATAACGTCACTCCTTTCACCATACAGGACATCCTGGGCTAAAGATAAACATTGGGGTGGGGTATATTTTGTGTGTGTGTGTGTGTGTTAGGTGCTCTTTGCTGGGACCCCTAGATTGTGGCATTTATTGGTGGTAAGGTGAGCGTGTTCCCCCAAGACGTGAATCACAAGGAGGAAGTGGGAGTTGTTATTGAAGGGTGGGATAGACAACCTGTTTACTCTAGTTCAGATCTGTACCGAACTGTTATCTGGCTGGTTGCCTTTCTCATGTTGGGACTCCCCTTGACCATAATTCTATCCTCCTGCTTCCTGCTTACAAGCAAAAACTCAAACAGAAAGTACCAGTCCTCAATGCGGAAACGGTCTGATGGGGGGTTCTACTAATCAAACATATGGAAATGTTTTAAGATGGTCATACCAAGCATCATTTAGCTATTTTATTTTGAATTTTATGACCCCTTTTGGTATCCCCCAAAATATTAAACATTATTTGATGAAACATTGAATTGCAATTAGCCCGTAGAAACGCATCTGTCCTATATCTGAGCGATATAAGAAAGATCAGGAAATGTTTTTTTTTTTTTACCCATATTTAATCCCTTTTTTGGCACTAACTATGTCTATATATACGGTACATTAAGAAAGTATTCAGACTCCTTGACTTTTTCCAAATTTTGTTAAATTACAGCCTTATTCTAAAATAGATTAAATTGTTGTTTTTTCTCATCAATCTACACATAATTCCCAATAATCAAAAATCAAAAACGGGAAAAGCACATTTACATAAGTATTCAGACCCTTTACTCACTGATTTGTTGAAGCTCCTTTGGCAGCGATTACAGCCTCGAGTCTTCTTGAGTATGACGCTACAAGCTTGGCACACCTGTATTTGGGGAGTTTCTCTCATTCTTCTCTGCAGATCCTCTCAAGCTCTGTCAGGTTGGATGAGGAACGTCGTTGCATTGCTATTTTCAGGTCCCTCCAGAGATGTTCGATTGGGTTCAAGTATGGGCTCTGGCTGGGCCACTCAAGGACATTCAGAGACTTGTCCTGAAGCCACTCCTATGTTGTCTTGGCTGTCTGCTTAGGGTCGTAGTCATTTTGAAAGGTGTACGTTTGCCAAAGTCTGAGGTCCTGAGCGCTCTGTATTAGGTTTTCATGAAGGATGAACATTTTGCTCTGTTCTTCTTTCCCTAGATCCTGACTAGTCTCCCAGTCTCCGTTGCTGAAAAACATCCTCACAGCATAATGCTGCCACCACCATGCTTCACCGCAGGGATTTTGCCAGGTTTCCTCCAGACGTGACGCTTGGCATTCAGGCCAAACTCTTCAATCTTGGTTTCATCAGAACGGAGAATCTCATGGTGTCTCATGGTGCCTTTTCTCATGGTGCCTTTTCTCTTTAGGTGCCTTTTGGCAAACTCCAAGCATGCTGTGAATTTCAAACACAGATTCAACCACAAAGACCAGGGAGGTTTTCCAATGCCTCACAAAGAAGGGAACCTATTGGTAGATGGGTACAAACCAAAAAAATGAAGACCTTGAATATCCCTTTTAGCATGTTGACGTTATTAATTACACTTTAGTTTAGTGGTGTAACGGACCGTAGTTGAGCCGTGATCCGTACAGAGCATGTGAACCGCCGATTAATTGTAAATTTTAACCATCATAGTGTGAAATACAGTTTTACTGCCTCTGTTACTTTTTAAAGTAATAATTTACTAAATCTCGATGCAGAGTTGCAGTGGAAAGATAAAGACAAGACAGATTGCGTGTTGTGTTTTACTCTGAAGCCTGAAGGTTGATTTTGATTATTTAAAAAAAAACAGTTGTGTGCACTGTTCATGTGAACGGAGCATGTTGAACCCCAAGGAATCAGTCCTAGATGCAAAAAGCTAAGAAGACAAAAGAGTAGTGACAGCCACGGCTGGCGGAGGAGCTGAAGAACTGGAAAAGCCTCCTGCTTCATCTAATCTCATGTATGGGAGCATTTTGGCTTCCCTATCAAATATGATGACGGAAGAAGGGTGGTGGACACCACCACCATTACGGTGTGTAGGCATTGTGAACACAAGAAAGCCATATGATCATGGAAAAAAAACATAGAGCACACATTTAAAGCGTCATCACCTTGGTGTGTCAGTGACGGGAGCAAACTCAGCCAAGAAACAACTTCTCACCCGGCATTTAAGCAGCCCTTTGGAGCAGAATCAGACCGGGCTGAAGCCATCACCAAATATATTGGGATGTTTATCGCTGCAGACATGAGGCCATACTCTGTTGTGGAAAACAAAAGGTTTAAAAATATGATGAAAGTGCTTGAGCCACGCTAGGAAATCCCCTCGCGCATTGATCACTGAAACTGCACCTTCTGTGTCCATGATCCTACCTCTGAAAACAAAGATTCTACAATCCATGGCCCCAAGTGAGGAAGGCAGCACCATCGCTAGAGATGTCAAGGCTGCCATTAGAGAGAACCTGAACCCAGGATACCCTCCTAATGTACAGGACTACCTTCATAGATCTACTGCACTGGATCCATGGTTCAAGTCCCTGTCTCAGCTAGACCCTGCTCCACGCCAGATGACATACAGTGATCTCACCACTGATTGTGACTGAAGAGGTCCACAAATAAGAGTGAATGACTTAAATAATAAATATATTGCAGTATAATCTTAGTCTATGCTATTGCTATTAGAATCATCCATTTTTTTATTTGGAATAATAATGGCTTTTATTAAATGTTGTTGCAACAATTATAGTTCTATGAAATATGAAACTAAATCATTAGTTTAATAGATCATTTCATTTTCTGCAGGGTCAAGACACAGAGCCAACAGGAGCAGACTCAGAGGCATCTCCTCCACAAAATAATTTGGTCATGAAGGAGCTTTTCGAGGATACATTTGCAAGCAAGGACACAGGCAAGACGTTTGCAAACACCATCAACTAGGAGGTGGCATCCTACAAGGCAGCAAGTGGCGTTCCACTGGATGGTGATCCACTAACATGGTGGAAAAGCAATGAGTGTAAATACCCTCACATTGCCATGATGGCAAGACGCTACCTGGCTGTGCCTGTCACTTCAGTTCCTAGCGAGAGGGTGTTCTCCACGGCAGGGGACATAGAGATTGCAAAGAGGTCTACCCTCTCCCCACACAATGTAGATATCCTCATATTTTTAAAAACACAGGTCTGCTTTGCTTTCTTAACTTTTTTTTGACACAGTCAATTTTTTCATTCACTATTGTTCATATTTGCACTTTAATTTAACAATTGAGTATTGAATATTTTATTTTAAGATTTTATTTAAACATTGAAAAGTTCCTTGCTTTAAGTGTTCTTTAAGTAATAAATGGAAAGCGAAGTTATTTTTGTCTCTCTTTTTCTTTGCTGACCCGAAAAATGATCCAATCCGCACTCAAAACCGTGATCCGATGCAAACTGTGAGTTTTTTTATTCGTTGCACCACTACTTTAGATGGTGTATGAATACACCCAGTTACGTTTGCGATCGCAACAAATCTGCTCAGATCCCAACCAAGGAGCATCAAAATCCGTGCTATAAATTCTATATTCCTAGATGCCCTTCCAGACTCACTCCACCTACCCAAGGACATCAGAGTACAAAAATCGGTTAACCACCTAACTGAGGAACTAAATGTAACCTTGCGTTATACCCTAGATGCAGTCGCACCCCTAAAAACAAAAAACATTTGTCATAAGAAACTAGCTCCCTGGTATACAGAAAATACCCAAGCCCTGAAGCAAGCTTCCAGAAAATTGGAACGGAAATGGCGCTACACCAAACTGGAAGTCTTCCGACTAGCTTGGAAAGACAGTACCGTGCAGTATCGAAGAGCCCTCACTGCTGCTCGATCATCCTATTTTTCCAACTTCATTGAAGAGAATAAGAACAATCCAAAATGTATTTTTGATACTGTCGCAAAGCTAACTAAAAAGCAGCATTCCCCAAGAGAGGATGGCTTTCACTTCAGCAGTGATAAATTCATGAACTTCTTTGACGAAAACATCATGATCATTAGAAAGCAAATTACGGACTCCTCTTTAAGTCTGCACAACACTGCCACGACCTAGGATCAATGGAGACACTCAAGTTTTTAATACTATATATCTTGACACATTGATGAAAATAGTCATGGCCTCTAAACCTTCAAGCTGCATACTGGAACCTATTCCAACTAAACTACTGAAAGAGATGCTTCCTGTGCTTGGCCCTCCTATGTTGAACATAATAAATGCCTCCCTATCCACCAGATGTGTACCAAACTCACTAAAAGTGGCAGTAATAAAGCCTCTGAGGAAAAAGGCAAACCTTGACCCAGAAAATATAAAAAACTATCGGCTTAAATCGAATCTCCCATTCCTCTCAAAAAACATTTTAAAAGCCGTTGCCCAGCAATTCACTGCCTTCCTGAATACAAACAATGGATACGAAATGCTTCAGTCTGGTTTTAGGACCCATCATAGCACTGAGACTGCACTCGTGAAGGTGGTAAATGACCTTTTAATGACGTCAGACCAAGGCTCTGCATCTGTCCTCGTGCTCCTAGACCATAGTGCTGCTTTTGATACCATTGATCACCACATTCTTTTGGAGAGATTGGAAACCCAAATTGGTCTACTCGGACAAGTTCTGGCCTGGTTTAGATCTTATCTGTCGGAAAGATATCAGTTTGTCTCTGTGGATGGTTTGTCCTCTGACAAATCAACTGTACATTTCGGTGTTCCTCAAGGTTCCATTTTAGGACAACTATTGTTTTTACTATATATTTTACCTCTTGGTATTGTCATTCGGAAACATAATGTTAACTTTCACTGCTATGTGGACGATACACAGTTGTACATTTCAATGAAACATAGTGAAGCCCAAAAATTGCCCTCGCTAGAAGCCTGTGTTTCAGACATAACAAACTGGATGGCAGCAAATGTTTTACTTTTAAACTCGGACAAAATAGAGATGCTAGTTCTAGGTCCCAAGAAACAAAGAAATCTTCTGTTGGATCTGACAATTAATCTTGACGGTTGTACAGTTGTCTCAAATAAAACCGTGAAGGACCTCGGCGTTACTCTGGACCCTGATCTCTCTTTTGATGAACTTATCAAGACTGTTTCTAGGACTGTTTTTTTCCATCTACGTAACATTGCAAAAATCTGAAAATTTCTGTCCAAAAATTATGCTGAAAAATGTATCCATGCTTTTGTCACTTCTATATTAGACTACTGCAATGCTCTACTTTCCGGCTACCCAGATAAAGCACTAAATAAACTTCAGTTAGTGCTAAGCACGGCTGCTAGAATCTTGACTAGAACTGTAATATGGACTTGGTCGTTTACCAAATCTTCTGTATACCACCCCTACCTTGTCACAACACACTGATTGGCTCAAATCCATTAAATAGGAAGGAAATTCCATAAATTAACTTTTAAAAAGGCACACCTGTTAATTGAAATGCATTCTAGGGGACTACCTCATGAAGCTGGTTGAGAGAATGCCAAGAGTGTTCAAAGCTGTCATCAAGGGAACAGGTGGCCATTTGAAGAATCTCAAATATAAAATATATTTAGATTTGTTTAACACTTTTTTGGTTTCTACATGATTCCATATGTGTTATTTAATAGTTTTGGTGTCTTCACTATTATTCTACAATGTAGAAAATAGTAAAAATAAAGAAAAACCTTGAATGAGTAGGTGTTCTTAAACTTTTGACCAGTAGTGTATGTAATCAAGATATATTAGTGTTTTATTTGTAATATTTTTTTTAAATGTATATATATATTTTTTTACAAATGTAAAAATTTGACTGTCACTTAGACATTAAAGTATTTTGTGTAGGTCATTGACAAAAAAAGTCAATTTAATCCCACATTGTAACACAAGAAAAATCTGGAAAAAGTCAAGGGTGTGAATACATTCTGAAGGCACTGTACTCTGCTGCTACTGTCTTATCTATCCTTTTACCTACTCATTTATCTAAGCCCTACCTATATGTACATACACTGAACACAAATATAAATACAGCATGCAACAATTTCTAACATTTTACTGAGTTACAGTTCATGTAAGGAAATCAGTCATTTGAAATAAATGAATTAGGCCCTAATCTATGGATTTCACATGACTGGAAATACAGATATGTATCTGTAGGGGCGTGGATCAGAAAACCAGTCAGTATCTGTTGTGACCACCATTTGCCTCATGCAGCGCGACACATGTCCTTCATGTCCTTCACATAGAGTTGATTGTGGCATGTGGAATGTTGTCCCACTCCTCTTCAATGGCTGTGCGAAGTTGCAGGAACTGGAACACGCTGTCGTACACGTCGATCCAGAGCATCCCTAACATGCTCAATGAGTGACATGTCTGGTGATATATGCAGGCCATGGAAGAACTGGAACAGAGAGAGAGAGAGAAAGTTTCAAGAAGGATATCAGCAGGGGAAAAATTATGTGCGTGTGAGATAGGTTTATTAACTTCTTGACGCACCCATCCCGTTAGCGGGATCATTTTCATCAACACCCGCTGAATTGCAGAGAGCCAAATTCAAATTAAATTAATACAAATATTTCATTTTAATGAAATAACAAGTGCAATATAGCAAAACACAGCTTAGCTTGTTGTTAACCTGTTCAACCTATGGGGGCGCTATGTCATTATTGGATAAAAAGACGTGCCCATTTTAAGCGCAATATTTTGTCACGAAAAGATGCTCGACTATGCATGGAATTGACATCCTTGGAAAGACAAAACTCTGACGTCTCCAAAACTGCAAAGATATTATCTGTGAGTGCCCCAGAACTAATGCAACAGGCGAAACCAAGATGAAGTTTCATACAGGAAATGCCCCAGATTCTGAAGGCGCTGTGTTCCAATGTCTTCTTATATGGCTGTGAATGCGCCAGGAATGAGCCTGCGGTTTCTGTCTATTCCCCGAGGTGTCTGCAGCATTGTGACGTGTTTGTAGGCATATCATTGGAAGATTGACCATAAGAGACTACATTTACCTGGTGTCCCGCCCAGTGTCCTGTGTGCGTAATCTGTAGGTCCATGCACGTTCCATTTCTTCAGAAGAGAAAGTAAACTGCCACGATGGATTTTATCGTCGATAGATATGTGAAAAACACCTTGAGGATTGATTCTAAACATCGGTTTGCCATGTTTCTGTCGATATTATGGAGTTAATTTGGAAAAAAGTTCGCGTTTTAATGACTTAATATATATATATATTTTTTTTCCCCTCCCCAAATGTGAATAACAAAACGGAGCGATTAGTCGACACAAATAATATTTTTTGTAAAAACGGAACATTTGCTATCTAACAGAGTCTCCTCATTGAAAACATCTGAAGTTCTTCAAAGGTAAATTATTTTATTTGAATTATTTTCTGGTTTTTGTGGAAAATGTTGCATGCTGAATGCTAGGCTTAATGCAATGCTAGGCTATCAATACTCTTACACAAATGTTGTTTAGCTATGGTTCAAAAGCATATTTTGAAAATCTGAGATGACAGCGTTGTTAATAAAAGGCTAAGCTTGAGAGCAAATAGATTAATTTCATTTCATTTACGATTTTCATGAATAGTTAACGTTGTGTTATGCTAATGAGCTTGCGGATAGATTTACACAATCCTGGATACAGGTTTTTTTTCGTAGCTAAACGTGACGCAGAAAACGGAGCGATTTGTCCTAAACAAATAATCTTTCAGGAAAAACTGAACATTTGCTATCTGAGAGTCTCCTCATTGAAAACATCCGAAGTTCTTCAAAGGTAAATGATTTTACTTGAATGCTTTTTCTGGTTTTTGTGGAAAATGTTGCCTGCTGAATGCCAACGCTAAATGCTACGCTAAATGCTACGTTAGCTATCAATACTGTTACACAAATGCTTGTTTTGCAATGGTTGAGAAGCATATTTTGAAAATCTGAGATGACAGTGTTGTTAACAAAAGGCTAAGCTTGAGAGCAAATAGATTAATTTCATTTCATTTGCGATTTTCATGAATAGTTAACGTTGCGTTATGGTAATGAGCTTGAGGCTGTAGTCACGATACCGGATCCGGGATGGCTCGACACAAGAAGTTAATCTGGCATGTCAGATTTCAATACAGCTTTTCGGCGAAAGCATAACAAGCGTTTATGTAAGAACATCTCTCTCAGTAGACAACATATTACAAACACCTAGCAGCCAAGTAGAGTTGGTCACGAAAGTCAGAAAAGCAATAGATTAAATCGCTTACCTTTGATGATCTTCGGATGTTTGCACTCACGAGACTCCCAGTTACACAAAAAAATGTTCCTTTTGTTCCATAAAGATTATTTTTATATCCAAAATACCTCCATTTGTTTGGCGCATTATGTTCAGAAATCCACAGGAAAGAGCAGTCACGACAACGCAGACAAATTCCAAATAGTATCCGTAATGTCCACAGAAACATGTCAAACGTTTTTTATAATCAATCCTCAGGTTGTTTTTAAAATATATAATCGATAATATATCAACCGCAACTGTCTTTATCAGTAGGAGAGGGAAAGGCAATGACAGCCCAAACTCTGTTACGCATACAAAACGCTGCTGGCACCCGGCCATACAATGACGCAATGTTATCGTTCTTGCTCATTTTTCAAAATAAAAGCCTGAAACTATGTCTAAAGACTGTTGACACATTGAGGAAGCGAAAGGACCAGGAATCTGGTTGATATCCCTTTAAATGGAGCAAAGGCAGGCTATGGAACATGGAGTTTTCAAAATAGAAGCCACTTCCTGGTTTGATTTCCCTCAGGGTTTCGCCTGCAATATCAGTTCTGTTTTACTCACAGACAATATTCTGACAGTTTTGGAAACTTTAGAGTGTTTTCTATCCAATACTACTAATAATATGCATATATTAGCAACTGGTCCTGAGAAATATGCGGTTGATATATTATCGATTATATATTTTAAAAACAACCTGAGGTTTGATTATAAAAAACGTGGCATGCCAGGTGGATTAACAAAAGGCTAAGCTGTGTTTTGCTATATTGCACTTGTGATTATATGAATATAAATATTTTTAGTAATATTATTTGAATGTGGCGCTATGCAATTCAGCGGTTGTTGATGACAATTATCCCGCTAAAGGGATGGGTAGCATCAAGAAGTTAATAGAGGGAGTTAAGTCTGCTCTATACCATATTAGCATACCCCCTGAGTCACTTGCCTGTTTCACACCTGGTAGTTTGGTGAATGAGACTACCAGCTCTCTGTAACCTAGGGGCAACCAGTGGGACCATCTCCTCTATACCATGTTTCTTGTAGGATGACAATGTCTGTTTTCTTTGATGAAGTCCAGGTACCTGCTCTTAAGGCCAAAGGCAGATGACCTCAGGCCTTGGATATTCCAGGATGAGAACGAAGGCCTTGTATTCCATAAAGTGTCCAATGTTGTTAGTCGTGTGGTTTGGCCTGAGACAAGTAAGTGTGAGCAGAGACTTCTGAGCATCTGGTACATGCCATTGTCTTGGGCTAGTGTAAGAGTGGGGGTTGGGCCTGTTTGCCTGCTCACGGCCTGGACATATGTGTGGCTTTCACGTCGAGGCCCTCTTTGCGGGAGTGGGGGCATGGGGTGGGCAGGAGGGGCATAGGTCTGATCTGAGGGGGCCTAAATGGGGTGTGGGCATGGTTGACTTGGGGGTTTTGCTTGGTTGGGTTGGGGGTGGGGTGTGGCTGGTGGTGTTGTGGTCTGGATGTAGGTCCTCTCGGCGTGGGTCTTCTATGTGTAGGTCCGGGGGGGGGGGGGGGGTTGTGTGCAGTGTGTGAAGTGTTGGGGCTGCCTTTGAAGTGTTGGGGCTGCCTTCGTCTTCCATCACATCATTGATGTTTCCTCATACAATGGCTTCATGATATGGAACAAGATCAACCCCACCTGGATGCCTGATAAGCGGAAGGAGAGGAAGTTGTTCCTGGAGCAGCTGCGAAATGCACTTGTAACCCCACACATTCAAAGAAGGGAGCGACTCCCCTGCACAGCAGCCTCTGCAGCGCTTGTGAAAGCTGTTCATGGGGCTGAATCTTGTTCTGATCCACCTGAGGCTGCAGCTGGGGTAGGCAAAAGGAGGAGATTCCAATTCTGCCCCCCAAAGAAGTACTGTAAAACAAATAATATATGCTGCACATGTGAGTAATTTCATCTGCAAAGTCCATGCACACACACTTGCATACTGTCCTAATTGTGCTAATTAGAGTTGATTGAATTATGTTCTTCACATTTTTGTTTTGTATCTATTATCTTATTTTATTCTTATTTATTGTTGTTGTTTATACACCTTGTGGGTGGGGACAATGGTTAAAAAATGGGAGAAGACTAGTATTTTGTAGTTTAATTTCTCATTGTACAATATATAAGAATATATCACTATGTTGCCAAAAAAGTTCAAGACTGTTATTGTTTCCCTTCAATAAAATGCATTCAAAACTACTTTCTGCACATTTCTTCTACTTTCTTAGGCTATACAAGTGCTATCTCTTGCTAAAAAAAATATGTTTACACCTATGCAGTACCTTTAGCAATAATAATAATAATAATAATCAACCTCTACTTTAGTAAAGAAAACCATTATGATAGGTGTGTTGTAATAAAACGAATGGTGTCCACTGATTAAATGGAGTCGTTCTGCATTGTGAAGAGGGAAAACACAGATATTCACAAAGTTTGTGATGAATGACAGATTGTTTCTTTCATGCAAAATAGATCTGGGGTTTAAAATTCAATTAAGCTGCTTTATTTCAGGAGTTTAGTAAAGGCGGGTCATTTTTGACCCTTAGGACAATGGGAGTAAACATAATGTTAAGACTACACAAGGGTTAAGCCCTGTTTATGTGTGTGCTGGGGACATACGTGTGAGAGGGCAGAAGCAGGGACATTCTTAGCCTCAGAAGTGATTTACAAGGGATTTTGTTTGTGAAGGTTCATGGGTAAGGTATATAATATATCCTACCCCATCCCCGAACACTGTCATGTGTAGCATCCCCTATATGTGAGAATCTGTGGGGTATACAGTAGGTGACAGCGTTGTCATGACAACAGCAACATACAGTATGTGTTTCTGTATGGATATCTGGAACTGCCTGCCTGTTCAGCCCCTGAGCTAAGATAGGCACACACACACACACAGATGGAGAGAAAGGGAGAGACACAGGGCAGTGGTCAGTTATGAGTGAGCATGTCAACGTCCTCTATTTATATACACGGTGTGCTAGACCTGCTGTTTTTGTTATGTATGATGTTCAAAAACACGTTCGGGTTCTATTCTATTTACACACACAAAGGGAGAGAGAGAGAGAGAGAGACACGTCTAGAGGAAGACACACACAGCTTGTCTGTCTACAGTCAGTGTAGTAACACTGTTGATAGTGTTGGTGAAGAATTGATTTACAATTGATGTGTACCTAATGTTTGTATCATGAGGTATATTTCAGTGCAATATCATAGAAGTAATGAAATTAAGTGTTAGTATTATAGTGTAATTTTTTGGTGCCTGGTATTGTGCACAATATGAGTGTGTATGTGTGTGTGTGTGTGTGTGTGTGTGTGTGTGTGTGTGTGTGTGTGTGTGTGTGTGTGTGTGTGTGTGTGTGTGTGTACACGTGTGCATCTGTGAGGGCAGCAGATGTCCTCTGTTCTCCAGACTGGCTGGTCTTTGTTGCTGCTCCCTCATGCAGACGGGGCTGGCCACGTGCATCTGTGTCTGCTGAGTGTTGCCCCGCCTCCATCGGTGTGTGAGCTGTCAATCAGAGTGCTCAATCTCCACCCCTAATCCCACCCTCTTACTATCTTGTTACCTCTCTCGCACACACACACACACACACACACACACACACACACACACACACACACACACACACACACACACACACACACACACTGACCAGTTGGACTTACAATCACATGCTCACACAAAGCCTCTCTCTCTTCTGCAGGCCTTCCCTTCCCCCTTCTCTAGCTCTCTGTAAACACAGCTCTCTGTCTTAGGGGACCTGTCGTGATGTTTCTTAGTTCTCTAGTGAAACATAGTAGTCTCTGCTCCCTCTAAGTTCCCCCCTGCTCTGCCAGACTGCAAACTTCTTTTATGCACATGTCTACCTAGAAGAGAAAGCTTTGAATAATTTGCACCCATTCTCTCTCTCGCTCTCTCCAGTCAATCATAACTACAGGGTCGTTCCACCTCAAAAAGCACAAGAAAGAGGATTTTAACTCCCAACATCTCAGATTGTTCTGAAATCGTTTATGTTGTTAGAAACATAAGATTAATATTCATGCAACACTATTTTGTTGAAATATAATTTGATCTGAGAAATTAAGCTAATTGATTGCATCAAAATTTGCCATTTTAATGTATGGGATTCATATAATATTAAATAAATATAGTACCTAACGACCAATTTGGACCAAACTGTTTTCTAACGATGAGTTAGACATGAGGAATTCAAAGGAATGATGAAAAGGCACCCATGGACCCCCCACACCCCATGCCAATCCAACAACAAGTGTATAGTATCAGTCATTTTATCTTACTAGGCAAGTCAGTTAAGAGCAAATTCTTATTTTCAGTGACAGCCTTTTGCTTTTGGGGAAGAATAACAGATTTGTACCTTGGGGATTTGAACTTGCAACCTTCCGGTTACTAGTCCAACGCTCTAACCACTAGGCTACCCTGCCACCCCAAATTCTCTAGTAGTATCATATCAAATCAAATTGTATCTTGTACCTTACAGTGAAAGGCTTACTTACGAGCCCCTAACCAACAATGCAGTTTAAAAAATGACGGATAAGAATAAGAAATAAAAGAAACAAGTAATTAAAAAGCAGCAGTAAAATAACAATAGCGAGACTATATACAGGCGGGTACCGGTACAGAGTCAATGTACGGGGGCACTGGTTAGTTGAGGTAACTATGATGTTGAACACTGAGCTGTAGTCAATGAATAGCATTCTCACATAGGTGTTCCTTTTGTCCAGGTGGGAACGGGCAGTGTGGAGTGCAATAGAGATTGCATCATCTGTGGATCTGCTGGGGCTCTATGTAAATTGGAGTGGGTCTAGGGTTTCTGGGATAATGGTGTTGATGTGAGCCATGACCAGCCTTTCAAAGCACTTCATGGCTACAGACGTGAGTGCTACGGGTCGGTAGTCATTTATGCAGGTAACCTTAGTGTTCTTGGGCACAGGCACTATGGTGGTCTGCTTAAAACATGTTGGTATTGCAGATTTGAACAGGGAGATGTTGAAAATGTCAGTGAAGACCCTTGCCAGTTGGTCAGCTCATGCTCGCAGTACACATCCTGGTAATCCGTCTGGCCCTGCGGCCTTGTGAATGACCTGTTTAAAGGTCTTACTCACATCGGCTGCGGAGAGCTTGATCACACAGTCTTCCGGAACAGCTGGTGCTCTAATGCATGTTTCAGTGTTATTTGCCTTGAAGCGAGCATAGAAGTGATTTAGCTTATCTGGTAGGCTTATGTCACTGGGCAGCTCTCGGCTGTGCTTCCCTTTGTAGTCTGTAATGGTTTGCAAGCCATACCACATCCGACGAGCATCAGACCTGGTGTAGTACGATTTGATCTTAGTCCTGTATTGACGCTTTGCCTGTTTGATGGTTTGTCGGAGGGAATAGCGGGATTTCTTATAAGCTTCCGGGTTAGAGTCCCGCTCCTTGAAAGCTCTAGCTCAGTGCGGATGTTGCCTGTAATCCATGGCTTCTGGTTGGGGTATGTACATACGGTCACTGTGGGGACGATGTCATCAATTCACTTATTGATGAAGCTAATGACTGATGTGGTGTACTTCTCAATGCCATCGGAGGAATCCCGGAACATATTCCAGTATGTACTAGCAAAACGGTCCTGTAGCTTAGCATCTGCTTTATCTGACCACTTTTTTTATTGATCAGGTCACTAGTGCTTCCTGCTTTCATTTGTGCTTGTAAGCAGGATTCAGGAGGATATAATTATCGTCAGATTTGCCAAATGGAGGGCGAGGGAGAGCTTTGTATGCGTCTCTGTGTGTGGAGTAAAGGTTGCACATTTAACATGCTGATTTGGTAAAACTGATTTAAGTGTCCCTGCATTAAAGTCCCCGGCTACTAGGAGCGCCGCCTCTGGGTGAGTGTTTTCTTGTTAACTTATGTATCACGTTCTGACATTAGTTCCTTTGTTTTGTCTTAGTTTTAGTATGGTCAGGGCGTGAGTTGGGGTGGGCAGTCTATGTTCTTTTTTCTATGATTTGGGATTTCTGCGTTTAGCCTGGTATGGTTCTCAATCAGAGGCAGCTGTCTATCGTTGTCCCTGATTGAGAACCATACTTGGGTAGCCTGTTTTCACCCTTGAGTGTGGATGAGTATTTTCTGTTGAGTGTTTGTATTCTGCACCAGACAGAACTGTTTCGGGTTCTTTCGTTCACGTTGTTGTTTTGTATTTCAGTGTTCAGTTTGATTCATTAAATATTAACATCATTAACACATACCACGCTGCGCTTTTGTCCTCACCTTCTTTCACCAACAACGGCCGTTACATTATGGCGGAATACAGCTCATTCAATGCTGTCTTTGTGTCAGCCTCTGACTGTGGTGGTATTTAAACAGCTACGAAAAATACAAATGAAAACTCTCTAGGTAGATAGTGTGGTCTACAGCTTATCATGGGATACTCTACCTCAGGTGAGCAATAGCTCAAGACTTCCTTGTATATCGTGCACCAGCTGTTATTTACAAAAATACATAGTTCGCCGCCCCTTGTCTTACCAGACACCTCTGTTCTATCCTGCCGGTGCATTATATAACCAGCCAGCTGTATGTTGATAGTGTTGTCGTTCAGCCATGTCTCGGTGAAGCATAAGATAGTACAGTTTTGAATGTCCTGTTGGTAGTTTAACCTTTTGTGTAGGTCATCTATTTTATTGTCCAAAGATTGCACGTTTGCTAGAGGAATGGAAGGAAGTGGGGGTTCATTCAATCGCCTATGAATTCTCCGAAGGCAGCACGCCCTCCGGCCCCTTTTTCTACGCCTCCTCTTCACGCAAATCACGGGGATGTGGACCTGTTCCCGAGAAAGCAGTATATTGTTCGCGTCGGGCTCATCAGACTCGTTAAAGGTAAAAAAGGATTCTGCCAGTCCATGATGAGTAATCACAGTCCTGATATCTAGAAGTTGTTTTCGGTTATAAGAGACGGTAGCGGCAACAGTATGTACAAAATAAGTAAACAAATAAGTTACCAACAAAAAAACACAATTGGTTGGGGGCACGTAAAATGTCTGCCTTCTTCTCCGGCACAATTTTATCAATAGTATGGAACTGCAGCTCAGAGTATTGTTTCTTCATCCTGTGTGATGTATTCCCAATGAATTTGTTGATTCCTCCATTCAGAGAAATGAGTCATTAAAGTTGTTAGGTTTATGTCCCATACTACGTCCTGATATTACCAGGTTCTGACCACTAGATGGTGCCGTTGCCGCTGCTGTTACTAGGTGAAACAAGTTAGAACCCCCCAATGTTTGCCACTGTTTCAAATGCAAACTTTTTAGCATTCGTGGCACAAATCCAATGCAAGTCAATGGTACCTATATTAGCATGTCCATAGGTACCATTTTACTTGCATTGGATTTGTGCCACAAATGCTAAAAAGTTAGCATTTGAAACAGTGGCCAGGTAAACAACCAAAGCGTGGGTTGTTGTCATTCCTTATCTATAGACTGCTTACAGGGTAAAGAAACCAATGTAATTTTGTAATTGAGCATCACCGTGGCACAAAAAGTGGGCTCCCACTTTCAAACAATCACCGCACATTTTCCAACCTTTTCCCTTGTTAGTGATTTCTATGTCAAATTGGACAAAATCATTGCTTAGTTCCATGCAAAATGTAAGAATTGCTGCAGCACAGTAAAGCAATTTTCCCCATAAATATCAGCAATTCTTCCCGGTGAAATCCTGGAGAGACTGAAATACCAAAACAACTGCGTTACTAAGTTATCATTAATAATAGACATATTAACAGTGGCTTTCAGTAAGTTCCTATCTGTATGTATTCACTGCACAATTGGCCCAGAGTTGGCCGGGGTAGGCCGTCATTGTAAATAATAATATGTTCTTTACTGACTTGCCTAGTTAAATAAAAAATGAAATAAAAATTTATTGCCAAGCCCATAATAGCCACAATGACTCTTTGCAACTGTCTGTAGAGGAAAATAAATTATGTCATGCTGAAACAACACATCGATTGTTCTGACTTCTTACAAGAGCAGTATGTGTGGAGCCCTGGGGAAAAATGTGCACCATGCCTGAAACTCAACCCCCACCCAAACCCCTTCCCCCACATGAGACACCTCTACCTTTCACTGAACTTGTCTCCCAAAACAAACAGCAGAGTTTGTTTTCCCCCCTGCTTCTTCATATTTAGTGTCAACAACTCTTTAGCACTATTGCACAGTAAAAGGTCACTGGTTATGAGCTCCCCACACACAAAGAAACACAGGCAGACACACAGACCCACACATGCATGTACACAGAAACAGACATAAGTGCAATCCTTCATTTACATTTCAGTTCAACAACAGCCCCACCACTTTGCTGTAAAGGCACCAAACGGAAGAAAATAGACTGAAACAGGGAGGGTCTATTTGAAAATATCCAAGAGATACTCATTTTCGTTTTCATTGGCAAAATGTTTCCAAAGTTTTCTGTTGTGTGCCCTAATGAATGCAACACAGTTTTCTTGCAATCTGTGTACACCACACACACCTCCCTTTTCTGTTGGTTTATTCAACCCACATCAGAGAAAGTCAGTAAGATAGTTCTAAGTTCTGCACATGGGAACATTTTCTCCCCCCCACCATGGAATCGATATTACTTTATATTTTTCAACCAAGAGCTTCCTCTAAGATTCATCTCCTCAACAAACACTTAAATGTCTACAGGGCAAATTGTTCCCTATAACAGATCTGTACCCGGTTTTCCACAAGCCTCTTAAGGCTAAGTTCATCGTTAGAACCAATGAGCTCAATAGATCTAACAATGAAAAAAGGAAAAATCCACCCAAAACCAACTAATTGCTATAATTTATGGTGTTAAATAAGACTAATATGAGAGAATAATTTTGTGAACAAATGTTTCATTTTGTCATTTTAATAAATTTGGGAGCAACATGTGGAAATCTGTTGGTAGCTCAAGTCGACTACAAAACCCACAATGCAATGCTCGCTCTATGGGCTGGCTGGCTGGCAAGCAAGCAATAATACGGAAGTCAATATCAGCATGTGAAGTGGCTTGTTGGCTGTAAAGTCTCCCAAAAGAAACTGCACTATGAATTTAGGGCTCTACAATCTCACCAGATCGATGTGCCTTGCAGAGTTGAGTCTGACATTTGCAACGGTACCAAGCAAAGTACCCTGGACTGAAGAGGCAGACAAGAGGCAGGAGATAAACGATATCCTAACCGCCATCGATAAAAGACAGTACTGTGCAGCCATCTTCATCGACCTGGCCAAGGCTTTTTCGACTCTGTCAATCACCGATTCTTATCGGCAGACTCAATAGCCTTGGTTTCTCAAATGACTGCATCGCCTGGTTCACCAACTAATTCTCAGACAGAGTTCAGTGTGTCAAATCGGAGGGCTTGTTGTCCGGACCTCTGGCAGTCTCTATGGGGGTACCACAGGGTTCAATCTCGGGCCGACTCTTTTCTCTGTATATATCAATGAGGTCGCTCTTGCTGCGGGCGATTCCCTCTACGCAGACGATACCATTCTGTATACATCTGGCCCTTCTTTGGACACTGTGTTAACTAACCTCCAAACGAGCTTCAATGCCATACAACACTCCTTCCGTGGTCTCCAACTGCTCTTAAACGCTAGTAAAACCAAATGCATGCTTTTCAACCGTTCGCTGCCCGCACCCGCCCGCCTGACTAGCATTACTACCCTGGACGGTTCTGACCTAGAATATGTGGACAACTACAAATACCTAGGTGTCTGGCTAGACTGTAAACTCTCCTTCCAGACTCATATTAAACATCTCCAATCCAAAATCAAATCTAGAATCAGTTTTCTATTTCGCAACAAAGCATCCTTCACTCACGCCGCCCAACCTACCCTAGTAATACTGACTATCCTACCGATCCTCAACTTCGGCGATGTCATCTACTGAATAGCTTCCAATACTCTACTCAGCAAACTGGATGCAGTCTATCACAGTGCCATCCGTTTTGTTACCAAAGCCCCTTATACCACCCACCACTGCGACCTGTATGCTCTAGTCGGCTGGCCCTCGCTACATATTCGTCGCCAGACCCACTGGCTCCAGGTCATCTATAAGTCTATGCTAGGTAAAGCTCCGCCTTATCTCAGCTCACTGGTCACAATAACAACACCCACCCGTAGCACACACTCCAGCAGGTATATCTCCCTGGTCATCCCCAAAGCCAACACCTCATTTGGCCACCTTTCCTTCCAAAAATCGCTGAAGCTGGAGACTTATATTTCCCTCACTAACTTTAAACATCAGCTATCTGAGCAGCTAACCGATCACTGCAGCTGTACATAGTCCATCTGTAATTAGCCCACCCAATCTACCTACCTCATCCCCAAATTGTTTTATTTACTTTTCTGCTCTTTTGCACACCAGTATCTCTACTTGCACATGAAGTGGGTCTAAGGTGTCAGGTAAGGTAGAGGTGATATGATCCTTAGCTAGCCTCTCAAAGCACTTCATGATGACAGAAGTGAGTGCTATGGGGCGATAGTCATTTAGTTATTTTACCTTTGCTTTATTGGATACAGGAATAATGGTGGACATATTGAACCATGTGGGGACATCAGACTGGGATAGGGAGAGGTTGAATATGTCTGTAAACACTCCAGCCAGCTGGTCTGCGCATACTCTGAGGACGTGGCTAGGGATGCCATCTGGGCCGAGAGCCTTGTGAAAGTTAACACGGTTATATGTCTTACTCACGTTGGTCATGGAGAACCAGAGCCCACAGTCCTTGGGAGCGGGCCGTGTCGGTGCCACTGTGTGATTCTCAAAACGGGTGAAGAAGGTGTTTAGCTTGTCCGGGAGCAAGACGTCGGTGTCCGCGACATGGGTGGTTTTCCCTTAGTAATAGGTGATTGTCTGTAGACCTTGCCACATACGTCTCGTATCTGAGCCGTTGAATTGTGTCTCCACTTTGTCTCAGTCACCGTGTCCGTGTATACATCAATGTTATTCTCAGAGGCTACCCGGAACATATCTCAGTCCGCGTGATCAAAAAAATCTTGAAGAATGGATTCCAATTGGTCAGACCATGTGGTTTCCAGTTTGCACAACGGTCAGTGTGGTTCCTTGAGGGCCCTCGTGGTATCGGCTTGAGGGGGAATATACACGGCTGTGACTATAACCGAAGATAATTCACTTTGGAGGTAATATGGTCTGCATTTGATTGTGAGGTATTCTAGGTAGGGTGAACAAAATGACTTGAGTTTCTGTATGTTATCACAATCACACCATGAGTAGTTAATCATGAAACATACACCACCACATTTCTTCTTCCAGTAGAGTTCTTTATTCTTGTCTGCGCAATGTACTGGGAACCCAGCTGGCTGTTTGTATGAGGAAAGTATATCCGGAGAGAGCCATAATTCCATAAAACGGAGTATGTTACAGTCTTCGATGTCTCTCTAGAAGAAGATCCTCACCCTGAGCTCACCCTGAGCTCACCCTGAGCTCGCCCTGAGCTCCTTAGTGAGTAATATACTCGGAAGCGCATCCTGAGACGGACTAGAAGTCCACTCAGAATACCTTTTCTCCACAGGAGGCGTCTTGGAGCATTCTCTGGGATAAGTTAAATTGCACTGGGGGGTACGAACAAGGGATCCAATTCGGGAAAGTCACATTCAAATCAAATCAAATTGTTTTAGTCACATGTGCCAAATACAACAGGTGTAGACCTTACAGTGAAATTATTACTGATAAGCCCCTAACCAACAATGCAGTTAAAAAAATATGAATAAGAATAAGAATTCAAGTAACAAGTAGTTAAAGAGCAGCAGTAAAATAACAATAGCGAGACTATATACAGTGGGTACTTGACGACAAATGGATCTCTCAAAAACACATCCTTGTCTATGAAATGTACTCCAACAAGGAACAAGGCATTTTTAGACTGAGGCCTATCTTCATTAACAACTTTAGCCCGTTTTGCTCCGTTCTTCAACGCTACAAGTTCGCTCATTTCCATTAACTTGAGAACGCGCCATCCGACTCAAACAATGCCTCCGCCTTCTTT